>NC_092709.1:144112126-144712126 GCF_047496885.1 Scyliorhinus torazame | reverse complement strand
GGGCTCTATTTTATTTTTGTTTGTTTACACTGGGGGATCTGAGGGGGTGTATATATTTGCTATTTTTGCTTTGTGTTAATTTGGGGTGTTAATTTATTATTTATGTATAGGGGAGAGGGGGGGGCACGGGGGTTGTTTTATTTTGTGTTTGTATTTAATTCTATTGGGTTCCTTTTTCATTTCGTTGTTGATATTTTGTGAAAACCTCAATAAAAATTATTTTTTAAAAAAGAAAGAAGATTCCAAGGCATGTCTTCTTGAGAGTGGAGTTTGGAAACACTCGTGGAAGCTGGAGTCCAGTGAGATCAGTTGGCTCACTGTACAGTAACCATCTGGGGAGAATTTGAGGAGAAATTCACAGAAGGTTGATTGGGTGTCATCTACCGCTTGATTTTAGAGTACGGTGTGTCTGACCACAGTTAGTCCATTGTGTTACAAGGACTGTGTGTTTATTGAGACCATTATGGCATAAAATATATTTTGTAACTCGTGTTATCCTTAAAATCATGTACATTTGTGAACATACGTGAGAGTGAAGGAGCATTGTATTATAGTGAAATTTTTCATGTTTAATACATGTTTTTGAAGCTAATTGGCAGTCCTGTGACTCTTCATCCACGTTTTCTAGAAAAAGTAAAAGTTACACTCTTTTGAGCCAAGGTTTCATGTTGGGACCTTCCCGTCCAGTAGTAACATCGAATGGGACCGTAAAACAATCTCTTCAAATATCTTCCTTAGTTATAATTAAATGGCATTGCTTTCGATATATTGTGTGTTTTGAGAATCAGATGACAAATATATAGATAGAAAAAAATGCCCTCCTTATTCTCCTAAATATTGGAATTTAAAAAAATATATATTTCTTTATTCTCCGTTTTCACATTTTCTCCCAAATTTACACCCACCAACAATAAACAATAATCAGTAACAAATATGTCAATCCCCATATCTCTAACAACGATCCCATCCTCCCACCAAACCCCAAACAGTAGCCCGCATGTTCACATAAACGAATAACAAAGGAATCAGGAATCACCCATAGTCGCCATCAACACCCCCCCCCCCCTCCCCCCAAACTAATGTTCGATGTTATCCAGTTCTTGAAAGTGCATGATGAATAATGCCCATGAATTGTAGAACCCCTCCATCCTTCCCCTCAGTTCAAACTTAACCTTCTCAAGAGTCAAGAATTCCAACAAGTCCCCCCGCCACGCCAGGGCACAGGGTGGAGAGGCTGCCCTCCATCCCATCAGGATCCGCCTTGGGCGATCAATGAGGCGAAGGCTACAACATCAGCCTCCGCACCCGTTTCCAACCCTGGCTGGTCCGACACCCCGAATATGGCCACCCGGGGGCCCCGAGTCCAGTTTCACGTGCACCACTTTAGAAATTACCCTAAAAACCTTCCAGTAATCCTCTAGCTCTGGACAGGACCAAAACATATGAACGTGATTGGTGCCCCCCCCCCCCCCCGCAACGTTCACACACATCTTCTACTCCTTCAAAGAATCGGCTCATCCTCGCCCTCGTGAGGTGTGCTCTGTATACCACCTTCAGCTGTACCAGCCCCAACCTCGCGCACAAGGTGGAGGCATTCACTCTCCTGAGCAGCTCACACCAGAACCCCTCCTCCATAACCTCTCCCAACTCTTCCTCCCACTTTGCTTTGATTCCTTCCAGTGGTGCCTTCTCCTCTTCCAAAATAGCTCCGTAAACCGCTGACACTACCCCCTTCTCCAGTCCCCCTGTTGTCAACACCTCCTCCAGCAATGTGGAGGACGGCTCCTCCGGGAAGTTCTGTATCTCCTTTCAGATAAATCTCGAACCTGCATCAATCTAAACATTTCCCCCTGCTCCAGCCCATACTTCGCTTCCAGCTCCTTCAATCCTGCAAACCGACCCCTAAGAAACAAATCTTTCAGTGTCTTAATCCCCTTCTCCTCCCATTTCCGAAAATTTCCATCCCACCTCCCTGGCTCAAATCTGTGGTTCCCCCGAATCGGCATTTCCCTTGACCCTGCCCCCAACCTGAAGTGTTGGCAAAACTGCCTCCAAATTCTCAATGAAGCTATTATTACCGGACTCCCTGAGTACTTCCCCGGGGCAATCGGGAGCGGCGCTGTTACTAGTGCTTTCAATCCCGACCCCCTGCACAAACTCTCCTCCATTCTGACCCACTGGGAATCAACCCCTCTGACTCAGCTCCGCATCTTCTCCACATTCGCTGCCCAGTGGTAATACATCAGGTTCAGAAGACCCAAACCCCCTGCCTGCCTTCCCATCTGTAGTAGCACCTTTCTAACTCTGGCCACCTTCCCTCCCCATATGAACAACGTAATCCTTCCCTCAATCTCTCTGAAAAAAGCCTTTGGCAGGAAAATCGGCAGATATTGAAAAATAAACAGAAATCGCGGCAACAGGTTCATTTTAACCGCCTGTACCCGGCCCGCCAGTGACAGAGGGAGACTGTCCCACCTTGCCAGATCAGCTTTTACTCTCCTCACCAAACTAGAAATGTTGTACCTGAGGAGCCCCCCCCACTCCCGGGCAACCTGCACACCCAGGTACCTAAAGTGAGTCCCTGCGCTATGGAATGGCAGCCCCCCCACCCCTGCCCCCACCCCTGGCCGAGACACCACAAAATACTCACTCTTATCGAGATTTAGTTTGCATCCCGAGAAAGGCCCAAACACTGAAGCAGCTCCAATATGCACCCTAGCGACACACTCGGTTCCGACACGTATAACAGCAAGTCATCGGCATACAAGGACACCCTATGCTCTATTCCCCCCCCGCACTATTCCTTTCCATACCCCCGAACTTCTTAATGTGATGGCCAAAGGCTCAATCGCTAGTGCAAACAGCAGGGGGGACATAGGACATCCCTGCCTAGTCCCACTGTGGAGAGAAAAGTATCTCGAGCTGATATTGTTTGTACGGACACTCGCCCTCGGCTCCTTATATAATAGCTTTACCCAGTTCACAAATCTTGGTCCAATCCCAAACCGCTCCAAAACTGTCATCAAGTAACCCCATTCTGCCCGGTCGAACGCCTTCTCCGCGTCCAATCCCTAAATATTGGAATTGATGGTTTTATTATTTGTGCTCACATTTTTAGTTTTTAATCATTATTCCACTGTATATCACACTCTTTTCCCCCCCCCCCCCCCCCCACCTTTGCCATCCCTTATTATCAGTGTACAATTTAGTTTGTGGTAGACTAAGCTTCAACTTCATTTTTTATGCTAATCATCATCATCGTTTTGATACCTAACTTAGATACACCTTTTGTAGAAAAATAAAATGAGATTGTATTTATCACCTAGTTGTTTTCGAACTTCACAATGGTTAAAAACTTTTATTTTTTGAAAAGTTAAATTTTCTTCTATGATTTTGTGTTCAGGTATGCTACGCTCGTGTCCTCGACTACAGAAGGAAATTTATAGAAGCTGCTCAGCGATATAATGAACTTTCATATAAATCTATAGTGCATGAGACTGAACGACTAGAGGCATTAAAGCACGCACTACACTGCACCATTCTAGCATCAGCAGGTAATATATTTACAATGTCGACCAGTAATGCCAAGACTGTATATAGCTCTCACAGCAATGTGGACAATAAATATCCAGTTGAATTGACCTATTTTGATTTGCAGTTCCAAGTTTGAACCAGCATGCTTGTAGATTTGTTAGTGGACTAGGGTCCAATGTGCTAGTCTCCATTTGTGGATAAGTACACAAACAAGTTGGGCCAAATGGCCTCCTTCTGCACTGTAGGGATTCTAAGAAGTTATCATTTAGTGAAATTATAATTTTTTTTGAGTAAGTTTACTCTTGTTTAGATCCCTCTTTGAAGTTTCTGCTTCAAAACTCCTCCTGAATAAGGACCAAGAATGATCTGATCTCCAGACTCCTTCACAGCTGTCCTCCATCTCTGTCCAGTAAACCAGCTGTGAGCTCAGGAAGCAATTCCATAGAAAGATACTTTAAAATAATTCAAATCTAAGATATGAATTTGACTGCATTCTAAGCATTGCAAGGAGAGCAATTAACTAACTTTAGTTAACAATATTTAGAACATTTTAGAGATGTTGCATTTCACTGTAATGCCGTCATGACCTTGGGTGGCACAGTGGTTAGCACTGCTGCCTCACAGCTCCAGGGACCCATTTCCAGTCTCAGGTAACTGTGTGGAGTTTGCACGTTCTTCCCGTGTCTGCGTGGGTTTCCTCTGGGTGCTCCGGTTTCCTCCCACAGCCCAAAGATGTGCAGGTCTTTTTTTATTCAGGGGTAATTTAGTGTGGCCAATCCACCTACCCTGCATATCTTTTTGGATTGTGGGGGTGAGACCCACGCAGATATGGGGAAGATGTGCAAACTCCACTTGGATAGTGACCTGGGGCCGGGATTGAACCCGGGTCCTCAGTGGCATGAGGCAGCTAAAGATGTGCAGGTTAAGTGGATTGGCTGTGGTAAAATTGTCACTTAGTGCTCAAAGGTTATGTGGGGTTATGGGTTTACGGGAGTGGGCCTTAGTAAGGTGCTCTCTCGGAGAGCTAGTGCAGGCTCAATGGGTGAATGGCCTCTTTCTGCACTAGGGATTCTATGATTCGAATTTAGAAAGACATTCTAGCTTTGCTGTTTAATATTAAAGGTTGACAAATCACATTGTTGCTATATATGCATGTTTGAAAATGGCAAACCAATTGTTCATTTCTGGAAGCAGGCTTATTGATCGTATATAGTTTTTTGAATCATTATTTATTTCAAATGTAAATGCATCAAATGAGATGACTTTCATGTCATGATGCAGTCAAATTTAGTGTGGAAAATATACTAATTTTGTTCATTAAACTTTTGGAATCTGAACTGTTATCAGCCTTTCTAGTTTTGATATCAATGTTTTAGTACGACAGAATTCTATTGAGAAAAAATAAAAACTTAAGTGAATTTTAGGAATATCAGAACTGATCCAAAAGTAGCTCTAGTATATCTTTTGGGAACTATTTTTGGAACGGTGAATCTTGCAGTCACTTGCTTGCCCAAATACACCTATCTGTTGTGGTCACATTTTGTTTGTGTGAACATCTGTGGTGCAATTTGTAGGACAGAGGGTCCATAATGTGAGACTAACAGCAAAATCCAGGGCATGCGTATAAGTAATTTTTCTCAATTTGGAAAGCAACCTGGATGTGCCACCATAGAAATGTATTCAAGTAATTAAAAAAAAAAAAAAAAATTTAGAATACCCAATTCATTTTTTCCAAGTAAGGGACAATTTAGCGTGGCCAATCCACCTACCCTGCCATCTTTTTGGGTTGTGGGGGGCGAAACCCACGCAAACACGGAGAATTGTGCATACTCCACACGGCCAGGGACCCAGAACCGGGATCGAACCTGGGACCTCGGCACCGTGAAGCTGCAGTGCTTTCCACTGTGCCACCGTGCTGCCCGTATTCAAGTAAATTTGGTTGATGTTTCAATCTGATAGATCTAGACCTTTACATTTCCACAGTTTGACATAGGTTTGGCAAACAGGCTAGGTTAAAACCTACCATTATAATTCATTTAAAGTTTTATTAGGTGAAATGTCAAGGGTTATTTAAAAGTGGACGTGTCCTAGAAGTATTTATCTATTTTAATTGATTCTATGTTATGTCTTATTTTAAAGCAGAATATTTTTTTCAGCAAGAATGGGTGGGAAGTCCAATTCTATGTATAGATGTAACATTGCAAACAAATACTGCAGTGCAACAAAGTCAAGTTTTAACATTCACAGCAATCTTGTTGGTTGTATTTTCCCTGCAGGACAGCAGCGTTCCCGTATGCTGGCAACCCTGTTTAAGGATGAACGCTGCCAGCAACTTGCAGCTTATGGCATTTTAGAGAAAATGTATCTGGATAGAATTATCCGAGGGAACCAGCTGCAGGAGTTTGCTGCCATGCTGATGCCTCACCAGAAAGCAACGACTGCTGATGGTAAAGTCTTCACAGTCAGTTTTTGTCCTGAAGGTGTGTGTTTCACACCTTTTTTTGTAGTGTGTAGCAGAATGATTTGTGCATGATAAACCTAAAGCATATCTTTGGAACTGTAAACTTTGTTTTTAACAGAGTGCGTGTTTACACTCTGCCAAGCCAAGGGCACAAATGTGCACAAAGTTGCTCAAGTCCAGCCCGCGTGTTAGTGTTGTGTTAAAGCCTGATATATTGTTGAATTCAGCACCTAATCATGTGGAGAACTTCAATGCAGTATGTCTGTCTAAAGCCTGACTGCAAAGAATCACACATTGCACTTCGTAAGTTTTATTATTGTCCTCCCATCTTGGTAGGGCAACAAAAATTCTTGTTAATGACTGAATGATGAGAATAAATACAGACTGCTGTATATTTACGGTTTTAATTAAGACCAGTGATTTATGGTTTTAAATGAAAATGAATGGATTTGCAGAATTTCCCTAGAAAAGCAGCAAAGGTTTCACAATTCCATGTAATCAATTTTTAAAACTTTTTTTGTTGATAAAAATCAATAGCCCTGATTATATTCATTCATCCTGAGGTTACTAATTACTTGATTTAAGCCATTGTTGATTGGGCACCTTCAACTCAGCTAGTCCACCTGCTTCTGGTATGTGTACAGGAGATGTAAAGGAAGGGATATAATATTTTCCTCTGGGCAATGTGACACATTAAAGGAGACCAGTATTTTCCAAATGTTAAAAGTGGTGATCTTGCTCAGAATGGCAAAAAAAAACTCCACATACATTTTTTTAATTCATTGAGGGCATTGTAGTACAGATGATTGCAAATTCAATTCCCACTATCAGCCGAGTTAGTTAATTTCAACCTAGATAGCAATGAGGATACCATAATTCACTTGGCTGGGGGGAGGAATCAACCATTTTTCATTTCTGATCAGAGTTCAATGCAAAGCTTAAATAAGTGGAGAGAATTCGGGAATCTGAGTTTAGCTGTGATGTCCTGCACAGAATTTGCCACCATTACTAACTGCCTAGGTCTACGTATGAAAGTTAGTCACTGGGTTAATGCATAAAATGACTGGCATTTGCATTGAAACTGTACCTTAGCATGAATCAATGCCTTCAGGTGAGGAAAAGGAAGGGGAAAAATTGGAATTTAAAAAAATTCTAGATCTTAAAACAGTATTTGTACAGCAGCTTGTTACTGGTTGACTTAGCATATTAATAATTCAGTCACTAATAGCAAATAATGCTTCCCATCCCTTTAATTGGAAAACACTTTAAATAAATGGATGCAATGTAATGGAAAACTATTGATTCATTTATCTCGGGGGGTGAATTGCATTGTTTCAGTTCGTGAGTGTGATAAATTGTACAATGTGATAAAGTATCCAAGTGAACCAGAAGTTCCAGGTTCAAGTCCAATGTGGACTTGTTGGCCACTGAAGGAGTGTTCATATCACGATTCAGCAGGCCGATAATCAGTTCGGGACTACTTCCACTACTTCCCTACTATTCTCCCGAAGGAAAAAAGTGTGTTTGAAGATTTGCAAAAAAAATCACGTATTCTATTTAGACTTTATGATGTGAAGGATTTTTGTGACTGCATAAATTTTGTTTTAGCCCAGACTATTGTGGTAAGTACTTTGACATCTCAATGGATTCTCATTATGTGTTTGGCTCACAAGCTTGAAATTACCGAAGATGAGCGATTAGGCAGGTGTAGCTATCTCTTGAGTCTAGATCTTTCTGGCCATAATTTCTAATTTATCTTGCCCATTTCATTTTGAATTTGCCAAGTCAGGCACTAACTTTTGTGCTCTTGGTACAGGCACTCTGACTGTCCCACTGTTTAACTGACTAGCATAGAGCTATCCAGCCTTTTATATTTGGAAGCTTTTTGCATTTGGAAGCTGGGTAGATGCAAGGATTCTTTGGTCACACACCTTTTTAAATTCATATTGTGCTCACATAATTTGTGATGTTTTTTCAAGCTGCTGATATCAATACATCTAGAGCCTGATTTTGATTAATTCATCAATGAGTTAACAGGGCTAAAAACAGCCCTCTTACAACCTCCACCCCATTAAGTTCAAACTGAGCTACCCAGTTTATAAGCATTATAATTACAAGTAGAACTAGGCATGAATTCCCAGATCCCAGACACTGTGTGTAGCCTGAGGGCTATTTATTCAGCATCTGCATAGCCCACTACCTCAGAAATGCCTGATATTGTTTTCATGTTTGCAGTGGCCTGCCAATACAGACTTTGTCACATGCTATGTGGCACAAAACTTTGGATCACCTGTGTAATACTAGTGTTTTTAAAATGTTATGGAGCTAATTTAGATTTGAAGAAATAAACTTAGATTTTATTTTTCAAATTTCAGTTAAACGAGTAATAGAGTTGAAATGGTATAGAGGAAAGTACTTGCCATATCCACAGCCAAATAAATCAAGCAAGTTAAAGGCAAAATTAAATACTGCAATAGTCTCTATTCCACACATGCTACAAATTATAGTTTCTTCAATAAATTTTGTATTTGCATGTTTTCCTCCTTCTAGAAACAGAAAATTAACTTGCAATTTATTTAAATTTGTCGCTCTAGGTTTTCTTGAAAGGAGCTGTTAATTTATCATTTGCTTCATCCTCATTAGGATGCTACTGTTGAAACTGAGGTTAGCCAATCAGGAGATATATTAAGTCACCATAAATTGACAAAGATGTGCTTAAGCTCATGATTCTCCGTATTTAAGCTACTTCTTTAATAAGATTTGTCATAGAATGTGTAGAGCAAATCAGATGGTCACCTAAAGGGAAAAGTAAAAATCCTGGACTTTTATTCCTAGTAGTTATATATATATACCAGCTTTGTGAGAAACTGAAGAGCTGCTTGAAGATATATAAGCATTGTATGGTGAAGTTTTCTTCTCTGATGATTCCTCCCAATAGTAATTCCCCTTTCTGGTGACTTAAAATTTTAAAGACTTTTGGCCACCAACTGGCAACCCTCGAGTTTCTTTTTAATCGAAGTTTAAATCATTAAAAAAATTAATGTGACATTTTATCTATTGTAATGATGTGATGTTTCCTCCCTAATACCAGGTTCCAGTATACTGGACAGGGCAGTCATTGAGCACAACCTGCTTTCTGCCAGTAAACTGTACAATAATATTACATTTGAAGAGCTTGGAGCTTTGCTAGAAATACCGCCAGCCAAGGTAAGCTCTCAAAGTACTGAACTTGTTTTCTTATGTTTAACCTTGAAGGAAAATCCCAGGCAGCCAGACACCAAACCAACAGACAGTATGAACCATCAGTATTTATGTTCTGGCATTAATTCACTTAATTTATACAAGAAAAACAGCTTCTAAAGTGAGTATTTCCTACTTGCTGAGAGCACTACTTTGGATAGATTATTTGAACTTCTTTTTCATGGTTTTTCCTAATAGGCAATGAATAGATGCTGGGAACTAGATACTGCAGCAACATTGATAAAATCATTGTAAATTCTGGCAGCTCGGTATTTTCTTTCAGATTGGAAGTTACGGGAGACCAATATAGCAGTGGATTAGGACGCTGTCTCTTCACCTCCCTGCATTCTCATCTATCCTAGATTAATGAACAAGAGTGCACTTATAACTGTGGAACTTTGTATTATTAGCCAATCCTATTGTGAATCTGGCCTGAATTTACAACACTTCGCCATTGAAGTATGAGACACATTTCTAAAGTTTGGATTGATCTTGACCTCATTGTGAAGTCATTATAGTAGAGACTGACTATATTCCCATTATGCTGGACTGATCGATTTGGTATCTTTATCAAGTGTTAGTTGGAACTCAACTGCAGCATAATTAGTTATCTGGTATCTTTAGAGAAGTACTGTCTGGACCCAAGTACTCCTTAAGGAGAGAAGGATAATTTTGACAATAATTACTCAACCACCATTTCTCTAGAAAATATCAGCGATATAGAATCATTAATGGCATATTGCAAAGCAAAAGAAAAATCACTGACCACTTTGCTTTCTTTTACTGAACTACTTTTTTCACATTAAGAAGGAATTCTATTTAGATATTGCATTTATTAACTCCGCTGTTATTTGAAAGTGCTCAACAAAATACAAGTTGCTTCCAAGCATTGTAAAGTTATTGGTAGCTTGAAAGGAATACAAGACCTGCTTTTGGTGAAACTAAGCGAGTAACCCCAAAGATGCTCTGATGAATCCCCTTGGGAACTTCAGAAGTAAGGTTTGCATGGCAATTTTGCAGAAGTACAAATCTCAACTGGTCAATTGCCCTGTCTTGGGAGCCATCTGAAAATCTCTCTCTCTCTCTCTCTCTCTCTTCCCCCCCCCCCCCCCCCCCCCCCCCCCCCCCTCCCCAAACTCAAGGGCTGCAACCCCCGATAGGAACTCCCCACCACACAGGATTCCCCCAACGCTGACAGGGACCCCCCCCCCCCCGGGGCCAGGCTATCTTGCCTCAAACCCCTACCCCCTCAGGCACAACCCAGCCTCCGAACCCCCCACCCCCCCGATCTCTTACCACTCCCTACCGATTTCCATACCAACTCCAATTCCCCACCTCTGATGCATTACCCCACCTCAGATGCTCCACTCTGGAGGCTCCCCCATAATCCAAATCCTCGCCACTTCCGACAGGTATCTTCTCCCTGGCCTGTCAAGGACTTTTAAACTTCAATGGACTGTTGACTTATTTGGTTTACAGCAGCTAGTGCATGGTAAAGGGGGCTTAGCCTTCTTCCCTTTGACTCTCCTGCAGTTCGATGCTCGGCCCCAGGAACATGCTGCATTGCCTAGATCTTGCCTGGCCTGAGTCTGACGAGCCTAGATATTAAGCAAAATCAATCTGGTGTTACTTTCAATCAACAATCTATGTAGAGGGTATTACACCCATCCAAGTTGATCAAAATGACATCACAAAAACATGTTGTATGTGAAGAAGAGAAAACAATTGCAAAGCTTGGTTGGTCAGTTGAACTGGTTTTGGACTCAGACTAGCCCAGATGGTCATTTTGTTGTTAGCACTAAGTACTATGATAAAACATCCTTAAAGTATAGAATATTTTTGGGGCAAATAAAATCTTGCAATACAGACTTAAGGAAATGTGCTGTCGAGTGGCATTGAGGACATCCTTCTTCACAATCATCTCATGCAACACGACCTTCGCTTCAACAGGAAGCTTTGTGTTTCCCGCCGACACAGCTGCAACTTGAACTATTTTTCTTTTCATTTTACTTTATTCCTTACTTCATCACTTGACGTTAATATTGACAACGATGACCAATAGGTTAACATAAATTCTGTGTCTTTCTAAAGGCTGTCAGAATCTTTAGACAAGGTAAATGGAATGGAAGGAGATGGGCAGCACAGTAACACAGTAGTTAGCACAGTTGCTTTACAGCTCCAGGGTCCCAGGTTCGATTCCCGGCTTGGGTCACTGTCTGTGCGGAGTCAGCACGTTCTCCCCGGTGTTTGCGTGGGTTTCCTCCGGGTGTTCCGGTTTCCTCCCACAGCCCAAAGATGTACAGGTTAGGTGGATTGGCTATGCTAAATTGCCCTTTGTGTCCAAAAAAGGTTAGGTGGGGTTATGGGGATAGGGTGAGATGTAGGGATAGGGTGCAGGTATGGGCTTAGGTAGGATGCTCTTTCCAAGGGTCGGTGCAAACTCGATGGGCTGAATGGCCTCCTTCTGCACTGTAAATTCTATGATTCCTATGAATGTGGCATCAACCAGTGTAGTCGGGCCAAATGGCCTGTTTCTAAATTGCAGGGGTTTTTAAACTCAGGATCGTGACCCATGGGTGGGTCGCGGGCAGGTTTTGGGAGGGTCGCGGAGTTCGGTTGTGGCGTTTCCGATCGTGGGGGGGAATGCTCAGCAGTCGCGAATGGCTTTTAAAAATGCCTGCCGCAACGGGCTTTTGAGATTATCGGCCATCCCACACATGCTTGCCAGTTCAAGCAGTGCGCAGGCCCGGAGCCCAGCGGGTGGACCGCCTTCTCCTGACTCCGCCCGCTGTCCAGGGCCAATTTTTTTCAGCAAACGACAGAGTCCTCCCACAGGAAGTGGTGGCAGAGAGCAGGTCACGCTGACGTCACATGTTTTGGGCACGAGAGAGATTCCTCTATTTTGCAGCGGCCATCAGTGCTGGTATGAACTCCTGAGCCTCCATGAAGAACAAGCTGGAAACAGGAACAAAGCAGCATAAAGATGATTACTTGAGGTATGGGTTCTTCATTGTGTCACAAGTCAGGATTCAAACTTCACGTGTGTTATGTTCAGGGAAACATTGGCAAATGAAAGTTTAAAACTCAACTTCAAAGACATTTGTAGACAACATGGTGAGTTTGAGGTCAAACCTCTTTTTTTCAATGGATGCAGTGAGATATTAAGTTATCAGAAATGGAACAGTGAATAACAAAGCAAGTGAGATCATAAGGACCAAGCAGGCTCACCTGTCACATTAAAGGTAAGTGAAAATGATGGGTCACAAAGGTAGGCCGGTGAGAATCACAAAGGTCAGCCCGTGTGGGTCTCAAAGGTCGGCCATTGTGGGTCGCGAAGGTCAGCCGGTCTAAGTTCCGAAGAAAGGCCCGTTGGTGAAAATGGGTCCCGTTAAAAAAGTTTGAAAAACATTGGTATTATGTATATTGTATTCTATTCTCTTAATTGGCCCCATTGTTTTAAGTTTCACTTTCAGGGGGCAGCACGGTGGCACAGTAGTTAGCATTGCTGCCTCAAGGGGCTGGTTTAGCACACTGGGCTAAATCGCAGGCTTTTAAAAGCAGACCAAGCAGGCCAGCAGCACGGTTCCATTCCCGTACCAGCCTCCCCGAACAGGCGCCGGAATGTGGCTACTAGGGGCTTTTCACAGTAACTTCATTGAAACCTACTCGTGACAAGCGATTTTCATTTTCATTTTTCATTTCAAGGTCCCAGGTTCGACCCCGGCTCTGGGTCACTGTCCATGTGGAGTTTGCAAGAGGATAAGGCGCCACTGGAAGGGATCAAAGCAAAGTGGGTTTTGGCCCCACAACCCAAAGATGTGCAGGCTTGGTGGACTGGCCACACTAAATTGCCCCTTAATTGGAAAAAAAATGAGTACTCTAAATTTATATATTAAAAAAGTTTCACTTGCACAATCTTTTGTTCTTTTGGCCAGTATGCTCCATAAACGTAACCAGATCTGTAGCTGCTTTTGCTACCAATTCCCCTGAATTCAGTATCAGTGAGCAGGTTGTTGTTGAGCAGATGGCATCCAACAGCATTGTTGATTGTAACTTCCTTCACACTGCTAAAGATTGAGATTTGGCTGATGTGGCAGTAATTGTTTGAATTAAACATATTCTGCTTTTTGTAGACGGGCTATACATGAACAATTTCTCAGATGTCCTGGTGGATGCATATGTAGCCGATGTACTGAAACAACTTGGCCCGAGGAGTAGCTGGTTCTGAAGCACAAATCTTTGACATTATAGCCAGGATGCTGACAGGGCCAGTAGACATTTTTTTTATTTTAAAAAATATTTTTATTCTCCTTTTTCACATTTTCTCCCACATTTACACCCATCAACAATAAACAATAATCAGCAAGATATGTCAATCCCCATAATAACAACGATCCCATCCGCTCACCAACCCCCAAACATCAGCCCGCATGTTTACATAAACAAATGACAAAAAGGAATTGGGGATTACCCGTAGTCACCCTTAATCTAGGGTGACTACCCGTAGTCACCCTAAAATGAGTCCCTGCTCTACGGAATGGCAGCCCCCCCACCCCTGCCCCCACCTCCGGCCGAGACACCACAAAGTACTCACTCTTGTCCAGGTTCAACTTGTACCCCGAGAAAGACCCAAATACCCGCAGTAGCTCCAATATTCCTCCTATCGATGCACTCGACTCCGACACATACAGCAGCAAGTCGTCGGCATATAAGGACACCCTATGCTCTATCCCCCCCCCGCACTATTCCTTTCCATGCTCCCGAACTTCTCAATGCGATGGCCAACGGCTCAATCGCAAATGCAAACAGCAGGAGGGGACATAGGACATCCCTGTCTGGTCCCACGGTGGAGAGAAAAATATCTCAAACTGATATTATTTGTGCGGACACTCGCCTTCGGTTCCTTATACAATAGCTTTGCCCAGTTCACAAACCTTGGTCCAATCCCAAACCGCTCCAGCACTGCCATCAGGTACCCCCATTCTACGGCATCCAATGCCACAACTACCTCTGTTTCCTTTCTTTCCGCCGGTGCCATAACAACGTTCAAAACCCTCCTAATGTTCGAAAACAGCTGCCTCCCTTTCACGAACCCCGTCTGATCCTCCCCTATCACCTTCGGAAGGCACTCCTCCAGCCTACCCGCCAGTACCTTCGCCAACACTTTTACGTCCACATTCAGAAGTGATAGGGGCCGATACGACCCACACTCCGTTGGATCCTTATCTTTTTTTAGTAACAGGGAAATCGTGCCTGCCCCAAGGTTTGCGGCAACACCCCCTTCCCTATCGCCTCCTCAAACATCCCCACCATCAGGGGTGCCAACCTATCCTTAATTTTTTAATAATATTCCACCGGAAACCCATCCGGCCCTGCCACCTTCCCCGACTGCATCCTCCCAATCGCATCCGTTATCTCCTGCTCCACTATCGCTCCTTCTAATGTAGCCCTGTCCCCCTCCCCTGGCCTCGGGTACTCCAAACCCATCTAGAAATTCCTGCATCTCACGGTCTCCCCCGAGTGGCTCTGACTTGTACAACCTCCCATAAAACTCCTCAAAAACCTTGTTAATCAGCACTGGGGCCACCACCAACTTCCCTGCCCCATCCTTCACCTGAAGAATTTCCCTTGCCGCTGCCTCCCTCCGGAGCTGACCTGCCAACATAAACTGCACCCCTTGCTCGTCTCAGTTGGCGCACCGCCTTCCTGGTGGACAGTCGGTCAAAGCTCGCCTGTAGGTCCTTCCTATTTTCCAGCTTCGCCGGGTCCCCATCCTCTGCATACCTCCTATCTACCTCCAACATTTCATCTATTACGCTCTGCCGCTCCAACCTCTCCTCTTTATCCACCCTGGCCTTAAACAAAATTACCTCACTTCTCACCACCGCCTTTAGAGCCTCCCAGACGACTGCCTTCGACACCTCACCCGTACAATTGAAACCTACATATTCCTTAATTACCGTTTCAATTTTCTCACAGAACACTTGGTTCCCCAAAAGCCCCACATCCAGTTTCCACCCCGGTCTCTGCGCTGCCCCCTTCTCGAGCACCATATCCACCCAATATGGAGCGTGATCTGACACTGCAATTGCAGAGTATTCCGACCCCTTGACTCCAGCCAGCAAAGCCTTCCCCACCACAAAAAAGTCGATCCGCGAGTAACCTTATGGACCGCTGAGAAAAACGAATACTCCCGTTCCCTTGGGTGCAGGAACCTCCAAGGGTCCACCCCTCCCGTTTCCACCATTAGCCCAGCCAGCGCCTTCGCCCCCCCTGATGGGACCAGAGAGCGCGGCCGTGATCTGTCCAACCTTGGCTCCTGCACCAAGTTCCAGTCCCCCCCCCCCCCCCCCCCCCCAATCAGCTCATGCGTGTCCAAGTCGGGAATAGCCCCAAACACCTTCCTCGCGAATCCCACATCATCCCAATTGGGACCGTATACACTTAACAGCGCCACTAATCTCCCCTCCAGTGCCCCAGTCACAATCACATATCTACCCCCCTGATCTGCCACCACCTTCTCCATCAGGAAGCGTACCCTTTTGCTGACCAACACCGCTACCCTTCGAGCCCTTCCATCAAATCCAGAGTGAAACACTTGGCTAACCCAGCCCTTTTTAAGTCTCACCTGGTCCTTCACCCTCAAGTGAGTCTCCTGCAGCATTGCTACATCGGCTTTCAAACTTTTAAGATGTGCAAGCACCCTTGACCCTTGACCTCTTGACCGGACCCCTAGCCCTCTCACGTTCCACATGATTATCCTTACTGGGGGTCTCTCACCCCCCCCCCCCCTTCCTTATCCACCATCACCATACCACCGGGCCCTGCCCCATTAGCCTGACCCGCCCCTGTCCATTGTTAACATCGAACCCCTTCCCTCACTCCCAAGAACCCCCCTACAAAAACATCCCCCAACATCCACCCCCTCTTGCCCGCCTCGTAGGCCCATTGAAGCCTGCTATCCAGGCTCCAACGTCCGCAGTCCTCCTCTCACCTCACCCCCGTTCACGAACTGACTTTAGTTAGCTAGCACGGGTGGCTCCCCCCGCCAAGACCTCTCGCCCCCTTCCACCAGTCCCAGAGAAAGAAACACCAAAACAAACCCAACAATCCAACCCCTACAATTCACTAACATAACATTTAACCGTCGCAACACAGAACGCCATTAACTTGAACTCTAACAATGCAAAGAGAAGTAAATTTCAATACAAATCAGTAAATAGAAAGTTGTAACATTTGTACATTTTCCAGCCGCTCAAACACAGTCCACAGTCTCTCTTCCAGTTCTGCTCTTCACGTCTGTCCCAAGCCTTCTGCCCTCACGAACGCCTCAGCCGCCTCCGCTGTCTCAAAATAAAAGTCTTTGGCATTATATGTTACTCTCAACTTCGCCGGGTACACCACACCAAATCGCACCCCCTTCTTGTACAAAGCCACCTTCACTCGCCCAAACGCTGCTCGTCTTTTTGCCACCTCCACCGTCAAGTCCTGGTAGATCCGAACCGCAGTACCATCCCACAGCACTTCACGCTCCTGCTTCGCCCAGCTTAATACTTTCTCCTTCATGCAAAACTTATGGAAGCAGATAATTACTGCCCTTGGCGGCTCGTTCACTTTGGGCTTTGGCCTTAATGACCGATGAGCTCGGTCTAGCTCGTACAGGGTGGGGCTCTCACCCTCCCCCATCAGTTCCACCAACTTCTTAGCGAAGTATTGCGTTGGCCTTGGGCCCTCTGTCCCTTCAGGCAAACCCACAATTCTCAAATTGTGCCGCCTTGAGCGGTTTTCCAAGTCTTCCAGCTTTGCTCGGAGTCCTCTGTTAACCTCCACCACCCTCCGCAGCTCGTCCCCCATCGAGATGACCTGGTTGCTGTGTCGTGTCACGGCCTCCTCCACATCCTTCATCTTCTTGCCATGCTCTCTCACCTCGGCCGATGCCTTTGCCACAGCTACCCTCATCGGGCCGATTGCCTCCTCCACCAATGACCTCAATACGACCGCCATCTCTTTCCTCAAGGCCTCCATGTGCCTCACCAAATGTTTTTCCAGCTCCACTGCCATCACCTCGGTCATCTTCTCCACCGTAAGTAGTGCGGCCCCGCCTTGCAGTTCGGCTTCCGCCATCCTGTCAGCACTTTTGCTCGTCTTCTCCTTCAGCGGCGAACCTGTGCTTCCTCTTTTCTTCGACGCTGCTCTTCGCATCCTTTAGCGCCTTATTGTTTTTTATCTTTTCTTTTCTCCTCTCTCCCCCTTCACCCTCCTGCCCTTGATCAATTGAAAAAAAAAAAGGGGGAGAGAGAAAAAAAAACTTTCACCAAACTTCCCTAAATCTTCTTTCTTTCTCCTCTGCATTCACCTGGGACCAGGCTTCAACCTTCTTACTTCTTCCTAGGTGGGAGCCATCCAACGTGGAGCACCCTCCCTACATGGTGCCCTGGCCTCGAGCCTGCCGCCTCAGCCTCCTCGTAGCTCTGCCCCCGCTACTCTGACCTGCCGGGCCCGGCGCCTCAGCCGCCCGTCACCCGCGCGGGGTTCTTCACCGGTTTTTAAACCGGCCCCGCCGGCTGCTCGTGGCGGCCCCAAAGGCCGACGATAGTCGGGGGGGTACGTGAAGACTTGGGGATTTCCCCGAAATCGCCGCGAATCGTGGCCACCGGCTGGAGCTCTTGTTGCTGCAGCCGCCCTGCTCGCCCACGCCACCGGAAGTCCTCGGGGCCAGTAGACATTGATGTATTTAGTGCACTCGGCGATTTCTGGATATCATGTGGAGTGAATTGGATTGGCTGAAATGGCGGGAACTTCAAGAGGAGACACAAATGGATCATCCGCTCAGCACTTCTGATGATGATTGTGAATTCTTTAGTCTTGTCTGCAGCCATTTGGAGCTTGCTAACTGTTGTGGATGTAAGTTGTACACTTTCTAGTTTAATCTGAGTTAACAGCCTAACTGGGAAAATACATCAGGAACAAAGTCAAAGTTGAATAGGACAGATTTGGATTTTCTACATGTGCATGAGCCAAAACTCCCAATGTTTTTCTGTGTTTTAGGGCTGTTGGACTTTGAAGCGGAAATGGGTTAATGGTGCTCATAAGCTATGCCTTTGAAAATCAAGATGGAAAGGAAATCGTGCTTTACAAATTTGTTATTTATTGAGCATGTGCCGAGCAGGGTAGATAAAGGGTAACCAGAGGAGGTAGTATATTTTCAAAAGATATTCAATAATGTGCCACATGAAACAAGATAAGGGGCGCGATCCAACGGTCACTCTGCACCGAAAAGCAGCTCACTGCGGCGTTGCTTGGCCATTGAAAGCTGGGCGATCCCACTCTCGGGATCTGACTGGCTCACAACGCCTCACGAGGTTCAACGCAATTTTGCGAGATGTTGTAATGTGAATCCCGCCCATACTGGCAGGATCACTTCTTAACAAATCTACATATTGTAGCGAGGCAGTAAGCCTCACTCTAATGTGCAGATTCCTGAGATTTTTGGATTATACTCCTTCGCCTCAGAGACCTTGGGCGAGCGCCATTCAGCACCAGTCCCCACAAATGGGAACCAGACGGAACGGCACTCGTGTGGATGCCATAGGGGATCGGAGGCCCCCAGTGTGCATGTCCTTTGGGTAGGGTGGTGCCCTGGCACTGCTGGTGCCATCTGGGAACCCTGGCAGTGCCAGCACCACCTGAGTGCCCAGGTGGCATTGGCAGCTGGCATGGGCACTGCCAGGGTATCAAGTTGGCACTGAAACAAGATAAGGGGCACAGTAAAAAACAGTACAGCCATGTATCATGTTGTTTTGATCTAGGAGGCTTAACGTGCCATTTTTGTGCCATTGAAATAATTCTTAATTGTATACCATCACCGCAAACGTTCTTCATTGTATACAGATTTTAAAGCGATCACTTGTTGAACCAGAATAATAGATAATAACTACCACTGGAATTGTTTGAACCAGTGCATTTACATACATAGTTACTTCTGGAATAACCAATGTTGCCACCCATTGTTCCTTCCTTTTCCTTTTTGTTATGATGTTCTTTAGACGTGTTATCTACAGATCCTGTCTTCAATGTTCATATATTGACTAATGATTACCTTTTTTGTCTTATGACTATCTCTAATTGTCAGAGACTGTCTATTAGACATATTAGACATTATCTATTAGACATTAGAGGCTGGTTTAGCACACTGGGCTAAATAGCTGGCTTTTAAACCAGACCAAGGCAGGCCAGCAGCACGGTTCAATTCCCGTACCAGCCTCCCGAACAGGCGCCGGAATGTGGCGACTAGGGGCTTTCACAGTAACTTCATTTGAAGCCTACTTGTGACAATAAGCCATTTTCATTTCATTGAAGTTTTGGCTTAAACACATGAAGAAAATCTAAATCTGTCTTATTCAACTTTGACCCAACATATTTGTTTCTCATGCATTTCCCCACTTCAGCTGCTAATTCATATAAAACTAGAAAGTGCACAACCTCACATTCTTAGTTGACCTGGAGCTGACCTTTAAGCTCTATATCCTGCCCATTACTCAGACTACCTCAATAATGCTACCTGCCTTTGCCGTACCTGATTCAATCTGGTATTGAAATCTCTATCTTTGCTTTTCTTCCTTTCAAAATATTCTGCTTTCGACCATCTGAGCTACTTCCTGCACGCACTCAAAATTTTCCAACACTCCATTCTCCACTTCCTGTCCCATCATCCATCATCCCCTTCTCTCCTCCCAAAGTGTTGAAATCAAAATCATTCAAAATAATTATTTGTGGAACAACAGCAAGGGCTAATGGTGATCTGATTAACATTCTTCCACCAAAGAGGATCAAAAACTAATAAGGGCCATTCATCTCATTGCTATTTCTGTGCACAGTGGCTGCTACCCATGCCTGTTTAGCTACAGGTTACTGAATTCAAACAAATCAACTATATGCACAATATTTTGGGATTTTTGAAAGAGTTTAAAAGAGTTATACAAATGAGCTTTTCTGCCTCTTGTCAGTGGGGCTGACTTGTATCGCTCCCTCTCTTTGCCCCCCCCACCCCACTCCATGGGCTCCTGCCCCCATTATCTATGTGAGTAGTTAATTCTCCTCTGCAAGCACCTAGGAACAACAACAGTTGAAAAGGGAGAACTCTTGGCCTAGAATGAGCAAACCATTAGTCAAACACTTTGTACATGCGGGAACTAACTTATATCAAGGCCTATTAATTGAAACTGTGTTAAGATATATACAATTATGTTTTCTCCTGATCAGGCCTATGCATTGTAGCCATCTGGGATGGCCACTTTCAGCATATAAAATGGACACACAGAGCATACAGGGAAAAATGGACAATGCAAAGTAACAGGCAGGCACAGAGCCTGAATGTGTATTTAGAAGACAGACTGCAGACAGAACCGAAACTCTTGGCCAATTTGCACATTGATGGCCCATCTCCGATAAAGAAAAGACTAGTGCTCAGGTAGCCGATACCGTCCCAGGCATTCCGGCGCCATTACCTCAGCAAGAAGATACAAACAAAGCAAGGCCAACAGCCACGTAGGACACGCCCAGCCATCAGGGCACCCGCCCCTTTATTGGCTCAGATCAATGGCGGTGATCGAGAAGCTGCCCAAGTTTAAGGCCCGCCTAAAGCTGCCCAATTGATTGGGATCAAGTTTAAGGCCCGCCTAAAAGCGCACGAAGCCCAGCCCCCCCCCCCCCCCCCCCCCCCCCCAGTATAAGAAGGAACCCCGCCATGTGTTTGCTCTCTTGGATTCGGCTCTCCACTGGAGAGACCCCTCCACCTGCATCACCAGAAGCAAGTTCAGATTCAACGCTCGCTACCAGACGGACGACCATAGCTACACTCCTGCTACCTCTTCGAACCCAACAGCCTCAGATCCGAACAACGGCCACTGTTCCTCTGACCTAAGCGGGTACCCGAAGTTAAGTATAGGTGTTGGTGATAGACATAGTTTAGCCCGTAGTGTTGTGCATGAGTAAACCATACAGTGTGTAAATAAAGTACCATTGACTTTGAACTAACTAACTAGTGTATTGGCTCTTTGATCGATATTCGGTTGAAGCTTGTGGCGGTATCAAGAGATACCTGGCGACTCTGAAAGCATATTCATATTTAAGATTAAGAAAGGCAACCTTATTAACCGCCATATTTACAGCCACTAAAAGATAGCAACATTACTGCCGACCTCTGACGGGACTCTACCTAGAAGTGACTTTGTCACTCCGAGAGAACCCAACTTTGAATTCGAAACCCAATTGGAAAAAGTAAAAACCACAAGCATAAGACAAATATCGATCAAACCTCCAAGATTCGTAACTGTGTAATTTGCATACGTACTAACAAGGGATATAAGGTAACCGCAATAGAATTTGTTGCGTAAAACTGTCAGGAGTCTTGTGGACAGGAAAATAGCTTAAGGCGTACCCGTGTTTGCATCACCGCTTTATTTCCCCCCTGTTCCAAATTTACGGTAGAAACCCAGAGATTACAGTAGGGATGGCAATGAAGGCAATGGAACGCCTTATGCATCCACAAGAACTTGAGGTCGCAGCGACCAATAGAGCAGAGCAGTGTCCCATAAGGGAAGAGGAAGTATCTAAAAGGGAAAGGATGGCCCCTTCGGGAAGAAGTTTGCGCAAATGAGGAAACAGGCCCCGGAAGTATAGGACAGACTTGGTGGGATAACCTGACCGAGATCCATAAGAAGAGTTCAGGAAAAGTTCATAAGCCGATGGCAGTCGTGTCCTGATTGGTACAATTGCGAGGCACAGAGGAGGTTGTGAAGACGCTCCACAGAGATTCGAGACAGAGAGAAGAATAGTGAGGGAGACGTCACCGAATGCAAGAAAGTTAATAAGCAACTCAGATAGCAGTTAGCAATGAAGGACAAGGAGATGGCTGATGTCAAACGGGCACACCAATCTGGTCTCACTCACCAAAGCAGCTTTCAGTCCGAGTACGATAAGGCCTACCAAGACATGCAAAGCGCGGTATTGGTAAGAGAAGAGGCAGAACTTCAAGTCGAACAATTAAAGATGCAATGTAAGGATTTAAAGGCAGCCCTACGAGCACTCCACAGTTCCACCACGGAACAAAGGCAGAGTTCGGTGGACCACGCCAAATGCCAACAGCAAATTGCAGACCTGCAATCCTGGCTCTCAGTCCAAAATGGTTTCCAAGATACATTCGGA
Source organism: Scyliorhinus torazame (assembly GCF_047496885.1). NCBI lineage: Eukaryota > Metazoa > Chordata > Chondrichthyes > Carcharhiniformes > Scyliorhinidae > Scyliorhinus > Scyliorhinus torazame. Next base: position 144,689,685 of record NC_092709.1, on the reverse strand, counting down.
GCCCAGCTAGATCACGAAAATAGCCCCGATTGGCAGGAGCTAAATGAAACTGCCCACCGCTATGTGCATGGAGCATGTACTCATGATAAAACCCAGAAAAGGAAAGCACCCCCACCACCGACTGCACAGATAGTGCACAATCCCATGAACCTTGTCACCACACAGTGCAGGGACAACAGACGGAGACCCCGATTTTCTGTACACCACCTCATTAACCATCACCCAATTAAGGGACGCGTGTGACAAAATCAAACTGTTCCAACCCACATCGGACCCACACCATTATTTTGCGAGAGTTTAAAAAAAAAAAAAAAAAAATTTTTAATTCAAATTTTCACAAAATATCAACAACAAAATACAGAAAGAAAATACCCCCCCCTCCCTTCTACATAAATAATAAATTAACAGCCTTCATCAACACAAAAGCAAATATACACACCCACTCAAGAAAAACGACCCCCGCCCCCCCCCCCCCCCGGGTTGCTGCTGCTGCTGACCACCTTCTAACGTTCTGCCAGAAAGTCTAGGAACGGTTGCCACCGCCTGAAGAACCCTTGCACCGATCCCCTTAAGGCTTCCACTGAAGAAGAATCCTTCGCCGGGCTACCAGGGACGCAAAGGCCAGAATACCGGCCTCTTTCGCCTCCTGCACTCCCGGCTCATCTGCCACCCCAAATATTGTGAGCTCCCAGCCCGGCTTGAACCTGGAACCTACCACCCTTGACACCGTCCTCGCTACACCCTTCCAAAAGTCCTCCAGCGCTGGGCACGCCCAGAACTTGTGGGTGTGGTTTGCTGGGCTCCCTGAGCACCTAACACACCTGTCCTCGCACCCAAAAAAACGGCTTATTCTTTCCCCGGTCATGTGAGCCCTATGCAGCACCTTAAATTGTATGAGGCTGAGCCTCGCGCAAGAGGAAGAAGAGTTCACTCTCCCCAGGGCATCCGCCCATGTCCCCATGTCAATCTCCTCACCCAACTTCTCCCACTTACCCTTTAGCTCCTCCACCGAGGCCGCCTCCTCCTCCTGCATCACCTGATACGTTGCCAAGATCCTCCCCTCTCCAACCCACACCCCCGACAGCACCCTGTCCTGGACCCTGCGTGGTGGCAACAGTGGGAACTCCACCACCTGCCGCCGAACAAACGCCCTTACCTGCATATATCTGCAGGTGTTCCCCGGGGGAGCCTGAACTTCTCCTCCAGCTCACCCAGGCTCACGAACTTCCCGTCCACAAACAGGTCCCCCACCCTTCTAATATCTGCCCTGTGCCAGCTCAGGAACCCTCCGTCCATCCTCCCCGGGACACACCAGTGGTTCCCCCGGATCGGGGACCACACCAAGGCCCCCACCTCCCCCCTGTGATGTCTCCATTGCCCCCAAGTTTTGAGGGTAGCCACCACCATCGGGCTCGTGGTATACGTTAGAGGAAGCGGCAGCGGCGCTGTAACCAGCGCCTCCAGGCTCGTGCCCACACAGGACGCCATCTCTAGCCTCTTCCATGCCGCCCCATCCCCCTCCATCACCCACTTATGCACCATTGCCACATTGGTGGCCCAATAATACCCACAGAGGTTAGGCAGCGCCAACCTCCCCCTATCCCTGCACCGCTCCAGGAACACCCTTCTCACCCTCTGGGTCTTCTGCGCCCACACAAACCCCATAATGCTCCTATTAACCCGCCTGAAGAAGGCCTTAGGGATCAGGATGGGGAGGCACTGGAACAGGAACAAAAATCTCGGGAGCACCGTCATTTTAACTGACTGCACCCTACCCACCAGGGAGAGTGGCAGCACGTCCCACCTCTTAAACTCCTCCTCCATTTGCTCCAACAGTCTCGTGAAGTTAAACTTATGCAGGGCCCCCCAACTCCTAGCCACCTGGACCCCCAGGTACCTGAAACTCCTCTCTGCCCTTTTTAGTGGGAGCTCACCAATCTCCCTCTCCTGGTCCCCTGGGTGAACAACGAACAACTCGATCTTCCCCATATTGAGCTTATACCCGGAGAAATCCCTAAACTCCCTGAGAATCCTCATCACCTCCGGCATTCCCTCCACCGGGTCCGCCACATATAGCAGCAACTTGTCCGCATAGAGCGACACCCGATGTTCCTCCACACCCCGCATCATCCCCCTCCAATTCCTCAACTCCCTCAATGCAATGGCCAGGGGCTCAATCGCCAGCGCAAAGAGCAGGGGGGACATGGGACACCCCTGCCTTGTTCCCTGGTGTAACCGAAAATACTCTGACCTCCTTCTGTTCGTGGCCACACCCGCCACCGGGGCCTCATACAGCAACTTAACCCACCTGAAGAACCCTTGCACCGATCCCCTTAAGGCAGCACGGTAGCATTGTGGATAACACAATTGCTTCACAGCTCCAGGTTCCCAGGTTCGATTCCGGCTTGGGTCACTGTCTGTGCGGAGTCTGCACATCCTCCCCGTGTGTGCGTGGGTTTCCTCCCGGGTGCTCCGGTTTCCTCACACCGTCCAAAGATGTGCAGGTTAGGTGGATTGGCCATGATAAATTGCCCTTTGTGTCCAAAAATTGCCCTTAGTGTTGGGTGGAGTTACTGGGTTATGGGGATAGGGTGGAGGTGTTGACCTTGGGTAGGGTGCTCTTTCCAAGAGCCGGTGCAGACTCGATGGGCCGAATGGCCTCCTTCTGCACTGTAAATTCTATGATAATCTATGACAAGCCCCTCCCCAAACCCGAACCCTTTCAGCACCTCCCACAGGTCCCCCCACTCTACCCTATCAAAGGCCTTCTCCGCATCCATCGCCGCCTCCCCTTCCATCGCCGGCACCATTATAACATTCAAGAGCCTCCGTACATTCGTATTCAGCTGTCTCCCTTTCACGAACCCCGTCTGATCCTCGTGAATGACCTGCGGCACACAGTCCTCTATCCTCGTGGCTAAAATCTTCGCCAACAACTTTGCATCTACATTTAGATCATAGAATTTACAGTGCAGAAGGAGGCCATTCGGCCCATCGAGTCTGCACCGGCTCTTGGAAAGAGCACCCTACCCAAGGTTAACACCTCCACCCTATCCCCATAACCCATTTAGGAGTGAGATTGGCCTATATGACCCACATTGTAGGGGATCCTTGTCCCGCTTCAGGATCAAGGAGATCAGTGCCCGAGATATCGTCGGGGGCAAAGCCCCTCCTTCCCTTGCCTCGATAAAAGTCCTGACTAACAGAGGGCCCAGCAGGTCCGCATACTTCTTATAAAATTCGACCGGGAACCCATTTGGCCCCGGTGCCTTCCCCGCCTGCATGCTTCCTATCCCTTTCACCAACTCCTCCAACCCCACCAACGCCCCCAGTCCCGTCACCTGCCCCTCCTCCACCCTCGGGAATCTCAACCGGTCCAGAAAGCGACCCATCCCTCCCTCCTCCAGTGGGGGCTCGGACCGATACAGTTCCTCGTAGAAGTCCCTGAAGACCCCATTGATACCGACCCCACTTCGCACCGTGCTCCCTCCCCCATCCTTAACTCCCCCGATCTCCCGAGCTGCCTCTCGCTTCCGAAGCTGGTGCGCCAGCATCCGGCTCACCTTTTCTCCATATTCATATACCGCCCCTTGCGCCTTCCTCCATTGCGCCTCCACCTTCCTGTTGGTCAACAGACCGAATTCGGCCTGGAGGCTACGCTGCTCCCTAGCAATCCATCCTCCGGGACCTCCGCGTACCACCTGTCCACCCTCACCATCTTCCCCACCATCCTCTCCCTCTCTCTCTTCTCCCTCCTCTCCCTATGGGCCCTAATGGAGATCAGCTCCCCCCTGACCACCCCCTTCAGCGCCTCCCAGACCACCCCCACTTGGACCTCCCCATTGTCATTAGCCTCCAGGTACACCTCTATGCACTCTGGGACCCGCCCGCTCATCTGCCAGCAACTCTAAGCGCCACAGCGGGCATTGGTTCCCCTCCCCTCCCAGTTCGAGGTCTACCCAATGCGGAGCGTGATCAGAAATGGCTATCGCCGAGTACTCAATATCTTCCACTCTCTGAATCAGCGCCCTACTCATAACAAAGAAGTCAATCCGGGAGTAGGCCTTGTGGACATGGGAGAAGAATGAGAATTCTCTGGCCCCTGGCCTCACAAACCTCCATGGGTCCACTCCTCCCATCCGGTCCATGAACCCCCTCAGCACCTTGGACCTGGAGCGATCTAGTGCCGGATCCAGCACTGTATTGAAATCCCCCCCCCCCTCCTCCCAATTATCAGGCCCCCTATCTCCAGGTCCGGAATCCAGCCCAACATACGCCGCATGAAGTCTGCATCGTCCCAATTTGGGGCGTATACATTGACCAACACCACCCGCTCCCTCTGCAGCTTGCCACTTACCATCACATACCTACCGCCATTGTCTGCCACGATGCTCGACGCCTCGAACGACACTCTCTTCCCCAGCAAGATCACCACCCCCTGATTTTTTGCATCCAACCCCGAATGAAACACCTAGCCTACCAACCCCTTTCTCAACCTTACCTGATCCGCCACCCTCAGGTGCGTCTCCGGAGCATGGCCACATCTGCCTTCAGCCCCTTCAGGTGCGTGAACAGCCGGGCCCGTTTGACCGGCCCGTTCAGTCCCCTTACGTTCCAGGTTATCAGCCAGATCAGGGGGCTACTCGCCCCCCTCCCCCGCCGACTAGCCATATCCCCTCCTTGGCCAGCCACGTGCCCGCAACCCCCGCACGGCCCGCTCCCCACAGCGGCAGACCCCCGCCCCGACCTCCTCTAGCGACTCCAGCTCCCCCTTGGCCATTCCAGCAGGCTCTCCCCCTCCCCTTCACTCCCAGCGCGGGAAAAAGCCTGCGCTTCCCAGCTCCGGCCCCGCCCCCTTCAGCCCTTATCGCGGGGAAAAGCCCGTGCTTTCCACTTGCCTCGCCTCCTCTGGCGCAGCTCCCTTTTCAGGCTCGGTCCCCTTGCCCCCAACCCAGGCCTCACCCCGCCCCCCGCAGGGCCCCATCCCCCCTGCCAGCCATCAACCCCCCAAGCCGTTTACCTGCCCCCCTCCACAAGCCCACCCGCGGACCCACCTGACATAGTGCCCAACCAGCCCCCGAAAAACAAAGAACCAACAATGAACAAAGAACCCCCTCTCAAAATACAACAGAACAATCCCCAACCATCCCATCACCGCGGCCCCCCGCCCCTGACCCTTAGTCCAAGTCCAATGTTTCGGCCGGGACAAAGGCCCACGCCTCCTCTGGGGACTCAAAATAATGATGTCGGTCCTTATAGGTGACCCACAGACGCGCCGGCTGCAGCATGCCGAACGTCACCCCCCCCTCCTGTGCATCACCGCCTTCGCCCGATTGTACACGGCCCTCTTCTTCGCCACCTCCGCGCTTCAATCTTGGTAGACCTCTGCGTTCTCCCACCTGCTGCTCCGCTCCTTCTTGGCCTACCTTAGCACGCACTCACGATCAGCAAACCGGTGGAACCGCCCACGGCGGCTCGTTGGGCTTGGGCCTCCTCGCCAGCACTCGGTGGGCCCCCTCCAGCTCCAGGGGCCCCTGGAAGGACCCCGCTCCCATCAGCGAATTCAGCATGGTGACCACGTAGGCCCCCACGTCCAACCCCTCCAATCCCTCCGGGAGGCACAGGATCTGCAGATCTTCCGCCTCGACCGGTTCTCCATCTCCTCGAACCTCTCCTGCCATTTTTTATGGAGCGCCTCGTGCGCCTCCACTTGCACCGCGAGGCCTAGGATCTCATCTTCGTTCTCAGAGACCTTTTGCCGGACCTCCCGGATAGCCACCCCTTGGGCCGTCTGGGTCTCCAGCAGCTTATCGATTGACACCTTCATCGGCTCCAGCAGATCCGCTTTCAGCTCCCTAAAGCAGTGCTGAAGAAACTCCTGCTGCTCCTGAGCCCACTGCATCCACGCTGCCTAGTCTCCACCCGCCGCCATCCTGGTCCTCCTCCCTCGCACCTTCTTTTGCTTCACTGCCACCTTTTTGGTCGCCCCACTCCTGGTCCAAGCCATACACTATTGGAATGTTGCTATCTCCTTCCCACACCGGGAAACGTCGAGCAAGTGCCGTTACGGGCTCTAAAAAGAGCCCAAAAGTCAGTTTCTCGCGGGAGCTGCAGAACGTGCGACTTGGCTCTGCATAGCCGCAACCGGAAGTCTTTTGCGAGAGTTAAGCAACAGGCGACCATGTACGGCCTGGACGAAAAAGAGCGAGTTAAGCTCACAGTTTTGAGCCTCGACCCCTCAGTCGTGGCAGACCTTCCCGACCCACAAAATGTAGGAGGTGGTACCCTCCATGAAATGCATGCAGCGATCCTAGATGCGATCGGCTACAATAAGGGAGATCCCGTTGAAGGACTCAATAAATGCAGACAGAAAAAGACCGAGCACCCAACAGCGTTTGCTGGACGCCTTTGGATCCACTTCACTGCAGTATTTGGAGAGTTAGTCCGCGCCCATTTGACACCAGAAAATATAGCCAAATGGACCCGTCTCCTAGTCTCCCACTCGACCGAAGCAGGACAGAGAGCTTGCGCCAATTATGACCCCTCAGACGACACACATAATGAGAAATGGGGTATTAAAGAGATTATCCCGAGCTTGGGAACAGTCCCTTCAGGGAAGGTCAGAAAAAGGAAAAGTAGAGGAAGAGCAGGCAGATGCTAACATGCATCCAGTCAGGACACATCAAAACCTCGCATGGGTAAACGAGGGAAGAAACAGCCCACAGCAGCCTAAATCACAAGAATGCTATAATTGTGGACAGTTAGGACATTACGCCCGAGAGTGCAATGCCCCCCAGAAACAGCAGCGAAACCAGCAGGCAAATGTTCCAAATAAGAACAAAGCCAAGCCCATTCACACTGATAGCGCCCGTTCCAAGAACGCAAACATGAACGGCACCGATTGACGGTATTCCGACTCCCCAAATTGGGTCTGCGACACCCTTTGGAACAAGTCCGGAAGACCGGTAGTAGCAGGCATAGTCCGGGACACCCCGTAGAATTTCTTTGGGACACAGGAGGGTCCCGTACCACGTTAAATTCCTGCACAATGTTCCAAAAGGATACATGGCCCACCACAGACACCATTACCCTCAGCGGCTTCACAGGACACTTACAGCAGGGACACATTACGGCCCCTGTGGCTATTCAGATAGGCAACATGAAGACAAAACCCCGCTTGTTCTAGTAGATCTACCCCAGACAGCCGAACACATTTTGGGGATAGATTTCATGAGCTCCCACAATCTTTTGTTCGACCCCGTCAATAGATGTGTGTGGAGAATGGCAAAGGCAGCACTAACCCCAACCACGCTCACAGTTGGAGACTACGCACATAGGATTAGAGCAGTAGGAGACTTCTGGTTTGATCCATGAACCATTAGTCAAGACAAAGAAGTTAGAGACGTTTTACAGAAACACAAAGCATCTTTTTTCCCAGCACAAGCACGACTGCGGCAGGATCGCAGGTTTAGTTAACATCACAGGTCCCGATCCTAAACCCCAGAAACAGTACGGTTTCCCCCAACAAGCAGAGGGAGAAATTGCAAAAGTCATCCAAAGTTCATTTGACCAAGGCGTACTTCGTTCAGTAGCCTCAACTAACAATGCCCCAATTTGGCCCGTAAGGAAACCCGATGGCTCATGGCGACTGACCATCGATTATAGGGAACTAAACAAAGTGACCCCATTAGCAGCCCCCACTGTGGCCACGAGTCCCGAGACAATGTTAAAACAGGGACTCCAGTCGAAAGTTTTCATGGTTTTAGACATCAGCAACGGCTTTTGGTCCATTCAATTGGATAAAGCGTGCCAATACAAATTTCCTTTCACCTTCCAGGGACAGCAATACACGTGGACGTGCCTACCACAAGGCTTCCACAACTCCCCCTCCATTTTCCACAGACAATTGGCAAATGGATTAGCTAAATTTTCCTGACCCGAATGCCTCGTTCATTATGTAGACGACTTACTCCTACAGGCGGACACTAAGGGAGAGCACATTTCGTTTCTCACCGAATTATTAGGACTCCTTCACGAAATCAGATGTAAAGTTAACCCCAAAAAGGCCCAGATTCTCCAGGAAAAGGACATTTATTTAGGCACAGTAATCACCCATGGCAAACGTGAGATCGAGGAGAAACGCATTGACTCCATTGTTAAATTACCCTTGCCCCATAATGTTACAGCCCTCCCATCATTTCTAGGACTGGTTGGCTACTGCAGGAATCACATAGACGGTTTTGCCACAAAGGCAGCCCCTCTTTCCGAGCTCCTTAAAAAAATCAAGGCCCATGGAAATGGCTTCCACAGCACACGGATGCCGTGGATGCATTGAAATGTGCCCTGAGCACAGCTCCCGCTATACAGGTACCAGACGCACTCGCCCCATACGCAATAGAAGTAGCATCCACCGACCGTGCTCCTTCAGGAAAGACACGATCGTTTAGGCCCCGTAGCCTACGCCTCACGAGTTCGCGATCTGGTAGAGCAAGGATTTTCTGCCTGTGAAAGGGCCTTGCTCGCAGATTTTTGGGCTGTTCAGTACTTTGCGTACATAACAGGACTCAACCCCGTAACCATATTGACAGAGCACACCCCAACCCAACTTCTACCTGACAGTAGACTAAAGGACGGCACAGTCAGACAAATTCACGCAGCACGATGGACTCTACTCCTACAAGGATGGGACATTACGGTTAAAAGGACTAAGACACACATGTTTCTAGCAGACAATTTACAGTACGCAGGACCCCACATGAGTGTGAGATCATTACCACCAGGCACAATACAGGACCCTGTGTCCGCAAATCAGCTCCCTCGAAACCGTGTACTACACCCCAGAGACCCAGCCCACAGACGCAGCTCTTAGGATTTATGTGGATGGCTCCTCCACAGTTTTAAATGGTAAAAGAATCACAGGGTGTGGCATTTATGTAGAGGACGCGCAGAGACACACGTTAGAAGAAATCTCATTGAAATTGCCTGAACATCTAGATTCCCAGGCAGCCGAATTAGCAGCCGTAGCCTACATTGTACAGCACCCCGACTCGTTCCCTACCCCAGCCGACATATATTCCGACAGCCTATATGTCTGCAATAGCTTAACTGAGTTCCTACCCCTGTGGGAATCTAGAGGTTTTGTTTCCGCCAAAGGAAAACCCCTACCCTCAGCCCCATTACTCCAGCATATCCTCAAGGCAGCTAAAGGCCGTAAACACAGTATCGTTACGGTTCACAGCCACCATCGTTCTTTCTCTCCCCCCCCCCCAAGGTAACGTTAAGGCAGATGCCCTAGCAAAGGCCGGTTCCAGACATGGTCACTTTTGGAATCCTCCCCCCCCCCCGCCCAGTGCTGCCCCAGTACACACGGTCCAGGTCTCACAGACCAATATCCAAGATTTAGCCCAAGCACAGAAGGAAGACGAAAAGCTCAGGGAAGTTTTAAAAGGTAACTTACCAGCCCCCTATAATAAGTACAGAAACGCTTTAACAGCACACGATGGCATAATTTTAAAAGACGGTATTTATGTGGTCCCCACCCAAGATAGAAACCAGATTATCTGCCAATTCCATGACAACCATGGACACCAAGGGATAGGTTCAACCCTTGCCCACCTCAGACCGCTCTGCTGGTGGCCTGATTTAAAATCCAATGTGACTCATTAAATTGAGAATTGTTTGATTTGCGCCCAGAACAATCCAGACAGGTATGCGAAGAAAGGTCAACTCAGTCATACCCGCCCTGTTAATGGCCCCTGGACAAATTTACAGATAGATTATATAGGTCCCCTACCCCCCCTGCAAGAATGATTTTAAATATGTGTTGGTAGTGATCGACACCTTCACGAAACGGGTGGAAGCATTTCCATCTCGGACTAACACGGCTAAAACGACAGCCAAGATTGTAACACAGCAAATTTTCACAAGGTGGGGGACTCCCCCGTAGTATCGAGTCAGACCAAGGCTCACACTTCACAGGACGCGTCATGAAAAATGTCCTCACTATTTTCGGCATACGACAAAAATTCCATATAGCTTATCACCCCCCAATCCAGCGGGATTGTAGAACGCATGAATCGAACCCTCAAAGCAACCCTTAGGAAAATGGTACAGCAGCACAATACAACATGGGACACAGTTCTCCGATTTGCACGCATGTTGATTAGGAACACGGTATCGACTTCAACAGGATACATCCCCCACACCCTCATGACCGGACAACCCATGAAGGGGACAGAATACTTATTAGGGCTTGATTTGGCCAGCCCCACGGTCACCGCCCTCACCCATGAGAAAGCAATACAACAAATCCTGGAAAATGTTAAAGCAGCCCAGCTCACCGCAGCTGTTCGGCTTGGCACACGGAAAAAACAGAGTAAAGCATGTTTTGATAAAATGGTACACCCAACGGAATTTTCAGTAGGACAGCAAGTCATGCTCTTCCTGTCCAACCCCAGTTCATTTCTTTCCCCCAAATTCGCAGGACCATACTCAATTTCAGACAAAGTCAGCCCCTCCGTTTATAAGATCGCTTATCCTAATGGCAAGTCAGGATGGTTTCACATAAACCAGCTTAAGGCTTATGGCACACCGAGCAACCACTCCCACCACATCTCACTCGCCGCAGCAGACGAACACGCCCCGCCCATGAACGACCTATTCCTACCCTCCCCCAACCAGTCCAGCCGTCCACGGACACCACTTCGACTCCACCCCCTGACACGACTCCGCCCCTCCCTTCATACAATTAGCACCGACAGCGACAGCACTGATACATTAAACCTCATGGAACCGCCACACGATTGAAATTCTGCACCAGGTCCCATTCCCAACGACTCCGAACAGGATATATTTGACCCCTACGAGACCACTTGTGTAAAAGCCCCTGAACCAGACCCACCGCCCGATGACGATGATTGCCCCATACCACCTCCACCCGAGACACTAAGCATTGGCACCGCAACAATACCTACAGACTCATCCGTAACGATGAAATGGACCCCACATCGGCCCAGGCCGCCTTGGCACAGCTACTCTAGTCACGAGTTTGGCAACCGGGAGAAGATGATGAGTCAGAGTCTGACTCCCACCAGGCTAGCTCCTTTGCGAATCTTTTTACAGTAGAACAATGAGGTGTCCAGATGATGCGAAAAAGGAACCGATTGAGATTTATGGTGTCCTTCTTTCTGATGGAGCCTGCCCACTTTCTTGTTTCAGCTTGTTTTTTAAATGTTGAATGTTTGTATGTTGTTCGACTCACGATACAGCTTATTGATACAGTCATAACTACTCTTCTGATTCGACGGCAATCATAAGAACCAGTTTATCCACGGTGAACACAAATTCTTTCCGTTCTTGTCCAGTCACCCAGGCAGTGGAGTATGGCACTGGTGCCCGCCCTGCTGAGGACCCCCATCTGGTCAGCTAAGCTCGGGTAGTGCACCTACAGCACTGGTCACCGCCCTACCCAGGGATTCCACCCATCCTTGCCCCGCCTCGGCCCACACGCACCCCATTCAGCGATTTTATTTCAAAACTCTTTCACTGTTTCTTAGGATGTGGTTTAAAGAATGCTCTTTGCCACAAGTTTTTTTGCTTTCCGGTGACCCTTGGGTCACTACCCCACATGCTATTTACATCTTCAAACACTTGGGTGAAACGATTTGCTGCTGGACGGAGAAATTGTCCGCCCACTCAGCACATCGACCACACAGGCTGCGAGACTACTCGCACTGTGACAGTATTTCGTTTTCGGACGTCTTGTCCCCAAAAATATTTGGTTTAAAAAAAAAAATGAGCGAATCACATATGGTGATAATTCTAATGGGCACTTGATGATAAAAGGAGAGACAGGCAGACATACGAGATATTAAACAAGGTAATAACAGATATTATGCTTGTGTCTACAGGAAATCCAAAACACCAGAGGACAGAGGAAGACCAAGAGAAAAATGACGACGGACATAATGACCTACATTTGGATCATCGTGGGATCACTACAGTTGCGTGCGGAAGCGACCCCCCCCTGAGCCCCACCACACTGGCCGTGAATGTATCCCATCACTGCCATACAGCACACCCAGAAACAGCCACTGACACACCAACCTGGTGCGATAACCTCATAAAATGGTATTCCCTTTCATACATCGTAGAAGCCCTATTAGTGATAGCAATACTCTGCAGTGTCATCCAGACACTGAGACTTCGAAAATGGTAAAGGAAAGCCTCCCGCACTCCAGTATACACACTTAAACCCCCTATTTTCAGACTCCAGCAAACCCCCCACTCTCTCTAGATAAATAAAGTGCATCGACTATTTTTTTTGTTTTTTTCTAATAAAATTAATGATTTGAATTTTCTGTACTTGGCCGCCAAGATACAGAGAAATGTAACGCTGCTACTGTATAGTTTTATACTGTTTGTAAATTCCTTTTATTGGCTAAACAGCCTGAATATAGTTTAGAGGAAGATAGTCAGAGGTTCCCATGTTTGAAGAAAGAAATGTAATGCATGCTTGAATGTTATAGTGCCCCATAGGATTTTATAATGATATGATGTAAATAAAAGCAATTTAGGTAAAGGTTCAGATCCACAGGACTGAGTAGGATAGAACCTGTCCTTGATTGCGGGTGCTCGACTTAGGCAGAGAACAAAGAAGATTCAGTAATGTGATCCTTCACGCTTCGCATTGAGGATCATAAGGAGCGAGTGTAGCCATCTGGGATGGCCACTTTCAACATATAAAATGGACACTCACAGAGCATACAGGGAAAAATGGACAATGCAAAGTAACAAGCAGTCACAGAGCCTGAATGTGTATTTAGAAGACAGACTGCAGACAGAACCGAAACTCTTGGCCGATTTGCATATTGATGGCCCATCTCTGATAAAGAAAAGACTAGTGCTCAGGTAGCCGATACCGTCCCAGACATTCCGGCGCCACTACCAAAGCAAGAAGATACAACCAAAACAAGGCCAACGGCTACGTAGGACACACCCAGCCATCAGGGCACCCGCCCCTTCATTGGCTCAGATCGATGGCGGTGATCGAAAAGCTGCACAATCGATTGGGATCAAGTTTAAGGCCCGCCTAAAAGCACACGAAGCCCAGCCCCCTCCCCCCCTCTCCGAGTATAAGAAGGAACCCCGCCATGTGTTTGCTCTCTTGGATTCGGCTCTCCACTGGAGAGACCCCTCCACCTGCATCACCAGAAGCAAGTTCAGGTTCAACACTCGCTACCAGACGGACGACCATATATACACTCCTGCTACCTCTTCGAACCCAACAGCCTCCGATCCGAACAACGGCCACTGTTCCTCTGACCTAAGCGGGTACCCGAAGTTAAGTATAGGTGTTGGTGATAGACATAGTTTAGCCTGTAGTTTTATTGTGCATGAGTAAACCATACTGTGTGTGTGTAAATAAAGTACCATTGACTTTGAACTAACTAACTGGTGTATTGGCTCTTTGATCGATATTCGGTTGAACCTTGTGGCAGTATCAAGAGATACCTGCCGACTCTGAAAGCATATTCATATTTAAGATTAAGAAAGGCAACCTTATTAACCGCCATATTTATAGCCACTAAAAGATAGCAACAGCATACTATACCATAAAATTTCTGAAGGATCTTTCAGACCACTGTCATGCTGTTCTTGAACTGGTTGGAAACAGCAGACGAGCAATAATTTATTTTTCGCTTGTGATACAGTACTGTGGTACATTGTGTTGATGTATCTAAGCAGCAATGGTGTACAGACCATTGGGGATTAAAACAAAGTGTTATAAAGTAATGAATAATTCTTGGGGAATGAATGTTCTTTCTTACAGTTACTGCACAAGACAATAAGATTCTTTGGCATTGGGTTTCATAGGGAGTTACATTAAATATAGTATTACTGATAATGACATACATGCCATGATAACTATTGATGGTTAAGTCACATCTGCAATGCATGACCAGAAAATTCACCATGTTACTGGCTGAGCTTAAAGATTTAGTGGCTGATCGGACCATTTCTGAAGTATCTATTCTAATATCCTTCTTTTTATACTTTTCTTTCACGAACTATGGGAGAATCCACATAGTTCAAGGTATTACTTAATCCAATTAGCTGGACTAATGTTTTAATAAGAATAACTCCCATAACGTGACTCACACTCAATTTTCCATATCGTTGCAAGTACCTTTTCAAAGGCAGTTTATTTTTCTACTGAATCTGATCAACAAAGATCATCCCTACTGGTTATGTGCCCACGTACTAACTTGTTACCACATGTCTCGGACTTGCATTTCTTTTCATTTAAACAATCCTTCTAACAGAAACTTACTTAACAGATAAATGATCATAAGTATTCACCACTTCCTTACTCTTAATGTGTAAGTGCACTTCGGCTGTGATACAGATCTAATAGACAAGTTAGCGCTTTGATTATTTGGTATCTACCAAGTTTGTTGACCTCCATCAGGGCTGCAGTGGAAGCTACTGTAACAACAGTTTGTATTTATGTAGCACTTTTAATGCAGTGAAGATGTTCCTTGATGCTTCACGGGCAGCACGGTAGCCTTGTGGATAGCACAATTGCTTCACAGCTCCAGGGTCCCAGGTTCGATTCTGGCTTGGGTCACTGTCTGTGCGGAGTTTACACATCCTCCCCGTGTGTGCGTGGGTTTCCTCCGGGTGCTCCGGTTTCCTCCCACAGTCCAAAGATGTGCGGGTTAGGTGGATTGGACATGATAAATTGCCCTTAGTGTCCAAAAATTGCCCTTAGTGTTGGGTGGGTTACTGGGTTATGGGGATAGGGTGGCGGTGTTAACCTTGGGTAGGGTGCTCTTTCCACGAGCCGGTGCGGACTCGATGGGCCGAATGGCCTCCTTCTGCACTGTAAATTCTATGTAAAATTTCTATGAGTGTTATTAGACAATTTGACACCAGGCTATATAAGGAGGTAATCAGGTGACCAAAAGCTTAGTCAAAGAATTGAGTTTGAAGGAGCAACTGAAAGGAGGTTGGAGAGGCAGGTAATTTTAACAGAGTGGAGTCCAGAGATTAGAATTTAGATGGCTGAAAGCATGGCCACCAATGGAGAAGCAATGAAAATCAGGGTTGTGCAGGAACCAGAATTGGCGGCAGCACAAACCTTAAAGGATTGTAAAGCTTGAGGGGTTCACCGACATAGCGAGGGGGGTACCATGAGGGATTTGAACCGAATGATGAGAATTTTAAGATCTCAGGTTGCTGATCTGTCAATCCACGTATATCAATCTGATGAATTAAGGAAACACATCCACGTTCCGAGAGTCCCTACAAAAGGGCTGGTGTATTTTTAAACACCAACAACCATAAGTTGCTTGTCAAAATCCCATGTTGGGTAGCTAAAGGCATAATGAGTGGTGACCCCATTCATTTGCTGCTGAATGCAAAATCCAGGCCATAAGTGTTCACAGGTAGGATAGGAACGATCTTGATCATTCATTTCTTGTTCCAGTTTTTTTCCCCCCGTCTACAAAAATCAGCAATTCAAACTGGTGGAATCACACTGAAGAATTGGTTTCACAGGCACTCAAATGTGCAACAAAACCGCACTTCGTGATCCATTGATGAGTGAACGAGAGTTGATGTGAGTTAGGAGGTACCAAAGGCACAGGTGAGTTTTTAAGTCGAAGAGGAACTGAGGCAGAGGTAGAGATGGATGATATTACGGAGGTGGCGTAAGGCAATCTAAGTGATGGAGATGATGTGAGATTAGACACTCAACCCAGGGTTGGTGATTCAGGAACAAAGTTTGGGATGAAGACAACAACTTTAATCTTCCCAGTATTCAATGGGAGGAAGTTTCTCTTCAGTCAATACTCTGCATGGAGAAGCAGCATAACAAAAAAAAAAAAGTCATTGGAGGAGTCAAGAGAGTTGGTGGTGAGGTAGAGCTGCAAATCATCAGCATTCATGTGGGATTGGATGTGTTTTTGAATAATGTCACCAAAGTGCAACATGTAAATGAGACCTGGCTGGGACCAAGGACCCAACTAAAGAATAAAATTGATAAAACTATGGCAATTGATTGACCATATCAAATGTATTCCTCATTTAGGGATCCTGGAGGTAACAATGAAGGAACAGGAAGAGAAACCATTGCAGGGGGTTCTCTACAAAGGTAGGAATAGAACCAGATGAAGACAGTCCACCGGGCTGGACAAAGAATAGAGTCATTGAAGGAGGATAGTATGGTTAACTCTGTGAACAGCTGTAGGCAGGTTGAGAAGGGCAGGGAGGGATAGACCAACATGGCCACAATCACAGTAGGATATCATTTGTGACTTTCTATTCCAGTTTGAATCGGGAGAGTCCTGACTTGGAATTACAGGAAAGGTGAGCACAGATTTAGGAAGTGACATGTTTGAATGTTTTGGCAAGAAAAAGGAGTTTGGAGCTGGTTCTGTAGACTGCAAGGAGTGAGGGAGTGAGGCACAGCGAGGTCAAGGATAAGTTTTTGAGGAGGGTGCTGCTGATTGCAGATTTTAGGGGAGATCGATAGTAACAGGCCTTGGTCTCCCTGAAGATTGAAAAATCAGTCATCATTCCCATTTCTGTTCACTTTCCACTCAAGCGCATTGGAAAATGAGCCCCACTGTCAAATAGCTTGTCAAACAGTCTGTGCACAGATCACCAAGTGAGATTTTGTTGCACATTTGAGTATCTGTGAAACCAATTCTTCAGTGTGATTCCACCAGTTTGACTCGCTGTTTTTTGTAAAATGGGAGGGAAAAATGAAACATTAAATTGATGAGCAAGATCCTTCCTATCCTACCTGTGACCTGGATTTTGCATTCAGCAGCAAATGAATGGGGTCACCACTTGCTATGCCTATAGCTACCCCCACACTTTTCATGGGCTTTTGAATGGCAACTTATGGCCGTTGTGTCTAAAAATGCAAAAGGCCCTTTTGTAGGGACTCTCAGAACGTGGGATGTGTTTCCTGGTGTGAAATTATGCACTGGATAAATTCGACCTCGGCCTGTGTTCGGGTGAGACTCATACAGTTCAAGGTAGTGCGTAGGATTCATAGAACTCGGGCCCGCATGAGTGGCTTTTTCCTGGAAGTGGAGAGTGTATGCAACAGGAGGAGCCCGGCGAACCACGTTCATACGTTTTGGGGGTGGTTTCTGGGCAGCAGTTTCCGTGCCTGCCAGAAATAGTGGGGATGAGGAGGTCGGCGTGCCCTTTGGCAATTTTTTGGGGTCTTGGATCTGCTGGTGGGGTGGGGGACCGATCGTGGCAGCGAATCTCAGAGTTAGCGGTCAACGGTGTTGCTGGGTGTCGTGGAGTGGCTGGAGGATTTGTATGAATTTTTAACACTGGAGAAGATCAAGTTCGCTCTCAGGGGGTCGGAAGAGGGGCTTTATGTAAGATAGAGGCTCTTTCTGTCCTTATTTGAGGATCCATTTGTCGCCAGCAGGTAGGGGGGAAAGGGGTGTTGGGGTGGTTTAGGGGAGAAAAATTGACAAACTGTTTGAATCATGTTTATATTTGGTTGTAGCACGTGTACGTTACTGATTGTGTTTGGAATAATTTTTTTTTCGAGGATTTGAGCCATACTACTTTATTTCCACATTGGAACTACATTTTAGCCGACAGTGTTTGAAACTACTCTAGTGTTTATGGATGTTGAATTGTCATTAATTTACTGCTTTAATTCATCAAGGATTCTAACATGAAATCTATCTGGCCCAGGAGCTTTGTGAATGTTTTTAAAATATATATATATTAATTCAACTTTTTCAACAAATTTTCAACAAATCCCCCCCCCAACAAAAAGAAAGAAACAAGAACACAACAATCAAAAATTATACAAGAATTATACATTGAGTTTCCCCCATATACAATAACCCTCCATATGACATTCAAAAGCACCAATAGGGAAGCCCCCCCCCACCCACCCAAGCCCCCCCCCCCCCCCCAGCCCCTGGGTTGCTGCTGCTGCTGACCTCCTAACACTCCGCGAGATAGTCTAGGAACGGTTGCCACTGCCCGAGGAACCCCTGCACAGACCCTCGCAAGGCAAACTTTATCCTCACCAGCTTGATGAACCCTGCCATGTCATTGATCCAGGCTTCCACGCTAGGGGGCTTCGCATCTTTCCATAATAGCAAAATCCTCCGCCGGGCTACCAGGGATGCAAAGGCCAGAATACCGGCCTCTTTCACCTCCTGCACTCCCGGCTCGTCCGTTACCCCAAATAATGCCAGCCCCCAGCTCGGCTTGACCCGGACTTTCACCACCTTGGACATAGTCCTCGTGAAACCCCTCCAAAACCCATCCAGTGCCGGGCACGACCAAAACATATGGACGTGAGTCGCCGGGCTTTCCGAGCACCTCCCACATCTGTCCTCCACCCCAAAGAACCTACTTAACCTCGCCCCCGTCAAATGCGCTCTGTGAGTAACTTTGAACTGTATTAGGCTGAGCCTGGCGCAAGAGGAGGAAAGATTAACCCTACTCAGGGCATCAGCCCACAGACCCTCATCTATCTCCTCCCCAAGCTCCTCCTCCCACTTGCCCTTTAACTCCTACACCGAGGCCTCCTCCTCTTCCTTCAGCTTCTGGTAAATCGCTGAAACTTTGCCTTCTCCAACCCAAACACCCGAAATCACCCTGTCCTGAATCCCCTGTGCCAGGAGCAGCGGGAATTCCCTCACCTGCCGCCTCACAAACGCCCTCACTTGCATGTACCTGAAAGCGTTTCCCGGGGGTAACCCAAACTTCTCCTCCAACTCCCCTAGGCTCGCAAACATCCCATCTATGAACAGGTCCCCCATTCTTCTAATCCCTGCCCGATGCCAGCTCCGAAACCCCCCATCCATCCTTCCCGGGACGAATCGATGATTCTCCCGAATCGGGGACTAAACCGAGGCTCCCACCTCGCCACCACCACCGGACTCGTGGTGTACCTTGTCGGCGAGAGCGGCAGCGGTGCCGTCGCCAGCGCCCTCAAGCTCGTGCCCACACAGGACGCCAATCTAACCTCTTCCACGCTGCCCCCTCTCCCTCCATTACCCACTTACGGATCATCGCCACATTGGCAGCCCAATAATAGCCGCACAAATTCGGCAGCATATCCCATCTTTTAAAATCCTCCTCCATCTGCTCCACCAACCGCGTTGAATTGAGCTTGTGCAGGGCCCTCCAACTCCTAGCTACTTGGATCCCTAGGTACCGAAAGCTCCTTTCCGCCCTCTTCAGCGTTAGCTCATCTATCCCCCTTCTCTGGTCCCCTGAATGCACCACAAAGAGCTCACTTTTCCCTACGTTGAGTTTATACCCCGAAAAGTCCCCATACTCCTTAGGATCCGCATGACCTCCGCCATCCCCTCCACTGGATCTGCCACATACAGCAACAGGTCGTCAGCATACAACGACACGCGTTGTTCCTCTCCCCCACGGACCAGTCCCCTCCATTTCCTGGACTCCCTTAGTGCCATGACCAGAGGTTCAATTGCCAGTGCAAACAACAAGGGGGACAGGGGGCACCCCTGCCTCGTCCCCCGGTACAGCCGAAAGTACTCCGACCTCCGCCGATTCGTAGCCGCACTGCCGACTAGCCATCTCCTTTTCTAGGCCAGCCACGTGCCCGCGCCTCCCGCACCCTCCAGTCCCCCAGGCGGCGGACCCCCGCCCTGACCACCTCTCCTACTTCCAGCTCCCCTTTGGCCAATGCAGCAGCAACCCTGTTCCCCCCTCCCCCTTCCCCCCGCTAGATCCACATCTAGCCATTTTGCTCCCCCCATGACACTCCCGTAAGTCAGCTGACCCCGGCCTCTCACACCATTCCATCGACCCCCCAGTGTGAGAATCCCCCCTCCACCGGCAGTCAGTGGGCGCTCCTCTCCAGCACCGCCCTTCCCCCGGCCCCACCCCCGTCCTTCCCTAACGCGGGAAAAAGCCCGCGCTTTCCCGAGCCGGCCCCGCCCCCTCTGGCGCAGCTCCTTTTTCCAGCCTTACCCCAACTCCCCATCCCCGGGCCTCCACTTCCCTCCCTCCCCCCGTTTCCTTTGTGGGGGTCTGCCCCTCCGACACCGACGCCCACACTCCCCCACATCAAATCCATTCACCCATCCCCACCCAACACTCAAACCAAAAGAACATTCCCCAAACGTAATAAACACAGTGAACACAGTAAACATCCCCCCACAACAAACCCTCAATTTGAGTCCAACTTTTCAGGCCGTATAAAGCTCCATGCCTCATCGGGCATTTCAAAATAGTGGTGTCGATCTTGGAACGTGACCCACAATCGCGCTGGCTGCAGCATACCGAACTTCACCCCCTTCCGATGGAGCACCGCCTTAGCCCGATTGAAACCAGCTCTCCTCTTAGCCACCTCCGCACTCCAGTCCGTGCTCTCCCACCTGCTGCTCCGCTCTTTAGTGGCCCATCTCAGGACACACTCTCTGTCCATAAAGCGGTGGAACCTCACCACTACAGCCCTTGGCGGCTCGTTGGCTTTGGGTCTCCTTGCCAGGACCCGATGAGCCCCATCTAGCTCCAGGGGCCTCCTCCTACCTATTCTCCAGGTCCTCAAATTTTTCCGCCCACCTCTTGTGCAGCGCCTCGTGCGCCTCCACCTTCACCGCCAGGCCCAAGATCCCATCCTCGATCTCCGAGACGTTTTGCAGCACCTCCCGGATCGCCGCCCCTTGGGCCTTCTGTGTCTCCACTAGCTTCTCGATCGCCGCCTTCATTGGCGCCAGCATTTCTGTCTTCAGCTCCTCAAAGCAGCGTTGAAGAAACTCCTGCTGCTCCTGCGACCACTGCGTCCATGCTGCTTGGTCTCCACCCGTCGCCATCTTGCTTTTCCTCCCTCGCACTTTTCGCTGCCCCAAGATCACTTTTTTCACCGCTCCACTCCTGGTCCAATCCATATAATGTCGGGGGGACCTTGCTGTCACCTTCCCACACTGGAAGCCGACGAACAATTGCCGTTGGGCCCCCTCTGGAGAGCCCAAAAGTCCGTTCCTGGCGGGAGCTGCCGAAAGTGCGACCTACCTAGGCATAGCCGCAACCGGAAGTCCAGCTTTGTGAATGTTATAGCTCATTGTCTTTTTGCAACATATTGTTCTTTTTAAAAAAAATTTTTTTTATTAAAGCTTTTCATAAAATATCAATAACAAAATAAGATAAACAGGAACCCAACAGGGTTAAGTACAAAACACAGTCTGGAAAAGCAACCCTCCCCCCTGTACAAAAATATCAAATTAACATTGACACCCCGACTTAACACAACAGGTATATACACCCCTCAATAAATAACAAAAACAGTAGTAAAGTAAACCCACCCCCCCACGAGCTGCTGCTGCCATTGATCAATGTCTATCGTTCTGCCAGAAAGTCTAAGGACGGTTGCCACCGCCTAAAGAACCCTTGTACCGACCCTCTCAAGGCGAATTTCACCCCTTCCAATTTAATGAACCCCGCCATATCACTGATCCAGGATTCCACGCTTGGGGGCCTCCTTCCACTGAAGAAGAATCCTTCGCTGGGCTACCAGGGACGCAAAGGCCAGGATACCGGCCTCTTTTGTCTCCTGCACTCCCGGCTCCTCCGCCACCCCAAATATTGCGAGCCCCCAGCCCAGTTTGACCCTGGATCCTACCACCCTCGACATCGTCCTCGCTACGCCCTTCCAAAATTCCTCCAGCGCTGGGCACGCCCAGAACATATGGGTGTGATTTGCTGGGCTCCCTGAGCATCTGACACACCTGTCCTCTCCCCCCAAAAAACGTCTCATGCTTGTCCCGGTCATGTGTGCCCTGTGCAGCACCTTGAACTGTATGAGGCTGAGCCTCGCGCACGATGAAGAAGAGTTCACTCTCCCCAGGGCATCTGCCCACGTCCCTGCCTCAATCTCTTCTCCCAACTCCTCCCACTTACCTTTTACCTCCACCACCGAGGCCTCCTCCTCCTCCTGCATCACCTGGTAAGTTTCCGAGTTCTTCCCAACTCCCACCCACCCCCCCCGAGAGCACCCTGTCCTGCACTGTGTGTGGCAGTAGCCGCGGGAATTCCACCACCTGCCCCCTGGCAAACGCTCTTACCTGTAGGTACCTGAAGGTATTCCCCGGGGGTAGCCCGTACTTCTCCTCCAGCTCACCCAGACTCGCGAACTTCCCGTCCACAAACCGGTCCCCCAACTTTCATATCCCTGCCCTGTGCCACCCCGAAAACCCTCCACCTGTTCTTCCTGGCCAAGGCCCCAACTTCCCCTCTGTCTCGTCTCCACTGCCTCCAAATTTTGAGGGCAGCCACCACCACCGGGTTTGTGGTATACCTCCTTGGAGGGAGCGGCAGCGGCGCTGTTGCCAGCGCCCCCAGACTCATACCCACATAAGACGCCGTCTCCAGCCTCTTCCATGCAGCCCCCTCCCCCTCTATTACCCACTTGCGCACCATCGTCGCATTGGCGGCCCAGTAGTAACCACAGAGGTTGGGCAGCGCCAACCCCCCCCCCCATCTCTACACCGCTCCAGGAACACCCTTCTCACCCTCGGAGTCCCTCGCGCCCACACAAACCCCATTATACTCCTGTTGACCCGCCTAAAGAAGGCCTTCGGGATAAACACGGGGAGGCACTGGAACAGGAACAAAAACCTTGGGAGCACCGTCATTTCGACTGACTGCACCTTAACAGCCAGGGACAGCGGCAACACGTCCCACCTCTTGAACTCCGCCTCCATTTGCTCCACCAGCCTTGTAAAATTAAGCCTATGCAGGGCCCCCCCAGCTCCTGGCCACCTGGACCCCCAAATACCTGAAGCTCCTCTCTGCCCTTTTTAGTGGGAGCTCGCCAATCCCCCTCTCCTGATCCCCTGGATGAACTACGAACAGCTCACTCTTTCCCATGTTGAGCTTATACCCCGAAAAGTCCCCAAATTCCCTAAGAATCCTCATTACCTCCGGCATTCCTCCCACCGGGTCCGCCACATACAGCGGCAGGTCGTCCGCATAAAGCGACACCCTCATGCTCCTCCCCACCTCGCACCAACCCCTTCCAGTTCCTTGACTCCCTCAGTGCCCTAGCCAGGGGTTCAATCGCCAGTGCGAAGAGCAGGGGAGACAGGGGACACCCCTGCCTCGTCCCTCGGTGCAACTGAAAGTACTCGGACCTCCTCCTGTTTGTGGCCACACTCGCCATCGGGACCTCATACAGCAGCCTAACCCACCTGACAAACCCCTCCCCAAACCCGAACCTCTTCAGCACCTCCCACAGGTACCCCCACTCTACCCTATCGAAGGCTTTCGCAGCGTCCATCGCCACCACTATCTCTGCCTCCCCCTCCCTCGCCGGCATCATGATAACGTTCAAAAGCCTCCGCACATTCGCGTTCAACTGTCTCCCCTTCACAAACCCCGCCTGGTCTTCATGGATGATCTGCGGCACACAGTCCTCAATCCTCGTGGCTAAGACCTTTGCCAGCACCTTGGCATCTACATTTAGCAAGGAGATTGGTCTATAAGACCCACATTGCAGGGGATCCTTGTCCCGTTTCAGGATCAAGGAGATCAGTGCCCGGGACATCGTCGGAGGCAAAGCCCCCCCCCCCACCTTCCCTTGCCTCATTAAAGGTCCGAACTAACAGCGGGCCCAGCAGGTCCATATATTTTTTATAGAACTCGACCAGGAAACCGTCCGGCCCCGTGCCTTCCCCGCCTGCATGCTTCTTATTCCTTTAATCAGCTCCTCTAGCCCAATCAAGGCCCCCAATCCCGCCACCAGTCCCTCTTCCACCTTTGGAAACCTCAATTGGTCCAGGAAGTGGCCCATCCCTCCCTCCTCCTGTGGGGGCTCGGATCGGTTCAATTCTTCATAAAAGACCCTGAAGACCCCATTGATGCCAACCCCACTCCGCACCACACTCCCTCCCCTGTCCTTAACTCCCCCGATCTCCCTAACTGCGTCCCGCTTCCGAAGCTGATGCGCCAGCATCCGGCTTGCCTTTTCCCCATACTCGTAGATCGCCCCCTGGGCCTTCCTCCACTGCACCTTCGCCTTCCTGGTGGTCACCAGGTCGAATTCGGCATGGAGGCTACACCTCTTCCTCAACAATCCTTCCTCGGGCTCCTCCGCATACCTCCTGTCTACACTCACCATCTCCCCCACCAGCCTCTCACTCTCCCCCCCGCTCCCTCCGCTCCTTGTGGGCCCTAATAGAGATCAGCTCTCCCCTCACCACCACCTTCAGTGCCTCCCATACCGTCCCCACTCGGACCTCCCCGTTGTCGTTGATCTCCAAGTACCTCTCTATACTTCCTCGGATCCGTTCACTCACCACCTCGTCCACCAACAGCCCCACCTCCAAGCGCCACAGCGGGCACTGGTCCCTCTCCTCCCCCATCTCCAAGTCCACCCAATGTGGGGCATGGTCCGAGATGGCTATTGCCGAATACTCCGTATCCTCTACTCTCGCGATCAGCACCCGACTCAAAATGAAACCGTCGATTCGGGAATAAGCCTTATGGACATGTGAGAAGAATGAATGTTCCCTAGCCCCTGGCCTTGCAAATCTCCAAGGGTCCACCCCTCCCATCTGGTCCATAAACCCCCTTAGCATTCTAGCCGCCGCCGGCTTCCTACCCGTCCTAGACTTGGAGCGATCCAGTGCCGGGTCCAGCACCGTGTTAAAGTCTCCCCCCATTATCAGGCGCCCCACTTCCAAGTCTGGAATCCGACCCAAAATACGCCGCATAAAACCCGCATCGTCCCAGTTCGGAGCATACACATTGACCAGTACCTCCCTCTCTCCCTGTAACTTACCACTTACCATTATGTCCCTGCCACCATTATCTGCCACAATGCTGGACGCCTCAAATGCCACCTTCTTTCCCACCAAGATCGCCACCCCTCGATTTTTGGCATCCAGCCCCGAGTGAAACACCTGACCTACCCACCCTTTCCTCCGTCTTACCTGGTCTGCCACCTTCAGGTGTGTCTCTTGGAGCATAGCCACGTCCGCCTTGAGCCCTTTCAGGTGCGCGAACATGCGGGCCCGCTTAACCGGCCCATTCTGTCCCCTTACATGCCAGGTAATCAGCCGGATCAGGGGGCTGCCCGCCCCCCTCCCCCACCGACCCCTCCCCGGCTAGGACCCATCCTAGCTGATTTACTCCCCCCATTGTACTTCCGCAAGTCAGCTGACTCCTGCTGACCCCGGCCACTCCCAGCTCTCCTTCGACTCCTCCCATTGTGTGGCACACCCTCCTCTCCCTTTCCCCATCCATAGGCTCTCCCCCTCCCCCTTCCACTTTAAACGCGGGAAACGACCCTCGCTTCTCCGCCCCGGCCCCGCCCCCTCCAGTCTTGAGCGCGGAAAAAAGCCCGCGCTTTCCACCTACCAGGCCCCACCACCTCTGACGCAGCTCCTTTTACAGGCCCGGTCCCCTCACCCCCGACTCGGGCCTCCCCCTCCCCTGCGGGGCCCCATCTCACCGCCGTCACCCCCCTGTTCCATTTACCTACCCCCCTCCAACAGCCCCGCCGACCAACCCGACCAACACAGTGCCCAACCCGCCCCAGCCACCCTCACCGACCCGAGAGAGAAAAACACAGAGAAAAGAAACCCGGAGCAATACAAAGGCCCCCCCACTCGAGAAAAAATATAAACATAACATATCAACCGTAGTCCCCAATCGCCCTTCCCAACCCTCAATCTGTGTCCAGCTTCTCGGCCTGAACAAAGGCCCACGCCTCCTCCGGAGACTCAAAATAATGGTGCCGGGCCTTGTAGGTGACCCACAGTCACGCCGGCTGCAACATGCCAAACTTCACCTCCTTCCTATGCAGCACCGCCTTCGCTTGATTGTACCCGGCTCTCCTCTTCGCCACCTCCGCACTCCAGTCCTGGTATATTCGAACCTCCGCGTTCTCCCACCTGCTGCTGCTCTCCTTGGCCCACCTGAGCACACACTCCCGATCGACGAACCGATGGAACCTCACCAGCACTGCCCGCGGAGGCTCGTTAGCCTTGGGCCTCCTCGCCAGTACTCTATGGGCCCCTTCCAGCTCCAGGGGCTCCTGGAAGGACCCCGCTCCCATCAGCGAGTTCAACATGGTGACCACATAGGCCCCCATGTCCGGCCCCTCCAGCCCCTCCGGGAGGCCCAGAATCCACAGATTCTTCTGCCTCGACCGATTCTCCATCTCCTCGAACCGCTCCTGCCATTTCTTGTGGAGCGCCTCGTGCGCCTCCACCTTTACCGCCAGGCCTAAGATCTCGTTGTCGGAGATCTTTTGTCGAGCCTCGCGGATCGCCACCCCCTGGGCCGTCTGTGTCTCCAGCAGCTTATCAATGGAAGCTTTCATCGGCTCTAGCAGGTCCGTTTTAATTTCTTTGAAGCAGCACTGGATAACCTCCTGCTGCTCCTCCCCCCACTGCATCCACGCTGCCTGGTCTCCACCCGCCGCCATTTTGTCCTTCTTCCCTCGCACCTTCTTCGGGTCCACCACCACCTTTTTAGTCGCCCCGCTCCTGGTTGAAGCCATATACTATCGGGGAGCTGTTATGAACTCCTTCCCACACCAGGAAATGTCGAAAAAGTCATGTTGGGGGCCCTCAAAAGAGCCCAAAAGTCAGTTTTTGCGGGAGCTGCCGAATGTGCGACTTAGCTCCGCATAGCTGCAACCAGAAGTCAACGTATTGTTCTTTAACATACACGTACCCCGGGTCTTGTAACCACATTTGCTGGGACTGTAATTTAAATTTTTTTTTTCCATATTCTTTCCTGTGATGTGACAAGGCCAGCCTTTATTGTCCATCCCTAATTGCCCTTGAGAAGGTGTTGGTGAGGTGCCTTCTCAAACACCTGCAGTACAATTGACGTAGCTACACTCATCGTGCCGTCAGGAAGGGATATTCGGGTTTTTCACCGAGCGACAATGAAGGAAAGAGAATATATTTTGATATCAGGATGTTGCGTGGCTTGGAGTGAATTTGCAGTTCGTCATTTTCCCATGCTACTGCTGCTCTTGTTCTTCTAGATGGTAGACGTATGGTCTTGGAAAGTGCTGTCAAATAAGGCTTGGTGAAATACTGCAGTTCATCTTCGAGATGGTAGACACTGCTGTCATTGTGCATCGATGGTGGAGGGATTGAATGTTGAAGGTGGTGGATGAGGTGCCAATCAAGCGGGCTGCTTTGTCCTGCGTGGCATCGAGCCTCATGAGTGTTAATGGAGCTGCACTCATCTAGGCAATTGGAGAGTATTTCATTACATTCCTGACTTGTGCCTTACAGAGGATGGACAAGCTTTGGGGAGCATCTTAATTTAGGGGGGATGCCATTTACGATAGCGAGGGATAGGTTTAGGTATTTGCGGATTCAGGTAGCGAGAGAATTGACGGGGCTCCATAAGTGGAACTTAACGAAGCTGGTGGAGGAGGCTAGGGAGGATCTTAAGAGGTGGGATACGCTGCACTTAACGCTGGCAGGGAGGGTCCAAGTGGTGAAAATGAATACTCTGCCGAGGTTCTTGTTTATCTTTCAAGCTCTCATGATCTTTATACCAAAGGCCTTTTTTCGGAAAGTGGACACGATCATTTCTGACTTTGTATGGGCGGGGAAGGTGCCAAGGGTGGGTTGGCGTTGCCGAACTTGCTTCATTATTATTGGGCGGCGAATGTGGACAAGGTGCGGCGGTGGTGGGAAAGAGAAGGGATAGAGTGGGTTCGGATGGAGGAGGAGTCTTGTAAGGAGTGTAGTTTGAGGGCGATGGTGACGGCAGCATTGCCAATGGCTCCAAGTAGGCATTCAAAGAGCCCGGTGGTGCAGTCCACAGTGAAGATATGGATTCAGTTGAGGAGGCATTTTAGGGTGGCAGAGATGTCAGTGCTAATGCTGCTGTGCGAGAATCATGAGTTTGAGCCGGGTGATGGAGAGTGTATACAGGAGGTGGAGGGAAGTGGGCTGGTCAAGGTGAGGGATCTGTATTTGGAGGAAGGGTTCGCCAGTCTGGAGGAGCTAAGGGAGAGGGGAGAGCTGCCGAGGGGGAGTGAGTTCAGGTATCTGCAGGTTAGGAACTTTGCGCGAAAGGTCTTGAGGGTGTTCCCTAGGATACACCCTGCTGGAGCGACTGCTGTTCCCGGGTGTGGAAGGGGAGGGAAGAATTGGGGATATAGACAAGTGGCTGGGAGAGCAAGGAGGCGAGCGGGTGGTGGAGATCAAGGAGAAATGGGAAGCGGAGTTGGGAGGGGAGATCAATTGGGGAGCATGGAGTGAGGCACTGCGCAGGGTAAACGGGACATCCTCATGTGCAAGGATGAGCCTGATACAATTTAAGGTGGTGCACAGAGTGCATATAACTCGCGAGAGAATGAGTGGGTTCTTTCAGGGGGTGGAAGGTGAGTGAGCGGTGTGGGCGGGGGCCAGCGAATCACACGCACATGTTTTGGGTTTGCAAAAAATTGGGAAGATTCTGGGCGGGAGTGTTCGCGGTCTTAGCCAGGATAGTGGAAGAGGAGGTGGACCCGGACCCTTTGGTGTCGATATTTGGCGTTTCAGAGAAGCCGGAGCTCATGGAGAGGAGGAAGGCCAATGTCTTGGCCGTCGCCTCTCTGATTGCACGGCGGCGAATTTCGCTGGAGTGGCAGTCGGCATCGCCACCGGCGGTAGCAGCATGGTTGGGTGACCTGTACGACTTCCTGCAATTAGAGAAGATAGAGTATGAGTTAAGGGGCTCTTCAGGGGGGGTTTGAGGAAAAGTGGGGGATGTTTGTGACCGTGTTTGAGGGGCTGTTCGTCGCAGGGGAGAGGGGGGTGAAAAAGGGGGAAAATCTGTACATACTGTATAGTTGATTGTTGGGAAGCATGTTTCCCGGGGTGTTTGTTCGTGTAACCTGTTTTGATACATGTTTGTCATAAAATAACATTTTTAAAAAAAGCTTTAGGGAGCATAGAGGTGAATTCCTTGCATCTCACCTCCGCTTGTAATGACAGAATGTATATGGCTAATCCAGTTCAGTTTCTGGTCGTGGTAACTTCACGATGCTGATGTTGGGATATTCGGTGATGGCAATGCCCTTGAACGACAAGGAGAGATGGTGAGATGCTCTCTTATTGGAGACATTGGCAGGCACTTGTGTGGTGTGAATGTTACTCGCCATTTATCAGCACAAGTCTGAACATTTTCCACCTTTTGCTGCCTATGGAAACAGCCAACTACAGTATCTGAGGAGTCAAGAATGGCACTGACCACTGTATCTGTTCTCCTTTATAAAATGGAATGTGAAGAATTAATTTAATATAGCCAATCAATTGCATGTTATCCATAATTAATGCAATTGTCCCTTTATCTTTCTATTAACATAATAAAACTTTAGTGGATTTCAATACAAGCTTTCCATGAGATCTGTTGAATTAATCAGTTCTTTCCACACAAGTGCACTTTAAATCTGGGCAGCACGGTAGCATTGTGGATAGCACAATTGCTTCACAGCTCCAGGGTCCCAGTTTCGATTCCGGCTTGGGTCACTGTCTGTGCGGAGTCTGCACATCCTCCCCGTGTGTGCGTGGGTTTCCTCCGGGTGCTCTGGTTTCCTCCCACAGTCCAAAGATGTGCAGGTTAGGTGGATTGGCCATGATAAATTGCCCTTAGTGTCCAAAATTGCCCTTCGTGTTGGGTGGGGTTGCTGGGTTATGGGGATAGGGTGGCGGTGTTGACCTTGGGTAGGGTGCTCTTTCCAAGAGCCGGTGCGGACTCGATGGGCCGAATGGCCTCCTTCTGCACTGTAAATTCTATGATAATCTATGAAATCAGAGGAGTGAGCCAACCATTTTGTTGAAACTATATTGCTACATGTTAATTTACTTGAGGATTGCATTCTCAGATTCATTGTGAGCCCTTTATTCTTCTGCATCTGTTTTGTCAAAAACTCTTTCTCTCTTTTCCAGAAAGATGGTGTTAATTTTTCATGCCTATTTGCGATTATTCTTTTCAAAGGTGGGTCAGACTGATGCAGTGCTAACTGCAAAAGCAATCCATGGAATATATTTGTGCAATATCGCTCTAGATCTTAATGTGCAAAACTAGTCATAATCACACATCGATTGTCAGGCTCACTTAATTCATCAGAATGACTTATGGGGGATGGAATTATCATATTGGTCTAGCAGGTGATGCTTTTCTGCGTCTGAGGCACATTGGGCAAAATAAATTAATCTTTGACCTGAAAATACAAATTGTCGAATTACTGGAAATCTGAAATAAAGTCAGGAAATGCTTGAAATGCACAATAATTGAGGCAATATTGGCAAAAAAGACAGACACGGAAACGTAAGAACTAGGAGCAGCAGTAGGCAATTCAGCCCCTCTAGCCCGCCCCACCATTCAGTATGACCATGTCTGATCTCATCTCGGTCTCAACTCCACTTTCCTGCCAGCTCTCCATACCCTTCAACCCATTGCTAATTAAAAATCTATCTATCTCCTCAAATTTACTCAGTATACCGCTATCCACCACACTCTGGGGGGAGTGAATTCCACAGACCCACGACCCTTTGAGAGAAGTAATTTCTCCCATCACGGTTTTAAATCTGCTAACCCTTATCCTGAACTATGACCTCTCGTTCCAGATTTCCCCACAAGAGGGAGCATTCGCTCTACGTCTACTTTGTCAATACCGTTTATCATTTTATACACCTCAATTAGATATCCTCTCATTTTGCTAAACTTGATGACACTTGTCAGTGAACCGAGGTTGAATTTAATTCATCCAACTTTTTGTGTATTTATGAAATTAACTATTATGAAACCTTAACTTCAGGATGGGGAAAATAAAGTTTTACAGTTGCAGTTAAGAAAGATTTAACAGCTGTACAACTATGAAGACCTTCTAGGACAGTATTTTCTTACGGTTCTGGTTTTAAGACCACTTTTAAAATTGGGCATAATTAAGTGCATCTTAGGTCTGACCCGTTGCATTTCAAATTCCCTCATTTTTGGCTTGCGATAAAATTAATTTTCTGTTCAAGAACTAACAGCAACATTTTAATCGAAGTAGACATTATTGGGTTGTTTTAAGATGCACATTTAGAATCTATTTTGTGCTTTACAAATAGAACAGCAGCTCTTGTCTGAACATGTTTGAATCCTGGGCATGTATTATGGCTGTACTGGAGAAAAAACAAATGAAATAAATCAATAAAGCTGCAAAAAAAGAAAACATTTTTTTTTGAGCAGTTCAGGCCTCTACTCAGGAGAGTAGAGGCCTGAACTGCTCAATCGTGTCGTAAGACAATTCCTCCATCTCTGGAATCAATTTAATGAACCTCCTCTGAACTGCCTCTAATGCAACTACATCCCTCCTCAAATAAGGGGACCAAAATTGCACAGTGCTTCAGGTCTCACCAATGCCTTGTTCAGTTGCAGCAACACCTCCCTACTTTTATACTCTATTGCAAGGCCAAATTCCATTTGCCTTCCTTATTATCTGCTGTACCTGCATACTAGTTTTCTGAGATTCAAGCACGAGTCACCCAGATCCCTCTGCACCAAAGCACTCCGAAGTTTCTCTCCATTTAGATAATAAGTTGCCTTTCCATTTTTCCGACCAAAATGGATAACCTCACACTTATCCACGTTAAACTCCATCTGCCAAATTATGGACCACTCCCCTAACCTACCTATATCCTATTGTAAATTTCTTATTTCCTCATTGCAACTTACTGTCCCACCTATTTTAGTGTCATCTGCAAATTTAGCTATAGTACCGTCTATCCCTACATCCAAGTTAAATATCTATTGTAAATAATTGGGGCCAAGGACCAAACCCCACTAGTAATATCTTGCCAACCAGAAATATACCCATTTATCCTGATTCTCTGCTTTCTGTTGGTTAGCCAATCTTTTATCTAAGCTAATACATTGCCCCTAATCTCATGTGATCTCACCTTGTGTATTAACCTTTTTGTACGGCACCTTTTCAAATAACTTCTGGAAGTCCAGATATACTACATCTTCAGGATGTCCATTATTTACTCAGTTTGTTATATCTTTGAAGAACTCTAGCAAATTAATGAAACATGATTGACCCTTCATAAAACTATGCTGACTCTGATGGATTGATTTTTGACTTTCTAAATGTCCTGTTATTACTTCCTTAATAATGTATTCTAACAATTTCCCAATGACAGATGTTAAAGTAACTGAACTTTAGTTTTCTACTTTCTGCCTTCCTCTCTTTTTGAATAAGGGCATTATATTAGCATTTTTCCAATCCACTGGAACTTTTCCCACAACCAGGGAATTTTGGAATATTATAACCAATGGATCCACTATCTCCACTGCCACTTCCTTTAATTCTCTAGGATGTAGGCCATCAGGCCCTGGGGACCTGTCTGCCCTCAATCCCAAGAATTTGTTTTGTACTTTTTCTCTACTGACAATGATTGTCCTAAGTTCCTCCCTTTCTATTACCTCTGCATGACCTGTTATTATTGGGATGGTACTAGTGTCCTCCACCGTGAAAACTGAGGCAGAAATTTTGACTTTGTGTCTCTGCCATTTCTGTTTTACTCATTATTAACCCCCTGGTGTTATCCTCCAAGGACCGCTACTCCCTTCCCTTTTTTATGCAGTGGGGCACAGTTTAAACCAGGAAATATTGGCAGCTTGTAAAAAAAAAAAAAAAAACAAGTTAACCACTGCGCCACCATACTGCCCGAGTTTTCCAATCATCCGGCCTGCCACTGGCCTTTGCAATATGGTATGCCCTAGTTTTTGTCTTTGTTATCTTTAACTTCCTTGCTTAGCCATGGAAGTTTTTTCTCCTCTTACAATCTTTCTTCCTCTCTGGAGTATATTTTAGTTGGGATGAATTGAATGTCTCCTAAAACAAATGCCACTGCTTACCGTTTAGTCTTCCTGCCCAGTCCACGAGGGCCAAATCTGTCCTCAAACCAACATAATTACCTTTGCTTAACTCCAGAACACTAGTGTGGGATTCCAGTTTCTCACTCTCAAACTGAATTTGAAATTCTATGATCACTCTTCCCTAGAGAATCCTTAACTATTAGGTCATTATTTAGTCCCTCCTCATTACACAATACCAAATCCAGAATAGCCTGGTTGGTTCCACAATATATTGTTCCAAGAAAAAATCTAGCCCATTTAATGAACTCTTCCTTGATGCTACCCATGCCAATTGGATTAATCTAGACTATATGCATATTAAAATCATCCATGATTTTGTACATTGTTGTACTTTTTTTTTACAAGCCGCCAATATTTCCTGTGCCCCACTGCGGAACTATTGTTTGGGGACCTATGGATTACTCCCACCAGAGACTTCTTTCCTTTGCTATTTCCTATTACTACCCAGACTGATTCCAGGTGTTGATTTGCAGTGCCTATATAATTTCTCACCACGGCACTGATCCCTTCCTTTACTCATGAAGCTACACCACCCCATTTTCCTTTCTTTCTATTCTTCCGAAATACTGTGTACCCTTGGATGTTCAACTCCCAGACCTGGTCTCATTGTAACCATGTCTCAGTAATTGCCACCAAATCATATCTGCATGGCACAACATCGTGGGCCGAAGGGCCTGTTCTGTGCTGTATTTTCTATGTTCTATATGTCTCTATTTGCACTGTTAACTTATTAATTTTGTTGCGAATGATTTGTGCTTTCAGACACAATGCCCTGAAGTTAGTTTTATTATTAAAATTTCCCCACTCTGTGATTCCTTGGTGCAATATGATGTTCACACGTTCCCTTCCTTTTATTTTCTGGTCACAATCCACCTCATCACTAACCTGCTCCTACCTTCTCCTTGAATTTAGATTTTCTAATTTTCCATGCAACTGACCCCCTCCCCAAAAATTAGACTAAAGCCCTATCTACAGCCCTAGTTATGCGATTCACCAGACTCTGGTCCCAGCATGATTCAGGTCCCATCAGAACAGTTCCCTCCTTCCCCAGTACCGGTGCCAATGTCCATGAATTCAAATTAATTTCTCCCACACTAACCTTTGAGCCATGCATTTACCTCTTTAATCTTATTGACACTGCCAATTAGCTAGGGCTCAGGTAATAATCCAGATATCATTACCTTTTTTGGTTCTGCTTTTTAATTTAGCCTCTAGCTGCTCAAATTCCCTCAGCCGAGCCTCTATCCTTGTTCTACCTCTGTCATTGGTACCTACATGGACCATAACAACTGGATCTTTACCCTCCCACTCCCAAGTTCCTCTACAAGTCCAGATGAGACATCCCGAACCCTGACACCAGGTCGGCAACACAGCCTTTGGTACTCTAGATCTTGGTCACCGGGAACAGTATCTATGCCCCAACTATACTATCTCTAATAGGACTACATTTCTCTTTCCTCCCCTGACTTGAATAGTTCCCTGTTACATGGTGCTGTGGTCAGTTTGCTCATCCTCCCACAGTCCTCACTCTAATCCACCTGGGGAGCATGAATCTCAAACCTGATGGACATGGGCTGCGGCTCCTGCAACCCTACCTCTTGGATCCCTCTCCCTGCCTCACTCGCAGCCACACCCTCCTGTCCCTTAACACTGGCCGAATTCAAGATGGTTAATCTAAGGGGTGCGACTGCCTCTTGAAACACAGCATCCAGATAACTCTTCCCCCTCTCTGATGTGTCGCAGCTTCAGAAGCTCAGACTCCAGCTCGTCCACTCTAAGCCGAAGTTCCTCGAGCAACCAACACTTGCTACAAATGTTTTCACCAGGAACCACAATGGGGTCCACCAGCTCCCACATCATGCAGGAACAACACATCACCTGGCCCTGCATCTCTATTTTATTTAATTAGTTTGTGGTTTAAAAAAAATTGTCAACTGGTTTTTAGTTTTGTAATCTGTAAAATATTTCTCCTATTTACCTTTAACCTGAAAGCAACTTTGAATAGGTAATGCAAATTAAAAATTACTTAACAACCAATTAATTTACCGCTTTCCTGTGACGTCAACTCCTGGATTGTTTTTCAAACTCAGCCCACTGCCCGAGTAGAGGTGTCCCTTGCAGGTTCATCTGTCTCTGCTCCTCCCTTTGACCCAAGCCCTTTTTTCACACTCTACCAACGGAGAGGCACATTTCTCAGTGGACGAAACTAGTGGACAGGCTTCTAGTGCACATTTTGGTGAGCACCACACATTTGCTGATGCACATCAGGTGGAGGCAGGAACATCCAGGGGAGACGGCAGTCTGAGATCTGCTGGATCCAACAACCCAGCTGGGTCCCAGTCTGATGTTGAGCCTCTGGACCAGGTTTACCTGGAGCTGCTGCAGTCGATAGCGCGCGGCCGTGAGATTCTGAGGGAGATGTTAATGACACTCCAGCAGGTCCTTAGCCAAGTGGTGGAGTCCCAAAGGCTACGGGCACAGAAGATGGTGCCAGCAATGCGTGGCAGCCAACACTGTTAGGATGGCGACCACAGTGGAGAGTCTGGTGCACGACCTCGGCAGCTTGAGTGCAAGTGTCCAGGGCATGGCACAGTCAGTGACGGTCATGGGGACTGCCGAGGGCATCGGTAGCATGTCCAAGTTGCTGGGGGACATGTTCCAGTCGCAGGTGGAGCTTTCTGAAGTTCTGCGGCGCATGTCCCAGTCTTAGCTGAGCATTGCCAAGGCACCCCAGAGCATGTTCCGGTCAATGGGGTACATGTCCCGGTCACAGGTTGGCATTGCCGGGGCACTCCAAAGCATGTCCCAGTCACTATTCCCCCCAGGCATAACGATCCTGGATTCTCTCCTCCTCCTCCTTCCCCCCCCCCCCCCCCCCCCCCCCCCCCCATTCAAGCATACCATGTGCAGGTGATGGATGTGACCAGCACTCAGAAAACAGGCAGGAATCAGACTATGGCATAGATTGAGGAGTACCAGCGCTCAGCTGACAGCGGGTTCTCATCATCCCCTGCCTTTGACAGTGACCCGGCGACAGTGCCGACACAGCCCCATCACCCTGGCATGATGTAACACAGACCCTGGGATGGTGGAACAAGGTGGTGGGGTCTGTGGATGGGTGGGGGAAGATTGTGTGGGGGAGGGGGTGAGATGATGGACGAAGCTACGCCCGATGAGAAGCAGGCGAGGCTTCCGGGCATGCCAGACCCTCGCCACTGCCGTCTGTCCTCCATCCTTCGGCTGGTCCTGCAGGTCCTCCCCAGGGTAGGTGGATTAGCCACGCTTAATTACCCCTTAATTGGGGAAAAATTAATTGGGTACTCTATTTATTTTTAAAATAATGACATTCATTCTGTATCTTGTTTAATTAATATTAAAAAATGTAAATGATTTTGAAATTTTTTATCATTTTACCTCATTTAGCAGTTTCAATAATAAAGTGTTAACTCATTATTTACTTCCAAAACCCCATAGCTGTTGATTTACATTAATTCTCTGCCTTTTCTGTTTTACTGATATTTGGAGTGTTGAGCTGATAACTTAATTGCTTGTCAGCTCCAACATGATGCCACCACCATGCACATCTTCCTGTGCCCTCCCCTTTCAACAGTCCAAAGGGACTGTTCCTTCTGCAACACCTGAGCCCCTTTTCAACGATTCCACCCCCTCCCTAGCCACAAAGAAGTTCTACTCTTCTCTCCGACGGAATTTCCGGTTGTCTCTTCTACCGTGTTCACCTTTTTTGCTTTCTCCTTTCCTTCTCATGTTTGATCAGATATCTAAAAAACACTTTCACAGCGAAATCCTCTTCCTGAGCAATTGACTGTGACTTATCCATGTGAATTCCAACTTAAATTGCACTCTTCGTGTTCTGAGTACAGATATCTCCAAGGCATCTGGAACTCCTCAAACCACAAAGATCATAGATGACGGAACAAAGATAATAGATGAGGGAAAGACAGTAGATGTTGTATACATGGACTTAAGTAAAGCCTTTGACAAGGTACCTCATGGTAGACTGGTACAAAAGGTGAAGTCACATGGGATCTGAGGAGAGCTGGCAAGTTGGATACAGAACTGGCTTGGGCACAGAAGACAGAGGGTAGCAGTAGAAGGGTTCTGGGGCCTTTGTTCGTGGTGTATATAAATGATTTGGAAGAAAATGTAGCTGGTCTGATAATAAGTTTGCAGACAACGCAAAAATTGGTGGAGTTGCGGATCGTGAAGAGGATTGTCAGAGGATACAGAAGGATATAAACTGGTTGGAGTTTAGAACAGATGTGCGAGGTAAGTTTTTTTTTTTACACAGAGTGTGGTAAATATATGGAACGCGCTGCCTGGGGAGGTGGTGGGAGCGGGTACGATAGAGGCATCTAGACAAAATATGAACAGGGTGCGAATGGAAGGGTAGTGACTCCGTAAATGCATACAGTTTTAGTTTAGGCAGGTACTATGGTGGGCACATGCTTGGAGAGCCGAAGGGCCTGTTTCTGTGCTGTATTGTTCTTTGTTCACTGTTCTCGCCGCATCCTAAGATGCATTCTCAATGCCATATGCTGCCATATGCATAATCTCTCCCTTCAGCCATACCAACTCATCCTAACTCAAAGCTGCCCTGGTTTACAATTTCATTTTGTCATCGCTTCATTCAGTACTTTAACAATACATCTTTCTCTTCCTTTCAGGATCACAAACTTCACTAACTTGTGGGTTTCAACACCCTTCCAAATCTTCCTCCCCTTCCCTCTGACCTTCCCTCTTCCTTGCACCTCACACTTTGCCGTGTTTTCACATTCCTTCCGACCGTCTGCTCTTTGACTTTGAACGCTCCATCTCAAGAAAGGTATTAGTTTAATTCAATTACCTCTCTACCTCAATAAATTTTGTGCTTGGCATGACACTGAGCTCTTCTGCTTTGCCTCCATGCCCATGTCTTTGACCAGGAGTGCTCCCCTTTTCAACACAGACCCTTTCACTGGTCTCCAATGTTCTTTTTCCACCTGCACACCTCCCTCTGGCCTCTTACCTTACCAGACTTTTCATTGACAGCTGCTGGTGTGACATTGGAAATCTCAATTTCGTTGCTCCTTACTCTAACCTATCTCTCTCGGAACTTGCTGCACTCCATTCTCTCAGATCCAAACCTAACACCATCATCAAATATGCGGACAAGGAAGCACTGTTGTCTGGCATCCTGACCACTACCTTGTAGATGCCGAACGCAACTCTCTGACACTTCCTTGTACCTTCTCCTGGACTATGCCCCCACTACTGAACATTAAGCCATTGTGTACAGAACTATTACTGTCCTTGTATCCTCTGGGGATCTCCAACGCCTTCAATTTCATCATCCCCAAACAGCCTGCTTCTACCTCCTTCCCAATAGAACAGCCTGTTCCTGTCCCAATGAACTTATTCCTTCCTATCTCAACCCCTTTGTTTCTCCCCTCATACACTCTTTTCCTACCTACATCTGCAACTCTTTTGATGCCCGATGTGACTTCAGCAATTACTACTTCTCTGACCCTAACCATCTCCTCTTCACAAGGATGTTCAATCACTCAACAACCCCACACAAGGATGGTCTTGGAGCTCTCTGCTTCTTCCTCAGAGGCCCAGCGAGTCACTGTCAACCACCCTCCTCCACCTGGCTGAACTTGTTCTTCAACTCCACTCCACTGACTACTTCTTCAACTCCACTCACGTCAAATAAAATATGTTGCCACGCGTACCCACATAGGTCCCAGTTACGTCTGCCTTTTTGTGGGATATGTGGAACATTCATTATTACAGTCCTGCTCATGCCCCCTCCTCTTTCCAGTACGTTGCTGGCTGAATCAGAGCTGCCTTCTGCTCTCACCATGAACTGGAAAACTTCATTGACTTTGTTTCCAATTTTCACCCATCACTCCCCTTCACCTGCCTGGTCGAGCTTTGACTTCTTCCCTTCCTCTTTGACTTCTCTTCCATTTATAGAGTTAGGCTATAAACTAATATTCACTGCAAATCCATGAGCCGGGATTCACCGACCCCACGGCGGGTTGGAGAATCCCTTGGGGAGGGGCGCAAGAATCACGGCACGCTGCCCCGACGCTGGCTCGCCGATTCTCCGGCGCCAATTTTCGGGATTGCTGCCGGTCCGGCCTCCTCGGCCATTCTCCGGGCCTCAACGGGATGAGTGCCCGCCAAGTCCTGCCAGCGTGGGTTACATATGGTCCCACATG
Organism: Scyliorhinus torazame; assembly: GCF_047496885.1. Lineage (NCBI taxonomy): Eukaryota > Metazoa > Chordata > Chondrichthyes > Carcharhiniformes > Scyliorhinidae > Scyliorhinus > Scyliorhinus torazame. The sequence continues at coordinate 144,650,542 of NC_092709.1, read as the reverse complement.
GCGGGACCTCGGAGTTCTGTCTGCAGGGGCCGTTCTGGTGGGGGGGGGGGGGGGGGCGGGGGGGATCGAACCCGGGGGGGGGCTTCCACGGTCGCCTGGCCCGTGATCGGGGCCTACCGATTGGCGGGCTATTTCCGTGGGGGCCTATGTTCCTCTACACCAGGCCCCTGTAGGACTCCGCCATATTGCACGGGGGCCAGTGCGGAGACGGGAACCCACGCGTATACCCGGACTCGCACGCATGCGCAAACTCGTGCCGGCTGTGGCGCGCATACGTGAACCTGCGCCGGCCGTGGCGCGCCAGCTTTCGGGTGACGGAGCTGCGGAGACCACTCCGGCACCGTACTAGCCCCTTAGGAAAGGGGTGGATCACTGCCAGGGGAGGCCCGTTGACGCCGGAGTGGCTCGTGCCACTTTTCACGCCAGCGTCAGAACTTGGCCGCAGGATTGGAGAATCCCGGCCCAGGTCTCCCACAGCTATCTCAACTACTTTTCCATACACCCTGCTTCCTGTAAGGACTCTATGCCATTCTCCCAGTTTCTCATTCTCAGTCACACCTGTTCTGATAGCGCGTCTGGCATGTCCGCAACTGAGGATCCAACCCACCAAGGTTGACTGGGCTCTCCGCCTTGTCTGATCCATTTCACCCATTCCTTCTCTCATCCCTTCTTCTCCCTGCCACGGTTCCCCTTGTCCCCATCTTCCATCTCACCAACCTCTATATTCAATGGATAATCCTCTGCCAGCTCCAGTGTGATGCTTTATGCAGAAGATAACTATACATGGTTAAGGGTTCCCTGCCCCCTTTAACGGGGGAGTTCATATTCGGTGAGGCTGAAAGGGAATTTAATCATTGCCACCTCGTGGCCCCCCCCCCCTCCCCCCCCCAGCCCAGGTCCGAAGAGTTCTCCGATGACTGTAGCGGTGGAGGGTGCCGGACTCACTTCATATCTGACTGTGTGTCATGTACCCGTGGTGCAGACTTCCGGGTGCGGCTATGCAGAGCTAGGTCGCATATTCGGTAGCTCCCGCTTGGAACGGACTTTTGGGCTCTTTTGCAGGGCCCCCACGGCATTTGTTTGACATTTCCCGGTGTGGCAAGAGGACTGCAACACTCCCCTGACGGTGTCCCCCAGGAGTGTTGTGTCTTTTGGCTGCCAGGCCCGGCAGAAGCAGTGGAAGATTTGGCTGCAACAGGATAAACAGGGCCCCTTCCAGCATGCAAGCGGGGGAAGGGCAAGCTTAAAGCTGCAAACTGACCTGAGGACCTTTATCAAAAGTGAATTCTAACAGCAGAGGGAACAACTGTGAAAAGATCTCACCAGGGCCACTGAAGAAGCGGGGATGAGGCTTCCGGTGGCGGCCATGGAGGAGTAGGTCACGCATTCGGCAGCTCCCGTCTGGAACTGACACTTAGACCTTTTTCAGGAGTTTCCACGGACATTTTGGGGCAGATTGGTGAAGCAAACACTGCCAAAAGGATTCCCTCTCGAGACTTTTGGGCTCTTTACAGGGCCCCCAAGGGCACTTTTTCGACATTTCCCGGTGTGGGAAGGAGTTAATAATCGTTCCCCGTCAGTATATGGCTTTAACTAGGAGCGGGGTGACAAAAAAGGTGGTGGTGGACCAGAAGAAGGGAGGGAAGAAGGACAAAATGGCGGCGGGCGGAGACCAGGCAGCGTGGAGGCAGTAGGCGGAGGAGCAAAAGGAGGGTATCCAGCGCTGCCTCAGAGAGATTAAAAAGGACCTGCTAGAGCCGATGAAGGCTTCTATTGCTAAGTTGCTGGAGACACAGACGGCCCAGGGGGTGGCGATCCGAGAGGCTCAACAAAAGATCTCTGACAATGAGGACGAGATCTTAGCCCTGGCGGTAAAGGTGGAGGCGCACGAGGCGCTCCACAAGAAATGGCAGGAGCGGCTCGAGGAGATGGAGAATCGGTCGAGGCGGAAGAATCTGCGGATTCTGGGCCTCCCGGAGGGGCTGGAGGTGCCGGACGTGGGGGCCTATGTGGTCACCATGTTGAACTCGCTGATGGGAGCGGGGTCCTTCCAGGGGCCCCTGGAGCTGGAAGGGGCCCATAGAGTGTTGGCGAGGAGGCCCAAGGCTAACGAGCCTCCGCGGGCGGTGCTGGTGCGGTTCCATCGGTTCGTCGATCGGGAGTGTGTGCTCAGGTAGGCCAAGAAGGAGAGGAGCAGCAGGTGGGAGAACGCGGAGGTTCGGATATATCAGGACTGGAGTGCGGAGGTGGCGAAGAGGAGGGCCGGGTACAATCGAGCGAAGGCGGTGCTGCACAGGAAGCGGGTGAAATTTGGCATGTTGCAGCCGGCGCGATTGTGGGTTACCTACAAGGACCGGCACCATTATTTTGAGTCTCCGGAGGAGGCGTGGGCCTTTGTTCAGGCCGAGAAGCTGGACACAGACTGAGGGTCGGGATGGGCGATTGGGGACTGCGGTGGATATGTTATGCCTATTTTTGGTTCGGTGTGGGGGGGCCTTTGCATTGTTTCGGGTTTCTTTTTCTCTGCGTTTTTCTCTTTCGGGTTGGGGAAGGTGGATGGGGCGGGTTGGGCACTGTTTTGGTTGGTGGCGGGGCCTGGTAGGTGGAGGGCGCGGTTTTTTTTTCCCGCGCCGAAGACTGGGAGGGGGGGACCGGGGCGGGGAAGCGAGGATTGTTTCCCGCGCTTAGAACGGAGGGGGAGAGCCTGTGAATGGGGAGCGGGAGAGGAGGGTGTGCCACACAATGGGAGGAGTCGAAGGGGAGGCGGGAGTGGCCGGGGTCAGCAGGAGTCAGCTGACTTGCGGAAGTGCAATGGGGGGAGTAAACCAGCTAGGATGGGTCCTAGCCGGGGGTGGGGTGGGGGGTGGGTGGGGGGGAATCGAGTTGCTGCTGCTAAGATCAAGGAGGAGCTCGAGCGAGTGGGGTGGGTCAAGTCGGGGGTATGCCGCTGTGGGGAACGGGCCGGGTGTGGGGTGCGGGCGCGTGGCTGGCCGAGGAGGGGTCATGGCTAGTCGGTGGGGAGGGGGGCGGGTAGCCCCCTAATCCGGCTGATAACCTGGAATGTAAGGGGACTGAATGGGCCGGTTAAGCGGGCCCACATGTTCGCGCACCTGAAGGGGCTCAAGGCGGATGTGGTTATGCTCCAGGAGACACACCTGAAGGTGGCAGACCAGGTAAGACTGAGGAAAGGGTGGGTAGGTCAGGTGTTTCACTCGGGGCTAGATGCCAAAAATCGAGGGGTGGCGATCTTGGTGGGAAAGAAGGTGTTATTCGAGGCGTCGAGCATTGTGGCAGATAATGGCGGTAGGTACATAATGGTAAGTGGTAAGGTGACCACCAGGAAGGCGGAGGTGCAGTGGAGGAAGGCCCAGGGGGCGGTCTACGAGTATGGGGAAAAGGCAAGCCGGATGCTGGCGCATCAGCTTCGGAAGCGGGATGCAGCTAGGGAGATCGGGGGAGTTAAGGACAGGGGAGGGAGCGTGGTGTGGAGTGGGGTTGGCATCAATGGGGTCTTCAGGGACTTCTACGAGGAATTATACCGATCCGAGCCCCCACGGGAGGAGGGAGGGATGGGCCGTTTTCAGGACCAATTGAGGTTTCCAAAGGTGGAAGCGGGACTGGGGGCCCCGATTGGGCTGGAGGAGCTGATCAAAGGGATAGGAAGCATGCAGGCGGGGAAGGCACCGGGGCCGAACGGTTTCCCGGTAGAGTTCTATAAAAAATATATGGACCTGTTGGGCCCGCTGTTAGTTAGGACCTTTAATGAGGCAAGGTGGGGGGGGCTTTACCCCCGACGATGTCCCGGGCCCTGATCTCCTTGATCCTGAAGCGGGACAAGGATCCCCTGCAATGTGAGTCTTACAGACCGATTTCCTTGCTAAATGTAGATGCCAAGGTGCTGGCGAAGGTCTTAGCCACGAGGATTGAGGATTGTGTGCCGCAGATCATCCAAGAAGACTAGATGGGGTTTGTGAAGGGGAGACAGTTGAACGCGAATGTGCGGAGGCTTTTGAACGTTATCATGATGCCGGCGAGGGAGGGGGAGGCGGAGATAGTGGTGGCGATGGACGCTGAGAAAGCCTTCGATAGGGTAGAGTGGGGGTACCTGTGGGAGGTGCTGAAGAGGTTCGGGTTTGGGGAGGGGTTTGTCAGGTGGGTTAGGCTGTTGTATGAGGTCCCGATGACGAGTGTGGCCACAAATAGGAGGAGGTCCGAGTACTTTCGGTTGCACCGAGGGACGAGACAGGGGTGTCCCCTGTCCCCCCTGCTCTTCGCACTGGCGATTGAACCCCTGGCTATGGCACTGAGAGAGTCAAGGAACTGGAGGGGGTTGGTGCGGGGTGGGGAGGAGCATAGAGTGTCGCTTTATGCGGACGACGTGCTGCTGTATGTGGCGGATCCGGTGGGAGGAATGCCAGAGGTAATGAGGATGCTTGGGGAATTTGGGGACTTTTCGGGGTACAAGCTCAATATGGGGAAGAGCGAGCTGTTCGTAGTTCAGCTAGGGGACCAGGAGAGGGGGATTGGCGAGCTCCCACTAAAAAGGGCGGAAATGAGTTTCAGATATTTGGGGTCCAGGTGGCCAGGAGCTGGGGGGCCCTGCATAGGCTTAACTTTACAAGGCTGGTGGAGCAAATGGATGAGGAGTTCAAGAGGTGGGACGCGTTGCCACTGTCCTTGGCGGGTAGGGTGCAGTCGATCAAAATGACGGTGCTCCCAAGGTTTTTGTTCCTGTTCCAGTGCCTCCCGTGTTTATCCCGAAGGCTTTTTTCAGGCGGGTTAACAGGAGTACAATGGGGTTTGTGTGGGCGCGAGGGACTCCGAGGGTGAGAAGGGTGTTCCTGGAGCGGAGTGGAGATAGGGGGGGGGCTTGCGCTGCCCAACCTCTGTGGGTACTACTGGGCCGCCAATGCGACAATGGTGCGCAAGTGGGTGATGGAGGGGGAGGGGGCTGCATGGAAGAGGCTGGAGACGGCGTCCTGTGTGGGTACGAGTCTGGGGGCGCTGGCAACGGCACCGCTGCCGCTCCCTCCAAGGAGGTATACCACGAGCCCGGTGGTGGTGGCGGCCCTCAAAATTTGGGGGCAGTGGAGGCGGCATCGGGGGGAAGTTAGGGCCTCGGCGTGGACCCCATTACAGGGGAACCACCGTTTCGCCCCAGGAAGAATAGGTGGAGGGTTTTCGGGGTGGCACAGGGCAGGCATACGAAAGTTGGGGGACCTGTTTGTGGACGGGAAGTTCGTGAGCTTGGTTGAGCTGGAGGAGAAGTACCGGCTCCCCCCCGGGGAACACCTTCAGGTACTTACAGGTAAGGGCGTTTGCCAGACGGCAGGTGGTGGAATTCCCACGGCTACTGCCACACACAGTACAGGACAGGGTGCTCTCGGGGGGGTGGGTGGGAGTGGGGAAGATCTCGGAAACTTACCAGGTGATGCAGGAGGAGGAGGAGGCCTCGGTGGTGGAGTTGAAAGGTAAGTGGGAGGAGGAGTTGGGAGAGGAGATCGAAGAGGGGACGTGGGCAGATGCCCTAGGGAGGGTGAACTCTTCCTCTTCGTGCACGAGGCTCAGCCTCATACAGTTTAAGGTGCTGCACAGGGCACACATGACCGGGACAAGGATGAGCAGGTTCTTTGGGGGTGAGGACAGCTGTGTTAGGTGCTCAGGGAGCCCAGCAAATCACACCCATATGTTCTGGGCATGCCCAGCGCTGGAGGAATTTTGGAAGGGCGTAGCGAGGACGGTGTCGATGGTGGTAGGATCCAGGGTCAAACCGGGCTGGGGGCTCGCAATATTTGGGGTTGCAGGGGAGCTGGGAGTGCAGGAGGCGAAAGAGGCTGGAATTCTGGCCTTTGCGTCCCTGGTAGCCCGGCGACGGATTCTCCTTCAGTGGAAAGATGCGAGGCCCCCAAGCGTGGAATCCTGGATCAGCGATATGGCAGAGTTCATTAAATTGGAGAGGGTGAAATTCGCCTTGGGAGGGTCGGTACAAGGGTTCTTTAGGCGGTGGCAACCGTTCTTCGACTTTCTGGCAGAACGCTAGACATTGGTCAATGGCAGCAGCAGCTCGGGGGGCGGGGGGTTTACTTTATTTTTGTTTATGTTATTTACACTGGAGGGTCTGAGGGGGTGTATACCCCTGTTGTCTTAAGTCGGGGTGTTAATGTTAATTTATTATTTAGGTACGGGGGGGGGGGAGGGATTTGGGGGGTTAGATTGTGTTTTGTACTTAACCCTGTTGGGTTCCTTTTTCGTTCTCATTTTGTTATTGATATTTTATGAAAACCTTTAATAAAAATTATTTTAAAAATAAAAAAATGTACCCGTGGTGCAGGATCGGGTGGTGTGTACCGGAAAATTACGCTTCCGACTGGAACGCCGAGATGGATTCTCTGCCGAAGGCTGCTGTATGGTGAACTCCCTGTCAGAGACCACAGACAGTTGAATCTCCATATCCGAATCTGTATCGACAACCTTTCTCGTGACGGTGTCTTGACACCCGTGGCCTGTTGGGGCATTAGATTTGTCTGGACCAGAAATTTTCGTTTACGAGGAATTTTATGAAAAAGCCTGGTCCTAATGTGATCTAAATGCTTTCACATTACTCGACCCTGGACTTGCACTTGATAGCAAACAGGTCCTGTCTGACGGATAACGGTCCCGATGATCCACTGGATGCCATCTGCCAAGTTTCATATATACAATGTGTCACCTGGTACAAAGTGCCTGGGTGGTCGATGTCGAACAGGAAACGCCCTTGCAAGTCCTGGTTGTGGTGCACCTTCCCATCGATATCTGGGAAAACCATGCACAGGCGGATCCGAAGCCTCCGTCCCATCAGCATCTCAGCCACGGCCACCCGAGTCACAACATGCGGGGTAGCAAAAAAGGGACCAGGCCAGCCTAGTGTTCATCGACCCTGAAGATTGTTCCACACCCTGCATTTGGACTGCCCATTCCGCCAGCCCATTTGATACCAGGTGGTACAGGATAGTTCAGGTGTTTCGTGCACGGTTAGCCTTCAGAAATCCGGAGAACTCTTTGCTCATAAAGGCGTCCCATTGTCCGTGACTAACACCTTGGGTATGCCGTGGGGACAAAAAGACAAACGCAGTTTCTCAATCATCGCCCTGGAGGTGGTTGCCCCCATCTTGTGGACTTCCAGTCATTTGGAATGGGTACCAATTAGCAGCAGCAACATCAAACCCTGAAAAGGTCCGGCAAAAATGGCATGCAACTGTTCCCATGGCCACTCAGGCCATTCCCAAAAGTGGAGGGACATGGTCGGTGGAAGCTTCTAGTGCTCCTGACAGACGGTACGTTGTTGGGCCAATTGTTCATTGTCAGCATCCAGGCCCGGCCCTTAAAAATAGCTGCGGAGTGCCCATTGTGGAGGCCTTGCGTGATAAAACTCTGACCCTTTAACGGAATAACGACATGCGTACCCCAAAACAGGACACCATCCTCCACACTAAATTCAAACATCATTGATGACAAAGCCCGCAATTCACTTGGAAGCTGTCGATGCTGGGCCACCATACAACACAAGATGTCGAACACTGGAAAGAACCGGGTCAGTTTGGGTCCACGCACGGATCCAAGATGCAGTGACCGGCAATTAATCCATGAAGTTATGGGTGGCGAAGCTCCATCCGCCCTTGGAGGAGATGGAGGGCGAGTCGGCAAGGGTAGTCAGCTCACCATATTGGTGTGCTCAATCTGAGTGCCTGGCTGATGTTCGAATGAGTACTTGTGCATAGCCATCAAAGAGTCCACCAGTGGGTCTTTGTAGAAGCGATAGGCGGAATGGCCCTGTTATTGAACAGATCGAGCAATGGTTTGTGGTCGGTGATGATGGTGAAGTGGCGGCTGTACACGTATTGTTGAAATTTCTTTACTGCGCAAACCACAGCCAGGCATGCTTTTCTGTATGTGAGTACTTGCGTTTGACCACAGCCAGCGTCTGCGAGGTGAAAGCGAATGGCCGATCTCTGCCATCCTGTGAGAGAACGGCCCCAATGCCAAACAGCCATGCGTCATACGTGACAATGAGAAGCTTGGCAGGATCATAGTGAGTCAACAAGCCGGAAGACAAAAGCTGTTTCTTCACTTGCCTGTTCCTTGCTCATTGGGGCAGGGGCCTGCTGAATTGTGCGCACCTCCTCTGCGACCAGGTGTAGGCCCTCGTGGTCCACCCGATAGCCCAAGTACATCATCTCTTTCATGTGAAAAACACAACTGGCTCTGCAGGTGGATGCCAGACTCCGAAAAACAACGAAAACTTCCGCCAGGTTGTCCAGATGCTCCTGCTCGGTCTCTCCGGTGACGAGCATCTCGTCTAAATATATCGCTACATACGGTAACCTGCGCAGAATGTTCTCCATCATGCCCTGGAATATGGCACAGGCCGTCGACATGCTGAAAGGCAACTGGATGTACTCAGACAGACCTTTACGTTAAATTAGCAGATGGATTCTCATTTACTAAACTTGATATGAGTCATGCATATTTGCAACTTGAATTGGACATGGCCTCCCACCGCTACTAACTGCTCGAACGTATAAGTGTTGGGCGCTGCAGGTTAGGTGAGGCTTCGTATCACACTGTAGGTATGTGCACTGTAGGCAGTTAGCAAAATGACTGTCTGGTAATCATTCTCCGTGATACTATTGGCCTGGGAAAAGCCCATTTTTTCCACATACTGAGTCCAATCTTCCAAATTTGCGTCAGATAATTGCGTCTAATCTTCTGAACAGAGGCATAATAAATGAAAAGATTCCAACCATTATCCAGCAGGATTAAGGAGGCAGCTTAACCGACAGAGTAGCAGCGTCAACAGCAAACTAGTTGAATCCTTGTCGCCAGTTTTATAGACCACGAAGGAGCTCCCACCAAGCTGTTAAAAGGAAATAAAGGCTTATTAAGATAACTGTTATTTACACAACACAAAAGATACCAGCCAGGTCTATCCTGTCGATACGCAAACTGCTGACTTTATACAGAAGATAACTGTACATGGTTAGGGTTCCCTGCCTCCTTTAATGAGGGAACTCGTATTCAGGAAGGCTCACGGAGTTTAATCATTGCCACCTTGTAAGTCCTTTACAGGTTATGATAGGTCTCTAAATTGGGAAACCAAATGCAGACAGGGTGACTGCTTTGCAGAACACCTACGCTCAGTCCATCAGTATGACACCAAACTTCTGGTTACTTGACATTTTAATTCTCCACCTTGCTCCCATGCTGATCTTTCTGTCCATGACCTGCTACAGAGTTCCAATGAAGCTCGAGGCAAGCTTGAGGAACAGCACCTTGTCTTCCAACTCGGCACTGTACAGCCTTCTGGCTTCAACATCAAGTTCAACAACTTTAGATCATAATCTCTGCATTTGTCATGTTCTACTTTTTGTTTCTTTTTTGGTTTTCTGGCTTGGTATTGCCTTGTTTCTTTCTTTATCCCTTCATGTTGTTTTTATATGGCTGCTATATAGTCCTTCATTCGGATACAACCTTTGTTTCTTTGTCATACTCATGACCCCTCTCTTTGGCTGTTGCATCATGAAATATTGGGCAGCACTGGTAGCACAGTGGGTAGCACTGTTGCTTCACAGCTCCAGGGTCCCAAGTTCGATTCTCGGCTTGCTCACTGTCTGTGTGGAGTCTGCACGTTCTCCCTGTGTCTGCGTGGGTTTCCTCCGGGTGCTCCGGTTTCCTCCCACAAGTCCCGAAAGATGTGCTGTTAGATGAATTGGACGTTCTGAATTCTCCCTCCGTGTACCTGAACAGGCGCCGGAATGTGGCGACTAGGGGCTTTTCACAGTAACTTCATTGCAGTGTAAATGTAAGCCTACTTGTGACAATAAAGATTATTATATTAAATATTTTGTTAATTTGTCTCCCCTGCACTCCACCTGATCACAGACCTTCTCTTATTTTTCCTGTCCCTCCCCTCTCCCCATCCCCTTCCATTGGTTTAAGACTCTTATATTTCTATATTTTTTCACTTCTGATGAAAGGTCATCGATCTGGAGTATTAACTCTATGTTTCTTTGCACAGATGCTGCCTGACCTGCTGAACATTTTTTCCCCCTTGTTTTTATTACAAATTTCCAGCATCTGCAGTATTTTGCTTTTGAATTAATTGGTTCCTTTTGTTTATTTTCCCACTAGGCAGAAAAAATTGCCTCTCAGATGATCACTGAGGGGCGAATGAATGGATTTATTGATCAAATCGATGGAATTGTCCACTTTGAAAGTAAGTGCTTTTTTAAGTGCTTCTCTTCTGAAAATTGATCTTCCCATGAGTTTTTATAACACAGAGACGCTTACATGTTTAAATTCAGATGCTGACCTCAAACAAATCTGAGGACAACAATCTCACAATCACTATTCCCAACAGCAGTTAAAATTTAATACCTAAATGAAGGGAATGACCTATGCAGCAGCAGTGATTTAGCAAGCAGCTAAGCAATTCAGGGGATAAAGAGATATCAGCATGAATTGCAAAGCTCCAGAACATGCTGGTGTAATTATGCCCTACACGTGACGTCTTGCCCTTAGCCACGGCATCTCGCCCTGAGCTACCCCATTATTTCTAAGAGCTTGCTAGATTTTCACAATAATTGCCTATTAAACTCACTGCAGAAAGTTAGGTTGCTAATTAAGAGTGCACGTACCTTCGAACATTGTTAATACAATGACTCAGAAAGGAAACAATTTAAAATATTCAGTCTCATTCCAGCATATAGTAAATTCTTTGAGATTTAAAATTGTCAGATTTTAGATTTATTTTTCTTATTTTCTCTGTTTCTTTTTCTTAATCCAATCTATCCAGCCATCCATGTTGCAATCTCTGTACCTGAATGGACCCTTCTCTATTGTTCCACTGTTTCTTTCTCAGTTCTTAAATCTTAATGTTTAGGGAGAGGCACGTTGGTTCTGCCATTCACTAATATCTCAGGCCCTGGCCATGGTGTTGTTAGTTCACACTTCAAAAAAGTTAGGATTATTGAGCTGAAAGAGTATATGGAAAAGTCTAATCAATGGTGTGTACTGCCAGTTGCTGTGCTCCACCAATGTTTTTTAAAAAAAATATATTTTATTCAAGATTTTTTGGCCAAACATAACAGTACATAGTGTTTCTTTTAAACAACAATAAAGCAATATAAATAACAGTGGCCAGTTTTAAACAAATAAATAAATAATATATGAACAGAAACAAAAACCAAACTAAATGGCAACTGCCTGGTCAAAAATAAATACTCTCCAAAGATACAATCCAACAGTCCAATATACATTACCTAAAACAAGTGCGTATACATATACAATAACATCCCTGAGAGTCCGTCCGATTCCTCCCCCCCCCCCCCCCTCCCCCCTGGGTTGCTGCTGTTGTCTTCTTCCTTTCTGTGAGGTAGTCGACGAACGGTTGCCACCGCCTGGTGAACCCTTGAGCCGAACCCCTTAGTACGAACTTAATCCGTTCTAACTTTATAAACCCTGCCATGTCGTTTATCCAGGTCTCCACACCCGGGGGTTTGGCTTCCTTCCACATTAACAATATCCTGCGCCGGGCTACTAGGGACGCAAAGGCCAAAACATCAGCCTCTCTCGCCTCCTGCACTCCTGGCTCTTCTGCAACCCCAAATATAGCCAACCCCCAGCTTGGTTCGACCCGGACCCCCACCACCTTCGAAAGCACCTTTGCCACCCCCACCCAGAACCCCTGTAGTGCCGGGCATGACCAGAACATGTGGGTGTGATTCGCTGGGCTTCTCGAGCATCTCCCACACCTATCCTCTACCCCAAAAAATCTACTGAGCCGTGCTCCAGTCAAATGCGCCCTGTGTAATACCTTAAACTGAATCAGGCTTAGCCTGGCACACGAGGACGATGAGTTTACCCTACGTAGGGCATCAGCCCACAGCCCCTCCTCAGTCTCCTCCTCCAGCTCTTCTTCCCATTTCCCTTTCAGCTCATCTACCATGATCTCCCCCTCGTCCCTCATTTCCCTATATATGTCCGACACCTTACCATCCCCCACCCATGTCTCTGAGATCACTCTATCCTGCACCTCCTGCGTCGGGAGCTGCGGGAATTCCCTCACCTGTTGCCTCGCAAAAGCCCTCAGTTGCATATACCGAAGTGCATTCCCTTGGGGCAACCCATATTTTTCCGTCAGCGCTCCCAGACTCGCAAACGTCCCATCTACGAATAGATCTCTCAATTGTGCTACCCCTGCTCTTTGCCATGCTCCGAATCCCCCATCCATTCTCCCCGGAACAAACCTATGGTTATTTCTTATCGGGGACCGCACCGAGGCTCCAGTCTTTCCCCTATGCCGTCTCCACTGCCCCCAAATTTTCAATGTAGCCACCACCACCGGGCTTGTGGTGTATTTCTTCGGTGAGAACGGCAACGGTGCCGTCACCATAGCTTGTAGGCTAGTCCCACTGCAGGACGCCCTCTCCAATCTCTTCCACGCCGCTCCCTCCTCTTCTCCCATCCACTTCCACACCATTGAAATATTGGCGGCCCAGTAGTACTCACTTAGGCTCGGTAGTGCCAGCCCCCCCCTGTCCCTACTACGCTGAAAAAATCCCCTCCTCACTCTCGGGGTCTTCCCGGCCCACACAAAACTCATAATACTCTTCTCGATTCTTTTGAAAAAAGCCTTCGTGACCACCACCGGGAGGCACTGAAACACAAAAAGGAATCTCAGGAGGACCACCATTTTAACCGCCTGCACCCTCCCTGCCAGTGACAGGGACACCATGTCCCATCTCTTAAAGTCCTCCTCCATCTGTTCCACCAACCGCGTTAAATTAAGCCTATGTAATGTACCCCAATTCTTGGCTAGCTGGATCCCCAAGTACCGAAAGTCCCTTGTTACCTTCCTCAACGGTAAATCCTCTTTCTCTACTCTGCTCCCCTGGATGCACCACAAACAACTCACTTTTCCCCATGTTCAATTTATACCCTGAAAAATCCCCAAACTCCCCAAGTATCCGCATTATCTCTGGCATCCCCTCTGCCGGGTCCGCCACATATAGCAACAAATCATCCGCATACAGAGATAACCGGTGTTCTTCTCCTCCCCTGAGTACTCCCCTCCACTTCCTGGAACCCCTCAATGCTATGGCCAGGGGCTCAATCGCCAGTGCAAACAATAACGGGGACAGAGGACATCCCTGCCTCGTCCCTCTATGGAGCCGAAAATAATCAGACCCCCGTCCATTCGTGACCACGCTCGCCATCGGGGTCCTGTACAGCAACTGTACCCATCCGATATACCCATCTCCAAAGCCAAATCTCCTCAGCACCTCCCACAAATAATCCCACTCCACTCTATCAAATGCTTTCTCGGCATCCATCGCCACCACTATCTCCGCTTCCCCCTCTGGTGGGGGCATCATCATTACCCCTAGCAGCCTCCGTATAGTTGTATTCAGCTGTCTCCCCTTCACAAACCCAGTTTGGTCCTCATGAACCACCCCCGGGACACAATCCTCTATCCTCGTTGCCATTACCTTGGCCAGAATCTTAGCGTCCACATTCAGGAGGGAAATAGGCCTATAGGACCCGCATTGCAGCGGGTCTTTTTCCTTCTTTAGGAGGAGCGATATCGTTGCCTCTGACATAGTCGGGGGCAGCTGCCCCCTTTCCCTCGCCTCATTAAAGGTTCTCATCAGTAGCGGGGCCAGCAAGTCCATATATTTCCTATAGAATTCAACTGGGAATCCGTCTGGTCCCGGGGCCTTCCCCGCCTGCATGCTCCCAATCCCTTTCACTACTTCCTCCGTCTCAATCTGTGCTCCCAGTCCCGCCCTCTCCTGTTCCTCCACCTTAGGAAATTCCAGCTGATCCAGAAAGCACATCATTCTCTCCTTCCCATCCGGGGGCTGAGCTTCATATAATCTTTCATAAAATGCCTTGAACACTCCATTCACTCTCTCCGCTCCCCGCTCCATCTCTCCCTCCTCATCTCTCACCCCCCCTATCTCCCTCGCTGCTCCCCTTTTCCTCAGTTGGTGGGCCAGCAACCTGCTCGCCTTCTCCCCATATTCGTACTGTACACCCTGTGCCTTCCTCCATTGTGCCTCTGCATTACCCGTAGTCAACAAGTCAAATTCTACATGTAGCCTTTGCCTTTCCCTGTACAGTCCCTCCTCCGGTGCCTCCGCATATTGTCTGTCCACCCTCAGAAGTTCTTTCAACAACCGCTCCCTTTCCCTACCCTCCTGCTTTCCTTTATGTGCCCTATATATCTATATATCAGCTCCCCTCTAACCACTGCCTTCAGTGCCTCCCAGACCACTCCCACCTGAACCTCCCCATTATCATTGAGTTCCAAGTACCTTTCAATACACCCCCTCACCCTTAAACACACCCCCTCATCTGCCAATAATCCCATGTCCATTCTCCAGGGTGGACGCTGTTCTTTTTCCTCCCCTATCTCCAGGTCCACCCAATGTGGAGCGTGATCCGAAATAGCTATAGCCGTGTACTCCGTCCCCGTCACCTTCGGGATCAGTGCCCTTCCCAAAACAAAAAAGTCTATCCGTGAATAAACTTTGTGGACATAGGAGAAAAACGAAAACTCCTTACTCCTAGGTCTACTAAATCTCCAGGGGTCTACTCCTCCCATCTGCTCCATAAAGTCCTTAAGCATCCTAGCTGCAGCCGGCCTCCTTCCGGTCCTGGACCTCGATCTGTCCAGCCCTGGGTCCAGCACCGTATTAAAATCTCCACCCATTACCAACTTCCCCACCTCTAGGTCCGGGATACGTCCTAACATACGCCTCATAAAGTTGGCATCATCCCAGTTCGGGGCATATACGTTCATAGAACATAGAACAATACAGCGCAGTACAGGCCCTTCGGCCCACGATGTTGCACCGAAACAAAAGCCATCTAACCTACACTATGCCATTATCATCCATATGTTTATCCAATAAACTTTTAAATGCCCTCAATGTTGGCAAGTTCACTACTGTAGCAGGTAGGGCATTCGACGGCCTCACTACTCTTTGCGTAAAGAACCTACCTCTGACCTCTGTCCTATATCTATTACCCCTCAGTTTAAAGTTATGTCCCCTCATGCCAGCCATATCCATCCGCGGGAGAAGGCTCTCACTGTCCACCCTATCCAACCCCCTGATCATTTTGTATGCCTCTATTAAGTCTCCCCTTAACCTTCTCTCCAACGAAAACAACCTCAAGTCCATCAGCCTTTCCTCATAAGATTTTCCCTCCATACCAGGCAACATCCTGGTAAATCTCCTCTGCACCCGCTCCAAAGCCTCCACGTCCTTCCTATAATGCGGTGACCAGAACTGTACGCAATACTCCAAATGCGGCCGTACCAGAGTTCTGTACAGCTGCAACATGACCTCCCGACACCGGAACTCAATCCCTCTACCAACAAAGGCCAACACTCCATAGGCCTTCTTCACAACCCTATCAACCTGGGTGGCAACTTTCAGGGATCTATGTACATGGACACCTAGATCCCTCTGCTCATCCACACTTTCAAGAACTTTACCATTAGCCAAATATTCCGCATTCCTGTTATTCCTTCCAAAGTGAATCACCTCACACTTCTCTACATTAAACTCCATTTGCCACCTCTCAGCCCAGCTCTGCAGCTTATCTATATCCCTCTGTAACCTGCTACATCCTTCCACACTATCGACAACACCACCGACTTTAGTATCGTCTGCAAATTTACTCACCCACCCTTCTGCGCCTTCCTCTAGGTCATTGATAAAAATGACAAACAGCAACGGCCCCAGAACAGATCCTTGTGGTACTCCACTTGTGACTGTACTCCATTCTGAATATTTCCCATCAACCACCACCCTCTGTCTTCTTTCAGCTAGCCAATTTCTGATCCACATCTCTAAATCACCCTCAATCCCCAGCCTCCGTATTTTTTGCAATAGCCTACCGTGGGGAACCTTATCAAACGCTTTGCTGAAATCCATATACACCACATCAACTGCTCTACCCTCGTCTACCTGTTCAGTCACCTTCTCAAAGAACTCAATAAGGTTTGTGAGGCATGACCTACCTTTCACAAGGCCATGCTGACTATCCCTGATCATATTATTCCTATCTAGATGATTATAAATCTTGTCTCTTATAATCCCCTCCAAGACTTTACCCACTACAGACGTGAGGCTCACCGGTCTATAGTTGCCGGGGTTGTCTCTGCTCCCCTTTTTGAACAAAGGGACCACATTTGCTGTCCTCCAGTCCTCTGGCACTATTCCTGTAGCCAATGATGACATAAAAATCAAAGCCAAAGGTCCAGCAATCTCTTCCCTGGCCTCCCAGAGAATCCTAGGATAAATCCCATCAGGTCCCGGGGACTTATCTATTTTCAGCCTGTCCAGAATTGCCAACACCTCTTCCCTACGTACCTCAATGCCATCTATTCTATTAGCCTGGGGCTCAGCATTCTCCTCCACAACATTATCTTTTTCCTGAGTGAATACTGACGAAAAATATTCATTTAGTATCTCGCCTATCTCTTCAGACTCCACACACAATTTCCCATCCCTGTCCTTGACTGGTCCTACTCTTTCCCTAGTCATTCGCTTATTCCTGACATACCTATAGAAAGCTTTTGGGTTTTCCTTGATCCTTCCTGCCAAATACTTCTCATGTCCCCTCCTTGCTCGTCTTAGCTCTCTCTTTAGATCCTTCCTCGCTACCTTGTAACTATCCATCGCCCCAACCGAAACTTCACACTTCATCTTCACATAGGCCTCCTTCTTCCTCTTAACAAGAGATTCCACTTCCTTGGTAAACCACGGTTCCCTCGCTCGACGCCTTCCTCCCTGTCTGACCGGTACATACTTATCAAGAACACGCAGTAGCTGATCCTTGAACAAGCCCCACTTATCCAGTGTGCCCAACACTTGCAGCCTACTTCTCCACCTTATCCCCCCCAAGTCACGTCTAATGGCATCATAATTGCCCTTCCCCCAGCTATAACTCTTGCCCTGCGGTGTATACTTATCCCTTTCCATCATTAACGTAAACGTCACCGAATTGTGGTCACTGTCCCCAAAGTGCTCTCCTACCTCCAAATCCAACACCTGGCCTGGTTCATTACCCAAAACCAAATCCAACGTGGCCTCGCCTCTTGTTGGCCTGTCAACATATTGTTTCAGGAAACCCTCCTGCACACACTGTACAAAAAACGACCCATCTATTGTACTCGAACTACATCTTTTCCAGTCAATATTTGGAAAGTTAAAGTCTCCCATAATAACTACCCTGTTACTTTCGCTCATATCCAGAATCATCTTCGCCATCCTTTCCTCTACATCCCTAGAACTATTAGGAGGCCTATAAAAAACTCCCAACAGGGTGACCTCTCCTTTCCTGTTTCTAACTTCAGCCCATACTACCTCGGAAGAAGAGTCCCCATCTAGCATCCTCTCCGCCACCGTAATACTGCTCTTGACTAGCAGCGCCACACCTCCCCCTCTTTTGCCTCCTTCTCTGAGCTTACTAAAACACCTAAACCCCGGAACCTGCAACATCCATTCCTGTCCCTGCTCTATCCATGTCTCCGAAATGGCCACAACATCGAAGTCCCAGGTACCAACCCATGCTGCCAGTTCCCCTACCTTGTTTCGTATACTCCTGGCATTGAAGTAGACACACTTCAAACCACCTACCTGAACACTGGCCCCCTCCTGCGACGTCAAATCTGTGCTCCTGACCGCTATACTCTCATTCTCCCTTACCCTAAAACTACAATCCAGGTTCCCATGCCCCTGCTGCATTAGTTTAAACCCCCCCAAAGAGCACTAACAAATCTCCCCCCCAGGATATTTGTGCCCCTCAGGTTCAGATGTAGACCATCCTGTCTGTAGAGGTCCCACCTTCCCCAGAAAGAGCCCCAGTTATCCAAAAATCTGAATCCCTCCCGCCTGCACCATCCCTGTAGCCACGTGTTTAAATGCTCTCTCTCCCTATTCCTCATCTCACTATCACGTGGCACGGGCAACAACCCAGAGATAACAACTCTGTTTGTTCTAGTTCTGAGCTTCCATCCTAGCTCCCTGAAAGCCTGCCTGACATCCTTGTCCCCTTTCCTACCTATGTCGTTAGTGCCAATGTGGACCACGACTTGGGGCTGCTCCCCCTCCCCCTAAGGACCCGGAAAACACGATCCGAGACATCACGTACCCTTGCACCTGGGAGGCAACATACCAAACGTGAGTCTCTCACGCTCCCACAAAATCTCCTATCTGTGCCCCTGACTATCGAGTCCCCAATTACTAATGCTCTGCTCCTCTCCCCCCTTCCCTTCTGAGCAACAGGGACAGACTCCGTGCCAGAGGCCCGTACCCCATGGCTTACCCCTGGTACGTCCCCCCCCCCCCACAAGTATCCAAAGCGGTATACTTGTTTCTCAGGGGAACGACCGCAGGGGATCCCTGCACTGACTGCTTCTTCCCAGTCCCTCTTACAGTTACCCACCTATCTCCAATCTTTGGTGTAACTAATTCCCTGAAGCTGCTATCTATGACCCCTTCTGCCTCCCGAATGATCCGAAGTTCTTCCAACTCCAGCTCCAGTTCCCTAACTCGGTCTTGGAGGAGCTGGAGATGGCAGCACTTCCTGCAGGTAAAATCAGCAGGGACACTAACTGCATCCCTCACCTCAAACATCCTGCAGGAGGAACATTGCACTCCCTTCCCTGCCATTCCTCTAACTTTCTACCAAGATCTGGCTAACAACTAAATTAAATTTTTATAAAAAATAATAATATTATAAAATATGGTACTTACCTCACACCAATGGGTTTTATTATTAGGTTGGAGGAGGAGGGCGGGTGGGAGACACTACACGTGTAGTGTCTCGGGTTTCCTCTCCACCAGAATTTATTGGTGAGGGTCTTCCCAGACGTCCGCGGGTGGACTTCCTGTTCCCGCCTAAAAAACTAATTTAAAAATAAAAGAAAAATTCTCAGCTCCTGCTGAAATTGACTAACCAGCCAGCTCCACTCCCGCCGAAATCGACTGGCCTGCCCCTGCAAAGACAAGTGCTTTTAAAGGTTGACTTACCTCCCAGCAACCTCCTTCCGCAATGCTCCCGCTGAAACTGACTCACCAGCTGTTCTCCCGCCGAAATCGACTGGCCTGCCCCTGCAAAGACAAGTGCTTTTAAAGGTTGACTTACCTCCCAGCAACCTCCTTCCGCAATGCTCCCGCTGAAACTGACTCACCAGCTGTTCTCCCGCCGAAATCGACTAAGTTCACTAAGACCACCGCCTCCCATTGCAATTTGCCACTCACCATCGCGTATCTGCCCCCACTATCCGCCACTATGGCCTTTGCCTCAAACATTACCCGCTTCCCCACTAGTATAGCCACCCCCCTGTTTTTTGCGTCTAGCCCCGAATGAAACACCTGCCCCACCCATCCTTTGCGTAGTCTGACCTGGTCTATCAGTTTCAGATGCGTCTCCTGCAGCATAACCACATCTGCCTTAAGTTTCTTTAGGTGTGCGAGTACCCGTGCCTTTATCGGCCCGTTCAGCCCTCTCACATTCCACGTGATCAGCCGGGTTGGGGGGCTCTTTTACCCCCCCCCCCTTGTCGACTAGCCATCTCCTTTTTCAATCCAGCTCCTCACCCGGTTCCCACGTAGCCGTATCTCCCCCCAACGGCGCCCTCCCGTCCCGACCACCCCACCCCATACCAGCTCCCCCTTCTCCCCAGCAGCAGCAACCCAGTTAACCCCCCCCCCCACCCCCCCGCTAGATCCCTCACTAGCGTAATTGCACCCCCCATGTTGCTCCCAGAAGTCAGCAAACTCTGGCCGACCTCGGCTTCCCCCCCGTGACCTCGGCTCCCACTGTGCGAGGCCCCCTCCTTCCTGCTTCCCTGTTCCCGCCATGATTACCATAGCGCGGGAACAAAGCCCGCGCTTCCCATTTGGCCCCGCCCCCAATGGCCGGCGCCCCCAGCTCCTCCTCCTCCCTCCCTCCCTCCCCCACGACATGGGGAAGAGAGAAAAGTTACAGGGTCGCAGGATTAACAACTTGGGAAATCATCTCTTCCCCCTTTTCCCCCTCTTCACCCCACATATTCGCCCCACCACTTTGTCCCAAACGTTCTTTTTCTAGCCCGCTTATTCCAGTTTCTCCTCGACAATAAATGTCCACGCCTCTTCTGCCGTTTAAAAGTAGTGGTGTTTCCCTTGATGTGTGACCCACAGTCTTGCCGGCTGCAGCATTCCAAATTTAACCTTCCTTTTGTGCAGCACCGCCTTGGCCCGATTAAAGCTTGCCCTCCTTCTCGCCACCTCCGCACTCCAATCTTGATATACGCGGATCACCGCGTTCTCCCACCTACTGCTCCGAGTTTTCTTTGCCCATCTGAGGACCATCTCTCTGTCCTTATATCGGAGAAATCTCACCACTATGGCTCGAGGAATTTCTCCAGCCCTCGGTCTTCGCGCCATAACTCAATCGGCTCCCTCCACCTCCAACGGGCCCGTCGGGGCCTCCGATCCCATTAACGAGTGCAGCATCGTGCTCACATATGCCCCGACGTCCGCCCCTTCTGCACCTTCGGGAAGACCAAGAATCCTTAAATTCTTCCTCCTCGCATTATTCTCCAGCACCTCCAGCCTTTCCACACACCTTTTGTGTTGTGCCCCATGCATCTCTGTCTTCACCACCAGGCCCTGTATGTCGTCCTCATTCTCAGCAGCCTTTGCCTTCACGACCCGAAGCTCCTGCTCCTGGGTCTTTTGCTCCTCCTTTAGCCCTTCAATCGCCTGTAATATCGGGGCCAACAGCTCCTTCTTCATCTCCTTTTTAAGTTCTTCCACGCAACGCCGCAGGAACTCTTGTTGGTCAGGGCCCCATATTAAACTGCCTCCTTCCGACGCCATCTTGCTTTGTGCCTGCCTTCCTGGCCGCTGCTCTAGCGGATCCACCGCAATCCGGCCACTTTCCTCTCCTTTTTCCATCCGTGTCCAGGGGGGATTCCCTTCTGGTTTACCACACAGTGTTTTTAGCTGTTAAAATTGCCGTTGGGGCTCCTATCCAGAGCCCAAAAGTCCTTTCCACCGGGAGCTGCCGAAACGTGCGACTTAGCTGGTCATCGCCGCACCCGGAAGTCCCCGCTCCAACAATGTTTAACTCAAATATAACACACTAATTATAATTATGATTATATTATAATTTTGTAATGCTCCAAACCAAAGACGGCCCTAATTCACGTTAAGGTCTAGGCGCCTTACGGTACACACCAATTATCTGCAGGTTAAATGCCTCTAATTTTATCTTTTCCTTTCCTGCAGGCAGTGACTTGTACTCGGTTCCATGGGTATGGGTTATAATCCAATAATGTATTTATGTGCCCATTCTTCATCTGTAAACATAGACAGTGAATAATGACTGACTGTTAAACTCTATAGTCCTATGTCCTCTATCTCAGTCCTATGTTTTTCATGCCTGGAACGATCTGCCTGGATTGTACGCAGAACAATACTTTTCACTGTACCTTGGTACACGTGACAATAAATCTAAATCTAATCAAGACTACTGTTACCCATAGCTCATGTCTTTAAAATCACTGAATATCATTTCGGAATGGCAATCTGGTCACATTTTCCTCACCCCTTCTATAGCCCAGGGGTTTTGAGAAAATTGTGAAGGCTTACCTGCTATTCAAATTGAAGCTCATTCAAAAGCATCTGGCGAAAGAACCTGCATCTTTCCTAATATGTATTTGTCAATTTAGCACTGGACCACAACTTAAACCAGTGTTCTTCAAACTTTTTTTCCGGGGACCCATTTTTACCAACCGGCCAACCTTCGGGACCCAACCCGGCCGACCTTCGCGACCCACGCCGGCCAACCTGCGTGCCCCACTATTTTCTCTTACCTTGTTTGCTGCTGACAGAAATGGAGGAAATGGTTTTGGGTCCCTTTGGCCCTCGTACACGCTCCTCCAATGGAACCTGTTGGATGAAGGTGAAGCCTTCTGGTGTCGGAAAGTATGGAGTCTCCGTTTGTCCAAAGTTCTGAATTATTTTCCTGTAAAATATTATCAAATAACCCCCCCCGAACTTGTAAAAAAAATAAATGAATAAAATAAATGAATAAAAACCACTACAGAACTTGTAAAACAAAAAGCTGCAACCGTTTAAAAAAAATAGCGGCCGCACTGCGCATGTGAGCCCGGTCATCGTGCGCGCATGCGCAATGCGGCCAAATCTTTTTTTTAACATGTTTGCGGCCGATTGCAGCCGGCGTTATGAAAAGCCGGCTGCTGCGCAGGGATTTGCGCGATCAGGAGTGCCACGGACAACGTCTCCGCGACCCACCCGACACTCGCCCGCGATCCACCCGCGGGTCGCGCTCCCGACTTTGAAGAACACTGACTTAAACAACAGCGCAGGTTCAATTCCCGTACTGTTTGAGGTTATTCATGCCTTCTCTACCTTGCCCCTCCCCTGAGGTGTGGTGATCCTCAGGTTAAATCACCACCAGTCAGCTCTCACCGTCAAAGGGGAAAGCAGTCTTTGGTCATCTGGGACTGTGGTGACTTTGCCTACTTTATTGTTCCACAACTTTTACTAACTGAACAATTGAAGTGGCCCCATATTCAATTTAGTAATTCCAATATGGTGAGAGAACCAAGACATCTACCGTTTGTAAACGGGATGTGTTTTATGTGTTCTTCAGGATAGCTTGCTAAATGATTATTTTTCTAACTAATAGACAGTCATACAAACAGTTCAACTCTGACCTTGATCATCTTTTGCTTAATGAAATCTGCAGGCTTTTTAACTGGGGGCAGCATAGTTAAACTTGTTCTCTCCTGACAAGTGTATACTTCTCAATGAAGCTATTATTACCGGGCTCCCTGAGTATTTCCCCGGGGCCATCGGGAGTGGCGCTGTTGCTAGGCCCTTAAATCCCGACCCCCTACACAAACTCTCCTCCATTCTGACCCACTGGAAAACAACCCCTCTGACCCAGCTCTGCACCTTCTCCACATTCGCCGCCCAGTAATACCCGACCCGCCAGTGACAGAGGGAGACCATCCCATCTTGCCAGATCAGCTTTCACTCTCCCCACATGGCAGCTGGTGGAATTTGAAGTCAAATAATAAATCTTTTTGCTTATTGTCACAAGTAGGCTTCAATGAAGTTACTGTGAAAAGCCCCTAGTCGCCACATTCCGGCGCCTGTTCGGGGAGGCCGGTACGGGAATTCCCGTTATGGGAATCTGGAATTAAATACTAGTCTCTGTAATGATGGCCATGAAACCATTGTTGTAAAAATGTATCTGGTTCATTAATGTCCTTCAGTGGATGTAATCTGCCCTCCTTACCTGGTTTGTCTTACATGTGACTCCATACTCACAGCAATGTGGTTGACTTAAAAAAAAATTAAACTTTTATTATCAGGATATCGCAACAAAAAAAGAAAGTGATTAACAATGCAAAACAAGTACAGTACAGTCAAGGATTATGGCAAATATAGAAGACAGGATAAGTTGGGAACAATATATTTAAGGAACTATTGCCTCCAGTTTGGATACTGAATCAATCCAATAACAGATTAATAATGGATTACAGATTGAGGGGGAAATGAGGACAAGGCTCAATAGTATGAAAGGGACTTCCAGTTGCGGCTATGCAGAGCTAAGCCGCACGATTCGGCAGCTCCCGCTATTACAGACTTTCGGGCTCGTTAGAGGAGCCCCAATGGAATTTTTTCCGAAGACAACCCGTGGGGAAGGGAAGAGAGAGGTCCCCCTCCAACTTTTATGGACCGGACCAGAAGTGAAACGGCCAAAAAAGCGGCATTGGAGCAGCGGGAGAAGCGAGGGAAAAAACCAAAATGGCGGCAGCCGGGGACAAAGTGGAGTGTGGGCCGGAGCTGCAGGAGTTCATCAAGGGCTGCTTCGAGGAGCCGCGCAAGGAGATGCTGGCGCCTATGCTGTTGGCAATTGAAGGACTAGGGATGACCCAGAAGACCCACGAGGTAAAGATCCAGGAGGTACAGAAAAGAGTCAGCGAGAATGAGGACGAGCTCTTGGGCCTGGCGGTGAGAGTAGAGCAGCACGAGGCGCTACACAAGAGGTGGGCGGGACGACTCGAGGACCTGGAGAACAGGTCGAGGAGAAAGAATCTGCGGATCCTGGGTCTCCCTGAAGGAGTGGAGGGGGCTGATGCCGGGGCATAGGCGAGCACGATGCTTGGGGCGATGATGGGCGCGGAGGTCGCTGGAGCTGGACGGGGCACACCGGGTGCTGGCGAGGAGGCCCAAGGCAAATGAGCCGCCAAGGGCGATTGTGGTGAGATTTCACCGGTTCACGGACAGAGAGAGGGTCCTGAAATGGGCCAAGAAGGAGCGGAGCAGTAAGTGGGACATTGCAGAGATCCGAATCTACCCGGACTAGAGTACGGAGGTTGCAAAGCGGAGAGCGGGTTTCAACCGGGTCAAAGCGGTGTTGCACCGGAAAGAAGTGAAATTCGGAATGCTGCAGCCAGCTCGACTGTGGGTCACATACAAGGACCAACACTATTACTTCGAAACGCCTGAAGAGGCGTGGACCTTCATACAAACCGAAAAGTTGGACTCTAACTGAGGGTTTGTGAGGGTGGGGGGGATGTTTGAGGTTTGATGTGTGATGGTTGTTGTATATAGGGGGTCAATCACGCGCAGGAAATGTTACATGGGCTGGGGGAGAGAGACAAGGCCGCGCGCCAGAGGGGGCGGGGCAGGCTTTGGAAAGCGCGGGGTTTTTCCCGCGCGCGGGGAGAAAGGCGGGAAGGGGAACGAAGTAACGCATACTGATTGGGACACTCCCACACGGGGCGGTCAATGGGACGGCGGGGGAAGCCAGCGTCAGCAGGTGTCAGCTGACTTACGGGAGTGATATGGGGGGAGCAAAAAAGCTAGACAGAGGTCTAGCGAGGGGGGGGAAAGGGTTGCTGCTGCACTGGCCGAAAGGGAATGGGACATAGAAGAGGTGGTCGGGGCGGGGGTCCCCTGGCTGGGGGACTGGAGGGTGAGGGATGCGCAGACACGGGACTGGCCTAGAAAAGGAGATGGCTAGTCGGCGGGGGGGGGGGGGGTGAGAGCCCCTCCAATCCGGCTGATAACGTGGAACGTGAGAGGCCTGAATGGGCCGGTGAAGAGGGCTCGAGTGTTCACGCACTTAAAGGGATTGAAGGCAGACGTGGTCATGCTCCCAGAGACACATCTGAAGGTGGCGGACCAGGTCAGGTTAAGAAAGGGATGGGTAGGATAGGTATTCCACTCGGGACTGGACGCGAAGAATAGAGGGGTGGCAATATTGGTGGGGAAGCGGGTGTCATTTGAGGCCAAGATTATCGTAGTGGATAATGGAGGGCGATATGTGATGGTGAGCGATAGGTTGCAAGGGACGTGGGTGGTGTTGGTAAATGTATACGCCCCAACTGGGATGATGCTGGATTCATGAAGCGCATGTTGGGGCGCATTTCGGACCTGGAGGTAGGAGGCCTGATAATGGGAGGGGACTTCAATACAGTGTTGGACCCAGCACTGGACCGCTCCAGATCAAGGACTGGAAAGAGGCTGGCGGCAGCCAAGGTGCTACGGGGGTTTATGGATCAGATGGGGGGAGTGGACCCATGTAGGTTTGCAAGGCCGCAGGCCAGGGAATTTTCTTTTTTCTCCCATGTGCGTAAAGCCTACTCCCGGATAGATTTTTTTGTTCTGGGCAGGACACTCATCCCGAGGGTGGAGGGGACGGAGTATTCGGCCATAGTCATTTCGGATCACACCCCGCACTGTGTGGAACTGGAGCTGGGAGAGGAGAGGGACCAACGCCCGCTGTGGAGGCTGGATGTGGGACTGCTGGCAGATGAGGTGGTGTGTGGGAAGGTGAGGGGGTGCATCGAAAGGTACTTGGAGGCCAACGACAACGGGGAGGTGGGGGTGGTATGGGAGGCGTTGAAGGTGGTGATCAGGGGATAGCTAATCTCCATCAGGGCTCATAGGGAGAAGACAGAGGGCATGGAAAGGGAGAGGTTAGTGGGGGAGATTTTGGGAGTGGACAGGAGGTATGCAGAGGCCCCGGAGGAGAGATTACTTGGGGAAACACAACGGCTCCAGACGGAGTTTGACCTGTTGATCACAGGGAAGGCGGAGGCACAGTGGAGGAAGGCGCAGGGGGCGACCTACGAGTATGGGGAAAAGGCTAGTCGGATGCTGGCACACCAGCTCCGTAAGAGGAGGGAAATAGGGGGAGTCAAAGATGGAAAGGGAGCCACGGTTCGGAGTGCGACGAAAATAAACGAGGTATTTAAGGCCTTCTATGAAGAGCTGTACAGATTCCAGCCCCCAGCGGGGGAAGAGGGGATGAGACATTTCCTAGACCAACAGATTCCCGAGGATGGTGGAGCAAGAGGTGGCTGGTTTGGGGGCACCAATAGGGTTGGAGGAGCTGAGCAAGGGTTTGGGGAGTATGCAGGCGGGGAAGGCCCCGGGACCGGATGGGTTCCCGGTGGAGTTCTACAGGAAGTACGTAGACCTGTTGGCCCCGCTACTAGTGAGGACCTTTAATGAGGCAAGAGAGGAGGGGACCCTGCCCCCGACAATGTCGGAAGCGACAATTTTGTTGATCCTAAAGCGGAACAAGGACCCACTGCAATGTGGATCGTACAGGCCGATCTCGCTCCTCAATGTGGATGCTAAGTTGCTGGCAAAAGTGCTGGCCACGAGGATCGAGTACTGTGTCCCGGGGGTGATCCACGAGGACCAGACCGGATTCGTAAAGGGCAGGCAATTAAACACTAATGTGCGGCGGATCTTAAACGTGATAATGATGCCATCGGAGGAGGGAGAGGCGGAGATAGTGGCAGCTATGGACGCGGAGAAGGCCTTTGACCGAGTAGAGTAGGAGTACCTCTGGGAGGTGCTGCGTAGGTTTGGGTTTGGGGGAGGGTTTATCATTTGGGTTAAGCTCCTTTACAGAGCCCCGGTGGCGAGTGTGGTGACGAACCGGCGGAGGTCGGAGTACTTTCGGCTGTTCCGAGGGATGAGGCAGGGGTGCCTCCTGTCCCCCCTCCCATGTTGTTTGCTTTGGCGATAGAACCCTTGGCCATGTCATTGAGGGAGTCTAGTAAATGGAGGGGAGTGGTCCGAGGGGGAGAAGAGCATCGGGTGTCGCTTTATGCGGATGACCTGTTGCTGTACGTGGCGGATCCAATGGAGGGGATGGTGGAGGTCATGCAGACTCTAAGGGAGTTTGGGGAGTTTTCGGGCTATAAGCTCAATGTAGGGAAGAGTGAGCTCTTTGTATTACAGGCAGGGGACCAAGAAAGAGGGATAGGGGACCTACCGCTGAGGAGGGCGGAGGGGAGCTTTCGGTATCTGGGGATCCAGATAGCCAGGAGTTGGGGGGCCCTACATAAACTGAATCTGACGAGGTTGGTGGAGCAAATGGAGGTGGACTTCAAAAGATGGGACATGTTACCGCTCTCGCTAGCGGGTAGCGTGCAGTCGGTCAAAATGGTGGTCCTTCCGAGGTTTCTGTTTGTGTTTCAGTGCCTTCCCATCGTGATCACCAAGGCCTTTTTCAAGAGAGTAGGTAGGAGTATAATGGGGTTTGTGTGGGCGAATAGGACCACGAGGGTAAGGAGAGGGTTCCTGGAACGCAATAGGGACCAAGGAGGGTTGGCGCTGCCAAACCTAGGGAACTACTACTGGGCAGCAAATGTGGCGATGATCCGCAAGTGGGTGATGGAGGGAGAGGGGGCGGCATGGAAGAGGATGGAGATGGCGTCCTGTAAAGGAACGAGCCTGGGGGCGCTGGTGACGGCACCGCTGCCGCTCTCGCCGACAAGGTACACCACTAGCCCGGTGGTGGCGGCAACGCTAAGGATCTGGGGCCAGTGGAGATGGCACAGGGGTGCAATGGGAGCCTCGGTGTGGTCCCCGATCAGGGGTAACCACCGGTTTGTCCCGGGGAAGATGGACGGGGGGTTTCAGAGCTGGCATTGGGCGGGGATTAGAAGAATGGGGGACCTGTTCATTGACGGGACGTTTGCGAGCCTAGGGGCACTGGAGGAGAAGTTCGAGATAAAGGAAATGCCTTTAGATATATGCAGGTGAGGGCGTTTGTGAGGCGACAGGTGAGGGAATTCCCATTGCTCCCGGCACAAGAAATTCAAGACAGGGTGATCTCGGGTGTATGGGTCGGGGAGGGCAAGGTGTCGGCAATACACCAGGAGTTGAAAGAAGAGGGGGAAGCGTTGGTAGAGGAGCTGAAGGGTAAATGGGAGGAGGAGCTGGGGGAAGAGATTAAGGAAGGTCTGTGGGCTGATGCCCTAGGTAGGGTTAATTCCTCCTCCTCATGTGCCAGGCTCAGCCTGATACAATTTAAGGTGGTTCACAGAGCGCACTTGACAGGGGCGAGGTTGAGTAGGTTCTTTGGGGTGGAGGACAGATGTGGAAGGTGCTCAGGGAGCCCGGCGAACCATGTCCATATGTTTTGGTCATGCCCGGCACTGGAGGGGTTCTGGAGATGGGTGGCGGGAGTAATATCTCAGGTGGTGAAAGTCTGGGTCAAGCCAAGCTGGGGGCTAGCAATATTTGGAGCAGTGGACGAGCCGGGAGTGCAGGAGGCGAAAGAGGCCGGCATTCTGGCCTTTGCGTCCCTAGTAGCCCGGCGAGGGATCTTGCTAATGTGGAAGGAGGCGAAGCCCCCCAGCCTGGAGGCCTGGATAAACGACATGGCTGGGTTCATAAAGCTGGAGAGGATTAAGTTTGCCTTGCGAGGGTCTGCGCAGGGGTTCTACAGGCGGTGGCAACCGTTCCTAGACTATCTCGCGGAGCGTTAGAGGAAAGTCGGTCAGCAGCAGCAGCAACCCTGGGGGGGCGGGGGGGGATGGGGGATTGCCAGGGAGGGTGGATGAGCAAGAGATACCATGAAGGGGTGGGGAAACTGGCACGTGCGGGAGAGAGCTAATGTACAAAGCTATGTAACATATCGTTTTCACCATGTATATATCTTGCTCTGTGCGATTTCTTGTTATTTTGTTACGGGGGGGGGGTTATTGTTTGTAAGGGAGAAAAATTGTGTTAAAAAACCTTAATAAATATATATATTTTTTTTTAAATAGTATGCAAGGATAACAGTTCAGGTTGCACACCTTCACTTATTCTGAGATCAAGACTTGCAATATGGCTCATGGAAAGCGCAACGGGAGCAAGTCAGACAAGGGGCAGCAGAGTGGTTAGCACTGCTAGTTTACAGCACCAGGAACCTGGGTTCAATTCCGACTGGGGTGACTGTCCGAGTGGAGTTTGTACATTCTCCCCTTGTCTGCGTGTGTTTCCTCCGGATGCTCTGGTTTCCTCCCACAGTCCAACAATTCGGAGGTTAGGTGGATTGGCCATTCTAAATTGCCCCTTAGTGCCAAAAGGTGAGGTGGGGTTATGGGGTGGCGGGGAGGTGGACCTAGGTGGGGTCCTTTTTCAAACGGTCAGTGCAGGCTTGATGGGCGGAATGGCCTCCTTCACTGCAGGGATTCTAAGATGGAGCCTATAAATTTAAGATGGGGAGTCTCACACTCTATGAAATAAATCAGATTTAGAACTGATCACAGATATCAGGAATTCCATAGGAATACATTCCATAAATCATTTCATAGAATTTACAGTGCAGAAGGAGGCCATTTGGCCCATCAAGTCTGCACCGGCTCTTGGAAAGAGCACCCCACCCAAGGTCAACACCTCCACCCTATCCCCGTAACCCAGTAACCCCACCCAACACTAATGGCAATTTTGGACACTAAGGGCAATTTAGCATGGCCAATCCACCTAACCTGCACATCTTTGGACTGTGGGAGGAAACCGGAGCACCCGGAGGAAACCCACGCACACACGGGGAGGATGTGCAGACTCCGCACAGACAGTGACCCAAGCCGGAATCGAACCTGGGACCCTGGAGTTGTGAAGCAATTGTGCTATTCACAATGCTACCGTGCTGCACATATATAACTTATGAGTTCATAAGATATAGGAGCAGAATTAGGCCATTTGGCTCATCCAGACTGCTCTGCCATTTTATCATGGCTGATATGTTCCTTATCTGCTACCTACAATGTTACAGACCAAGAGCTGGATTGCAAAATCAGCCAGAGCATCCCCTCCCTAGAACACGTGACCTAGGAGCAGGAGTAAGCAATTTAGGCTCCCGAGCCTAACACCCTCAATGTGATCATGGCTGATCTCATCCTGGCTTCAACTCCACTGTCCTGCCCGTTCTCCATGACCCTTCAATCCATTACCAATTAAAAATCTGTCCAACTCCTCCTTAAACTTACTCACTGACTCTACATCCACCGCACTTTGGGGTAGCGAATTCCACAGATTCACAACCCATTGGGAGAAGTAGCTTCCCCCTCAAGTCTGTTTTAAATTTACTACCTCTTATTCTAAGGTTATGACCTCTCATTTTAGAATGCCCCACAAGAGGAAGCATCTGCTCCATGTCTAGTTTATCCATACCTTTTTACATCTTGTATATCTCGATTTGAATTCCCTTCGTTCTTCTAAACTCTCGAGAGTATAGGCCTAAACTGTTCAATCTCTCCTCATATGACAAACCCCTCATCTCTGGAATCAATCTAGTGAACCTCCTCTGAACTGCCTCCAATGCCACTACATCTTTCCTCAAATAAGGGGACCAAAACTGTGCACAATACTCCAGGTGCGGTCTTACCAATACCTTGTATAGTTGCAACAAGACTTCTTTACCTTTGTACTCAATTCCTTTTGCTATAAATGCCAACATTCCATTTGCTTTCCTTATTATCTGCTGTTCATGTATGCTCGTTTTCTGTGACTCATGCACGAGGATACCCAGATCCCTCTGCATCAGAGCACCCCAAGTCACTCCCCATTTAGATAATAAGTTGCCTTTCCATTTTTCCGACCAAAATGCATGACCTCACACTTATCCACGTTAAACTCCATCTGCCACATTTTGGCCCACTCTCCTAATCCATCTATATATCCATTTGTGAGGTTCTTATTTCCTTATTGCAACTTACTGTCCCACCTATTTTTGTGTCATCTGCAAATTTGGCTATAGATCATTCTGTCCCTGTATCTAAGCCGTTAATATAGAGTGTAAATAGCTGGGGCAAAAGGACCGAATCCTGTGGCACCCCACTAATTACATCTTGCCATCCCCCATCCAGAAAAAGACCCATTTATCCCAACTCTCTGTCTCCTGTACATCAGCCAGTCTTCTACAAGCTAATAAGTTAGCCCTAATCCCATGTGATCTCACCTTGTGAATTAACCTTCTGTGCGGCACCTTATCAAACACCTTCCGGTAGTCCAGATATACCACATCTACAGGATCCCCATTATCCACTTTGCTTGTTACATCTTCGAAGAACTCAAGCAAATTAGTCAAACATGATTTTCCCTTCATAAAACCATGCTGACTCTGATGGATAGCGCTTTGGCTTTCCAAATGTCCTGATATTATGTCCTTGATAATTGATTCTAACAATTTTCCAACAACAAATGTTAAACTGACTGGTCTGTAATTTTCCACATTCTGCCTGCCTCCCTTTTTGAATAAGGGCGTTACGTTAGCATTTTTCCAATCCACTGGATCCTTTCCCGAGTCCATGGAATTTTGGAATATCATAACCAATGGATCCACTATAGAACATAGAACATACAGTGCAGAAGGAGGCCATTTGGCCCATCGAGTCAGCACCGACCCACTTAAGCCCTCACTTCCACCCTATCCTCGTAACTCAATAACCCCTCCTTACCTTCTTTGGTCACTAAGGGCAATTTATCATGGCCAATCCACCAATCTCTGCTGCCACTTCCTTTAATACCCTAGGATGTAGGCCATCAAGCTCTGGGAACTTGTCTGCCCTCAATCCCAAGAGTTTGTTGAGTATTGTTTCCCTATTGTTGCTAATTGTTCCAAGTTCCACCCTTTCTATTACCTCTGAATTGCCCATTCCTATAGGAATGGTACTAGTGTCCTCCACCATGAAAACTAAGGCAAAGTATTGAATTATCATCTTTGCAATTTCTGTGTTCCCCAATATTAACGCACCAGTTTCATCTTCCAATGGGCCAACATTAGTGACTCGCTTCCCTTTTATGTACCTGTGGAAGCTTTTGCTGTCCTTTTTGATATTCTGTGCTAGTTTATTTTCATAATTCACCTTAACTTTTTTAATTACTTTTTTAGTATCCCTTTGTTTATGTTTGATAGTTTCCCAATCTTCCAGTCTGCCACTGGCCTTTACAATATGATATGACATAGTTTTTGTCTTGATAAAGCAGGGAGGTCAAGTTAGAGTTCTAAAGAACTTTGGTGAGGCCACAGCTGGAGTACTCTGTGTAATTCTGGTTGCTACATTATAGGAAGGATGTGATTGCACTGGAGGAGGTGCAGAGGCGATTCACCAGGATGTTGGCTGGGATGGAACATTTAAGTTATGAAGAGAGGTTGGATAAGCTTGGGTTGTTTTCACTGGAGCAGAGAAGACTGAGGGGTGACCTGATCAAGGTGTACAAGATTATGAGGGACATAGAGAGAGTGGATAGGGGGCAGCTGTTACCCTTAGTTGAGGGTCAGTTACGAGGGAACACAAGTTTGAGGTTAGGAGCAGGAGGTTTAGGGGGGGATTTGAGGAAAAACCTTTTTACCCAGAGGGTGGTGACAGTCTGGAATGCACTGCCAGGGTGGGTGGTAGAGCTGGGTTGCCTCACATCCTTTAAAAAGAACCTGGAAGAGCACTTTGCACATCATAACATTTAAGGCTATGGGCCAAGTGCTGGCAATGGTTTAGGTAGGTAGGTCAGGTGTTTTTCATGCGTCAGTGCAGACTCGATGGACCAAAGGGCCACTTCCGTGCTGTATTTTTCTGTGATTCTGATTCTAAAGGGATGTTCCTCAACAAGAGTGAGGACCCGTAAGACTACCCTACAGCCATACTGTCATTACCAGCCGAGTGCAATCTCGTCAACAAGAAGGAGAAGAAGACAAATGCCCCTCCCGCATTTTAAGCCCACCCTTGAAGAGCTGCGTCCACCACCCACCTATCGGCAATGGCACCACTCGATTCTGCCATGATTAATGCACAAACATTATGAAAAGACGACGGATAACAAGCATGCAGCTGAACTACCATGCATAAGGATAATAATAGTCCCCAAAACATCCAAGAACCAGAAAACGACATTCATTACAGTGCTCGAATATTAATGTCTCCCTTCAGCAGGATAAATGACTAAATCAGACAAACAGCAGCATTATAGGGAGAAAGTCCAGATTAGAGTTTTTGAGTATTTTAGGATCCAGAGCTGCAGAATATCAGTCCAATTCCCTGCCCCTCGAGGACTTAACGCAGTAGTCAGATAATCGAAAGACATAAAGGAGTCGTCGGATAACACTTCAGATCGCAGGATAATGCATGGCATGATTCATTCCAACTGCCTTATGTTGCCTTCAAAGTTGATCAAAGCCTCGATGCTTCAGCTGTGTTGCCACCAAAAAGCCCTGGAATAAGGAAATCTTCACTCCATCATGGAGCCAGGTCCCCCTGCACCTCACTGCCTCTAGCACCTTCTGACGACCTTTAAAATTATGGAAGTGAATGATGATGGGTCTGGGACGTTGATTGTTCTTGACTTCAAGGACAGGATGTGGTGCTCCCTTTCCAATTTGAAACGCCCCAGCCTTCACATCCAGCCCAAGAAAACATGGCAGGCAG
Organism: Scyliorhinus torazame; assembly: GCF_047496885.1. Classification (NCBI taxonomy): domain Eukaryota; kingdom Metazoa; phylum Chordata; class Chondrichthyes; order Carcharhiniformes; family Scyliorhinidae; genus Scyliorhinus; species Scyliorhinus torazame. Next base: position 144,616,743 of record NC_092709.1, on the reverse strand, counting down.
GTCTCAAAGAACTTAACAAGAACCTTACCCTCCACTCCCTCAGGCAGACCAATGTCTCTTTCTCCTACCTCAGTTCTCCAAATCTTCCAGGATTTCTAACATGCCACATAGCTGGTTTTCCCAGGATTGAATATGAGCTTCAGCAGAAGAAGCAACATTTTTGACATTCTCGATTCTTTCCTCCATTTCATCAAGTCTTTTATTGGTATTCTGGAACTCAGCTTCATTAGCACTTAGACTTTGTGTCAGCACACCGAGGCTCTGGTCAATAACTTGGATAATGTTGGCAGTCACACTTTCAGCGCCTCCAAGGACTCAGTGTGTGCTGGGTCCGGAGACCGTTCGAGAATCATCAAGTCACCACATTAAAAAGGCACCTTTTATCGCCAGAATTCTTCATGTTTTTCGGCATATTCTCACCATTATTAATCCAGAAGTCTTCCAGGGACATAACATCAAATGATGGATCATGGGTTCGGCAAACCTGTGTCAGGCAATAAGGTAAAAGGCGGATTATAAAGTGTGTGGTGCCAGAGCCTGTGGAAAAGCTGGTGTTCCCACACCCGCATCACGTGGTTTTCCTACTGAAGAATCATTGTATTGAATATGGGGTCCCTTCAATTGTTCAGTTCATAAACAATGTAACAATGCGGAATTGACCAGTAAACATTAGGACAGATGCAGGTTATTTCTCAAATTGCTTCAGAATGAGCTATCAGTTTGAAGAGTAGATAGGCCTTCACAATTTTCCTCTTAACTCCTGGGCTATAGAAGAGGTGAGAGAACTGCAAACAGATTTCCTATCCCACAGACCACTCAAGCAACAGCCTAACAGAATCATACTCCCTGGATGATGTCTTACTGACAAGCATCACCATCGCCATCCCTGGATGTGTCCTGTTCCACAGGCACAACCGACCCATCAGAGGTGTTAACACAATGGTATACAGTCAGAAGGGAATAACCCTGGGAGACATCTACATTACTCCAGAACCCTTGACGTCTCTTGGCATCAGGCCAAACATGGGCAAGGAAGCCTCCTGCTCATTTAGCACCTACTGCACCCACCCACCCCACCCCAATTCTTGCCTATGAATCCATACTCCTTGATATGGAGGATTGCTTGGAAGAAGTTCTGAGGGTCGCAAGGGCGCAGAGTGTACTCTGGGTGGGGGTTTTTATGTCCATCACCAAGGTTCAGTCGCACCACTGCTGACCAAGTCCTAAAGGATATAGCTGCTGGACTGAATTTGTGAACCAACAAAAGGAAAAAAACCTACATGACCTCATCCTTACCAACCTGCCCGACGCAGACTCATTCGTCCATGACAGCATTGATTGGAGTGACCGCCACACAGCCTTGTGGAGACGAACCCCATCTTCATATTGAGAACACCCTCCATCGTGTTGTGTGGTACTAATGTGCCAAATGGAATAGATTTTGAATGTCTCTGGCACTCAAAACTGGGCATCCATGAGGCATTGTGAGCCATTCGCAGCAGCAGAATTCTACAATCTGTAACCTCATGACTTGACATATCACCCACCCTACTTTGTCATCAAGCTGAGGGATCGACCCTGTTTTCTGTTTCAAATTTAAAATACCCAATTCTTTTTTTTTTCCAATTAAGGGGCAGCTTAGCATGGCCAATCCATCTACTCTACACATCTTTACGTTCTGGGGGTGAAACCCACACAGACACTGGGAGAATGTGCAAACTCCACACGGACAGTGGCCCGGGCCCGGGATCGAACCTGGGACCTCGGCACCGTGAGGCAGCAGTGCTAACCAGGATAAACCCTGGTTTGATGAAGAGTACAACAGGACATGCCAGGAGCAACACCAGGCATACCTAAAAATGAGGTGTCAACCTGGTGAAGCTACAATACAGAACCACCTGCATGCCAAAAAGGCTGAGGCATTTGCAACCATCCTCATCCCTAAGTACCGAGTGGATAATCCATCCCGGCCTCATTCAGAGGTCCCCAGCATCACGGATATCGGCCTTCAGCCAGTCTGATTTACTCCGCGTGAAATCACTAACCATTTGAAGGGACTGGATACTGCAAAGGCTATGGACCATGATAACATTCTGGCAATACTGAAGACCTGTGCTCCAGAACTTGCCGCGCCCCTAACCAAGCTGTCCCAATATAACCACAACACTGGCATTTACCAAGCAATGTGGAAAATTGCCCAGCTATTCTTTGTCCACAAAAAGCAGGACAAATTCAATTCAGCCAATTATCTTCTCCACAGTCCACTCTTAATCTTCGGCAAAGTTACGGAAAGGGTCATCAACAGTGCTATCCAGCAGCATTTGCTCAGCAATAACCTGCTCACTGATGCTCATTTTGGTTTCCGCCAGTGCCACTGAGATCCTGACTTCATTACAACCAATATCTAAACACAGACAAAAGAGCTTAACTCAAGAGGTAAGTTGAGAATGACGGCCCTTAACATCAAAGCAGCATTTCACAGAATGTGGCATCAAGGAGCCCTAGCAAAACTGGAGTCATTGAGAATCAGAGGGAAAATTCTCCACTAGTCAAAGCTAGCACAAAAGAAGATGGCTGTATTTGTTGGTGGTCAATTATCTCAACCCAGGGACATCATTGCAGGAGTTCCTCAGGGTAGAGTCGGGGCAGCACGGTAGCCTTGTGGATAGCACAATTGCTTCACATCTCCAGGGTCCCAGGTTCGATTCCGGCTTGGGTCACTGTCTGTGCGGAGTCTGCACATCCTCCCCGTGTGTGCGTGGGTTTCCTCCGGGTGCTCCGGTTTCCTCCCACAGTCTAAAGATGTGCAGGTTAGGTGGATTGGCCATGATAAATTGCCCTTAGTGTCCAAAATTGTCCTTAGTGTTGGGTGGGGTTACTGGGTTGTGGGGATGGGGCGGAGGTGTTGACCTTGGGTAGGGTGCTCTTTCCAAGAGCCGGTGCAGACTCGATGGGCCGAATGGCCTCCTTCTGCACTGTAAATTCTATGAAATCTATAGAGTCCTGGGCCCAACCATCTTTAACTGCCTCATCAATGACCTTTCCCCCATCACAAGGTCAGAAGCAAAGGTGATTGATCATGGTTGCACAATGTTCAGCGCATTCCGTGCCCTTATGTAGCAAGACGTAGCCAACATTGAGGCTTGGGCTAAGTGTCAAGTAATATTTGTGCCACACAAGTGCCAGTCAACGATCATCTCCAGCAAGAGAGAACCTAACCATTTTCTCTTGACATTACCATTACTGAATTCCCCACTATCAATATACTGGATGTTCACCATTGACATCATCCAGGACAAAGCAGCCTGATTGGTTGATACCCCTCCCAGCACCTTAAATATTCATTCCCTACATCACCAATGCACAGTGGCAGCAGTGTGTACTATCTACAAGCTGCACTACTGCAACCCACAACGGCAGTTTTGACAGCACCTTCCAAAATCGCAACCTCGATCAACTGGAAGGACAAGGTCAGCAGGTACACCACCTGCACGTTCCCCTCCAAGCCACTCATCATCCTGACTTGGAACTATATCGCCGTTCCTTCACTGTCACTTGGTCCAAATCCTGGAACTCCCTCCCAAACAGCACTGTGTGTGTACCTACATGACATGGACTGCAGCGATTCAAGAAGGCTGTTTTCGTCCACCTTCTCAAGGTCAACTGGATGGATAAATTTACTTACTTTCCGAGCATCCACCGCACTCTGGGGTATCAAATTCCACAGATTCACAATCCTTTGGGAGAAGTACTTTCCCCTCAACTCTGTTTTAAATTTTCTACCTCTTATCCTAAGACTATGGCCTCTCGTTCTAGAATGCCCCACACGAGGAAGCATCCGCTCTATGTCTACCGTATCTATATCTTTTAGCACCTGGTACACCTCAATTTGATCTCCTCTCATTCTTCTATACTCTAGAGAGTATAGGCCTAAACTGTTAAATCTCTCTTCATATGACAAACCTCTCATCTCTGGAATCAACCTAGTGAACCTCCTCTGAACTGCTTCCTATGCCACTACATCTTTCCTCAAATAAGGGGATCAAAACTGTGCACAATATTCTAGGTGTGGTTTGAAATCATTCACATTTTTAGAGAAGTGGTGGTTGAAGCAGACAATATATTTTTCCTAAGCTTGTGGAAAAAAAATCTTAGCAATATTTAATTATTGTTGGTGTTTTATGAAGTCGCACTTACTCACTTTCCTAAAGATTTTGATGATGCTAGAAAATGAATACATCAGTGTACACGAGTACCTTAATCCTGTCTTGATCTCCACTATTTTTATTTTTATCTTTTAGTGCTATAGTGGAAGCAGCAAGCTTTTTACAAAGGTGTTTATTAATGGATATATTCTGCACAGCAGCTTTAACAGTTAATTTGTTTGTAATTCTTTAAAGTTAATTAAATCTTGGTGCATTTGCACATTGAAATGTTTTTAAATGCGTAAAATTTTGAAAGTGAATTTGCTTTAGGTCATTGTGTTGGTAAAATTAGCTTAATAGATGGCTATGTTTTTATGTATTTTGGAAGTCTTAACAAATGAGAATACCAGGTGATAAAGAAACTCTGGAGAAAGTTAATGGTCAAATTTTGACAGGTGTAAATGAATACAAGTATGACATTTACTTAAAATATGTAGAAAGAAAATTATTAGTAAAATGTATTTCTGGTTCAATTTATTAATTGATGTGCCTACCATGGAAGGATTTGTATTGATTAATTTGAGTCTTTCTCACGAAAATGTGTAATCTCCCTCTACCTTCAACTATTAGTCTATTTTCTTCTGAAGTACAGAAACAAGAAGTTACAAGCAGTTATGCTCCATGCTGATTATAATGTGAGTCCATTGCATTCATCAGCACTAACAATGCTACTGATTTTTAACCAATTATTTCCATTCTCCCTCTCCCTCCCAATCCTCTTAACCATTCTGGATGGAGTATTCTTGTTTCACTACTTGACTGACAGCTAACTAGGCATCTCCATTGAAAACTACAATTTAAATGTCAGAATAATCTGTCATTTGAAATACACCCATTCCCCTGAATAAAATATACAAGAAATGGACTAATTTAATTGGCAATAATTAATTTAGCCTGGGTATTTTGGGTGAGGAGAGAAAAATGGGAAGGGATACTTGGCTAAAAAAAGTAATGATTAAGGTGAATTATTTTACTGGAAGGCAGGTAGCAATAGGAAAATCGAAAGTGGCTGATATTACCTTATTTGAGGATGAAACCAAGGTCTAGGAACCATGATTGAGTTGAAATGAGTTTAGTTTTGTGTGTTTTTAATTCCTTACTTGACAGGTGGTTGGGGGTAAATATACAATTGGTTTTCTGGCCTCTGAATTGCACATAAGAAAAACAAACATTTTAGTTAAAGTTTCTTTCACTACCTTTTAATTTTTCCCCTTCTAATTTTCACCTTTCCTAGATTCTTCTGATGCTGGGAAATTGTTATGGCCTTTCTGGTATCTCGTCTAAGCCACATTGTTCTTGTGATAGCCTGGATTCATTGACTAGATAATGTACAATCACACTGTTCCAGGGGAGGTCAGTAGATAATGGCCAAGACTTGGTACCTTGATTGATTTCATTCTCTTTTCTGTAGCCCATTAAACCTAGATGCTAGGTCAATTGATATTTTCAAGACTGAGATTTTTTACTGGATGTGGGTATCTCAAGGGACGTGGAGCAAAACTGGGTTAATAGAATTAAGGTACGTGGTAGCCATGATCTATTTGATTGGGGAATAGGCTCAAGGGGCTCAGTAGCATATTGCTCTTCCTATCTTCCCATGTAACTTGCCTGCTCCCCCTGCCTTACATTGTCATAACTAAAATCAGAAACCTCCTGTTAGGAGAGGTCACAATTCCATCATTCTCACACAATACATTGGTACTCCAGCACTCTTCGAACAATGTATCTTTTGTTTTTGGAGTACTAGACTGGTATATTATATTTATTATTATATCTTTATTCTTCCAGCTCGTGAAGCTTTGCCTACATGGGACAAACAGATCCAGTCCCTTTGTTTCCAAGTAAACAATCTACTGGAGAAGATCAGCCAGGCTGCCCCAGAGTGGACAGCACAGGCAATGGAAGCTCAGATGTCACAGTAATAACTCCAACCAAATTTATGGAATTGCAGCAGCCATCAAGATTCCAAGATACAGTTGTCCCCGTATTTAAAATATTGAATTTGTTTCTTCCAGAACTTAATTTGCAGTTGTTTATTTAAAATCTTTTTACAAGAATAGGAAACTCCTTTCCACCATGTCTGCATTGAGTTTGGAAGTATTTTCTTCAATTACACTGGATCCAAAATAGCACCATATTCACTATTACAGGGGGTTCTGTTTGCAGCAATGAGATTTGTTTCCAGTGAGTTCGGTTACTCTTTGTTGAATTCGAAAGACTGTAGCCCAGTTTGCTATCAAACAGTGTGGTTTAATTAGGAAATTGCAAACCTTTATTTTTGACCCTCTTATCAAAGGAAGTCAATCCAGATTCTTTATGAGAATTGTTTGCGGAATTCTGAAGGAAAGAACGGATCGAGTCTGTTAACACAACTTGTTCAAGAAAATAAACCCTTAAAGCAGTCAGTGGCACTAGCTGTATTACTTTGAGAATCTCTTCTTTTTCCACTGAATTAACTGTATATTTAAAAAGTATCTTTGCTACTGCTATGACAAAACTGTTTTTGTTTTACAGATTTTCTTTTTTAAAAAAATAATAAAAGATTGATTTTTCTTTTGCTCTTCAAGATGACTGATGTTCATATTTATGATTGAAACATTTTTCCATTTGTCCTAGTCATGTTATTTATTCATTTAGCGTGTGCATAGTCACAGAGCTAAGCAGTAATCTTTCAGTAGTTCTTTAAGTCTGCCTTCAAGTTTAGCCAGAGGATGCTCCCTGACAATGTGAGTCATTAAATTGACTACATTTACAGCTATAACCTGGATGATCTTGCTGACCTCGCTGATGTTGGGTGGATGCACAGAGGCCTTGGCCAATCCGGAAACAGTTTGAAAAGGCCCACTGTTGCCGTGGGATATTAAAGCCAGGTGCAAACAGTGAGGTATCCGATGAGAGAGTGGTTTTTGGTGGATGTTTTCTCCTGCCAATCCTCCAGCCATAGACCCTCAGCTGTTAATCTTCAATGTGCTGTGTGTAACATATAGGGTGGCATTAGAGCAAGGGTACTACTAATGGGTTTTACAGAACAAAGAACCCTATCTCACTAATCTACACAAAAATATCACCTTAATTGTTCTTTTCTGCAGCTGCTAGCTTTGAGCTTTGAATCAGATAGGCAATCATTGGATAATGGGCATTTTTGTACTGGATAACTGGATTGGGATGCTCATTCATAACCTTGCTCAGCTTACATGTCTACATTAATCACATCATTTTCTCACAAGCAGGTAAATCAAAGCAAATGGAATTATACAGAAATTTCACACTCTGAGCGAATCCAACGAGTACAATTTGGTAGTTTCCCAATACATAGGAACTCCGATCCAAATTGTGGGCATCCAAGGGTGATGATAGCGAAACCTGGGGCCTACTCTACAGCAGAACTAGAAAGCTGCTTGAAAATATATCCTTGGTTATAACCATGTCTTAAAACTTGCATTTATATAAAATATTAATTTCTGTGCTTGTGCCCGTTACAATCCATCAGTTTTTTGTTCCACATATCTTTTTGACATATTATTGTTAGACTCATGTCCTAAAATCTTGCAGATTGGAAGGTAGAAAATGTGACTACGCTATTTAAAAAAGGAAGGAGAGAAAACAAGACGTCAGACCAGTTACCCTGATAGTATGAAAAAGGCTAGAATCTATTATAACGTAAAATAAATAGGGGAGAACCAATGGATGTGGTGTATTTAGATTTTCAGAATGCTTTAAATAAGGTACCACACAAGAGCTAAGTGAACAAAATTAGAGCACGTGGGGTGGTATTCTGGTATGGATTAAGAATTGGTTAACAGATAAAAAACAGCGTAGGACTACGGTTCTCCGGTTGGCAGGCGGTGCACTGCAAGAATCAGGGCCCCAGCTATTCACAATCTATATATCAGTGATTTGAATGTGCGGACCAAATATAATATTTCCAAATTGTAGCTGATGACACAAAGCTTGGTGGGAATGTGGGTCATGAGGAGGATGCAAAGAGGCTTCAAAATGATTTAGGAAGGTTAAATGAATGGGCATGAAGATGGAAGATAATGTGGAAAAAAATGAAGTCATTTACTTTGGTCGGAAAAACATGCTGAATATTTCTTAAATGGTGAGAGATTAGGAAGTATTGATGTCCAAAGGGACCCGAGTGGCGTTATTCAGAAGTTACTGAAAATTAACATGTAGGTGCAACAAGCAATTAGGAAGGCAAATGGCATTTTGGCCTTTATTACCATGGGGATTTGAGTACAGGAGTATAGGGACATTGTTGCAATTGTTTGGAGCCTTGGTAAGACTGCACCTGGAGTATTATGTACAGTTTTGGTCTCCTTATCCAATGAAGGATATACTTGTCATAGAGGGAGTGCAATGAAGGTTCACCAGACTGATTCCTGGGATGGGAGAACTGTGCTGTAAGGAGAGATTGAGAAGACTGGGCCTGTATTCTTTTGAGATTAGAAGAATGAGGGGTGATCTCATTGAAACCTACAAAATTCTTACTGGGCTCAGCAGGGTAGACGCAGAGAGGATGTTTCCACTGGCTGGTGGGTGTGTTTAGAACCAGGGGCACAGTCTCAGAATAAGAGGTAGACCATTTTAGGACTGAGATGAGAAAGAATTTCTTTAATCAGAAGATGGTGAATCTTCGGAATTCTTTACCTCAGGGGAATGGGGAGGCTCAGTCATGGAGTATATTCTAGAGATAGATTTATAGGTATCAAGGGATATGTGGATAGGGGAGGAAAATGGTATTGTGGTAGAAGGTCAGCCGGGATTTAGTTGAATGGCGAAGCAGGCTTGAGTGGTCAAATGGGCTACTCCTGCTCCTATTTCCTGCATTCAGCGCTTAATGTCAAATAACCTACTTAATTCTACATCAACCGGCCTTCCAGCCTTTCCCTCTGTTGTTTCTTTTTCTGTGCATAGTAGTGCACATGGCAGACCTATATCTGTCCCTGTAGCAAGGTTTTTCCAGGATCAGGTCACTAGCCTGTCGCCAGAGGCTTATAGCAGCTTCGTATCAAGCATGGCTGACGAGGAGTCTCGCCGACTCTTATCGCCTGCCATTGACATATTAGAAGGATTTTGTAGGTTGATACTCAACTTGTTGGCTGTATTGATTGCACAGACAGTATAATATAATGGATGAGTTTTGTTTACGGTAAACTTCCATTGATTTTCAGTTATCTGAACCTTAGCCTCTGTCACTCCAAATTTATCTGCTGATGTGAATAGTTATGTAAGTCTCTTTTTGTTAATATTTTGAAGGTTTTTAATGGTCGCATCGACCATTTCCTGATTATGGGGTGGGTCAGACTGAGACAAGTCTGCTTCTCCCTCTTAAGCACGGTAGCACAAGTGGACAGCACTGTGGCTTCACAGCGTCAGGGTCCCAGGTTCGATTTCCTGCAGGATCACTGTCTGTGCGGAGTCTGCACTTTCTCCCCGTGTCTGCGTGGGTTTCCTCTGAGGTGCTCCGGTTTCCTCCCACAGACCAAAGACGTGCAGGTTAGGTGGATTGTCCATGCTAAATTGCCCTTAGTGACCAAAAGGTTAGGAGGGGTTATTGGGTTACGGGGATAGGGTGGAAGTGGGGGCTTAAGTGGGTCGGTGCAGACGCGATGGGACGAATGGCCTTCTGCACTATATGTTCTATGTTCTTAAGATGATCACAAAGAGGATGCAAGCTGAATTATTTTTTGTCTGCTTTCATCTGGGTGATTATTGCGTCCCACTTGGCACTTTGTACTGATGATCGAGCTAAAGCTGGAAACCCATTCATTTTGGAATGAGAATATAAACAGAAGAGACACTGCAGCAGTAAAACAGGCAGCTTGCGTTTCGGTTAGTCCTAGAAATTCATTTGCATCCCTTCAATGCGCAGATAACAGAGTTTATCGTGGTACTGCAATGTTGTCCTCAAACGGTGCTTTTGTACTCTCCCTAAGATATCATCTTGTGAATCACCTAAAATATTACTTTTGTAATAAGTAATGCTACAATATGGAAAGCAAGAGGTAAGCAACCAATCACTCCCCAGGTTGTTGTGTGATAGAGCCACTGCTTTGAAGTGACTAAGTAAGTAAAATTCTATTACTGCAAAGGAATGCAGAATTTTTTCTGGTTTTATGGACTGTGCTGTCATTCCATCTGTAAGACCAAAAGTATTTATATCGTTTAAATAAGTAAAATATTTGTTTTTAATTGAATGGTGAATGAGATGTAATCTCACTGAGACAAAGATTTTAGAATGCTTGACAAGGTTGATGCTGAGAGGATGGTTCCCATGATTGGCGAGCCTAGAACTAGGGGTTTAGCCTCAGGATAAAAGGTTAGCCATTTAGGACTGAGGTGAGGAGCAATTCCTGCACACGGAAAGTTGTGAATCTTTGAGATTCTCTACCCAGAGGAATGTGGATGTTCCATTTTTGCATATATTCAATGCTGGGATTGACAGATTTTTGGACAATAAAGAAGTGAAGCGATATGGGGATAAGCAGAAAAATGGTTGAAGTTGAAATAGAAGCTTAGCAATGATCTTGTGGCAATGGAATCGTGATATGTCATTGTGGTGGCTCGAGGATATACTATGGAGACTTCCAATATAATGGAACAAGGGTTTGTTGGGAACAAGTAACGGTAAACTATACACAGGCACAGAGTCACTAAACAGGTCTTCACGTTCTAGGGTCCTCTATGCCTGGGACCCCTCGCCGGTCCCATGGGCCATGAGGACCCGCCTCTTAAAGGGCCCGTGCTCCCACAGTCATATACTCAACTGACACAAAATGTAGTTATGTCAAAGTCAACCATTCCTGCCGGAAGAATAGTAAATCCCATAGAACGATGGCCATGATGGCCAAAATGTCACACTGGTAATTCTGGATTCGCTGAACTTTTCTAAGATTGTCTTAAGGTGGCGCCAATTCATCAAAACGGAGGTAGATCACATGAACGTGAAATCATGGAGCGCTGGGCCAGCCATCATTTGACATTGAAATCTCCCTGTGCATAGCCTACGAGTATGGCTGAACTTGGGAGAAAGTTAAAAGTTTTGGCGATGGGAGAGAAGGTGAATACTGTGGCATCAAGGAGGCATTGCAAAGGGGTGGGAGATCCCATCATTGAGTCTGTCCACCATTATGGTAAATATCTGGGAACAGTTCAACTAGTAGGCATTCTCTTCAGCAAGGAAGAGCATGAGGGATGGCTGCCTATCCCGATGTTGAAGAAACTCTATTCATGTTGTTCAAGGCAGTCCAAACACAACAATTCCATCTCTGGTCCAATTCTGCAATAAAGGGCAGCTGCCCCTGCAAAGAAGCTGGGTCACATGGAGTTCACCTGCAGCAATGAATGGCTGGCCCAATTCACGACAAAGCAAACTAAGCAGGAAAAGATTACAGAACAAACTCCCAACATTTTTCAATGTAAAGTTCCAGCCTATTATAAGGTTGGGCGATTGTCAGATGGGATCAAAATAAATAAAGACTTTTAACGTTCTTGATGCATTTCCTTTTGACATTTGAATCTCTTGTTTTTGACATGGAACACATTTGCAGGCATATCAGGTTCATAGCAATGCTTTCATGTGGGAATGGGGCCTCAGCTATCACAAAGCTCTGCTTAACACAAATTTTGTGGATGGATCCCCTGGGATTTGACTCATTGGGATTTTACTGTTTTATTATGACCTCTTGGATTGGAAAGGCTGCCAAAGTCACTCCATTATTCAAGAATAAGACGAATTACTGAATAAAGTATTATGTTTATTGGTGATTTGGAGATTATTTCCCACAAATCAATCCAATTTAAATCAATGATCTTGGAGATATAACATTTTCTTTTCATGTTGCAGCCAAGCACAATTGCAGCCTGAATGTACTTTTGCACATGTTAAATCATTAATCATCTTTTTAAAAATAAATTTAGAGTACCCAATTATTATTTTTTTCCCAATTAAGGGGCAATTTAGTGTGGCCAATCCACCTAACCACATCTTTGGGCTGTGGGGGTGAAAGCCACACAGACATGGGGAGAATGTGCAAACTCCACGGACAGTGACCCAGGGCCTGGATTCGAACCTGGGTCCTCACCGCTGCAGTCCCAGTGCTAACCACTGCACCACCGTCCTGCCCATTCATGAAATCAATTTTAGCCCAAAGTCAAACTGCCCCAGGATCTCAAAGAGGTACCCCCCACTCAATCCTATTGAACTTCAGCTCTGTGTCCATCAAAAGAATTACCTTGGCTCGGCCTCTAAGGAGGGCGACAGTACGACAATGTTCTCCTGATATTGGCTGACAAATGCTGGCCCTTAGAAAATCCAGTCTTCTCCAAAATCACACTCGGTAGACAGGGCTCCAAACGCATTTCCAACAGCCTGCGTCAGGGTGGCCGGCAACACACACACCCCCGGACACGGAATCATTGAACATATCCAGCAGAAGTGGGACCATTTGACCAGCAAACTGTAAAATTCAATGGGGAACCCATCCAGACCTGGTGCTTTACCATCCTCATTAATCAACACAGTGCCCTCCCCCCCCCCCCCCTTTGCCATGCAATCAAAATCCGAGTGACATACCTGCCCCACCCATCTCTTCCACAATCTTATTTGATCCTTAATTCTTAAATGGGTGTCCTGTAAAAAAACAAATACACATCCGCCTACAAACTACTTTGGCGCACAAACACCCGGGACCTTTTTACTGGGTTATTTAATCCCCTCATGTATCAACCGGATCAAGCCCCCCTCCCTCTGAGAATCAGTCATATCCCCCTGTGAGGCAGTCCAGCAGGGCTGCAACCTGCGCCAGCTCCAAGTCCACTCAAGATGGCCGCCACATCCCCCATAAAGCCAGTCCAAAAAACAATGGAATCGTCACTGTGTCAGTAGTTCACCCCTCCCCCTTCATCCTCCCTCCAAACCCCTCCCTGAAGACCAAACAACACCCAACAAAAAAACAAGCCGCCCCCCACCGCCCCCAAACAAAACAGAAACAAAAACCTAAGCTCATTACCTTAAAAAAAAACACCCCCACGGTAACAAGCTGCAGACATCTCCCCTTTTCTGCTCCCGTTAACTAGTTATAATGCTACCTGCGTGACCCCCAACACAGGGTAGAAATCAAAGTCAACTAAACAGTTTTTCAGCGATCAGCCCCCCCCACCTAAACCAAACTTTAGTACAGAACAATAGAGGAAAATCCCAACTTCGCCCAAAACCAGCAAGCCCAAGTCCCCCCCCCATATTACAAAAGTCCCCCAAAAGATACACATACAGATGAACTTAACAATGAACAAACAACAAACTCCATAGTCTTGAAGCACTTTAGTTCACCCCGAGTCTGTGCATCTTGACAGATGTATTTCCATCCTTCGGCAAATTGAAATAATAGTCTCCGTCCTTGAAAGTCACCCGAAGATGAGCTGGGTATCCCACACCAAACCTCACATTGCTCTTGTACAGCACAGCCTTGGCCTTATTAAATGCCGCACACCTTCTCGCCAGCTCAGCCCCAACATCTTGGTATATTTTGATGGCATGGTCCTCCCATCTACAGTCTCGATGGTCCTTTGTCCACCTCAGGACGCGCTCCTCATCCAGGTATCAATTAAACCTGACTGATCGCCTGAGTTGGTTCCCCCGCTCTGGGCGTCTGCCTTCGCGATCTATATGCCCGGTCCAACTCAGTAGGGGTTGGAAAGACTCCTCCCCACCAACTTTCCAAACATCTTGGACATACAATCTGTGAAGTTGGAGCCCTCCAGGGCCTCTGACAGTCCGTCAATCCTTATATTTTGCTCTCTGGAGCGCTTCTTCAGATCATCAACCTTTGCCTTTAGCACTCTACGCTCCAAAAACAGCCCCCTCATCTCTACCTCCAGGGAGACAATCCAATCACGATCGTCAAAAAGTGCCACCTCCACCTTCCAACTCGTCGCCCCTTGTACCTCTATCCGCTGGTCCATATCTTAGACATAGACATAGAATTTACAGTGCAGAAGGAGCCTTTCGGCCCAATGAGTCTTCACTGGCCCTTATAAAGAGTGCCCCTCATAAGTCCATACCTCCGCCCCATACCTGTAACCCAGCAACCACACCCAACCCCTTTGGACACTAAGGGCAATTTAGCACGGCCAATGCACCTAACCTGCATGTCTTTGGACTGTGGGAGGAAACCGGAGCGCACGGAGGAAACCCACGCAGACATGAGGAGAACTTGCAGAATCCGCACAGACAGTGACCCAGCAGGGAATCGAACCTGGGACCCTGGTGCTGTGAAACAACAGTGCTAACCTCTGTACTACCATGCCACCCCATGGCTGCCTGTATTGGGGCCAAAACCCCCTCCATTGCCTTCTCCAAATCCTCAGAAACCGCCGGTGCTGGTTCGTCTCGGTCAAGAAGCCAGACAACGTTTCAGTCGTCCACTGAGGGGCCACCGACGCAGCAGAAGCTGCAGCCATGTCCCCCATCCTGAGGATCGAGGAACCTTTGAGTTTGACGACGACCCCTTGCCTGACTTCTGCTTTATGCTATTTGTACCGGACATTACTCGAACGAGGGGGTTGTATTCCATCAAACTACACCAACTTCCTCCAAACGATCACCCATAAACCAGGCAGAAAGGGTCAAAAACCATGTAACCTGGCGGGAACCACCGCATGTGCGACTGATCACCACATAGCCGTCACCGGAAGTCCCCGCTTTGTGTCTCCTTTAATGTTAAGTTCCATTATGCTTTCTCGTCTGATCAATGTGAAAGAAAGATGATTTTAAATTTGTTTCTGGGATGTGGGGATTATTGGAACAGCCACCATTTAATGCTGATTCCCAATTGCCTTTGAAAAGGTGGGAGTGAGTGCAATCCATATTACAGCATTATGGGAATGTGGTTTTGGAACATCTGCGCTGTTGTTGGTGATGGAGTTCCAAGATTTTGATCAAACAATGGTGCACTAATATGATGGGCAGGATTCTCCGATCGGGAGACTAAGTGCTCCCGCCAGAACAGAATCGCTCCTGATCTGCGCTGGCACTAGGAGCGGAGCCAGGAGCAATTCCCTCTCCCTTGCCATGCAAATCTATGCATGGCGGGTAGCGGGCTGCCATTTTGAGCAGGAAGCCTGAGATCAAGGTCTGGCAGTGGGCCCCCCTCCCCCCAAAATGTGAATCCTGCCCCCCATGCTGACAGATAGGGGCATCCTGCCCCCCCTAGCCATTGGGGAATTTATGGGTCACCCCCCCCCCCACAACATGCATGCATGAGGGTGACCCTATCCCCCCATTAGAGGCCCCATATCAGAGATCCTCATATCAAGACCCCAATCAGAGACTGCCAACAGAGATCACCATCAGAGACCCCCCCCACAATCAGGCATCCCCACATCAGAGACACCCCCTCATCAGAGACACCCACTCATCAGAGACACCCCTCCCATATCAGAGAACCGTATCAGACACCGTCCCTCCATCAGAGATCACCCCAACAGAGACCTCCTCATCAGAGATTCCCCCACATCAATCACCGCTGCCTAGGAGCTGAAGGGCAGTCCAGGCAGAAACTGAAAAATCACTGCTTTTTCATTCACCAGTCCATTACATAAAAATCTTTATTGTCACAAGTAGGCTTACATTAACACTGTATTGATGTGACTGTGAAAAGCCCCTAGTCACCACATTCCTGAGCCTGTTCGGCTACACGGAGGGAGAATTCAGAATGTGCAGTTCACCTAACAAGCACGTCTTTCGGGACTTGTGGAAGGAAACCGGAGCACCCGGAGGAAACCCACGCAGAGACAGGGAGAACGTGCAGACTCCACACAGACAGTGACCCAAGCCGGGAATCTAACCTGGGACCCTGGCGCTGTGAAGCAACTGTGCTAACCACTGTGCTACCGTGTTGCCCTATACACCTTGCACCTGCTGCTTCAGACAAAAGTGTTGAAAGCAGCAGCTGGTACAGGTGCCCTAGGCTTCATATAAAGCCAAAAAACATCACAAGGATTTAACCCCCCCCCCCCCCAGATCCTTCTCTGCCAGGCATCTATGTACTTTCAAAGATAAATACCTTTTAGTCAGCTGTAATTGAAGAGCAATAACTTCCAGACTGCCAGGAGTCTGGATTGTTTATTTTCATTTTCAGTCAGGCTTTAATGCATCTCAAGTACCCTGCTTTGAGCCTAACCACAATATTTATAAACATCTAGCTATGATTGGCAGATGCTGACCATATCAAAATAAGTTAAATACTTCCTGCTGAGGAAAAGAGGAAGTGAAAGCACTGATCCCCTCGATGTTTTTAAACATTTCAACCCTTTTATCTAAGGCAGCTGGTAAGTGAAAAAACTGTGATTTTTCACTGTTTCTGCCTGAACTGCTCTTTAGCTTCCAGGTTGGGGGGGGATCTCTGATGGGGAGGGGTGGGGGTGATCTCTGATGGGGGGGGATCTCTGATGGGGGTGTCTTTGATGTGTGGTCTCTGATGTGGGATCGCTGTTGGGCTCTCTGTTGAGGGTGTGATGAGGGTCTGATGGGGGGGGCTGGGGTGAGGAGTGCATGATTTGTGCTTTGGGGAGTGGGTGGCTCTCTAAAGGACTTTGGGGACACCTAAGTTCCATACTTACCCCCTTGACCAACCGTGGGGTCCACTCGTTAGGGCCACGCTTGAAAATACTTGCACCAATCTACGTCCATGTGAATCCCAGTCAAGGGGGCAGGAGCTTCATGTGGGCATGGAGAATCGGGCTTCCAGCCATTAATCAGATGCAAATAGGCATAACTGACCCAGAGGTAGGATTAGTAAGTTTGCGGATGACACAAAGATTGGCTGGGTGGTGAACAGAGAGGTTGTGTGTCTTGCGTTACAGGAAGAAATAGATGGGATAGTCAAATGGGCAGAAAAGTGGCAGATGGAATTTAACCCTGACAAGTATGAGGTGATACACTGTGGAAGGAGTAATTTAAAAAAATATATATATATATTTTATTGAAATTTTTTTCCCTGAGCAACATTTTTCCCGCTTACAAAACAAGCGAAACGATAACAGTAACAAAACAGAAATTTTTAAACTTTTTAACAATAATAACAATAATGATAATATACAAGTAACAAAACCTCGTACTCTATTGACCTATACTCAACTGAGCCTCCTCCCCCCCCTCCCCCCCTGGGTTGCTGCTGCTGGTCATCCGTCTTCCCTCTAACGTTCCCCTAGGTAGTCGAGAAATGGCTGCCACCGCCTGGTGAACCCTTGAGCCGATCCTCTCAGGCCAAACTTTATCTGCTCCAGTTTAATAAACCCCGCCATATCGTTTACCCAGGCCTCCAGTCCGGGGGGTTTCATAGAACATAGAACATAGAACAATACAGCGCAGTACAGGCCCTTCGGCCCACGATGTTGCACCGAAACAAAAGCCATCTAACCTACACTATGCCATTATCATCCATATGTTTATCCAATACACTTTTAAATGCCCTCAATGTTGGCGAGTTCACTACTGTAGCAGGTAGGGCATTCCACGGCCTCACTACTCTTTGCGTAAAGAACCTACCTCTGACCTCTGTCCTATATCTATTACCCCTCAGTTTAAAGTTATGTCCCCTCGTGCCAGCCATATCCATCCGCGGGAGAAGGCTCTCACTGTCCACCCTATCCAACCCCCTGATCATTTTGTATGCCTCTATTAAGTCTCTCCTTAACCTTCTTCTCTCCAACGAAAACAACCTCAAGTCCATCAGCCTTTCCTCATAAGATTTTCCCTCCATACCAGGCAACATCCTGGTAAATCTCCTCTGCACCCGCTCCAAAGCCTCCACGTCCTTCCTATAATGCGGTGACCAGAACTGTACGCAATACTCCAAATGCGGCCGTACCAGAGTTCTGTACAGCTGCAACATGACGTCCCGACACCGGAACTCAATCCCTCTACCAATAAAGGCCAACACTCCATAGGCCTTCTTCACAACCCTATCAACCTGGGTGGCAACTTTCAGGGATCTATGTACATGGACACCTAGATCCCTCTGCTCATCCACACTTTCAAGAACTTTACCATTAGCCAAATATTCCGCATTCCTGTTATTCCTTCCAAAGGGAATCACCTCACACTTCTCTACATTAAACTCCATTTGCCACCTCTCAGCCCAGCTCTGCAGCTTATCTATATCCCTCTGTAACCTGCTACATCCTTCCACACTATCGACAACACCACCGACTTTAGTATCGTCTGCAAATTTACTCACCCACCCTTCTGCGCCTTCCTCTAGGTCATTGATCAAAATGACAAACAGCAACGGCCCCAGAACAGATCCTTGTGGTACTCCACATGTGACTGTACTCCATTCTGAACATTTCCCATCAACCACCACCCTCTGTCTTCTTTCAGCTCGCCAATTTCTGATCCACATCTCTAAATCACCCTCAATCCCCAGCCTCCGTATTTTTTGCAATAGCCTACCGCGGGGAACCTTATCAAACGCTTTGCTGAAATCCATATACACCACATCAACTGCTCTACCCTCATCTACCTGTTCAGTCACCTTCTCAAAGAACTCAATAAGGTTTGTGAGGCATGACCTACCCTTCACAAAGCCATGCTGACTATCCCTGATCATATTATTCCTATCTAGATGATTATAAATCTTGTCTCTTATAATCCCCTCCAAGACTTTACCCACTACAGTCGTGAGGCTCACCGGTCTATAGTTGCCGGGGTTGTCTCTGCTCCCCTTTTTGAACAAAGGGACCACATTTGCTGTCCTCCAGTCCTCTGGCACTATTCCTGTAGCCAATGATGACATAAAAATCAAAGCCAAAGGTCCAGCAATCTCTTCCCTGGCCTCCCAGAGAATCCTAGGATAAATCCCATCAGGTCCCGGGGACTTATCTATTTTCAGCCTGTCCAGAATTGCCAACACCTCTTCCCTACGTACCTCAATGCCATCTATTCTATTAGCCTGGGGCTCAGCATTCTCCTCCACAACATTATCTTTTTCCTGAGTGAATACTGACGAAAAATATTCATTTAGTATCTCGCCTATCTCTTCAGACTCCACACACAATTTCCCATCCCTGTCCTTGACTGGTCCTACTCTTTCCCTAGTCATTCGCTTATTCCTGACATACCTATAGAAAGCTTTTGGGTTTTCCTTGATCCTTCCTGCCAAATACTTCTCATGTCCCCTCCTTGCTCGTCTTAGCTCTCTCTTTAGATCCTTCCTCGCTACCTTGTAACTATCCATCGCCCCAACCAAAACTTCACACTTCATCTTCACATAGGCCTCCTTCTTCCTCTTAACAAGAGATTCCACTTCCTTGGTAAACCACGGTTCCCTCGCTCGACGCCTTCCTCCCTGTCTGACCGGTACATACTTATCAAGAACACGCAGTAGCTGATCCTTGAACAAGCCCCACTTATCCAGTGTGCCCAACACTTGCAGCCTACTTCTCCACCTTATCCCCCCCAAGTCACGTCTAATGGCATCATAATTGCCCTTCCCCCAGCTATAACTCTTGCCCTGCGGTGTATACTTATCCCTTTCCATCATTAACGTAAACGTCACCGAATTGTGGTCACTGTCCCCAAAGTGCTCACCTACCTCCAAATCCAACACCTGGCCTGGTTCATTACCCAAAACCAAATCCAACGTGGCCTCGCCTCTTGTTGGCCTGTCAACATATTGTTTCAGGAAACCCTCCTGCACACACTGTACAAAAAACGACCCATCTATTGTACTCGAACTACATCTTTTCCAGTCAATATTTGGAAAGTTAAAGTCTCCCATAATAACTACCCTGTTACTTTCGCTCATATCCAGAATCATCTTCGCCATCCTTTCCTCTACATCCCTAGAACTATTAGGAGGCCTATAAAAAACTCCCAACAGGGTGACCTCTCCTTTCCTGTTTCTAACTTCAGCCCATACTACCTCGGAAGAAGAGTCCCCATGACTCTTCCACATGAGTAGGATCCTGCGCCGGGCTACGAGGGACGCAAAGGCCACGACATCGGCCTCTTTCGCCTCCTGCACTCCCGGCTCTTCTGCAACTCCAAATAGAGCTAACCCCCAGCCTGGTTTGACCCGGGCCTTCACCACCTGCGAAATCACTCCCGTCACTCCCTTCCAATACCCTTTCTGTGCTGGGCACGCCCAAAACATATGTGCGTGGTTTGCCGGGCTCCCGCCACACCTCCCACATTTGTCCTCCACTCCAAAGAACCTGCTCAATCTTGCCCCCGTTACGTGTGCTCTATGTAGCACCTTAAATTGAATCAGGCTAAGCCTGGCGCATGAGGAAGAGGAATTTACCCTGCTTAGGGCATCAGCCCACATACCCTCCTCTATCTCCTCCCCTAGTTCTTCTGTGGAAGGAGTAATTTAACAAGGAAGTATATTATGAAAGGTCTGACACTGTGAAGTTCCGGGGACCTTGGCTGTGTTTGTCCATAGATCTCTGAAGGCAGAAGCGCAGGTTAATAGGGTGGTGAAAAAGGAATATGGACACTTGCTTTCATCAATCGGGGCATAGATTACAAAAGCAGGGCGGTCATGTTGGAATTGTATAGAACTTTGGTGAGGTCACAGCTGGAGTACTGTGTGTAATTCTGGTCGTCACATTATAAGAAGGATGTAATTGCACTGGAGCGGGTGCAGAGGCGATTCACCAGGATGTGCCTGGGATGGAACATTTAAGTTATGAAGAGAGGTTGGATAGGCTTGGGTTGTTTTCTCTGGAGCAGAGAAGATTGAGGGGTGACCTGATTGAGGTGTACAAGATTGAGGGGCGTAGATAGGGAGCAGCTGTTCCCCTTAGTTGAAAGGTCAGTTACGAGGGACACAAGTTCAAGGTGAGGGGTGGGAGGTCTAGGGGGCATTTGATAAAAAACAGTTATACCAGAGAGCGGTGACGGTCTGGAGCGCACTGCCTGGGAGGGTGGTAGAGGCAGGATTCCTCTAATCCTTTAAAAAGTACCTGGCTAAGCACTTGGCACATCATAACAAGGATATGGGAAAAGTGCTGGAAAGTGGGATTAGATAGGCAGGTCAGGACCTTTCATGTGTTGGTGCAGACTTGATGGGCCGAAAGGCCTCTTTTGCACTGTAGAATTCTGTGATTTGCATCCTCCTACCGGCGCAGGGCACATAGATTGCTGCTGCCGCTGACGGGAGACCAGAGCTTCGGAATGGGATCGGCTGCCAACACTGACTCTGTTTTTAGCCCGACGTTTGATTCTCGCAACATCGGGAACCCTGCTACAGGCGGAGAATCCACCCTGATACGTTTCCAACTCAGGATGCTATACCACTTGTAGCTGGTTTTGTTCCCAAGAACTACTGCCTTTGTTCTTGCAGGTTTTGAAGTTGCCGTTGGGGGAGACTTGACCTTTTGTGACGATGCATCTTGTAGGTTGTACATACTGCTGCCACTGTGTGCAATTGGTGGAAGGATTGCATGTTTTTAAGGTGGTATATGGGGTGCCAATCAAGTGGGATTCTCCGCCCCGGGTAATGCCAAGCTTCTTGTGTATTGTTGGAGCTGCACCCATCTGGGCAAGTGGAGAGCATTCTGCCACACCCCTGACTTGTAGGTGATGGAGTTTTTGGGGAGTCTGAATGTGAGTTACTCACCGTGGAATTCCTAGCATCTAACTTGTTTTACTTAGTATTTGTGTGGTCGGTCCAATTAGGTTTCTAGTCAATGTTGACCCCCAAAGTGTTGATGGTGGGATTGAACAATGATAGTTCTGTTGAATGTCAAGGGCAGGTGGTCAGGTTCTCTCTTGTTGGGGATGGACATGACCTGGCACTTGTATGTTTGAATGCTGCTTGACACCTATCAGCCCGATCATGAATGTTGTCCATATTTTACTGCATGTGAGCCTGAAGGGTTCACTTTCACAGACGTCCTTGGGGCTGAGATCATCAGCCTTCAACAAATGCAGCTATCTTCCTTTGTGACTCCCATTGACACCATTTTACTGCTGCCCTTTGATGTCACTCTCTGTCAAACGTTGCCTCGATGTCATGAGTAGTTATTCTCAATTCATCTCTGGAATTCAACTCTTTGTCCATGTTTGTAACAAGACTATATAAAGGTCAGGAGCTGAGTGACCCTTGTGGAATCCAAACTGAGCATTGGTGAATGGATTATTGGTGAATAAGTGCTGCTTGATGCCACATTGTATCACTTTGCTCACGATCAAGGCTGATCTGATAGGGTGACAATTGGCTGGATTGGATTTGTCCTACTTTTTGTGGACGGGACATATCTGTGCAATTTTCCACATTGTTGGGTGGGGTGGATGCCAGAGTTGTGACTACTGTTACAGCTTGGCTAAGGGCACAGCTGGTTGTACCCTTAGCCTCTAACCAGCTCAGCTGGCTCTTGATATAACTGAGAGTGAATCAAAGTGGCTGAAGACCTACTTATTAGCTCAGGCTTTTACTCACCTATCCTAATAAGAAGATAACAGGCCATCTAAGATTTAATGATGTCGTATTTAGTTAATCTAATGGTAAGAGAACAGTGAATGTAACTTGATAGAATTTGGTCTCAGTTTGAGAATGAATAGTATGGCATGAAACAAGGTTTTAAATTGGGATAAGGTCGAATTTGGAGGGATGAGGCAGAAATTGACTGCATTAGATTGGGCAGAAAAGTTAATGGACAAAAACTATGGATGAGCAGTGGGAGATTTTCACAAATGATTTGGTAAAATACAAGGCCTGAAATACCCTTAAAGGGAAAGAGCCCTGTATGTATAATTGTACAAACAAGGGAAGTGAGGAAAAGCAAAAGAAAATTGCTGTAGAGAACATCTGGAATCTGGAGAGATTATAAAGGGGGAAAAGGAAGTTGTTTTTTTTATTAATGTTTTTATTCTCCATTTTCACATTTTCCTTCAAAATTTACACCCCACCCACAAACAGTAAACGGTAACGAATACAAAATCAATCCCCTTAACAATACCAACGATCCCATCCTCCCACCACCCCAAACAACGGCCCACCTGTCAATATATGCATCCAATAAAACAAACCCTCCCACGGTGGAAACAAAAAACAAAGGAGAAAAAGAAAAAGGAGTCCGGGACCGCCCATTTACCTATAGAGTCCACTCCCCCTCCCCCCCTACACTCAACGCCATCCAACCTCTGAAAGAGTACCGTACATGGTACCCAAGAGTTGTACACCCCCCCCCCCCCACCCCCCAGTCTCCAACTCCTCCCATCCA
This sequence comes from Scyliorhinus torazame, assembly GCF_047496885.1. NCBI lineage: Eukaryota > Metazoa > Chordata > Chondrichthyes > Carcharhiniformes > Scyliorhinidae > Scyliorhinus > Scyliorhinus torazame. Next base: position 144,593,299 of record NC_092709.1, on the reverse strand, counting down.
CTGCCTCTTGTAAAACTCCTCCTCCCAACCTCGGTTCCTTCCCCCCCAACTTTCCACCCCGGCTAGACCACTCGGACCCTGATGTGCCAGGCTCCGATGGCCGCAGCCCCTCCCCCCACCTCACTCCCGTTCACTGGCCGGCTTAAACCGGCCAGCGTGGAGGCCCCCGCCCGGGTCCCTTTCCCCCTTGCCCGGCCCTAGGAAAGCCCAGAAATCCCCATTTAGCACACAAACCCCGCATATCCACCTACACCCCAAAGAGCCCTCATTTCGAGTGAAAGTCCCATCACTTCTCTTGTCCAAATATATACAACATTAGCTCCTTTAGCCCATACACCCGCACGCAGTGAAACAAAAAAATAAGAAAATACAGTCAGTCATGAGGTCACATCGGCACATGGCCATTTCTCAATTCTGCCACAGTCCTTCTGCCTTCGCAAACTCCTCCGCTGCTTCCGCCGTTCCAAAATAAAAGTCCCTGAGCTTCTAAGTCACCCTCAGCTTCGCTGGATATACAATGCCGCACTGCACCTTGCTAATGTACAGTCCCCTCTTCACCCGGTTGAAGGCAGCCCGCCTCCTCGCCAGCTCCACCATAAAGTCCTGGTGTACACGTATACCAGCTCCAGCCCACTGCACCACCCGCTTCTGGTTGGCCCAGCTCAGGACCTTCTCCTTCACACTGTACCTACGGAAGCACAGAGTCACTACCCTTGGCGGCTCACTCGCCATTGGTACATCCTCCACGACCGATGAGCCCGATCCAGTTCATATCGGGAGGGATCCTCCCCCTCCCCCAATAGTTTCTCCAGCATCGCGTTAAAATACTCAATCGGCCTCGGTCCTTCAACTCCTTCGGGCAGCCCCACAATCCTCAAATTCTGTCGCCTGGATCTGTTTTCCAGGTCTTCCATTTTTCCTCGCAGATCCTTGTTAATGTCCATCACCTTCCGCATCTCCTTCCCCATCGAGGCAAGTTGATCACCGTGCTGCAATAATGTCTCCTCCACTTCCTTCAGCGCCTCCCCTTGCTCTCGCATCTCCGCCACTGCGCTCGCCACCGCCGTCATCACCGGGGAAATCGCCTCCTCAACCAGCGCACTCAAAACCTCCCTCATCTCCTTCCTCATTGTCTCCATGTATCTTGTAAACTGCCTTTCAAATTCCGCAGCCATCACCTTAGTTATTTCTTCACCCGTAAGCAATGCGGCCTCCACTGGTGCTCCAGCCTCCATTTTCCTTGGTGACCCCGCGGTGACCTTTCCACTCCCTGACGGACCTTCAGCTGTTTTCTTTACGGATGATTTTTTGCTTACCCTCGACATTTTTCTTCACTGTGCCTTCACTGTTTCTTCCTGCTTTTGCCGCCTCCGTGGACCCTGGGACCGGGCTTAAAGCCCCGAAAATGGCGTTCCCGAACGGGAGCCCTCCATTGTGCGGCCGCCTCCCGCCCGCCGTCACCGGAAGTCCCGGAAAAAGGAAGTTTAAGAGCTTTTATATTCTTTATTCTTTCATGGAACGTGGGCGTCACTGGCAAGGACAACATTTTTTGCCCTTCCTTAATAGCTCTCATAATTAAATGGCTTGCTAGGCCATACCAGATAGCAGTTAAGAATCAACCACATTGCTGTGGGTCTGAAGTCACATGTAGGCCAGACCAGGTAAGGATGGCTGATTTCCTTCCCTAAAGTACCTAAAAACCAGATGGATTTTTACAACAATCAATGGTAGTTTCATGGTCGTCATTACTAGAACCCGTTTTATATTCCAAATGTATTCATTGTATTTAAATTCCGCCAGCTGCCATGGTGGGATTTGAATCCATGTTCCCAGAGCATTTGCCTGGGCCTCCGGATTAGTAGCCCAGTGACATTAACAGCACGCCGCCATCTTTCCAGCTGCCAAAGATGAACACAAGAAAACGCTTGTAAAGGAAAATGAAGGATAACACTAAACATTTTTGCAGATATATTAAGAGGAAGGATGGTGAAGTGCGATGTGGGAGCCTTAATGATGCATAGGCAATCTTGTAATTGGAAGTAAGAAAATTACAGACTTACTAAATCGTTACATTGTATTGGTCTTCATGGTCCACATGAAGATAAAGTACCAAAAGTTCAAGGAAAACTAAATCCAAAGGGAGGAACTAACTGAATTCCACACAGTTTTTAAAAATGGTGCTGGAGAATCTGAGACTAAAATTAAACAAATTTCTGGGGCTCTATGGTTTCCATCCCTGGGCATTAAAAGGAATAACTGCCTTGATTATGAAAAAATATAGTTTTAACAACTGGTTCTGTTGTCTTCAAACATTTGTGAATGCAAACCTGGAGTGCCTCTTTGTGTATCCCATTTAGACTTATACCATTTAGTTTATACTTCCGGGTTCTCATTTTTAATTCCAATTGCATTACTTTACATATCTCTGCGTTGTGTCTGCCCATTTCACCACTTTGTCTATGGCTTCCTGAAGTCTGCAATTATCCTCCTTATTGCCTTCTACATTTTCAAGCTTTATGTAATCTGCAAACCTTTAAATTATGTTCACTATCCAATTCCAGGTCATTAATATATATCAAAACAGCAATGGTCCTATGGCCTACCTCTGTGGAACACCAATATATACTTCAGTGCTTCCAAAACCTTTCCCCCCAAATGTGACCCCCAATTTAATGCCTCCAATTTTGTGCGACTGCATTGTGAAGATTGAGGCGCACGGTTGAGAGTTGTTCAATGGGAGTTAGGTGGTGGTGAATATATGTTGGCTGGGGGTGTTTAAAACTGTTGCTGTTGTGGCAGCAATCAGGCCTCAGATGACCTTTGACGACCCTTTCATGTTTAATTTTAGGGATTCCCTTTTATGTTACTTTCTGAAGAACTACTCCATGAGTCTCAGTGTGGCTTTGGCCCATCACGAGGCTCAATGGACATGATCTTCAGCACGCAACAAATCCAAGAAGAGTGCAGGGAGCAGCATCAACCTCTGTACATGGCCTTCTTCGATCTTGCAAAGACCTTCGACTCTGTCAATCATGAGGAGCATCCTCCTCAAATTTGGAGAGATTTGTCACCATTCTCAACCTGCTCCATGATGAAATGTAAGCTGTGATCTCACCAACGGAACCACCACAGACCCAATATATGTGCAAACTGGGGACAAACAGGGCTGTATCATCGCACCAACACTCTTCTCCATCTTCCTCGCAGCAACACTCCAGCCTGAAACTCCCCGCTAGAGTGGACCTAACCGACCGGACAAGAGGGAAACTGTTCACCTCCGACGCCTCTAGGCCAGAACCAAGACCACCCCAACCCCTATAAAAGCAAATTACTGCAGATGCTGGAATCTGAAACAAAAGAGAAAATGCTGGAAAATATCTGCAGATCAGGCAGCATCTATTCTGCCTGGCAAGCCAGCTATTTAGCCCACTGTGCTAAACCAGCCCTCTCCTGGCGGCATCTATAGGGAGAGAAAAGAGCTAACGTTTCGAGTCCGATGACTCTTTGTCAAAGTTCATTGCAGCTTTTACAAAGAGTCATCGGACTTGAAACGTTAGCTCTTTTCTCTCCCTACAGATGCTGCCAGACCTGCTGAGATTTTCCAGCATTTTCTCTTTCGTTCCACCCCAACCTCTTTCACGAGCTGCAGTATGCAGACGACATCTGTGTGTTTGCACATTCAGAGGCCGAGCTACAAACCATCATCATCCCATTCACCGAGGCACATGAGAGAATGCGCCTCAAACTATACATCAGGATAACATAGGCTCTCTACCAGCCCACTCCTGCCACACAAAACTGCCCCCCAACCATCAAGATCCACGGTGAGCCCTTGGACAATGTGGATCACTTCCCACACCTCGGGAGCCTCCTCTCGGGGTGAGCAGACACAGACAACAAAATCCAACATCGACCCCAATGCGCCAATGCAGTGTTCAGACACCTGAGGAACAGAGTCTTTGAAGATCTCAAACCCAGCACCGAGCTCATGGTCTACAGAGCAGCCGTGGTCCCTGTCCTCCTGTATGCATCAGAAACATGGACAATGGACTGCAGACACCTCAAATCCTTGGAGAGATATCACCAACGCTGCCTCCACAAAATCCCGCAAATCCACTGGCAGGGCAGCCGTACATGGGCATCCTCTCCCAGGCCAATATCCCCAGTATCGAGGCGCTGGTCACTTTGTCCTCCACTTGTTCAGGATCCTTCCTTGAGCTGGGTGAATCAGATTTGCTTTGACAGACAGGACCCTGGCATCCTAAGCATATGGGTGGCCCAGCGAAGTTGGTTTTGGATGATCATAGCCTCGATACTGGTGCCATTGACTTCTTCAACGACGCTAATGTAAGCACGCTTGTCCTCCCAGCTGATTCAGAGCTAAAGTACATTTGGATTTTGCAATGGATTTTAAACTGTGTTGTGTAATAGTCTCCCTGATGTAATATTCATCCTTACCATCCTCCGTGATTACTCCAAATGCTTTCTTAAAGTTTAATGTCTTAGTTGACCTATGAAATGAAATGAAATGAAAATCGCTTATTGTCATAAGTAGGCTTCAAATGAAGTTACTGTGAAAAGCCCCTAGTCGCCACATTCCGGTGCCTGTTCGGGGAGGCTGGTGCGGGAATTGAACCGTGCTGCTGGCTTGCCTTGGTCTGCTTTCATAGCCAGCGATTTAGCCCTGTGTGAACTATCTCTCTGACAGGCATTGCAGAATCCAGTACAGATTCAAAATCTGTAGTCATGCTTCACCTCCGCTGGGACATCAGACTTGGCTTGGCTTCTTAAAATCCTTCAACTTCTTCTGAGACTTTGACATAGGCAAGGGGATCTTGGAGCTACATCTCCACCTGTCAAGAAAGCAAATCAATCACCCACCTCTAAGAGTGCACAGGCAAAGGACATCCCAAAATGATTCATACAAGATGTGTGCCTGGGTACCGCACTTCAGCAGCTGCTGCTTTCGGACTTTGAGCTTGCAAAAGTAACAATTGATATATCTCAACCCTCTCTCCTCCCTCATCTGACTCCCTCCCACTCTCCCCTTCCCCCTCTCCCCTTCTTCCCTCCCTCCCCTCCATGCAGCTTTACAAAAAGACAGAACCATTGTGTTTATGTGGAAAAATCTATTCCCAGAGGTCCAATTAAGGGGCAATTTAGTGTGGCCAATCCACCTAGCCTGCACATCTTTGGGATGTGGGAGTGAAACCCACGCAAACACGGGGAGAATGTGCAAACTCCACACGGACAGTAACCCAGAGCCCGATCGAACCCGGGACCTCGGCACCATGAGGCAGCAGGGCTAACCACTGCGCCACCATGCTGTCTGAAATATATATTTTATTGACTTGTGTTTAAGTGAGAAAATAAATTTTATTGCACGAAATTTGTAAAAGTTGAGGTTGCTATTGCACAAATTGTATTTGTTCAGCTGATAACTTTAAACTGGTTTCAAAGTTTGGTATTTATAAAATTATTTTTCTTAATAAAAATATTTTCCATGAAACTTTACAAGCGTCTACAAATGTCTTGCTGAAACATCAAAATACAACATTTAATTGTGAGATAATTATAAATGAACAAGCTAATTGAAGTAAACAAGACAGAAACATAATAACACAGACACTGGTTACCAGTGTTGCCTCACAACACCAGAGAACTATGTTCAATTCGGATCTAGGGTGACTGTGTGGTGTTTGCATGTTTTCCCTTGTCTGCACGGGTTTTCCTCTGGATGCTTCGGTTTCCTCCTATTGTCCAAAGATGTGCTTGTTCGATGGATTGGTCTTGCTAAATTGCCCTGAGTGTCCAAAGGTTAGGTGAGGTTACGGGGATAGAGCAGGGGCGTGGGCCTGGGTAGGGTGCTTTTTCAGAACATTGGTGCAGTCTCGATGGGCCGAATGGCTTTCTTCTACACTGCAGTGATTCACTGATGCTATACACACTAATCAAAAAAATTCACATGTTACAAGGAATGTGAGAGCAAAAAGCTGTGGGGTGCTTTTAAAATCTTATGGCCACAACCTAAATTCAAACGTAAACACTACTCAGCATGCCACACTTAAAGTTATAAAATAATATAGTGTAGATTTAAACAGTTTCACAGATTTAAAACAAGTAACAAAATTTATGTTCACTTACAAATAAATAATAATCACCTTTAATCATAAAAACTAAAAATTACTTTAAAAGAACCAATAACCACAGCGATGCCAGCATAAAAGAAAGTAAAAAATAGTTTAAGAAGTTTAAAAACTTCTACATACCTTTAAAACACTTGTTGAACATGTTGCCTGTGGTCTTCAATATAAATCTGCAGTTTAAATGCCTGCCGTCAATGGACGTTCCCGTAGCTGCTGTTTCACAAGGGGACGTGGCTACATTGAAACTGCGTCACGCTGGAGACTGCGCGCATTGTCGGCTGGAGGCTCAAGGTTGCCACTGGAGCAGGAAGGTTCGTCACACTTTCTGAGGGCAGGTAAGTGCGCAGTTTTCTCTTCTAGTAGTGGCGGCCAAATGGTTTTCCGCCGATAATTGGAAGTTACAGGCCATTGAGATCATTATTTGCTAAATGCTTCCCCACTGATAAATGCTCCACTTGTCCCACTTCATTCACCAGAGGGAGATCCATCACTGCTTCTTTACTCATCGGGCTGGTCATGCTAACTAAGCTTGTTCTCCTGAACACATTTGAGGAATTCCTCCCCTTGCTTGCCCTTTATCTTAATATGGACTGGATGTCTTATTCTATCTTCTAATAAGAGTCGATTGACTAGTTGATTGGAGGAGTCCAAAATACAACTTTATTGCAAATTATTCACCTCAATACATTTACATAATTAACTAAATCAAAACTTAGATCAAATAATATATAAACTGGTCAGAACATAGCAAAAAGTGTCAAACATAAAGCATAAGAAAAGTATAAAGAAATTACTTATAAACAAAAGTAAATCGATAGATGGTTCAAGAATTCATGAAGGCATAAATTTGGAATGAACCCTTGATCACGAGGTCTTGCATTTAAGAAAATCCTTATCGATGGTCTAATCCTTCAGTTACTCTCATTGGTTTCTAATTCTCAGCTGAGACCTCCTGATTTGTTCAAATAGTCTGTTACTGAGAGCATGATTCATTAATCAAACGTAATCACCTTTAATCAGTAAAGATAAATCAGTAAGATTTACTGATGTCCATCAAAGTTAATTCAGTGTCTACGTGCGGCACCTTATGAGAATGGGATTCTCACACCACGGCTAGCCATCAACCTTGCTGTAACTAATTATTTGATACATTCTTATTATTAAATGCGCTGGAATACAATGGTCTATTCCTTATGACCCTAAAGTTCAATAGTTTATTCATTATCTGAAACAATGACCATCTTTTCACAGTCATGGCCTTTTGAATAATTCCGTTCTCTAGCTAGACACTCAATCAGCACCTAAAGACATCAAATAAATCAATGAATCAATAACCTATCACCATCTTGCTGCCTGCTTGGATCTGCAGTCTTCTGGTTAGCTGCTACAACATTACTGCGCCCTTTTGGATTTCTGTTAAACTACGGATTTTAGGCAGAGCTGGAACAGGCCAGACCTCCCCTTTAGGTTCTGTGGCAGAACCTATGATATTGATTTGATAGATTTGGCAAGCAGCCAATCGGTGCATGTACCATTCTCAGCCAGCTGCTACTGTTGCCTGTGATTGGTGGAGCCAGTCAGAACCTTCCAAGAAGAGAGGCAGGTATCCAGAAGAGTTGCATCTTTTGTTTCAGTTCTGTAAAGGAAGCCAGCTAGTAAGGAGCTTGAAGACTCTCTCTCTCCTTCTCTCTCTTTGCCAGACGATTTTAAGAGGCATTCTAGCTAAATCTGTGAAGACTTTCTGGATTAAAAGACACAGAGAGAAAATAGACCTGTGTAAGAATGAGAAAGTGCCAGCTGTTTTCCACAGGTTGTTAACATTCTAACACTGTGTCTGAGGGGCTGAGAAGAGCTCAAATTGAAGCTTAAACGGAGAATATTCCTTTAAAGTATGGCCAGAGTCCATGTGCTGAGGTCATGCAAAGGGAATAAAAACTGTGTTTACCCATAGAAAAAGCTGTAGTAATTTCAGAGGGAGACAACAGCTCCATCTGGTGGTGGAAGAGCAGAATTGCATTGATCTGAACATTCTGTGTACAGCACCATCTGGTGGCCAATAATTGGAGTTGTGCTGACCTGGAACTCCCTGTACCGAACTCCATCTGGTGGTAGAATAGGAGGAACGGCATTGACCTGGAACTCTTGGGTAAAACACCATCTGGTGGCCGAAGGATGGAATTGCGCCAACCTGAACCTCTTGAGTAAATCGATTCCCAGAGGTCGCAATCAGAGCCGTGAAGGCTCACCTAAAACGTTTCCCTTTAATCCCTGTTTTTTCTTGTTTCTCTCCAACCCGTACCTTGTGTCTGTCTTGTGTGTGTCTGGGTGAAAGGTGGGACGGGGTTTTGGGAACAGGTAGATTGGTAGACAATTATTCTGTTATTTCTTTTTATATTCATCTTTTCCTCTTGTTATTAAGAAGCAGCTTGTTAGGGTGGCATGTGGCACAGTGGTTAGCACTGGGACTACGGCGCTGAGGACCCGGGTTCGAATCCCGGTCCTGGGTCACTGTCCGTGTGGAGTTTGCACATTCTCCCCGTGTCTGTGTGGGTTTCACCCCACAACCCAAAGATGTGCTGGTTAGGTGAATTGGCCACACTAAATTGCCCCCTAAATTGGAAAAGAAAATAATTGGGTACTCTAAATTTTATAAAAAGGAAACAGTTTGTTAATGTTTACTTACAAATCTAGTCTTTCTAACTCATTGGAGCAGTTAAGGGTTAAAGATCTCAGGAAAACACAAATTATTGGTTCATTCATTTATGTTGGGGCACCAGTGTCTGTGAGGCTGGAACTGACCGTGCATTCATCCAGGGTAACATAAATTGGGGGCTCAGCTGAGATTGGAAATGTTGGACGGCGCATTTGTGTAAATTATCAAGAGACGCCAGTGTCATAATATATACATCAGTATATGATGGTGCAGAGTCACACACTGACTGACACACTGCAAGACCAATCAACACACACAACACAGCAGCCAATCACCAGTTAGGGCACGGTCACTGTAAAGACAGAGGGCACTAGTTTTCCCACTCATTCAAGATGCAGCCTCTGAGACAGACAGAGCCCACAGTCAGTAGACAAACATCCACCATGTGCTAGCAGCATAGGCTGGTCAGGTTAGGCATAGGTCTTCAGTCAATCTAACATAGTGTTGACCCATAGTGCAAGTATGTTTAACAGCTCTTAGTTAAATAAAATAGAGTTGTACTATTACAAGTGTTGGTAGCCTGTCTATGTTACTGCTAAGGTAAACGCAGTCTCCACAGATCCAGAGTACCCAACACATCAGCCAGGTTTGTAGTAATATAACCATAAGACCATAAGACATAGGAGCAGAATTAGGCCACTCGGCCCATCGAGCCTGCTCCGCCATTCAATCATAGCTGATATTTTTCTCATCCCCATTCTCCTGCCTTCTCCCCATAACCCCTGATCCCCTTGTTGATCAAAAACCTATCTATCTTTGTTTTAAAGACACTCAGTGATTTGGCCTCCACAGCCTTCTGCAGCAAAGAGTTCCACAGATTCACCACCCTCTGGCTGAAGAAATTCCTCCTCATCTCTGTTTTAAAGAATCATCCCTTGAGTCTGAGATTGTGTCCAAGGTGGCTACGGAAGCTGCTGAGCAATTTCTCCAGGTGGATGACATATCTCTGGTTTATTTGGCGGAGCTTGGCAAAGACCAGCTCATCGACTGGGAAGGGCATCAAAACTGGTTGTACCAGCTAAAACTAAGAAGGCGAAGGTAATTGATGTGATTGCTGAACATTTAAATTTGTAGGAAAAACAGGCAATGCAACCTAGGCCAGATCCACAATCAGTAGAATTGACTAAGAACCAGTTACAAATAAAACAGTTAGAAATACAGCAAAAACAGAGAGAAATGGAAATGAAAATAATAATAATAATCTTTATTGTCACAAGTAAGCTTACATTAACACTGCAATGAAGTGAATGTGAAAAGCCCCTAGTCACCACATTCCGGCGCCTGTTCGGGTACGCAGAGGGAGAATTCAGAATGTCCAATCCACCTAACACGTCTTTCGGGATTTGTGGGAGGAAACTGGAGCACCCGGAGGAAACCCACGCAGACACGGGGAGAACGTGAAGAGAGAGGAAAGAGAGAGAGAGAGCAAAAGGAAAAAGAAATGGAGATGGAAATGAGGAAGCTGGAATTAGAAAAAAACTTCTAGTGTAAGGTGCTGGAAAGGGGTGGGAAGCTTCCAGAATGGGGAGGGGAGCCTCGTCCTAGAACAGGACTTAGTGGTGATATGTTTAGGTTTATACAGGCTCTTCTAAAATTTGAAGAGAAAGAAGTAGAAACGTTCTTTAGAGCTTTCTAGAAATAAGAACCCAAATGGAGTGGCCAAAAGAGAAGTGGACATTACCCCTGCCAAGTAAGTTGACAGGAAGGGCATAGGAAGTTTATTTTGCCTTGTCAGGATTGTATGGATTATGAAATGTTAAAAAAAGGCTATACTAAATGCATACGAATTAGCCCCCAAAGCATAGAGGCAGAAAATTCTGGATTTGAAGAGATTGCGAAGGCTGACTTATGCAGAATTTGAGAGGGTTAAGCAGAACAATTTTAATAGATGGGTACGAGCTTTGGGAGTTGTGACTACCTATGAGACTGTGAGAGAGGTCATTCTCTTAGAGGAGTTGAAGAATTCCCTACATTCGATAATAAGGACCCATGTTGAAGACCAGAGGGTACAATCAAAGAGCAGGCATCAATTATGGCTGACGACTATCAGCTAATCCATAAATTTAAACCTTTATTCCATCACTCCCATAATTTTGAAAAGGATAGGAAGTGGGTGAGTGAGAGGACGGCAGATAGGCAAAGTAAAGAATGGATAGCTGGGAAGGCTCCGGGAACTCCGCCTCAAAGGAAAGGTACTGGGGGTGGAAGTTAGACAGGGAAGCTTAGATGTTACCTTTGTAACAAGGTGGGACATGTTCGTTCAGCCTGTTGGAAGTTGCAAGGAAGGCCCATAGGGGTTGTGGGGTTCGGAAGGAGGATCCTGAGAATGGAGCGAAAGTGGAGAATGCTCGGGTGTAGGTGGTAGCGTTAACTGGACGTGGGAGAGCCAAGGTGAACCCTGCTGTGGGAGCAGGTTTAGAGAAGGAAGTTGATGAGAGATATACAGGTTTTGTGTTTAAGGGGAAAGTTACCCCACTTTCCTCCACAGATGTAGCCAAACCGTAACAATTTTAAGAAACACAGGGGCTACTTAAACTCTTGTGCTGCAGAAGGATTTGGTCTTTCCTCCAGAGAGCTCAGTGAAAGCTGAGGTATTTGTGAATGGGATCGGTGCAAGTTGTATCACACTTCCATTGTATAACGTGCAGTTGGAATGTGACTAGTGTCAGGTCCAGTAGTTGTTGGAGTTGTTAAGGAATTTTGGGGAGCGATTTAGCGGGAGTGAAGATTTTAGCTGACCCCATTATTTCTGAGAGTCCAACTAAAGTGCTGGAGTTCACACCTGCAATGCCGGCTGAAGGGCATGCGGGAGTTGGGAAAACCCATTGACTTAGAGAAATAGGTGTCAACGGGCGGTTGAGTGTGTTTCAAGTGACACTGGTAGTGAACCAATGGTGATCGTAAGGAGAAAGAATTAGACAAAAGTTTTTACTTTGACTTTGGTTCTGATTATGAGGTGCTGGTCAAAAGTTGGTGCAAGAATGTTTGTGAGGAGTCAGACAAAAGTTTTGACTTCGATCTAGGTCCTGGTGATGAAGTGACAGTGAATAGTTGTTGTAGGGGTGATAGGAAGGAGAGCCAGACGACAGTCTTGATTTTAATCTCAGGTCTGACTACGATGCGATGATAGACCGTTGTTCCCGAGTAGACTAGTCACCAATTGAGCTTGGACCATTGGCGAGCAATCTTCCCAAAGCTAGGAAAGGTGTTGTAACCTGGAAGGAGTAGGTGAATTGGACTTGCGAAAAGGTAGGTTGTTACCGCTTCTTGAGTTTAACCCATTGCCATCCATTTCCGGTGAAAGCAGTTCCCAGAGCAGGTTTGCTCTGAGGGAAATTATACCTGACTGCACAGCGCCAATTAGTCAGGATGAGGACGGTAGGGACTGGGGAGTGATACTAAGCGAGGGAATGGGGAGTGATACTAAGCGAGGGACTGGGGAGTGATACTAATCGAAGGACTGGGGAGTGATACTAAGTGAGGGACTGGGGAGTGATACTAATCGAGGGACCGGGGAGTGATACTAATCGAAGGACTGGGGAGTGTTACTAAGCGAGGGACTGGGGAATGATACTAAGCGAGGGACTGGGGAATGATACTAATCGAGGGACTGGGGAGTGATACTAAGCGAGGGACTGGGGAGTGATACTAAGCGAGGGACTGGGGAGTGATACTAAGTGAGGGACTGGGGAGTGATACTAAGCGAGGGACAGGGGAATGATACTAAGCGAGGGACTGGGGAGTGATACTAAGCGAGGGACTGGGGAATGATACTAAGCGAGGGACTAGGGAGTGATACTAAGCGAGGGACTGGGGAGTGATACTAAGCGAGAGACTGGGGAGTGATAGTAAGCGAGGGACTGGGGAATGATACTAAGCGAGGGACTGGAGAGTGATACTAAGCGGGGGACTGGGGAGTCATACTAATCGAAGGACTGGGGAGTGATACTAAGCGAGGGACTGGGGAGTGATACTAAGCGAGGGACTGGGGAATGATACTAAGCGAGGGACTGGGGAGTGATACTAAGCGAGGGACTGGGGAGTGATACTAAGCGAGGGACTGGAGAATGATACTAAGCGAGGGACTAGGGAGTGATACTAAGCGAGGGACTGGGGAGTGATACTAAGCGAGAGACTGGGGAGTGATACTAAGCGAGGGACTGGGGAATGATACTAAGCGAGGGACCGGAGAGTGATACTAAGCGGGGGACTGGGGAGTGATACTAAGCGAGGGACTGGGGAATGATACTAAGCGAGGGACTGGGGAGTGATACTAAGCGAGGGACTGTGGAGTGATACTAAGCGAGGGACTGTGGAGTGATACTAAGCGAGGGACTAGGGAGTGATACTAAGCGAGACACTGGGGAGTGATACTAAGCGAGGGACTGGGGAGTGATACTAAGCGAGGGACTGGGGAGTGATACTAAGCGAGGGACTGGGGAGTGATACTAAGTGAGGGACTGGGGAGAGATACTAAGCGAGGGACTGGGGAGTGATACTAAGTGAGGGACTGGGGAGAGATACTAAGTGAGGGACTGGGGAATGATACTAAGCGAGGGACTGGGGAGTGATACTAATCGAGGGACTGGGGAGTGATACTAAGCGAGGGACTGAGGAGTGATACTAAGCGAAAGACTAAGGAGTGATACTAAGTGAGGGACTGGCAAATGATACTAAGTGAGGGACTGGGGAGTGATACTAAGCGAGGGACTGGGGAGTGATACTAATCGAGGGACTGGGGAGTGATACTAATCGAGGGACTGGGGAATGATACTAAGCGAGGGACTGGAAAGTGATACTAAGTGAGGGACAGGGGAGTGATACTAATCGAGGGACTGGGGAGTGATACTAAGCGGGGGACTGGGGAGTGATACTAAGCGAGGGACTGGGGAATGTAACTAAGTGAGGGACTGGGGAGTGATACTAATCGAGGGACTGGGGAGTGATACTAAGCGAGGGACTGGGGAATGATACTAAGTGAGAGACTGGGGAGTGATACTAATCGAGGGACTGGGGAGTGATAATAAGCGGGGGACTGGGGAGTGATACTAAGCGAGGGACTAGGGAGTGATAATAAGCGGGGGACTGGGGAGTGATACTAATGGAGGGACTGGGGAGTGATACTAATCGAGGGACTGGGGAGTGATACTAAGCGAGGGACTGGGGAGTGATACTAAGCGAGGGACTGGGGAATGATACTAAGTGAGAGACTAGGGAGTGATACTAATCGAGGGACTGGGGAGTGATAATAAGCGGGGGACTGGGGAGTGATACTAAGCGGGGGACTGGGGAGTGATACTAATCGAGGGACTGGGGAGTGATACTAAGCGAGGGACTGGGGAATGTTACTAAGTGAGGGACTGGGGAGTGATACTAATCGAGGGACTGGGTAGTGATACTAAGCGAGGGACTGGGGAATGTTACTAAGTGAGGGACTGGGGAGTGATACTAATCGAGGGACTGGGGAGTGATAATAAGCGGGGGACTGGGGAGTGATACTAAGCGAGGGACTGGAAAGTGATACTAATCGAGGGACTGGGGAGTGATACTAAGTGAGGGACTGGGGACTGATACTAATCTAGGGACTGGGGAGTGATACTAAGCGAGGGACTGGGGAGTGATACTAAGCGAGGGACTGGGGAGGTATGCTTAGCGAGGGACTGGGGAGTGATACTAAGCGAGGGATTGGGGAGTGATACTAAGCGAGGGACTGGGGAATGATACTAAGCGAGGGACTGGTGAATGATACTAAGTGAGGGACTGGGGAATGATTCTAAGCCAGGGACTGGGGAATGATACTAAGCGAGGGACTGGGGAGTGATACTTAGAGAGGGACTGGGGAGTGATACTAAGCGAGGGACTGGTGAATGATACTAAGCGAGAGACTGGGGAGTGATACTAAGCGAGGGACTGGTGAATGATACTAAGTAAGGGACTGGGGAATGATACTAAGCGAGGGACTGGGGAGTGATACTTAGCGAGGGACTGGGGAGTGATATTAAGCGAGGGACTGGTGAATGATACTAAGCGAGGGACTGGGGAATGATACTAAGCGAGGGACTGGGGAGTGATACTAAGCGAGGGACTGGGGAGTGATACTAAGCGAGGGACTGGGGAATGATACAAAGCGAGGGACTGGGGAGTGATACTAAGCGAGGGACTGGGGAATGATACTAAGCGAGGGACTGGGTAGTGATACTAAGCGAGAGACTGGGGAATGATACTAAGCGAGGGACTGGGGCGTGATACTAAGCGAGGGACTGGGGAATGATACTAAGCGAGGGACTGGGGAGTGATACTTAGAGAGACTGGGGAGTGATACTAAGCGAGGGACTGGGGAGTGATACTAAGCGAGGGGCTGGTGAATGATACTAAGCGAGAGACTGGGGAGTGATACTAAGCGAGGGACTGGTGAATGATACTAAGTGAGGGACTGGGGAATGATACTAAGCGAGGGACTGGGGAATAATACTAATCGAGGGACTGGGGAGTGATACTAAGCGAGGGACTGGGGAATGATACTAAGCGAGGGACTGGGGAGTGATACTTAGAGAGAGACTGGGGAGTGATACTAAGCGAGGGACTGGGGAATGATACTATGCGAGGGACTGGGGCGTGATACTAAGCGAGGGACTGGGGAATGAAACTAAGCGAGGGCCTGGGGAGTGATACTAAGTGAGGGACTGGGGAATGATACTAAGTGAGGGACTGGGGAGTGATACTAAGCGAGGGACTGGTGAATGATACTAAGCAAGGGACTGGGGTGCGATACTAAGCGAGAAACTGGGGAGTGATACTAAGCGAGGGACTGGGGAGTGATACTAAGCGAGGGACTGGGGAGCGATACTAAGCGAGAGACTGGGGAGTGATACTAAGCGAGGGACTGGGGAGTGATACTAAGCGAGGGACTGGGGAATGATACTAAGCGAGGGACTGGGGAGTGATACTAAGCGAGGGACTGGGGAGTGATACTAAGCGAGGGACTGGGGAATGATACTAAGCGAGGGACTGGGGAGTGATACTAAGCGAGGGACTGGGGAATGATACTAAGCGAGGGACTGGGGAGTGATACTAAGTGAGGGACTGGGGAATGATACTAAGCGAGGGACTGGGGAGTGATACTAAGCGAGGGACTGGTGAATGATACTAAGCGAGGGACTGGGGAGTGATACTAAGCGAGAGACTGGGGAGTGATATTAAGCGAGGTACTGGGGAGTGATACTAAGCGAGGGACTGGGGAATGATACTAAGCGAGGGACTGGGGAGTGATACTAAGCGAGGGACTGGGGAGTGATACTAAGCGAGGGACTGGGGAGTGATCCTAAGCGAGGGACTGGGGAATGATACTAAGCGAGGGACTGGGGAATGATACTGAGCGAGGGACTCTGGAGTGATACTTAGCGAGGGACTGGGGAGTGATACTAAGCGAGGGACTGGGGAATGATACTAAGCGAGAGACTGGGGAGTGATACTAAGCAAGGGACTGGGGAATGATACTAATCGAGGGACTGGGGAGTGATACTAATCGAGGGACTGGGGAGTGATACTAAGCGAGGGACTGGGGAATGATACTAAGTGAGAGACTGGGGAGTGATACTAATCGAGGGACTGGGGAGTGATAATAAGCGGGGGACTGGGGAGTGATACTAAGCGGGGGACTGGGGAGTGATACTAATCGAGGGACTGGGGAGTGATACTAAGCGAGGGACTGGGGAATGTTACTAAGTGAGGGACTGGGGAGTGATACTAATCGAGGGACTGGGGAGTGATACTAAGCGAGGGACTGGGGAATGTTACTAAGTGAGGGACTGGGGAGTGATACTAATCGAGGGACTGGGGAGTGATAATAAGCGGGGGACTGGGGAGTGATACTAAGCGAGGTACTGGAAAGTGATACTAATCGAGGGACTGGGGAGTGATACTAAGTGAGGGACTGGGTACTGATACTAATCAAGGGACTGGGGAGTGATACTAAGCGAGGGACTGGGGAGTGATACTAAGCGAGGGACTGGGGAGTGATACTTAGCGAGGGATTGGGGAGTGATACTAAGCGAGGGACTGGGGAGGGATACTAATCGAGGGACTGGGGAGTGATACTAAGCGAGGGACTGGGGAGTTATACTTAGCGAGGGACTGGTGAATGATACTAAGCGAGGGACTGGGGAATGATACTAAGCGAGGGACTGGGGAGTGATACTAAGCGAGGGGCTGGTGAATGATACTAAGCGAGAGACTGGGGAGTGATACTAAGCGAGGGACTGGTGAATGATACTAAGTGAGGGACTGGGGAATGATACTAAGCGAGGGACTGGGGAATAATACTAATCGAGGGACTGGGGAGTGATACTAAGCGAGGGACTGGGGAATGATACTAAGCGAGGGACTGGGGAGTGATACTAAGCGAGGGACTGGGGAATGATACTAAGCGAGGGACTGGGGAGTGATACTTAGAGAGAGACTGGGGAGTGATACTAAGCGAGGGACTGGGGAATGATACTAAGCGAGGGACTGGGGCGTGATACTAAGCGAGGGACTGGGGAATGAAACTAAGCGAGGGACTGGGGAGTGTTACTAAGTGAGGGACTGGGGAGTGATACTAATCGAGGGACTGGGGTGTGATACTAAGTGCGGGACTGGGGAGTGATACTAATCGAGGGACTGGGGAGTGATACTAAGCGAGGAACTGGGGAGTGATACTAATCGAGGGACTGGGGAGTGATACTAAGTGAGAGACTGGGGAGTGATACTAATCGAGGGACTGGGGAGTGATAATAAGTGGGGGACTGGGGAGTGATACTAATCGAGGGACTGGGGAGTGATACTAAGTGAGGGACTGGGGAGTGATACTAAGCGGGGGACTGGGGAGTGATACTAATCGAGGGACTGGGGAGTGATACTAAGTGAGAGACTGGGGAGTGATACTAATCGAGGGACTGGGGAGTGATACTAAGTGATGGACTGGGGAGTGATACTAAGCGAGGGACTGGGGAGTGATACTAAGCGGGGGACTGGGGAGTGATACTAAGCGGGGGACTGGGGAGTGATATTAAGCGAGGGACTGGGGAGTGATACTAAGCGAGGGACTGGGGAGTGATACTAAGCGGGGGACTGGTGAATGATACTAATCGAGGGACTGGGGAGTGATACTAACCGAGGGACTGTGGAGTGATACTAAGCGAGGGACTGGGGAGTGATACTAATCGAGGGACTGGGGAGTGATACTAAGCGAGGGACTGGGGAGTGATACTAAGCGAGGGACTGGGGAGTGATACTTAGCGAGGGACTGGGGAGTGATACTAAGCGAGGGACTGGGGAGTGATACTTAGCGAGGGACTTGTGAGTGATACTAAGCGAGGGACTGGGGTGTGATACTAAGCGAGGGACTGGGGAGTGATACTAATCGAGGGACTGGGGAGTGATACTAAGCGAGGGTCTGGGGAGTGATACTAAGCGAGGGACTGGGGAGTGATACTAAGCGAGGGACTGGGGAGTGATACTAAGCGGGGGACTGGGGAGTGATACTAAGCGAGGGACTGGGGAGTGATACTAAGCGAAGGACTGGGGAGTGATACTAAGCGGGGGACTGGTGAATGATACTAATCGAGGGACTGGGGAGTGATACTAAGCGAGGGACTGTGGAGTGATACTAAGCGAGGAACTGGGGAGTGATACTAATCGAGGGACTGGGGAGTGATACTAAGCGAGGGACTGTGGAGTGATACTAATCGAGGGACTGGGGAGTGATACTAATCGAGGGACTGGGGAGTGATACTAAGCGAGGGACTGGGGAATGATACTAAGTGAGAGACTGGGGAGTGATACTAAGCAAGGGACTGGGGAGTGATACTAATCGAGGGACTGGGGAGTGATACTAAGCGAGGGACTGGGGAATGATACTAAGCGAGGGACTGGGGAGTGATACTAAGCAAGGGACTGGGGAATGATACTAATCGAGGGACTGGGGAGTGATACTAAGCGAGGGACTGTGGCGTGATACTTAGCGAGGGACTGGCAAATGATACTAAGTGAGGGACTGGGGAGTGATACTAAGCGAGGGACTGGGGAGTGATACTAATCGAGGGACTGGGGAGTGATACTAATCGAGGGACTGGGGAATGATACTAAGCGAGGGACTGGAAAGTGATACTAAGCGAGGGACTGGGGAGTGATACTAATCGAGGGACTGGGGAGTGATACTAAGCGAGGGACTGGGGAGTGATACTAATCGAGAGACTGGGGAGTGATACTAAGCGAGAGACTGGGGAGTGATACTAAGCGAGGGACTGGGGAATGATACTAAGCGAGGGACTGGGGAGTGATACCAAGCGAGGGACTGGGGAGTGATACTAAGCGAGGGACTGGGGAATGATACTAAGCGAGGGACTGGGGAGTGATACTAAGCGAGGGACTGGGGAATGATACTAAGCGAGGGACTGGGGAATGATACTAAGCGAGGGACTGTGGAGTGATACTAAAGCGAGGGACTGTGGCGTGATACTTAGCGAGGGACTGGCAAATGATACTAAGTGAGGGACTGGGGAGTGATACTAAGCGAGGGACTGGGGAGTGATACTAATCGAGGGACTGGGGAGTGATACTAATCGAGGGACTGGGGAATGATACTAAGCGAGCGACTGGAAAGTGATACTAAGCGAGGGACTGGGGAGTGATACTAATCGAGGGACTGGGGAGTGATACTAAGCGAGGGACTGGGGAGTGATACTAATCGAGAGACTGGGGAGTGATACTAAGCGAGAGACTGGGGAGTGATACTAAGCGAGGGACTGGGGAATGATACTTAGCGAGGGACTGGGGAGTGATACTAAGCGAGGGACTGGGGAATGATACTAAGCGAGAGACTGGGGAGTGATACTAAGCAAGGGACTGGGGAATGATACTAAGCGAGGGACTGGGGAATGATACGAAGTGAGGGACTGTGGAGTGATACTTAGTGACGGACTGGGAGTGATACTAATCGAAGGACTGGGGAGTGATACTAAGCGAGGGACTGGGGAGTGATACTAAGCGAGGGACTGGGGAGTGACACTAAACGAGGGACTGGGGAGTGATACTAAGCGAGGGACTGGGGAGTGATACTAAGCGGGGGACTGGGAGTGATACTAATCGAGGGACTGGGGAGTGATACTAAGTGAGGGGCGAGGGAGTGATACTAAGCGAGGGACTGGGGAGTGATACTAAGCGAGAGACTGGGGAGTGATACTAAGCGAGGGACTGGGGAGTGATACTAAGCGAGGGACTGGGGAATGATACTAAGCGAGGGACTGGGGAGTGATACTAATCGAGGGACTGGGGAGTGATACTAAGCGAGGGACTGGGGAGTGATACTAAGCGAGGGACTGGGGAGTGATACTAAGCGGGGGACTGGGAGTGATACTAATCGAGGAAATGGGGAGTGATACTAAGCGAGGGACTGGGGAGTGATATAAGTGAGGGACTGGGGAGTGATACTAAGGAGGGACTGTGGAGTGATACTAAGCGAGGGACTGGGGAGTGATACTAAGCGAGGGACTGGGGAGTGATACTAATCGAGGGACTGGGGAGTGATACTAATCGAGGGACTGGGGAGTTATACTAAGTGAGGGACTGGGGAATGATACTAAGCGAAGGACTGGGGAGTGATACTAAGCGAGAGACTGGGGAGTGATACTAAGCAAGGGACTGGGGAATGATTCTAAGCGAGGGACTGGGGAGTGATACTAAGCGAGGGACTGGGGAGTGATACTAAGCGAGGGACTGGGGAGTGATACTAATCGAGGGACTGGGGAGTGATACTAATCGAGGGACTGGGGAGTGATACTAAGCGAGAGACTGGTGAGTGATACTAAGCGAGGGACTGGGGAATGATACTAAGCGAGGGACTGGGGCGTGATACTAAGCGAGGGACTGGGGAATGATACTAAGCGAGGGACTGGGGAGTGATACTAAGCGAGAGACTGGGGAGTGATACTAAGCGAGGGACTGGGGAATGATTCTAAGCGAGGGACTGGGGAGTGATACTAAGCGAGGGACTGGGGAGTGATACTAAGCGAGGGACTGGGGAGTGATACGAAGCGAGGGACTGGGGAGTGATACTAAGCGAGGGACTGGGGAATGATTCTAAGCGAGGGACTGGGGAGTGATACTAAGCGAGAGACTGCGGAGTGATACTAAGCGAGGGACTGGGGAATGATACTAAGCGAGAGACTGGGGAGTGATACTAAGCGAGGGACTGGGGAGTGATACAAAGCGAGGGACTGGGGAGTGATACAAAGCGAGAGACTGGGGAATGTTACTAAGTAAGGGACTGGGGAGTGATACTAATCGAGGGACTGGGGTGTGATACTAAGTGAGGGACTGGGGAGTGATACTAATCGAGGTACTGGGGAGTGATAATAAGTGAGAGACTGGGGAGTGATACTAATCGAGGGACTGGGGAGTGATACTAAGTGAGGGACTGTGGAGTGATACTTAGCGAGGGACTGGGGAATGATACTAAGCGAGGGACTGGGGAATGATACTAAGCGAGGGACTGGGGAATGATACTAAGCGAGGGACTGGGGAATGATACTAAGCGAGGGACTGGGGAGTGATACTAAGCGAGGGACTGGGGAGTGATACTAAGTGAGAGACTGGGGAGTGATACTAAGCGAGGGACTGGGGAGTGATACTTATCGAGGGACTGGGGAGTGATACTAATCGAGGGACTGGGGAGTGATACTAAGCGAGAGACTGGTGAGTGATACTAAGCGAGGGACTGGGGAATGATACTAAGCGAGGGACTGGGGCGTGATACTAAGCGAGGGACTGGGGAATGATACTAAGCGAGGGACTGGGGAGTGATACTAAGCGAGAGACTGGGGAGTGATACTAAGCGAGGGACTGGGGAATGATTCTAAGCGAGGGACTGGGGAGTGATACTAAGCGAGGGACTGGGGAGTGATACTAAGCGAGGGACTGGGGAGTGATACTAAGCGAGGGACTGGGGAGTGATACTAAGCGAGGGACTGGGGAGTGATACTAAGCGAGGGACTGGGGAGTGATACTAAGCGAGGGACTGGGGAATGATTCTAAGCGAGGGACTGGGGAGTGATACTAGGCGAGAGACTGGGGAGTGATACTAAGCGAGGGACTGGGGAATGATACTAAGCGAGGGACTGGGGAGTGATACTAAGCGAGGGACTGGGGAGTGATACAAAGCGAGGGACTGGGGAGTGATACAAAGCGAGAGACTGGGGAATGTTACTAAGTAAGGGACTGGGGAGTGATACTAATCGAGGGACTGGGGTGTGATACTAAGTGAGGGACTGGGGAGTGATACTAATCGAGGTACTGGGGAGTGATAATAAGTGAGAGACTGGGGAGTGATACTAATCGAGGGACTGGGGAGTGATACTAAGTGAGGGACTGTGGAGTGATACTTAGCGAGGGACTGGGGAATGATACTAAGCGAGGGACTGGGGAATGATACTAAGCGAGGGACTGGGGAATGATACTAAGCGAGGGACTGGGGAGTGATACTAAGCGAGGGACTGGGGAGTGATACTAAGTGAGAGACTGGGGAGTGATACTAAGCGAGGGACTGGGGAGTGATACTTAGCGAGGGACTGGGGAGTGATACTCAGCGGGGGACTGGGGAATGATACTAAGCGAGGGACTGGGGAGTGACACTAAGTGAGAGACTGGGGAATGATACTAATCGAGGGACTGGGGAGTGATACTAAGTGAGGGACTGGGGAGTGATACTAAGCGAGGGACTGGGGAATGATACTAATCGAGGGACTGGGGAGTGATACTAAGCGGGGGACTGGGGAGTGATACTAATCGAGGGACTGGGGAGTGATACTAAGCGAGGGACTGGAAAGTGATACTAAGCGAGGGACTGGGGAATGATACTAAGCGAGGGACTGGAAAGTGATACTAAGCGAGGGACTGGGGAGTGATGCTAATCGAGGGACTGGGGAGTGATACTAAGCGGGGGACTGGGGAGTGATACTAAGCGAGGGACTGGGGAGTGATACTAAGCGAGGGACTGGGGAATGATACTAAGCGAGGGACTGGGGAGTGATACTAAGCGAGGGACTGGGGAATGATACTAAGCGAGGGACTGGGGAGTGATACTTAGAGAGAGACTGGGGAGTGATACTAAGCGAGGGACTGGGGAATGATACTAAGCGAGGGACTGGGGCGTGATACTAAGCGAGGGACTGGGGAATGAAACTAAGCGAGGGACTGGGGAGTGTTACTAAGTGAGGGACTGGGGAGTGATACTAATCGAGGGACTGGGGTGTGATACTAAGTGCGGGACTGGGGAGTGATACTAATCGAGGGACTGGGGAGTGATACTAAGCGAGGGACTGGGGAGTGATACTAATCGAGGGACTGGGGAGTGATACTAAGTGAGAGACTGGGGAGTGATACTAATCGAGGGACTGGGGAGTGATAATAAGTGGGGGACTGGGGAGTGATACTAATCGAGGGACTGGGGAGTGATACTAAGTGAGGGACTGGGGAGTGATACTAAGCGGGGGACTGGGGAGTGATACTAATCGAGGGACTGGGGAGTGATACTAAGTGAGAGACTGGGGAGTGATACTAATCGAGGGACTGGGGAGTGATACTAAGTGATGGACTGGGGAGTGATACTAAGCGAGGGACTGGGGAGTGATACTAAGCGGGGGACTGGGGAGTGATACTAAGCGGGGGACTGGGGAGTGATATGAAGCGAGGGACTGGGGAGTGATACTAAGCGAGGGACTGGGGAGTGATACTAAGCGGGGGACTGGTGAATGATACTAATCGAGGGACTGGGGAGTGATACTAACCGAGGGACTGTGGAGTGATACTAAGCGAGGGACTGGGGAGTGATACTAATCGAGGGACTGGGGAGTGATACTAAGCGAGGGACTGGGGAGTGATACTAAGCGAGGGACTGGGGAGTGATACTTAGCGAGGGACTGGGGAGTGATACTAAGCGAGGGACTGGGGAGTGATACTTAGCGAGGGACTTGTGAGTGATACTAAGCGAGGGACTGGGGTGTGATACTAAGCGAGGGACTGGGGAGTGATACTAATCGAGGGACTGGGGAGTGATACTAAGCGAGGGTCTGGGGAGTGATACTAAGCGAGGGACTGGGGAGTGATACTAAGCGAGGGACTGGGGAGTGATACTAAGCGGGGGACTGGGGAGTGATACTAAGCGAGGGACTGGGGAGTGATACTAAGCGAAGGACTGGGGAGTGATACTAAGCGGGGGACTGGTGAATGATACTAATCGAGGGACTGGGGAGTGATACTAAGCGAGGGACTGTGGAGTGATACTAAGCGAGGAACTGGGGAGTGATACTAATCGAGGGACTGGGGAGTGATACTAAGCGAGGGACTGTGGAGTGATACTAATCGAGGGACTGGGGAGTGATACTAATCGAGGGACTGGGGAGTGATACTAAGCGAGGGACTGGGGAATGATACTAAGTGAGAGACTGGGGAGTGATACTAAGCAAGGGACTGGGGAGTGATACTAATCGAGGGACTGGGGAGTGATACTAAGCGAGGGACTGGGGAATGATACTCAGCGAGGGACTGGGGAGTGATACTAAGCAAGGGACTGGGGAATGATACTAATCGAGGGACTGGGGAGTGATACTAAGCGAGGGACTGTGGCGTGATACTTAGCGAGGGACTGGCAAATGATACTAAGTGAGGGACTGGGGAGTGATACTAAGCGAGGGACTGGGGAGTGATACTAATCGAGGGACTGGGGAGTGATATTAATCGAGGGACTGGGGAATGATACTAAGCGAGGGACTGGAAAGTGATACTAAGCGAGGGACTGGGGAGTGATACTAATCGAGGGACTGGGGAGTGATACTAAGCGAGGGACTGGGGAGTGATACTAATCGAGAGACTGGGGAGTGATACTAAGCGAGAGACTGGGGAGTGATACTAAGCGAGGGACTGGGGAATGATACTAAGCGAGGGACTGGGGAGTGATACCAAGCGAGGGACTGGGGAGTGATACTAAGCGAGGGACTGGGGAATGATACTAAGCGAGGGACTGGGGAGTGATACTAAGCGAGGGACTGGGGAATGATACTAAGCGAGGGACTGGGGAATGATACTAAGCGAGGGACTGTGGAGTGATACTAAAGCGAGGGACTGGGGAGTGATACTAATCGAGGGACTGGGGAATGATACTAAGCGAGGGACTGGAAAGTGATACTAAGCGAGGGACTGGGGAGTGATACTAATCGAGGGACTGGGGAGTGATACTAAGCGAGGGACTGGGGAGTGATACTAATCGAGAGACTGGGGAGTGATACTAAGCGAGAGACTGGGGAGTGATACTAAGCGAGGGACTGGGGAATGATACTTAGCGAGGGACTGGGGAGTGATACTAAGCGAGAGACTGGGGAGTGATAGTAAGCGAGGGACTGGGGAATGATACTAAGCGAGGGACTGGGGAGTGATACTAAGCGAGGGACTGGGGAATGATACTAAGCGAGAGACTGGGGAGTGATACTAAGCAAGGGACTGGGGAATGATACTAAGCGAGGGACTGGGGAATGATACGAAGTGAGGGACTGTGGAGTGATACTTAGTGAGGGACTGGGAGTGATACTAATCGAGGGACTGGGGAATGATACTAAGCGAGGGACTGGGGAGTGATACTAAGCGAGGGACTGGGGAGTGATACTAAGCGAGGGTCTGGGGAGTGACACTAAACGAGGGACTGGGGAGTGATACTAAGCGAGGGACTGGGGAGTGATACTAAGCGGGGGACTGGGGAGTGATACTAAGCGAGGGACTGGGGAGTGATACTAAGCGAGGGACTGGGGAGTGATACTAAGCGGGGGACTGGGGAGTGATACTAAGCGGGGGACTGGGAGTGATACTAATCGAGGGACTGGGGAGTGATACTAAGTGAGGGGCGAGGGAGTGATACTAAGCGAGGGACTGGGGAGTGATACTAAGCGAGAGACTGGGGAGTGATACTAAGCGAGGGACTGGGGAGTGATACTAAGCGAGGGACTGGGGAATGATACTAAGCGAGGGACTGGGGAGTGATACTAATCGAGGGACTGGGGAGTGATACTAAGCGAGGGACTGGGGAGTGATACTCAGCGGGGGACTGGGAGTGATACTAATCGAGGAAATGGGGAGTGATACTAAGCGAGGGACTGGGGAGTGATATAAGTGAGGGACTGGGGAGTGATACTAAGGAGGGACTGTGGAGTGATACTAAGCGAGGGACTGGGGAGTGATACTAAGCGAGGGACTGGGGAGTGATACTAATCGAGGGACTGGGGAGTGATACTAATCGAGGGACTGGGGAGTTATACTAAGTGAGGGACTGGGGAATGATACTAAGCGAGGGACTGGGGAGTGATACTAAGCGAGAGACTGGGGAGTGATACTAAGCGAGGGACTGGGGAATGATTCTAAGCGAGGGACTGGGGAGTGATACTAAGCGAGGGACTGGGGAGTGATACTAAGCGAGGGACTGGGGAGTGATACTAATCGAGGGACTGGGGAGTGATACTAATCGAGGGACTGGGGAGTGATACTAAGCGAGAGACTGGTGAGTGATACTAAGCGAGGGACTGGGGAATGATACTAAGCGAGGGACTGGGGCGTGATACTAAGCGAGGGACTGGGGAATGATACTAAGCGAGGGACTGGGGAGTGATACTAAGCGAGAGACTGGGGAGTGATACTAAGCGAGGGACTGGGGAATGATTCTAAGCGAGGGACTGGGGAGTGATACTAAGCGAGGGACTGGGGAGTGATACTAAGCGAGGGACTGGGGAGTGATACTAAGCGAGGGACTGGGGAGTGATACTAAGCGAGGGACTGGGGAGTGATACTAAGCGAGGGACTGGGGAGTGATACTAAGCGAGGGACTGGGGAATGATTCTAAGCGAGGGACTGGGGAGTGATACTAAGCGAGAGACTGGGGAGTGATACTAAGCGAGGGACTGGGGAATGATACTAAGCGAGGGACTGGGGAGTGATACTAAGCGAGGGACTGGGGAGTGATACAAAGCGAGGGACTGGGGAGTGATACAAAGCGAGAGACTGGGGAATGTTACTAAGTAAGGGACTGGGGAGTGATACTAATCGAGGGACTGGGGTGTGATACTAAGTGAGGGACTGGGGAGTGATACTAATCGAGGGACTGGGGAGTGATAATAAGTGAGAGACTGGGGAGTGATACTAATCGAGGGACTGGGGAGTGATACTAAGTGAGGGACTGTGGAGTGATACTTAGCGAGGGACTGGGGAATGATACTAAGCGAGGGACTGGGGAATGATACTAAGCGAGGGACTGGGGAATGATACTAAGCGAGGGACTGGGGAATGATACTAAGCGAGGGACTGGGGAGTGATACTAAGCGAGGGACTGGGGAGTGATACTAAGTGAGAGACTGGGGAGTGATACTAAGCGAGGGACTGGGGAGTGATACTTAGCGAGGGACTGGGGAGTGATACTCAGCGGGGGACTGGGGAATGATACTAAGCGAGGGACTGGGGAGTGACACTAAGTGAGAGACTGGGGAATGATACTAATCGAGGGACTGGGGAGTGATACTAAGTGAGGGACTGGGGAGTGATACTAAGCGAGGGACTGGGGAATGATACTAATCGAGGGACTGGGGAGTGATACTAAGCGGGGGACTGGGGAGTGATACTAATCGAGGGACTGGGGAGTGATACTAAGCGAGGGACTGGAAAGTGATACTAAGCGAGGGACTGGGGAATGATACTAAGCGAGGGACTGGAAAGTGATACTAAGCGAGGGACTGGGGAGTGATGCTAATCGAGGGACTGGGGAGTGATACTAAGCGGGGGACTGGGGAGTGATACTAAGCGAGGGACTGGGGAATGTTACTAAGTGAGGGACTGGGGAGTGATACTAATCGAGGGACTGGGGTGTGATACTAAGTGCGGGACTGGGGAGTGATACTAATCGAGGGACTGGGGAGTGATACTAAGCGAGGGACTGGGGAGTGATACTAAGCGAGGGACTGGGGAGTGATACTAAGCGAGGGACTGGGGTGTGATACTAAGCGAGGGACTGGGGAGTGATACTAAGCGAGGGACTGGGGAGTGATACTAAGCGAGGGACTGGGGAGTGATACTAAGCGAGGGACTGGGGTGTGATACTAAGCGAGGGACTGGGGAGTGATACTAAGCGAGGGACTGGGGAGTGAACTTAGCGAGGGACTGGGGAGTGATACTAAGCGAGGGACTGGGGAGTGATACTTAGCGAGGTACTGGGGAGTGATACTAAGCGAGGGACTGGGGAGTGATACTAATCGAGGGACTGGGGTGTGATACTAAGTGCGGGACTGGGGAGTGATACTAATCGAGGGACTGGGGAGTGATACTAAGCGAGGGACTGGGGAGTGATACTAATCGAGGGACTGGGGAGTGATACTAAGTGAGAGACTGGGGAGTGATACTAATCGAGGGACTGGGGAGTGATAATAAGTGGGGGACTGGGGAGTGATACTAATCGAGGGACTGGGGAGTGATACTAAGTGAGGGACTGGGGAGTGATACTAAGCGGGGGACTGGGGAGTGATACTAATCGATGGACTGGGGAGTGATACTAAGTGAGAGACTGGGGAGTGATACTAATCGAGGGACTGGGGAGTGATACTAAGTGATGGACTGGGGAGTGATACTAAGCGAGGGACTGGGGAGTGATACTAAGCGGGGGACTGGGGAGTGATACTAAGCGGGGGACTGGGGAGTGATTTTAAGCGAGGGACTGGGGAGTGATACTAAGCGAGGGACTGGGGAGTGATACTAAGCGGGGGACTGGTGAATGATACTAATCGTGGGACTGGGGAGTGATACTAACCGAGGGACTGTGGAGTGATACTAAGCGAGGGACTGGGGAGTGATACTAATCGAGGGACTGGGGAGTGATACTAAGCGAGGGACTGGGGAGTGATACTAAGCGAGGGACTGGGGAGTGATACTTAGCGAGGGACTGGGGAGTGATACTAAGCGAGGGACTGGGGAGTGATACTTAGCGAGGGACTTGTGAGTGATACTAAGCGAGGGACTGGGGTGTGATACTAAGCGATGGACTGGGGAGTGATACTAATCGAGGGACTGTGGAGTGATACTAAGCGAGGGTCTGGGGAGTGATACTAAGCGAGGGACTGGGGAGTGATACTAAGCAAGGGACTGGGGAGTGATACTAAGCGGGGGACTGGGGAGTGATACTAAGCGAGGGACTGGGGAGTGATACTAAGCGAAGGACTGGGGAGTGATACTAAGCGGGGGACTGGTGAATGATACTAATCGAGGGACTGGGGAGTGATACTAAGCGAGGGACTGTGGAGTGATACTAAGCGAGGAACTGGGGAGTGATACTAATCGAGGGACTGGGGAGTGATACTAAGCGAGGGACTGGGGAGTGATACTAATCGAGGGACTGGGGAGTGATACTAATCGAGGGACTGGGGAGTGATACTAAGCGAGGGACTGAGGTGTGATACTAAGCGAGGGACTGGGGAGTGATACTAAGCGAGGGACTGGGGAGTGATACTACGCGAGGGACTGGAGAGTGATACTAAACGAGGGACTGGGGAGTGATACTAAGCGAGGGACTTGGGAGTGATACTAATCGAGGGATTGGGGAGTGATACTAAGCGAGGGACTGGGGAGTGATACTAAGCGAGGGACTGGGGAGTGATACTAAGCGAGGGACTGGGGAGTGATACTAAGCGAGGGACTGGGGTGTGATACTAAGCGAGGGACTGGGGAGTGATACTAAGCGAGGGACTGGGGAGTGAACTTAGCGAGGGACTGGGGAGTGATACTAAGCGAGGGACTGGGGAGTGATACTTAGCGAGGGACTGGGGAGTGATACTAAGCGAGGGACTGGGGAGTGATACTTAGCGAGGGACTGGGGAGTGATACTAAGCGAGGGACTGGGGAATGATACTAAGCGAGGGACTGGGGAGTGATACTTAGCGAGGGACTGGGGAGTGATACTAAGCGAGGGACTGGGGAGTGATACTTAGCGAGGGACTGGGGAGTGATACTAAGCGAGGGACTGGGGAGTGATACTAAACGAGGGACTGGGGAGTGATACTAAGCGAGGGACTGGGGAGTAATACTAAGCGAGGGACTGGGGAGTGATACTAAGCGAGAGACTGGTGAATGATATTAAGCGAGGGACTGGGGAGTGATACTAAGCGAGGGACTGGGGAGTGATACTAATCGAGGGACTGGGGAGTGATACTAAGCGAGGGACTGGGGAGTGATACTAAGCGAGGCACTGGGGAGTAATACTTAGCGAGGGACTGGGGAGTGATACTAATCGAGGGACTGGGGAGTGATACTAAGCGAGGGACTGGGGAGTGATACTAAGCGAGGGACTGGGGAGTGATACTAAGCGGGGGACTGGGAGTGATACTAATCGAGGAAATGGGGAGTGATACTAAGCGAGGGACTGGGGAGTGATATAAGTGAGGGACTGGGGTGTGATACTAAGGAGGGACTGGGGAGTGATACTAAGCGAGGGACCGGGGAGTGATACTAAGCGAGGGACTGGGGAGTGATACTAATCGAGGGACTGGGGAGTGATACTAATCGAGGGACTGGGGAGTTATACTAAGTGAGGGACTGAGGAATGATACTAAGCGAGGGACTGGGGAATGATACTAATCGAGGGACTGGGGAGTGATACTAATCGAGGGACTGGGGAGTGATACTAAGCGAGAGACTGGTGAGTGATACTAAGCGAGGGACTGGGGAATGATACTAAGCGAGGGACTGGGGCGTGATACTAAGCGAGGGACTGGGGAATGATACTAAGCGAGGGACTGGGGAGTGATACTAAGCGAGAGACTGGGGAGTGATACTAAGCGAGGGACTGGGGAATGATTCTAAGCGAGGGACTGGGGAGTGATACGAAGCGAGGGACTGGGGAGTGATACGAAGCGAGGGACTGGGGAGTGATACTAATTGAGGGACTGGGGAGTGATACTAATCGAGGGACTGGGGAGTGATACTAAGCGAGAGACTGGTGAGTGATACTAAGCGAGGGACTGGGGAATGATACTAAGCGAGGGACTGGGGCGTGATACTAAGCGAGGGACTGGGGAATGATACTAAGCGAGGGACTGGGGAGTGATACTAAGCGAGAGACTGGGGAGTGATACTAAGCGAGGGACTGGGGAATGATTCTAAGCGAGGGACTGGGGAGTGATACTAAGCGAGGGACTGGGGAGTGATACTAAGCGAGGGACTGGGGAGTGATACTAAGCGAGGGACTGGGGAGTGATACTAAGCGAGGGACTGGGGAGTGATACTAAGCGAGGGACTGGGGAATGATACTAAGCGAGGGACTGGGGAATGATACTAAGCGAGGGACTGGGGAGTGATACTAAGCGAGGGACTGGGGAGTGATACTAAGTGAGAGACTGGGGAGTGATACTAAGCGAGGGACTGGGGAGTGATACTTAGCGAGGGACTGGGGAGTGATACTAAGTGAGAGACTGGGGAATGATACTAATCGAGGGATTGGGGAGTGATACTAAGTGAGGGACTGGGGAGTGATACTAAGCGAGGGACTGGGGAATGATACTAATCGAGGGACTGGGGAGTGATACTAAGCGGGGGACTGGGGAGTGATACTAATCGAGGGACTGGGGAGTGATACTAAGCGAGGGACTGGAAAGTGATACAAAGCGAGGGACTGGGGAATGATACTAAGCGAGGGACTGGAAAGTGATACTAAGCGAGGGACTGGGGAGTGATGCTAATCGAGGGACTGGGGAGTGATACTAAGCGGGGGACTGGGGAGTGATACTAAGCGAGGGACTGGGGAATGTTACTAAGTGAGGGACTGGGGAGTGATACTAATCGAGGGACTGGGGTGTGATACTAAGTGCGGGACTGGGGAGTGATACTAATCGAGGGACTGGGGAGTGATACTAAGCGAGGGACTGGGGAGTGATACTAATCGAGGGACTGGGGAGTGATACTAAGTGAGAGACTGGGGAGTGATACTAATCGAGGGACTGGGGAGTGATAATAAGTGGGGGACTGGGGAGTGATACTAATCGAGGGACTGGGGAGTGATACTAAGTGAGGGACTGGGGAGTGATACTAAGCGGGGGACTGGGGAGTGATACTAATCGAGGGACTGGGGAGTGATACTAAGTGAGAGACTGGGGAGTGATACTAATCGAGGGACTGGGGAGTGATACTAAGTGATGGACTGGGGAGTGATACTAAGCGAGGGACTGGGGAGTGATACTAAGCGGGGGACTGGGGAGTGATACTAAGCGGGGGACTGGGGAGTGATATTAAGCGAGGGACTGGGGAGTGATACTAAGCGAGGGACTGGGGAGTGATACTAAGCGGGGGACTGGTGAATTATACTAATCGAGGGACTGGGGAGTGATACTAACCGAGGGACTGTGGAGTGATACTAAGCGAGGGACTGGGGAGTGATACTAATCGAGGGACTGGGGAGTGATACTAAGCGAGGGACTGGGGAGTGATACTAAGCGAGGGACTGGGGAGTGATACTTAGCGAGGGACTGGGGAGTGATACTAAGCGAGGGACTGGGGAGTGATACTTAGCGAGGGACTTGTGAGTGATACTAAGCGAGGGACTGGGGTGTGATACTAAGCGAGGGACTGGGGAGTGATACTAATCGAGGGACTGGGGAGTGATACTAAGCGAGGGTCTGGGGAGTGATACTAAGCGAGGGACTGGGGAGTGATACTAAGCGAGGGACTGGGGAGTGATACTAAGCGGGGGACTGGGGAGTGATACTAAGCGAGGGACTGGGGAGTGATACTAAGCGAAGGACTGGGGAGTGATACTAAGCGGGGGACTGGTGAATGATACTAATCGAGGGACTGGGGAGTGATACTAAGCGAGGGACTGTGGAGTGATACTAAGCGAGGAACTGGGGAGTGATACTAATCGAGGGACTGGGGAGTGATACTAAGCGAGGGACTGGGGAGTGATACTAATCGAGGGACTGGGGAGTGATACTAATCGAGGGACTGGGGAGTGATACTAAGCGAGGGACTGGGGAATAATACTAAGCGAGAGACTGGGGAGTGATACTAAGCAAGGGACTGGGGAGTGATACTAATCGAGGGACTGGGGAGTGATACTAAGCGAGGGACTGGGGAATGATACTAAGCGAGGGACTGGGGAGTGATACTAAGCAAGGGACTGGGGAATGATACTAATCGAGGGACTGGGGAGTGATACTAAGCGAGGGACTGTGGCGTGATACTTAGCGAGGGACTGGCAAATGATACTAAGTGAGGGACTGGGGAGTGATACTAAGCGAGGGACTGGGGAGTGATACTAATCGAGGGACTGGGGAGTGATACTAATCGAGGGACTGGGGAATGATACTAAGCGACGGACTGGAAAGTGATACTAAGCGAGGGACTGGGGAGTGATACTAATCGAGGGACTGGGGAGTGATACTAAGCGAGGGACTGGGGAGTGATACTAATCGAGAGACTGGGGAGTGATATTAAGCGAGAGACTGGGGAGTGATACTAAGCGAGGGACTGGGGAATGATACTTAGCGAGGGACTGGGGAGTGATACTAAATGAGGGACTGGGGAGTGATACTAAGCGAGGGACTGGGGAGTGATACTAAGCGGGGGACTGGGAGTGATACTAATCGAGGGACTGGGGAGTGATACTAAGTGAGGGGCTAGGGAGTGATACTAAGCGAGGGACTGGGGAGTGATACTAAGCGAGAGACTGGGGAGTGATACTAAGCGAGGGACTGGGGAGTGATACTAAGCGAGGGACTGGGGAATGATACTAAGCGAGGGACTGGGGAGTGATACTAATCGAGGGACTGGGGAGTGATACTAAGCGAGGGACTGGGGAGTGATGCTAAGCGAGGGACTGGGGAGTGATACTAAGCGGGGGACTGGGAGTGATACTAATCGAGGAAATGGGGAGTGATACTAAGCGAGGGACTGGGGAGTGATATAAGCGAGGGACTGGGGAGTGATACTAAGGAGGGACTGGGGAGTGATACTAAGCGAGGGACTGGGGAGTGATACTAAGCGAGGGACTGGGGAGTGATACTAATCGAGGGACTGGGGAGTGATACTAATCGAGGGACTGGGGAGTTATACTAAGTGAGGGACTGAGGAATGATACTAAGCGAGGGACTGGGGAATGATACTAATCGAGGGAATGGGGAGTGATACTAATCGAGGGACTGGGGAGTGATACTAAGCGAGGGACTGGGGAGTGATACTTAGCGAGGGACTGGGGAGTGATACTAAGCGAGGGACTGGGGAGTGATACTTAGCGAGGGACTTGTGAGTGATACTAAGCGAGGGACTGGGGTGTGATACTAAGCGAGGGACTGGGGAGTGATACTAATCGAGGGACTGGGGAGTGATACTAAGCGAGGGTCTGGGGAGTGATACTAAGCGAGGGACTGGGGAGTGATACTAAGCGAGGGACTGGGGAGTGATACTAAGCGGGGGACTGGGGAGTGATACTAAGCGAGGGACTGGGGAGTGATACTAAGCGAAGGACTGGGGAGTGATACTAAGCGGGGGACTGGTGAATGATACTAATCGAGGGACTGGGGAGTGATACTAAGCGAGGGACTGTGGAGTGATACTAAGCGAGGAACTGGGGAGTGATACTAATCGAGGGAC
This sequence comes from Scyliorhinus torazame, assembly GCF_047496885.1. Lineage (NCBI taxonomy): Eukaryota > Metazoa > Chordata > Chondrichthyes > Carcharhiniformes > Scyliorhinidae > Scyliorhinus > Scyliorhinus torazame. Next base: position 144,558,748 of record NC_092709.1, on the reverse strand, counting down.
TGGGGAGTGATACTAAGCGAGGGACTGGGGAGTGATACTAATCGAGGGACTGGGGAGTGATACTAATCGAGGGACTGGGGAGTGATACTAAGCGAGGGACTGGGGAATGATACTAAGCGAGAGACTGGGGAGTGATACTAAGCAAGGGACTGGGGAGTGATACTAATCGAGGGACTGGGGAGTGATACTAAGCGAGGGACTGGGGAATGATACTAAGCGAGGGACTGGGGAGTGATACTAAGCAAGGGACTGGGGAATGATACTAATCGAGGGACTGGGGAGTGATACTAAGCGAGGGACTGTGGCGTGATACTTAGCGAGGGACTGGCAAATGATACTAAGTGAGGGACTGGGGAGTGATACTAAGCGAGGGACTGGGGAGTGATACTAATCGAGGGACTGGGGAGTGATACTAATCGAGGGACTGGGGAATGATACTAAGCGAGGGACTGGAAAGTGATACTAAGCGAGGGACTGGGGAGTGATACTAATCGAGGGACTGGGGAGTGATACTAAGCGAGGGACTGGGGAGTGATACTAATCGAGAGACTGGGGAGTGATACTAAGCGAGAGACTGGGGAGTGATACTAAGCGAGGGACTGGGGAATGATACTTAGCGAGGGACTGGGGAGTGATACTAAGCGAGGGACTGGGGAATGATACTAAGCGAGAGACTGGGGAGTGATACTAAGCAAGGGACTGGGGAATGATACTAAGCGAGGGACTGGGGAATGATACGAAGTGAGGGACTGTGGAGTGATACTTAGTGAGGGACTGGGAGTGATACTAATCGAAGGACTGGGGAGTGATACTAAGCGAGGGACTGGGGAGTGATACTAAGCGAGGGACTGGGGAGTGATACTAAGCGAGGGTCTGGGGAGTGACACTAAACGAGGGACTGGGGAGTGATACTAAGCGAGGGACTGGGGAGTGATACTAAGTGAGGGACTGGGGAGTGATACTAATCGAGGGACTGGGGAGTGATACTAAGCGGGGGACTGGGGAATGATACTAATCGAGGGACTGGGGAGTGATTCTAAGCGGGGGACTGGGAGTGATACTAATCGAGGGACTGGGGAATGATACTAATCGAGGGACTGGGGAGTGATACTAAGCGGGGGACTGGGAGTGATACTAATCGAGGGACTGGGGAGTGATACTAAGTGAGGGGCTAGGGAGTGATACTAAGCGAGGGACTGGGGAGTGATACTAAGCGAGAGACTGGGGAGTGATACTAAGCGAGGGACTGGGGAGTGATACTAAGCGAGGGACTGGGGAATGATACTAAGCGAGGGACTGGGGAGTGATACTAAGCGAGGGACTGGGGAGTGATACTAAGCGAGGGACTGGGGAGTGATACTAAGCGAGGGACTGGGGAGTGATACTAAGCGAGGGACTGGGGAGTGATACTAAGCGGGGGACTGGGAGTGATACTAATCGAGGAAATGGGGAGTGATACTAAGCGAGGGACTGGGGAGTGATATAAGTGAGGGACTGGGGAGTGATACTAAGGAGGGACTGGGGAGTGATACTAAGCGAGGGACTGGGGAGTGATACTAAGCGAGGGACTGGGGAGTGAGACTAATCGAGGGACTGGGGAGTGATACTAATCGAGGGACTGGGGAGTTATACTAAGTGAGGGATTGAGGAATGATACTAAGCGAGGGACTGGGGAATGATACTAATCGAGGGACTGGGGAGTGATACTAATCGAGGGACTGGGGAGTGATACTAAGCGAGAGACTGGTGAGTGATACTAAGCGAGGGACTGGGGAATGATACTAAGCGAGGGACTGGGGCGTGATACTAAGCGAGGGACTGGGGAATGATACTAAGCGAGGGACTGGGGAGTGATACTAAGCGAGAGACTGGGGAGTGATACTAAGCGAGGGACTGGGGAATGATTCTAAGCGAGGGACTGGGGAGTGATACTCAGCGAGGGACTGGGGAGTGATACTAAGCGAGGGACTGGGGAGTGATACTAATCGAGGGACTGGGGAGTGATACTAATCGAGGGACTGGGGAGTGATACTAAGCGAGAGACTGGTGAGTGATACTAAGCGAGGGACTGGGGAATGATACTAAGCGAGGGACTGGGGCGTGATACTAAGCGAGGGACTGGGGAATGATACTAAGCGAGGGACTGGGGAGTGATACTAAGCGAGAGACTGGGGAGTGATACTAAGCGAGGGACTGGGGAATGATTCTAAGCGAGGGACTGGGGAGTGATACTAAGCGAGGGACTGGGGAGTGATACTAAGCGAGGGACTGGGGAGTGATACTAAGCGAGGGACTGGGGAGTGATACTAAGCGAGGGACTGGGGAGTGATACTAAGCGAGGGACTGGGGAGTGATACTAAGCGAGGGACTGGGGAGTGATACTAAGCGAGGGACTGGGGAATGATTCTAAGCGAGGGACTGGGGAGTGATACTAAGCGAGAGACTGGGGAGTGATACTAAGCGAGGGACTGGGGAATGATACTAAGCGAGGGACTGGGGAGTGATACTAAGCGAGGGACTGGGGAATGATACTAAGCGAGGGACTGGGGAATGATACTAAGCGAGGGACTGGGAAATGATACTAAGCGAGGGACTGGGGAGTGATACTAAGCGAGGGACTGGGGAGTGATACTAAGTGAGAGACTGGGGAGTGATACTAAGCGAGGGACTGGGGAGTGATACTTAGCGAGGGACTGGGGAGTGATACTCAGCGGGGGACTGGGGAATGATACTAAGCGAGGGACTGGGGAGTGATACTAAGTGAGAGACTGGGGAATGATACTAATCGAGGGACTGGGGAGTGATACTAAGTGAGGGACTGGGGAGTGATACTAAGCGAGGGACTGGGGAATGATACTAATCGAGGGACTGGGGAGTGATACTAAGCGGGGGACTGGGGAGTGATACTAATCGAGGGACTGGGGAGTGATACTAAGCGAGGGACTGGAAAGTGATACTAAGCGAGGGACTGGGGAATGATACTAAGCGAGGGACTGGAAAGTGATACTAAGCGAGGGACTGGGGAGTGATGCTAATCGAGGGACTGGGGAGTGATACTAAGCGGGGGACTGGGGAGTGATACTAAGCGAGGGACTGGGGAATGTTACTAAGTGAGGGACTGGGGAGTGATACTAATCGAGGGACTGGGGTGTGATACTAAGTGCGGGACTGGGGAGTGATACTAATCGAGGGACTGGGGAGTGATACTAAGCGAGGGACTGGGGAGTGATACTAATCGAGGGACTGGGGAGTGATACTAAGTGAGAGACTGGGGAGTGATACTAATCGAGGGACTGGGGAGTGATAATAAGTGGGGGACTGGGGAGTGATACTAATCGAGGGACTGGGGAGTGATACTAAGTGAGGGACTGGGGAGTGATACTAAGCGAGGGACTGGGGAATGATACTTAGCGAGGGACTGGGGAGTGATACTAAGCGAGGGACTGGGGAATGATACTAAGCGAGAGACTGGGGAGTGATACTAAGCAAGGGACTGGGGAATGATACTAAGCGAGGGACTGGGGAATGATACGAAGTGAGGGACTGTGGAGTGATACTTAGTGAGGGACTGGGAGTGATACTAATCGAAGGACTGGGGAGTGATACTAAGCGAGGGACTGGGGAGTGATACTAAGCGAGGGACTGGGGAGTGATACTAAGCGAGGGTCTGGGGAGTGACACTAAACGAGGGACTGGGGAGTGATACTAAGCGAGGGACTGGGGAGTGATACTAAGCGAGGGACTGGGGAGTGATACTAAGCGGGGGACTGGGAGTGATACTAATCGAGGGACTGGGGAGTGATACTAAGTGAGGGGCTAGGGAGTGATACTAAGCGAGGGACTGGGGAGTGATACTAAGCGAGAGACTGGGGAGTGATACTAAGCGAGGGACTGGGGAGTGATACTAAGCGAGGGACTGGGGAGTGATACTAAGCGAGGGACTGGGGAGTGATACTAATCGAGGGACTGGGGAGTGATACTAAGCGAGGGACTGGGGAGTGATACTAAGCGAGGGACTGGGGAGTGATACTAAGCGGGGGACTGGGAGTGATACTAATCGAGGAAATGGGGAGTGATACTAAGCGAGGGACTGGGGAGTGATATAAGTGAGGGACTGGGGAGTGATACTAAGGAGGGACTGGGGAGTGATACTAAGCGAGGGACTGGGGAGTGATACTAAGCGAGGGACTGGGGAGTGATACTAATCGAGGGACTGGGGAGTGATACTAATCGAGGGACTGGGGAGTTATACTAAGTGAGGGACTGAGGAATGATACTAAGCGAGGGACTGGGGAATGATACTAATCGAGGGACTGGGGAGTGATACTAATCGAGGGACTGGGGAGTGATACTAAGCGAGAGACTGGTGAGTGATACTAAGCGAGGGACTGGGGAATGATACTAAGCGAGGGACTGGGGCGTGATACTAAGCGAGGGACTGGGGAATGATACTAAGCGAGGGACTGGGGAGTGATACTAAGCGAGAGACTGGGGAGTGATACTAAGCGAGGGACTGGGGAATGATTCTAAGCGAGGGACTGGGGAGTGATACTCAGCGAGGGACTGGGGAGTGATACTAAGCGAGGGACTGGGGAGTGATACTAATCGAGGGACTGGGGAGTGATACTAATCGAGGGACTGGGGAGTGATACTAAGCGAGAGACTGGTGAGTGATACTAAGCGAGGGACTGGGGAATGATACTAAGCGAGGGACTGGGGCGTGATACTAAGCGAGGGACTGGGGAATGATACTAAGCGAGGGACTGGGGAGTGATACTAAGCGAGAGACTGGGGAGTGATACTAAGCGAGGGACTGGGGAATGATTCTAAGCGAGGGACTGGGGAGTGATACTAAGCGAGGGACTGGGGAGTGATACTAAGCGAGGGACTGGGGAGTGATACTAAGCGAGGGACTGGGGAGTGATACTAAGCGAGGGACTGGGGAGTGATACTAAGCGAGGGACTGGGGAGTGATACTAAGCGAGGGACTGGGGAGTGATACTAAGCGAGGGACTGGGGAATGATTCTAAGCGAGGGACTGGGGAGTGATACTAAGCGAGAGACTGGGGAGTGATACTAAGCGAGGGACTGGGGAATGATACTAAGCGAGGGACTGGGGAGTGATACTAAGCGAGGGACTGGGGAATGATACTAAGCGAGGGACTGGGGAATGATACTAAGCGAGGGACTGGGAAATGATACTAAGCGAGGGACTGGGGAGTGATACTAAGCGAGGGACTGGGGAGTGATACTAAGTGAGAGACTGGGGAGTGATACTAAGCGAGGGACTGGGGAGTGATACTTAGCGAGAGACTGGGGAGTGATACTCAGCGGGGGACTGGGGAATGATACTAAGCGAGGGACTGGGGAGTGATACTAAGTGAGAGACTGGGGAATGATACTAATCGAGGGACTGGGGAGTGATACTAAGTGAGGGACTGGGGAGTGATACTAAGCGAGGGACTGGGGAATGATACTAATCGAGGGACTGGGGAGTGATACTAAGCGGGGGACTGGGGAGTGATACTAATCGAGGGACTGGGGAGTGATACTAAGCGAGAGACTGGGGAGTGATACTAAGCGAGGGACTGGGGAATGATACTTAGCGAGGGACTGGGGAGTGATACTAAGCGAGGGACTGGGGAATGATACTAAGCGAGAGACTGGGGAGTGATACTAAGCAAGGGACTGGGGAATGATACTAAGCGGGGGACTGGAAGTGATACTAATCGAGGGACTGGGGAGTGATACTAAGCGGGGGACTGGGAGTGATACTAATCGAGGGACTGGGGAGTGATACTAAGTGAGGGACTGGGGAGTGATACTAAGCGAGGGACTGGGGAGTGATACTAAGCGAGGGACTGGGGAGTGATACTAAGCGGGGGACTGGGGAATGATACGAAGTGAGGGACTGTGGAGTGATACTTAGTGAGGGACTGGGAGTGATACTAATCGAAGGACTGGGGAGTGATACTAAGCGAGGGACTGGGGAGTGATACTAAGCGAGGGACTGGGGAGTGATACTAAGCGAGGGTCTGGGGAGTGACACTAAGCGAGGGACTGGGGAGTGATACTAAGCGGGGGACTGGAAGTGATACTAATCGAGGGACTGGGGAGTGATACTAAGCGGGGGACTGGGAGTGATACTAATCGAGGGACTGGGGAGTGATACTAAGTGAGGGACTGGGGAGTGATACTAAGCGAGGGACTGGGGAGTGATACTAAGCGAGGGACTGGGGAGTGATACTAAGCGGGGGACTGGGAGTGATACTAATCGAGGGACTGGGGAGTGATACTAAGTGAGGGGCTAGGGAGTGATACTAAGCGAGGGACTGGGGAGTGATACTAAGCGAGAGACTGGGGAGTGATACTAAGCGAGGGACTGGGGAGTGATACTAAGCGAGGGACTGGGGAATGATACTAAGCGAGGGACTGGGGAGTGATACTAATCGAGGGACTGGGGAGTGATACTAAGCGAGGGACTGGGGAGTGATACTAAGCGAGGGACTGGGGAGTGATACTAAGCGGGGGACTGGGAGTGATACTAATCGAGGAAATGGGGAGTGATACTAAGCGAGGGACTGGGGAGTGATATAAGTGAGGGACTGGGGAGTGATACTAAGGAGGGACTGGGGAGTGATACTAAGCGAGGGACTGGGGAGTGATACTAAGCGAGGGACTGGGGAGTGATACTAATCGAGGGACTGGGGAGTGATACTAATCGAGGGACTGGGGAGTTATACTAAGTGAGGGACTGAGGAATGATACTAAGCGAGGGACTGGGGAATGATACTAATCGAGGGACTGGGGAGTGATACTAATCGAGGGACTGGGGAGTGATACTGAGCGAGAGACTGGTGAGTGATACTAAGCGAGGGACTGGGGAATGATACTAAGCGAGGGACTGGGGCGTGATACTAAGCGAGGGACTGGGGAATGATACTAAGCGAGGGACTGGGGAGTGATACTAAGCGAGAGACTGGGGAGTGATACTAAGCGAGGGACTGGGGAATGATTCTAAGCGAGGGACTGGGGAGTGATACTCAGCGAGGGACTGGGGAGTGATACTAAGCGAGGGACTGGGGAGTGATACTAATCGAGGGACTGGGGAGTGATACTAATCGAGGGACTGGGGAGTGATACTAAGCGAGAGACTGGTGAGTGATACTAAGCGAGGGACTGGGGAATGATACTAAGCGAGGGACTGGGGCGTGATACTAAGCGAGGGACTGGGGAATGATACTAAGCGAGGGACTGGGGAGTGATACTAAGCGAGAGACTGGGGAGTGATACTAAGCGAGGGACTGGGGAATGATTCTAAGCGAGGGACTGGGGAGTGATACTAAGCGAGGGACTGGGGAGTGATACTAAGCGAGGGACTGGGGAGTGATACTAAGCGAGGGGCTGGGGAGTGATACTAAGCGAGGGACTGGGGAGTGATACTAAGCGAGGGACTGGGGAGTGATACTAAGCGAGGGACTGGGGAGTGATACTAAGCGAGGGACTGGGGAATGATTCTAAGCGAGGGACTGGGGAGTGATACTAAGCGAGAGACTGGGGAGTGATACGAAGCGAGGGACTGGGGAATGATACTAAGCGAGGGACTGGGGAGTGATACTAAGCGAGGGACTGGGGAATGATACTAAGCGAGGGACTGGGGAATGATACTAAGCGAGGGACTGGGAAATGATACTAAGCGAGGGACTGGGGAGTGATACTAAGCGAGGGACTGGGGAGTGATACTAAGTGAGAGACTGGGGAGTGATACTAAGCGAGGGACTGGGGAGTGATACTTAGCGAGGGACTGGGGAGTGATACTCAGCGGGGGACTGGGGAATGATACTAAGCGAGGGACTGGGGAGTGATACTAAGTGAGAGACTGGGGAATGATACTAATCGAGGGACTGGGGAGTGATACTAAGTGAGGGACTGGGGAGTGATACTAAGCGAGGGACTGGGGAATGATACTAATCGAGGGACTGGGGAGTGATACTAAGCGGGGGACTGGGGAGTGATACTAATCGAGGGACTGGGGAGTGATACTAAGCGAGGGACTGGAAAGTGATACTAAGCGAGGGACTGGGGAATGATACTAAGCGAGGGACTGGAAAGTGATACTAAGCGAGGGACTGGGGAGTGATGCTAATCGAGGGACTGGGGAGTGATACTAAGCGGGGGACTGGGGAGTGATACTAAGCGAGGGACTGGGGAATGTTACTAAGTGAGGGACTGGGGTGTGATACTAAGTGCGGGACTGGGGAGTGATACTAATCGAGGGACTGGGGAGTGATACTAAGCGAGGGACTGGGGAGTGATACTAATCGAGGGACTGGGGAGTGATACTAAGTGAGAGACTGGGGAGTGATACTAATCGAGGGACTGGGGAGTGATAATAAGTGGGGGACTGGGGAGTGATACTAATCGAGGGACTGGGGAGTGATACTAAGTGAGGGACTGGGGAGTGATACTAAGCGGGGGACTGGGGAGTGATACTAATCGAGGGACTGGGGAGTGATACTAAGTGAGAGACAGGTGAGTGATACTAATCGAGGGACTGGGGAGTGATACTAAGTGATGGACTGGGGAGTGATACTAAGCGAGGGACTGGGGAGTGATACTAAGCGGGGGACTGGGGAGTGATACTAAGCGGGGGACTGGGGAGTGATATTAAGCGAGGGACTGGGGAGTGATACTAAGCGAGGGACTGGGGAGTGATACTAAGCGGGGGACTGGTGAATGATACTAATCGAGGGACTGGGGAGTGATACTAACCGAGGGACTGTGGAGTGATACTAAGCGAGGGACTGGGGAGTGATACTAATCGAGGGACTGGGGAGTGATACTAAGCGAGGGACTGGGGAGTGATACTAAGCGAGGGACTGGGGAGTGATACTTAGCGAGGGACTGGGGAGTGATACTAAGCGAGGGACTGGGGAGTGATACTTAGCGAGGGACTTGTGAGTGATACTAAGCGAGGGACTGGGGTGTGATACTAAGCGAGGGACTGGGGAGTGATACTAATCGAGGGACTGGGGAGTGATACTAAGCGAGGGTCTGGGGAGTGATACTAAGCGAGGGACTGGGGAGTGATACTAAGCGAGGGACTGGGGAGTGATACTAAGCGGGGGACTGGGGAGTGATACTAAGCGAGGGACTGGGGAGTGATACTAAGCGAAGGACTGGGGAGTGATACTAAGCGGGGGACTGGTGAATGATACTAATCGAGGGACTGGGGAGTGATACTAAGCGAGGGACTGTGGAGTGATACTAAGCGAGGAACTGGGGAGTGATACTAATCGAGGGACTGGGGAGTGATACTAAGCGAGGGACTGGGGAGTGATACTAATCGAGGGACTGGGGAGTGATACTAATCGAGGGACTGGGGAGTGATACTAAGCGAGGGACTGAGGAGTGATACTAAGCGAGGGACTGGGGAGTGATACTAAGCGAGGGACTGGGGAGTGATACTACGCGAGGGACTGGGGAGTGATACTAAACGAGGGACTGGGGAGTGATACTAAGCGAGGGACTTGGGAGTGATACTAATCGAGGGATTGGGGAGTGATACTAAGCGAGGGACTGGGGAGTGATACTAAGCGAGGGACTGGGGAGTGATACTAAGCGAGGGACTGGGGAGTGATACTAAGCGAGGGACTGGGGTGTGATACTAAGCGAGGGACTGGGGAGTGATACTAAGCGAGGGACTGGGGAGTGAACTTAGCGAGGGACTGGGGAGTGATACTAAGCGAGGGACTGGGGAGTGATACTTAGCGAGGGACTGGGGAGTGATACTAAGCGAGGGACTGGGGAGTGATACTGAGCGAGGGACTGGGGAGTGATACTAAGCGAGGGACTGGGGAATGATACTAAGCGAGGGACTGGGGAGTGATACTTAGCGAGGGACTGGGGAGTGATACTAAGCGAGGGACTGGGGAGTGATACTTAGCGAGGGACTGGGGAGTGATACTAAGCGAGGGACTGGGGAGTGATACTAAACGAGGGACTGGGGAGTGATACTAAGCGAGGGACTGGGGAGTAATACTAAGCGAGGGACTGGGGAGTGATACTAAGCGAGAGACTGGTGAGTGATATTAAGCGAGGGACTGGGGAGTGATACTAAGCGAGGGAGTGGGGAGTGATACTAATCGAGGGACTGGGGAGTGATACTAAGCGAGGGACTGGGGAGTGATACTAATCGAGGGACTGGGGAGTGATACAAAGCGGGGGACTGGGGAGTGATACTAAGCGGGGGACTGGGGAGTGATATTAAGCGAGGGACTGGGGAGTGATACTAAGCGAGGGACTGGGGAGTGATACTAAGCGGGGGACTGGTGAATGATACTAATCGAGGGACTGGGGAGTGATACTAACCGAGGGACTGTGGAGTGATACTAAGCGAGGGACTGGGGAGTGATACTAATCGAGGGACTGGGGAGTGATACTAAGCGAGGGACTGGGGAGTGATACTAAGCGAGGGACTGAGGAGTGATACTTAGCGAGGGACTGGGGAGTGATACTAAGCGAGGGACTGGGGAGTGAGACTTAGCGAGGGACTTGTGAGTGATACTAAGCGAGGGACTGGGGTGTGATACTAAGCGAGGGACTGGGGAGTGATACTAATCGAGGGACTGGGGAGTGATACTAAGCGAGGGTCTGGGGAGTGATACTAAGCGAGGGACTGGGGAGTGATACTAAGCGAGGGACTGGGGAGTGATACTAAGCGGGGGACTGGGGAGTGATACTAAGCGAGGGACTGGGGAGTGATACTAAGCGAAGGACTGGGGAGTGATACTAAGCGGGGGACTGGTGAATGATACTAATCGAGGGACTGGGGAGTGATACTAAGCGAGGGACTGTGGAGTGATACTAAGCGAGGAACTGGGGAGTGATACTAATCGAGGGACTGGGGAGTGATACTAAGCGAGGGACTGGGGAGTGATACTAATCGAGGGACTGGGGAGTGATACTAATCGAGGGACTGGGGAGTGATACTAAGCGAGGGACTGAGGAGTGATACTAAGCGAGGGACTGGGGAGTGATACTAAGCGAGGGACTGGGGAGTGATACTACGCGAGGGACTGGGGAGTGATACTAAACGAGGGACTGGGGAGTGATACTAAGCGAGGGACTTGGGAGTGATACTAATCGAGGGATTGGGGAGTGATACTAAGCGAGGGACTGGGGAGTGATACTAAGCGAGGGACTGGGGAGTGATACTAAGCGAGGGACTGGGGAGTGATACTAAGCGAGGGACTGGGGTGTGATACTAAGCGAGGGACTGGGGAGTGATACTAAGCGAGGGACTGGGGAGTGAACTTAGCGAGGGACTGGGGAGTGATACTAAGCGAGGGACTGGGGAGTGATACTTAGCGAGGGACTGGGGAGTGATACTAAGCGAGGGACTGGGGAGTGATACTTAGCGAGGGACTGGGGAGTGATACTAAGCGAGGGACTGGGGAATGATACTAAGCGAGGGACTGGGGAGTGATACTTAGCGAGGGACTGGGGAGTGATACTAAGCGAGGGACTGGGGAGTGATACTTAGCGAGGGACTGGGGAGTGATACTAAGCGAGGGACTGGGGAGTGATACTAAACGAGGGACTGGGGAGTGATACTAAGCGAGGGACTGGGGAGTAATACTAAGCGAGGGACTGGGGAGTGATACTAAGCGAGAGACTGGTGAGTGATATTAAGCGAGGGACTGGGGAGTGATACTAAGCGAGGGACTGGGGAGTGATACTAATCGAGGGACTGGGGAGTGATACTAAGCGAGGGACTGGGGAGTGATACTAAGCGAGGGACTGGGGAGTAATACTAAGCGAGGGACTGGGGAGTGATACTAAGCGAGAGACTGGGGAGTGATATTAAGCGAGGGACTGGGGAGTGATTCTAAGCGAGGGACTGGGGAGTGATACTAATCGAGGGACTGGGGAGTGATACTAAGCGAGGGACTGGGGAGTGATACTAATCACTGGAGAGGAAATTGCTGAGGCCTTGACAGAAATCTTTGGATCCTCGCTGTCTTCAGGGGATGTCCCGGAGGACTGGAGAATAGCCAATGTTGTTCCTCTGTTTAAGAAGGGTAGCAAGGATAATCCCGGGAACTACAGGCCGGTGAGCCTTACTTCAGTGGTAGGGAAATTACTGGAGAGAATTCTTCGAGACAGTATCTACTCCCATTTGGAAGCAAATGGACGTATTAGTGAGAGGCAGCACGGTTTTGTGAAGGGGAGGTCGTGTCTCACTAACTTGATAGAGTTTTTCGAGGAGATCACTAAGATGATTGATGCAGGTTGGGCAGTAGATGTTGTCTATATGGACTTCAGTAATACCTTTGACAAGGTCCCTCATGGTAGACTAGTACAAAAGGTGAAGTCACACGGGATCAGGGGTGAGCTGGCAAGGTGGATACAGAACTGGCCAGGTCATAGAAGGCAGAGAGTACCAATGGAAGGGTGCTTTTCTAATTGGAGGGCTGTGACCAGTGGTGTTCCACAGGGATCAGTGCTGGGACCTTTGCTCTTTGTAGTATATATAAATGATTTGGAGGAAAATGTAAATGATTTGGAGGAAAATGTAACTGGTCTGATAAGTAAGTTTGCAGACGACACAAAGGTTGGTGGAATTGCGGATAGCGATGAGGACTGTCGGAGGATACAGCAGGATTTAGATTGTCTGGAGACTTGGGCGGAGAGATGGCAGATGGAGTTTAATCCGGACAAATGTGAGGTAATGCATTTTGGAAGGTCTAATGCAGGTAGGGAATATACAGTGAATGGTAGAACCCTCAAGAGTATTGAAAGTCAAAGAGATCTAGGAGTACAGGTCCACAGGTCATTGAAAGGGGCAACACAGGTGGAGAAGGTAGTCAAGAAGGCATACGGCATGCTTGCCTTCATTGGCCGGGGCATTGAGTATAAGAATTGGCAAGTCATGTTGCAGCTGTATAGAACCTTAGTTAGGCCACACTTGGAGTATAGTGTTCAATTCTGGTCGCCACACTACCAGAAGGATGTGGAGGCTTTAGAGAGGGTGCAGAAGAGATTTACCAGAATGTTGCCTGGTATGGAGGGCATTAGCTATGAGGAGCGATTGAATAAACTCGGTTTGTTCTCACTGGAACAAAGGAGGTTGAGGGGAGACCTGATAGAGGTATATAAAATTATGAGGAGCATAGACAGAGTGGATAGTCAGAGGCTTTTCCCCAGGGTAGAGGGGTCAATTACTAGGGGGCATAGGTTTAAGGTGAGAGGGGCAAGGTTTAGAGTAGATGTACGAGGCAGGTTTTTTACGCAGAGGGTAGTGGGTGCCTGGAACTCGCTACCGGAGGAGGTAGTGGAAGCAGAGACGATAGGGATATTTAAGGGGCATCTTGACAAATATATGAATAGGATGGGAATAGAAGGATACGGACCCAGGAAGTGTAGAAGATTGTAGTTTAGTCGGGCAGCATGGTCGGCACGGGCTTGGAGGGCCGAAGGGCCTGTTCCAGTGCTGTACATTTCTTTGTTCTTTGTTCTTTGTAATCGAGGGACTGGGGAGTGATACTATGCGAGGGACTGGGGAGTGATACTAAGCGAGGGACTAGGGAGTGATACTATGCGAGGGACTGGGGAGTGATACTAAGCGAGGGACTGGGGAGTGATACTAAGCGAGGGACGAGAGAGTGATACTATGCGAGGGACTGGGGAGTGATACTAAGCGAGGGACTGGGGAGTGATACTAAGCGAGGGACTGGGGAGTGATACTAAGCGAGGGACTGGTGAGTGATACTAAGCGAGGGACTAGGGGGTGATACTAATCGAGGGACTGGGGAGTGATACTAAGCGAGGGACTGGGGTGTGATACTAAGCGAGGGACTGGGGAGTGATACTAAGCGAGGGACTGGGGGGTGATACTAAGTGAGGGACTGGGGAGTGATACTAATCGAGGGACTGGGGAGCGATACTAAGCGAGGGACTGGGGAGAGATACTAATCGAGGGACTGGGGAGTGATACTAAGCGAGGGACTGGGGAGTGATACTAAGCGAGGAACTGGGGAGTGATACTAAGCGAGGGACTGGGGAGTGATACTAAGCGAGGGTCTGGGGAGTGATACTAATCGAGGGACTGGGGAGTGATACTAATCGAGGGACTGGGGAGCGATACTAAGCGAGGGACTGAGGAGTGATACTAAGCGAGGAACTGGGGAGTAATACTAATCGAGGGACTGGGGAGTGATACTAAGCGAGGGACTGGGGAGTGATACTTAGCGAGGGACTGGGGAGTGATACGAAGCGGGGGACTGGGGAGTGATACTAATCGAGGGACTGGGGAGTGATACTAAGCGAGGGACTGGGGAGTGATACTAATCGAGGGACTGGGGAGTGATACTAATCGAGGGACTGGGGAATGATACTAAGCAAGGGACTGGGGAATGATACTAAGCGAGGGACAGGGGAGTGATACTAAGCGAGGGACTGGGGAGTGATACTAAGCGAGAGACTGGGGAGTGATACTAAGCGAGGGACTGGGGAGTGATACTAAGCGAGGGACTGGGGAGTGATACTAAGCGAGGGACTGGGGAGTGATACTAAGCGAGGGACTGGGGAGTGATACTAATCGAAGGACTGGGGAGTGATACTAAGCGAGGGACTGGGAATGATACTAATCGAGGGACTGGGGAGTGTTACTAAGCGAGGGACTGGGGAATGATACTAAGCGAGGGACTAGGGAGTGATACTAAGCGGGGGACTGGTGAATGATACTAAGCGAGGGACTGGGGAATGATACTATGCGAGGGACTGGGGAATGATACTAAGCGGGGGACTGGAGAGTGATACTAATCGAGGGACTGGGGAGTGATACTAAGTGAGGGACTGTGGAGTGATACTAACCGAGGGACTGTGGAGTGATACTAAGCGAGGGACTGGGGAGTGATACTAATCGAGGGACTGGGGAGTGATACTAAGCGAGGGACTGGGGAGTGATACTAAGCGAGGGACTGGGGAGTGATACTAAGCGAGGGACTGGGGAATGATACTAAGCGAGGGACTGGGGAATGATACTAAGCGAGGGACTGGGGAATGATACTAAGCGAGGGACTGGGGAGTGATACTAAGCGAGGGACTGGGGAGTGATACTAAGTGAGAGACTGGGGAGTGATACTAAGCGAGGGACTGGGGAGTGATACTTAGCGAGGGACTGGGGAGTGATACTCAGCGGGGGACTGGGGAATGATACTAAGCGAGGGACTGGGGAGTGATACTAAGTGAGAGACTGGGGAATGATACTAATCGAGGGACTGGGGAGTGATACTAAGTGAGGGACTGGGGAGTGATACTAAGCGAGGGACTGGGGAATGATACTACTCGAGGGACTGGGGAGTGATACTAAGCGGGGGACTGGGGAGTGATACTAATCGAGGGACTGGGGAGTGATACTAAGCGAGGGACTGGAAAGTGATACTAAGCGAGGGACTGGGGAATGATACTAAGCGAGGGACTGGAAAGTGATACTAAGCGAGGGACTGGGGAGTGATGCTAATCGAGGGACTGGGGAGTGATACTAAGCGGGGGACTGGGGAGTGATACTAAGCGAGGGACTGGGGAATGTTACTAAGTGAGGGACTGGGGAGTGATACTAATCGAGGGACTGGGGTGTGATACTAAGTGAGGGACTGGGGAGTGATACTAATCGAGGGACTGGGGAGTGATACTAAGTGAGGGACTGGGGAGTGATACTAATCGAGGGACTGGGGAGTGATACTAAGTGAGGGACTGGGGAGTGATACTAAGCGAGGGACAGGGGAGTGATACTAATCGAGGGACTGGGGAGTGATACTAAGTGAGAGACTGGGGAGTGATACTAATCGAGGGACTGGGGAGTGATAATAAGTGGGGGACTGGGGAGTGATACTAATCGAGGGACTGGGGAGTGATACTAAGTGAGGGACTGGGGAGTGATACTAAGCGGGGGACTGGGGAGTGATACTAATCGAGGGACTGGGGAGTGATACTAAGTGAGAGACTGGGGAGTGATACTAATCGAGGGACTGGGGAGTGATACTAAGTGATGGACTGGGGAATGATACTAAGCGAGGGACTGGGGAGTGATACTAAGCGGGGTCTGGGGAGTGATACTAAGCGGGGGACTGGGGAGTGATACTAAGCGAGGGACTGGGGAGTGATACTAAGCGAGGGACTGGGGAGTGATACTAAGCGGGGGACTGGTGAATGATACTAATCGAGGGACTGGGGAGTGATACTAACCGAGGGACTGTGGAGTGATACTAAACGAGGGACTGGGGAGTGATACTAATCGAGGGACTGGGGGTGATACTAAGCGAGGGACTGGGGAGTGATACTAAGCGAGGGACTGGGGAGTTATACTTAGCGAGGGACTGGGGAGTGATACTAAGCGAGGGACTGGGGAGTGATACTTAGCGAGGGACTTGTGAGTGATACTAAGCGAGGGACTGGGGTTGTGATACTAAGCGAGGGACTGGGGAGTGATACTAATCGAGGGACTGGGGAGTCATACTAAGCGAGGGTCTGGGGAGTGATACTAAGCGAGGGACTGGGGAGTGATACTAAGCGAGGGACTGGGGAGTGATACTAAGCGGGGGACTGGGGAGTGATACTAAGCGAGGGACTGGGGAGTGATACTAAGCGAGGGACTGGGGAGTGATACTAAGCGGGGGACTGGTGAATGATACTAATCGAGGGACTGGGGAGTGATACTAAGCGAGGGACTGTGGAGTGATACTAAGCGAGGAACTGGGGAGTGATACTAATCGAGGGACTGGGGAGTGATACTAAGCGAGGGACTGGGGAGTGATACTAATCGAGGGACTGGGGAGTGATACTAATCGAGGGACTGGGGAGTGATGCTAAGCGAGGGACTGGGGAGTGATACTAAGCGAGGGACTGGGGAGTGACACTAAGCGAGGGACTGGGGAGTGATACTAAGCGAGGGACTGGGGAGTGATACTAAACGAGGGACTGGGGAGTGATACTAAGCGAGGGACTTGGGAGTGATACTAATCGAGGGATTGGGGAGTGATACTAAGCGAGGGACTGGGGAGTGATACTAAGCGAGGGACTGGGGAGTGATACTAAGCGAGGGACTGGGGAGTGATACTAAGCGAGGGACTGGGGAGTGATACTAAGCGGGGGACTGGGGAGTGATACTAAGCGAGGGACTGGGGAGTGAACTTAGCGAGGGACTGGGGAGTGATACTAAGCGAGGGACTGGGGAGTGATACTTAGCGAGGGACTGGGGAGTGATACTAAGCGAGGGACTGGGGAGTGATACTTAGCGAGGGACTGGGGAGTGATACTAAGCGAGGGACTGGGGAATGATACTCAGCGAGGGACTGGGGAGTGATACTTAGCGAGGGACTGGGGAGTGATACTAAGCGAGGGACTGGGGAGTGATACTTAGCGAGGGACTGGGGAGTGATACTAAGCGAGGGACTGGGGAGTGATACTAAGCGAGAGACTGGTGAGTGATATTAAGCGAGAGACTGGTGAGTGATATTAAGCGAGGGACTGGGGAGTGATACTAAGCGAGGGACTGGGGAGTGATACTAATCGAGGGACTGGGGAGTGATACTAAGCGAGGGACTGGGGAGTGATACTAAGTGAGGGACTGGGGAGTAATACTAAGCGAGTGACTGGGGAGTGATACTAAGCGAGAGACTGGGGAGTGATATTAAGCGAGGGACTGGGGAGTGATTCTAAGCGAGGGACTGGGGAGTGATACTAATCGAGGGACTGGGGAGTGATACTAAGCGAGGGACTGGGGAGTGATACTAATCACTGGAGAGGAAATTGCTGAGGCCTTGACAGAAATCTTTGGATCCTCGCTGTCTTCAGGGGATGTCCCGGAGGACTGGAGAATAGCCAATGTTGTTCCTCTGTTTAAGAAGGGTAGCAAGGATAATCCCGGGAACTACAGGCCGGTGAGCCTTACTTCAGTGGTAGGGAAATTACTGGAGAGAATTCTTCGAGACAGTATCTACTCCCATTTGGAAGCAAATGGACGTATTGGTGAGAGGCAGCACGGTTTTGTGAAGGGGAGGTCGTGTCTCACTAACTTGATAGAGTTTTTCGAGGAGGTCACTAAGATGATTGATGCAGGTTGGGCAGTAGATGTTGTCTATATGGAATTCAGTAAGGCCTTTGACAAGGTCCCTCATGGTAGACTAGTACAAAAGGTGAAGTCACACGGGATCAGGGGTGAGCTGGCAAGGTGGATACAGAACTGGCTCAGCCATAGAAGGCAGAGAGTAGCAATGGAGGGATGCTTTTCTAATTGGAGGGCTGTGACCAGTGGTGTTCCACAGGGATCAGTGCTGGGACCTTTGCTCTTTGTAGTATATATAAATGATTTGGAGGAAAATGTAAATGATTTGGAGGAAAATGTAACTGGTCTGATAAGTAAGTTTGCAGACGACACAAAGGTTGGTGGAATTGCGGATAGCGATGAGGACTGTCGGAGGATACAGCAGGATTTAGATTGTCTGGAGACTTGGGCGGAGAGATGGCAGATGGAGTTTAATCCGGACAAATGTGAGGTAATGCATTTTGGAAGGTCTAATGCAGGTAGGGAATATACAGTGAATGGTAGAACCCTCAAGAGTATTGAAAGTCAAAGAGATCTAGGAGTACAGGTCCACAGGTCATTGAAAGGGGCAACAAAGGTGGAGAAGGTAGTCAAGAAGGCATACGGCATGCTTGCCTTCATTGGCCGGGGCATTGAGTATAAGAATTGGCAAGTCATGTTGCAGCTGTATAGAACCTTAGTTAGGCCACACTTGGAGTATAGTGTTCAATTCTGGTCGCCACACTACCAGAAGGATGTGGAGGCTTTAGAGAGGGTGCAGAAGAGATTTTCCAGAATGTTGCCTGGTATGGAGGGCATTAGCTATGAGGAGCGATTGAATAAACTCGGTTTGTTCTCACTGGAACAAAGGAGGTTGAGGGGAGACCTGATAGAGGTATATAAAATTATGAGGGGCATAGACAGAGTGGATAGTCAGAGGCTTTTCCCCAGGGTAGAGGGGTCAATTACTAGGGGGCATAGGTTTAAGGTGAGAGGGGCAAGGTTTAGAGTAGATGTACGAGGCAGGTTTTTTACGCAGAGGGTAGTGGGTGCCTGGAACTCGCTACCGGAGGAGGTAGTGGAAGCAGGGACGATAGGGATATTTAAGGGGCATCTTGACAAATATATGAATAGGATGGGAATAGAAGGATACGGACCCAGGAAGTGTAGAAGATTGTAGTTTAGTCGGGCAGCATGGTCGGCACGGGCTTGGAGGGCCGAAGGGCCTGTTCCAGTGCTGTACATTTCTTTGTTCTTTGTTCTTTGTAATCGAGGGACTGGGGAGTGATACTAAGCGAGGGACTGGGGAGTGATACTAAGCGAGGGACTAGGGAGTGATACTAAGCGAGGGACTGGGGAGTGATACTAAGCGAGGGACTAGGGAGTGATACTAAGCGAGGGACTGGGGAGTGATACTAAGCGAGGGACTGAGGAGTGATACTAAGCGAGGGACGAGAGAGTGATACTAAGCGAGGGACTGGGGAGTGATACTAAGCGAGGGACTGGGGAGTGATACTAAGCGAGGGACTGGGGAGTGATACTAAGCGAGGGACAAGGGGGTGATACTAATCGAGGGACTGGGGAGTGATACTAAGCGAGGGACTGGGGTGTGATACTAAGCGAGGGACTGGGGAGTGATACTAAGCGAGGGACTGGGGGGTGATACTAAGTGAGGGACTGGGGAGTGATACTAATCGAGGGACTGGGGAGCGATACTAAGCGAGGGACTGGGGAGAGATACTAATCGAGGGACTGGGGAGTGATACTAAGCGAGGGACTGGGGAGTGATACTAAGCGAGGAACTGGGGAGTGATACTAAGCGAGGGACTGGGGAGTGATACTAAGCGAGGGTCTGGGGAGTGATACTAATCGAGGGACTGGGGAGTGATACTAATCGAGGGACTGGGGAGCGATACGAAGCGAGGGACTGGGGAGTGATACTAAGCGAGGAACTGGGGAGTAATGCTAATCGAGGGACTGGGGAGTGATACTAAGCGAGGGACTGGGGAGTGATACTTAGCGAGGGACTGGGGAGTGATACGAAGCGGGGGACTGGGGAGTGATACTAATCGAGGGACTGGGGAGTGATACTAAGCGAGGGACTGGGGAGTGATACTAATCGAGGGACTGGGGAGTGATACTAATCGAGGGACTGGGGAATGATACTAAGCAAGGGACTGGGGAATGATACTAAGCGAGGGACAGGGGAGTGATACTAAGCGAGGGACTGGGGAGTGATACTAAGCGAGAGACTGGGGAGTGATACTAAGCGAGGGACTGGGGAGTGATACTAAGCGAGGGACTGGGGAGTGATACTAAGCGAGGGACTGGGGAGTGATACTAAGCGAGGGACTGGGGAGTGATACTAATCGAAGGACTGGGGAGTGATACTAAGCGAGGGACTGGGGAATTATACTAATCGAGGGACTGGGGAGTGTTACTAAGCGAGGGACTGGGGAATGATACTAAGCGAGGGACTAGGGAGTGATACGAAGCGGGGGACTGGTGAATGATACTAAGCGAGGGACTGGGGAATGATACTAAGCGAGGGACTGGGGAATGATACTAAGCGGGGGACTGGAGAGTGATACTAATCGAGGGACTGGGGAGTGATACTAATCGAGGGACTGGGGAGTGATACTAAGTGAGGGACTGTGGAGTGATACTAACCGTGGGACTGTGGAGTGATACTAAGCGAGGGACTGGGGAGTGATACTAATCGAGGGACTGGGGAGTGATACTAAGCGAGGGACTGGGGAGTGATACTAAGCGAGGGACTGGGGAGTGATACTAAGCGAGGGACTGGGGAATGATACTAAGCGAGGGACTGGGGAATGATACTAAGCGAGGGACTGGGGAATGATACTAAGCGAGGGACTGGGGAGTGATACTAAGCGAGGGACTGGGGAGTGATACTAAGTGAGAGACTGGGGAGTGATACTAAGCGAGGGACTGGGGAGTGATACTTAGCGAGGGACTGGGGAGTGATACTCAGCGGGGGACTGGGGAATGATACTAAGCGAGGGACTGGGGAGTGATACTAAGTGAGGGACTGGGGAATGATACTAATCGAGGGACTGGGGAGTGATACTAAGTGAGGGACTGGGGAGTGATACTAAGCGAGGGACTGGGGAATGATACTAATCGAGGGACTGGGGAGTGATACTAAGCGGGGGACTGGGGAGTGATACTAATCGAGGGACTGGGGAGTGATACTAAGCGAGGGACTGGAAAGTGATACTAAGCGAGGGACTGGGGAATGATACTAAGCGAGGGACTGGAAAGTGATACTAAGCGAGGGACTGGGGAGTGATGCTAATCGAGGGACTGGGGAGTGATACTAAGCGGGGGACTGGGGAGTGATGCTAAGCGAGGGACTGGGGAATGTTACTAAGTGAGGGACTGGGGAGTGATACTAATCGAGGGACTGGGGTGTGATACTAAGTGAGGGACTGGGGAGTGATACTAATCTAGGGACTGGGGAGTGATACTAAGTGAGGGACTGGGGAGTGATACTAATCGAGGGACTGGGGAGTGATACTAAGTGAGGGACTGGGGAGTGATACTAAGCGAGGGACTGGGGAGTGATACTAATCGAGGGACTGGGGAGTGATACTAAGTGAGAGACTGGGGAGTGATACTAATCGAGGGACTGGGGAGTGATAATAAGTGGGGGACTGGGGAGTGATACTAATCGAGGGACTGGGGAGTGATACTAAGTGAGGGACTGGGGAGTGATACTAAGCGGGGGACTGGGGAGTGATACTAATCGAGGGACTGGGGAGTGATACTAAGTGAGAGACTGGGGAGTGATACTAATCGAGGGACTGGGGAGTGATACTAAGTGATGGACTGGGGAGTGATACTAAGCGAGGGACTGGGGAGTGATACTAAGCGGGGGACTGGGGAGTGATACTAAGCGGGGGACTGGGGAGTGATACTAAGCGAGGGACTGGGGAGTGATACTAAGCGAGGGACTGGGGAGTGATACTAAGCGGGGGACTGGTGAATATACTAATCGAGGGACTGGGGAGTGATACTAACCGAGGGACTGTGGAGTGATACTAAGCGAGGGACTGGGGAGTGATACTAATCGAGGGACTGGGGGTGATACTAAGCGAGGGACTGGGGAGTGATACTAAGCGAGGGACTGGGGAGTGATACTTAGCGAGGGACTGGGGAGTGATACTAAGCGAGGGACTGGGGAGTGATACTTAGCGAGGGACTTGTGAGTGATACTAAGCGAGGGACTGGGGTTGTGATACTAAGCGAGGGACTGGGGAGTGATACTAATCGAGGGACTGGGGAGTCATACTAAGCGAGGGTCTGGGGAGTGATACTAAGCGAGGGACTGGGGAGTGATACTAAGCGAGGGACTGGGGAGTGATACTAAGCGGGGGACTGGGGAGTGATACTAAGCGAGGGACTGGGGAGTGATACTAAGCGAGGGACTGGGGAGTGATACTAAGCGGGGGACTGGTCAATGATACTAATCGAGGGACTGGGGAGTGATACTAAGCGAGGGACTGTGGAGTGATACTAAGCGAGGAACTGGGGAGTGATACTAATCGAGGGACTGGGGAGTGATACTAAGCGAGGGACTGGGGAGTGATACTAAGCGAGGGACTGAGGAGTGATACTAATCGAGGGACTGGGGAGTGATGCTAAGCGAGGGACTGGGGAGTGATACTAAGCGAGGGACTGGGGAGTGACACTAAGCGAGGGACTGGGGAGTGATACTAAGCGAGGGACTGGGGAGTGATACTAAACGAGGGACTGGGGAGTGATACTAAGCGAGGGACTTGGGAGTGATACTAATCGAGGGATTGGGGAGTGATACTAAGCGAGGGACTGGGGAGTGATACTAAGCGAGGGACTGGGGAGTGATACTAAGCGAGGGACTGGGGAGTGATACTAAGCGAGGGACTGGGGAGTGATACTAAGCGGGGGACTGGGGAGTGATACTAAGCGAGGGACTGGGGAGTGAACTTAGCGAGGGACTGGGGAGTGATACTAAGCGAGGGACTGGGGAGTGATACTTAGCGAGGGACTGGGGAGTGATACTAAGCGAGGGACTGGGGAGTGATACTTAGCGAGGGACTGGGGAGTGATACTAAGCGAGGGACTGGGGAATGATACTCAGCGAGGGACTGGGGAGTGATACTTAGCGAGGGACTGGGGAGTGATACTAAGCGAGGGACTGGGGAGTGATACTTAGCGAGGGACTGGGGAGTGATACTAAGCGAGGGACTGGGGAGTGATACTAAGCGAGAGACTGGTGAGTGATATTAAGCGAGAGACTGGTGAGTGATATTAAGCGAGGGACTGGGGAGTGATACTAAGCGAGGGACTGGGGAGTGATACTAATCGAGGGAGTGGGGAGTGATACTAAGCGAGAGACTGGGGAGTGATATTAAGCGAGGGACTGGGGAGTGATTCTAAGCGAGGGACTGGGGAGTGATACTAATCGAGGGACTGGGGAGTGATACTAAGCGAGGGACTGGGGAGTGACACTAATCACTGGAGAGGAAATTGCTGAGGCATTGACAGAAATCTTTGGATCCTCGCTGTCTTCAGGGGATGTCCCGGAGGACTGGAGAATAGCCAATGTTGTTCCTCTGTTTAAGAAGGGTAGCAAGGATAATCCCGGGAACTACAGGCCGGTGAGCCTTACTTCAGTGGTAGGGAAATTACTGGAGAGAATTCTTCGAGACAGTATCTACTCCCATTTGGAAGCAAATGGACGTATTAGTGAGAGGCAGCACGGTTTTGTGAAGGGGAGGTCGTGTCTCACTAACTTGATAGAGTTTTTCGAGGAGGTCACTAAGATGATTGATGCAGGTTGGGCAGTAGATGTTGTCTATATGGAATTCAGTAAGGCCTTTGACAAGGTCCCTCATGGTAGACTAGTACAAAAGGTGAAGTCACACGGGATCAGGGGTGAGCTGGCAAGGTGGATACAGAACTGGCCCTGCCATAGAAGGCAGAGAGTAGCAATGGAGGGATGCTTTTCTAATTGGAGGGCTGTGACCAGTGGTGTTCCACAGGGATCAGTGCTGGGACCTTTGCTCTTTGTAGTATATATAAATGGTTTGGAGGAAAATGTAAATGATTTGGAGGAAAATGTAACTGGTCTGATAAGTAAGTTTGCAGACGACACAAAGGTTGGTGGAATTGCGGATAGCGATGAGGACTGTCGGAGGATACAGCAGGATTTAGATTGTCTGGAGACTTGGGCGGAGAGATGGCAGATGGAGTTTAATCCGGACAAATGTGAGGTAATGCATTTTGGAAGGTCTAATGCAGGTAGGGAATATACAGTGAATGGTAGAACCCTCAAGAGTATTGAAAGTCAAAGAGATCTAGGAGTACAGGTCCACAGGTCATTGAAAGGGGCAACAAAGGGGAGAAGGTAGTCAAGAAGGCATACGGCATGCTTGCCTTCATTGGCCGGGGCATTGAGTATAAGAATTGGCAAGTCATGTTGCAGCTGTATAGAACCTTAGTTAGGCCACACTTGGAGTATAGTGTTCAATTCTGGTCGCCACACTACCAGAAGGATGTGGAGGCTTTAGAGAGGGTGCAGAAGAGATTTTCCAGAATGTTGCCTGGTATGGAGGGCATTAGCTATGAGGAGCGATTGAATAAACTCGGTTTGTTCTCACTGGAACAAAGGAGGTTGAGGGGAGACCTGATAGAGGTATATAAAATTATGAGGGGCATAGACAGAGTGGATAGTCAGAGGCTTTTCCCCAGGGTAGAGGGGTCAATTACTAGGGGGCATAGGTTTAAGGTGAGAGGGGCAAGGTTTAGAGTAGATGTACGAGGCAGGTTTTTTACGCAGAGGGTAGTGGGTGCCTGGAACTCGCTACCGGAGGAGGTAGTGGAAGCAGGGACGATAGGGATATTTAAGGGGCATCTTGACAAATATATGAATAGGATGGGAATAGAAGGATACGGACCCAGGAAGTGTAGAAGATTGTAGTTTAGTCGGGCAGCATGGTCGGCACGGGCTTGGAGGGCCGAAGGGCCTGTTCCAGTGCTGTACATTTCTTTGTTCTTTGTTCTTTGTAATCGAGGGACTGGGGAGTGATACTAAGCGAGGGACTGGGGAGTGATACTAAGCGAGGGACTAGGGAGTGATACTAAGCGAGGGACTGGGGAGTGATACTAAGCGAGGGACTGGGGAGTGATACTAAGCGAGGGACGAGAGAGTGATACTAAGCGAGGGACTGGGGAGTGATACTAAGCGAGGGACTGGGGAGTGATACTAAGCGAGGGACTGGGGAGTGATACTAAGCGAGGGACAAGGGGGTGATACTAATCGAGGGACTGGGGAGTGATACTAAGCGAGGGACTGGGGGGTGATACTAAGTGAGGGACTGGGGAGTGATACTAATCGAGGGACTGGGGAGCGATACTAAGCGAGGGACTGGGGAGTGATACTATGCGAGGAACTGGGGAGTAATACTAATCGAGGGACTGGGGAGTGATACTAAGCGAGGGACTGGGGAGTGATACTTAGCGAGGGACTGGGGAGTGATACGAAGCGGGGGACTGGGGAGTGATACTAATCGAGGGACTGGGGAGTGATACTAAGCGAGGGACTGGGGAGTGATACTAATCGAGGGACTGGGGAGTGATACTAATCGAGGGACTGGGGAATGATACTAAGCAAGGGACTGGGGAATGATACTAAGCGAGGGACAGGGGAGTGATACTAAGCGAGGGACTGGGGAGTGATACTAAGCGAGGGACTGGGGAGTGATACTAAGCGAGGGACTGGGGAGTGATACTAAGCGAGGGACTGGGGAGTGATACTAAGCGAGGGACTGGGGAGTGATACTAATCGAAGGACTGGGGAGTGATACTAAGCGAGGGACTGGGGAATGATACTAATCGAGGGACTGGGGAGTGTTACTAAGCGAGGGACTGGGGAATGATACTAAGCGAGGGACTAGGGAGTGATACTAAGCGGGGGACTGGTGAATGATACTAAGCGAGGGACTGGGGAATGATACTAAGCGAGGGACTGGGGAATGATACTAAGCGGGGGACTGGAGAGTGATACTAATCGAGGGACTGGGGAGTGATACTAATCGAGGGACTGGGGAGTGATACTAAGCGAGGGACTGGGGAGTGATACTAAGCGAGGGACTGGGGAGTGATACTTAGCGAGGGACTGGGGAGTGATACTAAGCGAGGGACTGGGGAGTGATACTAAGCGAGGGACTGGGGAGTGATACTAAGCGAGGGACTGGGGAGTGATACTAAGCGAGGGACTGGGGAGTGATACTAGGCGAGGGACTGGGGAGTGATACTAAGCGAGGGACTGGGGAGTGATATTAAGCGAGGGACTGGGGGGTGATACTAAGCGAGGGACTGGGGAGTGATACTAAGCGAGGGACTAGGGAGTGATACTAAGCGTCGGACTGGGGAGTGATACTAAGCGAGGGACTGGGGAGTGATACTAAGCGAGGGACTGGGAGTGATGCTAAGTGAGAGACTGGGGAGTGATACTAAGCGGGGGACTGGGGAGTGATACTAAGTGAGGGACTGGGGAGTGATACTAATCGAGGGACTGGGGAGTGATACTAAGTGAGGGACTGGGGAGTGATACTAATCGAGGGACTGGGGAATGATACTAATCGAGGGAGTGGGGAATGATACTAATCGAGGGACTGGGGAGTGATACTAAGTGAGGGACTAGGGCGTGATACTAAGCGAGGGACTGGGGAGTGATACTAATCGAGGGACTGGGGAGTGATACTAATCGAGGGACTGGGGAGTGATACTAAGTGAGGGACTGGGGAGTGATACTAATCGAGGGACTGGGGAGTGATAGTAATGAGGGACTGGGGAGTGATACTAATCGAGGGACTGGGGAATGATACTAATCGAGGGACTGGGGAGTGGTAGTAAGTGAGGGACTGGGGAGTGATACTAAGTGAGGGACTGGGGAATGATACTAATCGAGGGACTGGGGAGTGATAGTAAGTGAGGGACTGGGGAGTGATACTAATCGAGGGACTGGGGAATGATACTAATCGAGGGACTGGGGAGTGATACTAAGTGAGGGACTAGGGAGTGATACTAAGCGGGGGACTGGGGAGTGATACTAAGCGAGGGACTGGGGAGTGATACTAAGCGAGGGACTAGGGAGTGATACTAATCGAGGGACTGAGGAATGATACTAAGTGAGAGACTGTGGAGTGATACTAATCGAGGGACTGGGGAGTGATACTAAGTGAGGGACTAGGGAGTGATACTAAGCGGGGGACTGGGGAGTGATACTAAGCGAGGGACTGGGGAGTGATACTAAGCGAGGGACTAGGGAGTGATACTAATCGAGGGACTGAGGAATGATACTAAGCGAGGGACTGGGGAGTGATACTAAGTGAGGGACTAGGGAGTGATACTAATCGAGGGACTGGGGAGTGATACTAAGTGAGGGACTAGGGAGTGATACTTAGCGGGGGACTGGGGAGTGATACTAATCGAGGGACTGGGGAGTGATACTAAGTGAGAGACTGGTTGACCCACATTCTTTTGAAGGTTTACTGCGTTGCTTTGAGGTAGTAGAGGTTGATAGCCAGGAAGGTGAAGTGGTTGGCCATCAATCTTTTTTGAGGGTTAAGGAAAAACTAGTTGGCAAATCCTGTGGTGGTTCTCAAATCGCCGAGGCTAGCAAAGCCCATCCTGTTCACAAAGTCAGTGATGCCCCATACTCTGATCCTGAAAGTGGAGGTGCAGGCGGTGATTGAGATGAGGAGGTAACAGTTGCCACCCCAGGAATCGTGGCTGTCGGGTCAATCAATTTTGAGAGAACTGACCCCTCAGCGGGCTTTGTTGCTGAAGGTGGCTCTGTGAAGACCAAGAAAGAATGTAAGGCTGGTGGAGTTGAAAAGAATCTGTTGGTTAACAGTGAATCCACTACTTCCTTCTGCGTTGACAGCTCTACTCATAGTCTGGTTGTAGGAAACCACCAAGTTTGTGTAGAAGTTCATCAGACCCTCAGTAAGGCTTGTTAGTGTTACCTGAGGGACAGCAAGAGGCAGGTCTAGAGCAGGTGGCAACGGAGTGTCGACAAAGTTGTAGGGAAGCACCAGGAGACACTCTGTTAACCACCCCTGGTTTGGATCTCAATGTTTTTGAACCACCAAAGCCAACTCCATCTCGACTACAACTCCAGAGACTGGCTCAGATAGAAACGGAGGAACGATGCATGTTGCACATGTTGCCTGTAATTGGTGGAGCCAGTCAGAACCCTCCAGGAAGAGAGGTGTGTCTTCAGAAGAGTTGCATCTTTTGTTTCAATTCTGTAAGGGCAGACAGCTAGTATGGAGCTTGAAGACTCTCTCTCTCCTTCTCTCCCTTTGCCAGACGATTTTAAGAGGCATTCTAGCTAAATCTGTGAAGACTTTCTGGATTAAAAGACACAGAGAGAAAATAGACCTGTGTAAGAATGAGAAAGTGTCAGCTGTTTGCCACAGGTTGTTAACATTCTAACACTGTGTCTGAGGGGCTGGGAAGAGATAAAATTGAAGTTTAAACTGAGAATATTCCTTAAATTAAGGCCAAAGTTTCTGTGCTGAATTCAGACAACAGGAATAAAAACTGTGTTTACCCAGGAAAGAAGCTGTGGTAATTTCACAGGGAGGCGAAAGTTCCATTTGGTGGTGTAAGAGCAGAATTGCACTGATCTGAACATTCTGTGCGCAGCACTATCTGATGGCTGCTGATTTGAGTTGTGCAAACCTGGAATTCCCTCTACCTAGCTCCATCTGATGGTGGAATGGCAGAATTGCACTGACCTGGAACTCGGGTAAACGCCACCCGGTGGTCGAAGGATGGAATTGCGCCAACTTGAACCTCATGAATCAATCAATTCCCGGAAATCCCTGTATTTTCCTGTTCCTCTCGCACCCGTGCTTCTTGGTGAGAGAATGCAGCCTTGTCTAACCACTCTTTTGGTTGCTGTCTAATCACCAAGTTCATTCTCCTATCTGATTGTTGATATTTGATTCCAGTAATATTCCTGATGATCGAAGATCTTTCTCAACAATGTTGACACCTTCCAGCATTTTCATGAGATGATTGTGTTGGACATTATCAAATGCTTTAGTATAATGAATAAAACATATGTCGTGGTCATTTTGCAATTCAGTCGCTCTTTCTGCCAAGGTTTTTTTAAAGGTGGATTGCCTTTTATGTTCCTTATCTTCTACAAAGCCACATCGTTTCTGAAATCCAGAATTTAATTTTCTTTCTAACTGGCTATTTGGAACCTGAAGATGATCTTTACCAGAGGCTCATTATGCTGTCTGTTCGAGGTAATCCATATTCTATTCTACCAGATTCCCTTAGGCAGAGTGATAAAACAGACTTGGTTAGATCTGCATGGATAAATCTTGTTAGTGATAATAGTTAGTTATTTCTCCTGTTTCTTCAGTAAATTATTCTGTTATTTATCCTGTCCATTCTTCATCTTCTTCAGCACAAGTTCCACTTCTTCTCAGAAGGTTTTCGGGCCTGTCTCTTCATTTTCTATTCGTGGTCGAGATCCTCTGCCATCGTGTACTGCTCCTCTACGTATGCACATTTGGTACTATTGTGGAAAAAGTCAACCGCTTCAAGAGTCAGACTTGCTGTGTTCAAATAAGTGCAGTTTTATTGTTACATGAAGCTTCGGGACAAAGCGTACATACCCCGCGGTACAGTAGCCAGCCTTTCTCGTGGTTTGAATGGCAGTCATTCATTTTATACTTTGGGTTCACAATGAGCCCAGATACAAAACAATTATCACCTTGTTATCTTTCAACAGCCACTTCGGGTTCACAATGAGCCCAGATACAAAACAATTATCACCTTGTTATCTTTCAACAGCCACTTCGGGTTCACAATGAGCCCAAATATAAAACAATTATCACCTTGTTATCTTTAAACATTTTATAGATTGTACATCGCTATTTGTAAGCGTTTTGCCATTTACACATGGTTATAGTTAAAGAAATTTTACAGGTTACAGGTAGCAGCAGGAAAGCAGTATCAATTGTCGCTTTGTTTTAGGAAATGGCCCAAGACATTCGTATTAACATATCATTGTGTACACCTTGGCTGAAGTCAGCTTTATTCAAGTGGTGTCCCGCATTTATGTATTTCTTAATCTTCCTGTCTGGCTCCCTTTGTCCTGGATCTGTTCCTATCTGTCCTACTGGCACCCCGCTGGGCTCCAGGCATCAGTTATGTCTGCTTTATTCTCTGTGTCTCCATCTTGTGTGTCAGGCAGCCATCTTCTGTGCCAAGTGCCCTTTTGAACCATTTCCCACTTTCCTACTTTTCTATTCGAATCGAACCATCTTTTGCTTTCCAAACATTCACTGGAGCTACAAAGTGTTCTCTTCCCTGAGATTTTATTAATAAGTTGGTAAATTTCCTTAGTTTGCAAGTTTTTCATTGCTTCAATTGAAATGCATTTGCCATTCCACCACATTTCTTATTCTTCTGAGCACTTCCTTTTTGTTTCTCAATTCGGTCTGTTATATTCCAGATTTTCACCATTTTGCTTTTCTACTTTCTTCCATCGACGCTATGTCATCCATGTTTGCTTGAAATGCTTCACTCTTTTTGGTACCTTCACTTCCGCACTTTCCATCAAGACCCCTTGAACATGTTAAACTCTTCTTATTGTTTATTGTTTTTTCCACCAATAGCGCTTCAAAGGACCGTATAACGGGTTAATAGCTATTGTGCTAATAGCATATATACCATCAGTGATGTCAGATCACATGTCACAGGAACTCAGAGAGAGATGCTTCTAGAAGGAGCCTTGCGCATATCCACCCCTATACATAGTTTTATATCATTAATAAATGTTTGGCAGTTTCTAGATAGCTTTTTTCCAGTAGTCTCTGTTAAACGTGCTCTGAGACAATTTAAGATCTTACTTCACAAAGCAGTTCAGTACTTCTGCTCGGAATGCTTCTTTAATGAGAGAGTTTTTTTCAGTTCAACATCCAGACTTGGCCTTCCTTTTGCTTTACCAGGAGTTACATTCATTATTGCAACCATTGGTGCATGATCGCTGTCACAGTCTGCTCCAGGATAGGATTCTGACTGTATAATGAGGTTTCAAAGCATCCATTTGTTTACTTACTTACTTACGTATTGATTGATTGATTCATTCATTTATTTAGGGTACCCAATTCTTTTTTTTCCAATTAAGAGGCAATTTAGTATGTGCCAATCCACCTATTTGCACATCTTTTTGAGTTGTGGGGGTGAGACAGGGAGAGAAACATCAATTTATTGTAATTAAATTGATCTAATTTTTGTTTGGTCACCTGGGATTGTGCTTAAACCATTTTAAACCGATTGTTCCAACAGCATTAATCGCCCTACATGCCATCTCTGTTGTTATGTTCTCCAAGACCATGTGGACCAACAATTTTTTTGTACACAGAAGCTTCCTACCTTCGCATTGAGATCTCCCATGTGATGATGATACTTTGAGAACTGCACTGTTTTCTTGCTGATCTAGTTGTTCATAGAAGACTCACTGCTCTTTGAATACTGCCATTAACATGCACATGCACGACCACAATATGTGCATTAACTTTGGCCTCAAGTCGTATTAAAATGATGGCACCTCAAACAATGCAATAGGTGAGTATTGCAAACAGATATTCTATCGAAGCTTTTCATCTTGCACTCATTGGGACAATCACAAGAATACCAATGTCAGGAGAAACATCTTTATTTTGTTTAAAATGTATTTTATTACAAACATGTATCAAACCAGGGTACAACAAATAAACACCCTGGGAAACATACTTCCCAGCAAACAACAACTTTATACTGTATGAGGAGAGAGTGCTGGCTGGTTGACAAGTGGACTCTGATTGGCAGAGGCACCAGTTAATGGAGACCGACAATTAACTGTCAAGCATTTTTTGAAAATTTAAACAGACAGCTTGGCATTTCCCTGAGGAATGAACCAGCGAATGGCTGTCACTTATTTTGTTTAGCTGGATCAGGTACAATGTGTGTACATGTTCCTTTTGCCTGCAAAGAGCAGGGCCCTGTGTATTAATATATGTAGCTTCCAGTACATGCAAGTGTGCCACACTGCAAGCCCGACTGATGATCATAAATTGGTTGTCAACGTACGTCTTGGGAGTATTTAGCAAATGTTGTCCAATCATAGAATCACATCTAATGTTGGACACTGTGTTTTGAGTTTTGCAAGCACGGTCTGCTTGTGAAGGGTCTATACCTTGCCCGTTGCAAACAACGAAGGGATATGCAGTCTTTGAGATATAAAGCCTATATACTTAGCATAGGTGATGTGCTTTTGCTGTATGATGATGGAACTGGTGGATCCCATTGAGACCGTCAGTGACCATATCTGCAGCAAGTGTTGGCTGCTCGAGGAACCTCGGCTCAGAATTGATGAGCTGGAGACCGAGCTGCACACACTGCGGCACATCAGGGAGGGGGAAAATTACCTGGATGCTTTGTTTCAGGAGGCAGTCGCACCCGGTAGAATAAGTACTGTTAATTCGGTCAGTGGTCAGGGACAGAGTGGTGTGACTGCAAGGGAGGCAGATAGGGGGATCCTGAGTTTAGGAGTTGAGGAGCCTCAGCCCTTGACCTTGTCCAACAGGTATGAGGTACTTGCTCCCTGTGTGGATGAGGAAGAGGGCTGTAGGGAGGATGCATTGACTGACCACTGCACCGTGGTACAGGAAGCCATTCAAGAGGGGGGAGCAAAAAGACAAGTGGTCGTTGTAGGGGATTCTATAATTAGGGGGATTGATGGCATCCTTTGTAAGCCAGATTGTGAGTCCTGCATGGTATGTTGCCTGCCCGGTGCCAGGGTGAGGGACATCTCTGATCGGCTTCAAAGGATTATGGAGAGGGAGGGGGTGGATCCAGTTGTTGTGGTCCACGTTGGGACTAACAACATAGGTAAGACTAGGAAAGAGGACCTGTTTGGGGATTATCAAACATTAGGGACTAAATTAAAGAACAGGTCCTCCAGGGTTATAATCTCTGGATTACTACCCGAGCCACGTGCCAATTGGCATAGGGTTGAGAAAATTAGGGAAGTTAACACGTGGCTAAAGGAGTGGTGCGGGAAAGAGGGATTCCATTTCATGGGGCATTGGCATCAGTACTGGGGCAGGAGGGACCTGCACTGTTGGGACGGTCTTCACCTGAACCATTCTGGGACCAGTGTTCTAGCGAATAGGATAAATAGGTTGGTCACAAGGACTTTAAACTAGCAAGTTGGGGGGAAGTGAAGGGTAAAGCTATGGACAGTATAATGGTTAATGGAGAGCAAGGCAGCAGGTTACGTGACAGGTTATTATGTAGAGATATGGGTTCAAAGACAAGGAAAATTAGGAGAAAGGGTAAGAGGAAAAATAATTTACGAAAAGTTACTGATCAAGGTGTTAGGATTCATAACAAAGACATAAAAAACAGCATAAGTGCACTTTACCTGAATGCTCGTAGAATACGGAATAAGGTGAATGAGTTGATGGCGCAAATCATCGTGAATGACTATGATTTAGTGGCCATTACTGAAACATGGTTAAAAGATGGTCACGACTGGGAGTTAAATATCCAAGGGTATCAGACTATACGAAAGGATAGAATGGATGGTAAGGGCGGTGGTGTAGCTTTGTTGTTTAAGGATGGCATCCGGCCAATAGTAAGGGATGATATTGGTGCTATGGAGGACAAGGTTGAATCAATTTGGGTGGAAATCAGGAATAGTAAGGCGAAAAGGTCGCTGATAGGAGTAGTCTATACGCCACCAAATAGTAACAGGATGGTAGGGCAGGCAATAAGCAAAGAAATAACGGATGCATGTAGAAATGGTACAGCGGTTATCATGGGAGATTTTAATCTGCATGTCGATTGGTTTAACCAGGTTGGTATAGGCAGCCTTGAGGAGGAGTTGAGAGAATGTGTCCGGGATAATTTCCTGGAACAGTATGTAATGGAACCTACAAGGGAACAAGCGGTCCTAGATCTGGTCCTGTGTAATGAGGCAGGATTGATTAATGATCTCATAGTTCGGGGTCCTCTTGGAAGGAGCGACGACAATATTGTGGAATTTAAAATACAGTTGGAGGATGACAAGGTAAAATCAAACACTAGTGTTTTGTGCTTAAACAAAGGTGATTACAATGGGATGAGAGAAGAACTAACTAAGGTAGACTGGGAGCAAAGACTTCATGGTGAAGCAGTTGAGGAACAGTGGAGAACCTTCCGAGCGATCTTTCATAGTGTTCAGGAAAGGTTCATACCGACAAAAAAGAAAGACGGTAGAAAGGGGAAAAATCGACTGTGGATATGTGAGGAGGTGAAGGAGAGTATCAAATTGAAGGAAAAAACATACAAAGTGGCAAAAATTAGTGGGAGACTAGAGGACT
This sequence comes from Scyliorhinus torazame, assembly GCF_047496885.1. Lineage (NCBI taxonomy): Eukaryota > Metazoa > Chordata > Chondrichthyes > Carcharhiniformes > Scyliorhinidae > Scyliorhinus > Scyliorhinus torazame. The sequence goes on along the minus strand of NC_092709.1, from coordinate 144,524,215 downwards.
GGGAAGTCTTTAGGGGACAACAGAAAGCTACTAAAAAAGCTATAAAGAAGAGTAAGGTAGACTATGAAAGTAAACTTGCTCAGAACATAAAAGCAGATAGTAAAAGCTTCTACAAATATATAAGACAAAAAAGAGTGGCTAAGGTAAGTATTGGTCCTTTGGAAGATGAGAAGGGAGATTTAATAATAGGAGACGGGGAAATGGCTGAGGAGCTGAACAGGTTTTTTGGGTCAGTCTTCACAGTGGAAGACACAAATAACATGCCAGTGACTGATGGAAATAAAGATATGATAGGTGAGGGCCTTGAGATGATTGTAATCACTAAGGAGGCAGTATTGGGCAAGCTAATGGGGCTAAAGGTAGACAAGTCTCCTGGCCCTGATGGGATGCATCCCAGAGTGTTAAAAGAGATGGCTAGGGAAATTGTAAACGCACTAGTGATAATTTATCAAAATTCACTAGACTCTGGGGTGGTCCCAGAGGATTGGAAAGTAGCAAACGTGACACCACTGTTTAAAAAAGGAGGTCGGCAGAAATTATAGGCCGGTAAGCTTAACTTCGGTTGTAGGGAAAATGCTGGAATCTATCATTAAGGAGGAAATAGCGGGGCACCTGGAGGGCAATTGTCCCATTGGGCAGACGCAGCATGGGTTCATAAAGGGTAGGCCGTGTCTGATTAATTTGGTAGAATTTTTTGAGGACGTTACCAGTGCAGTAGATAACAGGGAGCCAATGTGGTATATCTGGATTTCCAGAAAGCTTTTGACAAGGTGCCACACAAAAGGTTGCTGCATAAACTAAAGATGCATGGCATTGAGGGTAAAGTGGTAGCATGGGTAGAGGATTGGTTAACTAACAAAGCAGAGAGTGGGGATAAATGGGTGTTTCTCTGGTTGGCAACCTGTAACTAGTGGGGTCCCTCAAGGATCAGTGTTGGGCCCGCAGTTGTTCACAATTTACATCGATGATTTGGAGTTGGGGACCAAGTGCAATGTGGCAAAGTTTGCAGATGACACTAAGATGAGTGGTAAAGCAAATAGTGCGGAGGATACCGGAGGTCTGCAGAAGGATTTGGATAGGTTAGGTGAATGGGCTAGGGTCTGGCAGATGGAATTCAATGTTGCCAAGTGTGAGGCTATCTATTTTGGGAGGAATAACAGCAGAATGGATTATTATTTAAATGGTAAGATGTTAAAACATGCTACTGTGCAGAGGGACCTGGGTGTGCAGGCGCACGAGTCGCAAAAAGTTGGTGTGCAGGTGCAACAGGTGATTAAGAAGGCTAATCGAGTTTTGTCTTTCATTGCTAGAGGGATGGAGTTCAAGACTAGGGAGGCTATGCTGCAATCGTATAAGGTGTTGATGAGGCCACATCTGGAGTATTGTGTTCAGTTTTGGTCTCCTTACCTGAGAAAGACATATTGGCACTGGAGGGAGTGCAGAGGAGATTCACTAGGTTGATCCCAGAGTTGAGGGGATTAGATTATGATTAGGAATAGATAGGATAGATGCGGGCAGGTTGTTTCCACTGGTCGGGGAAAGCAGAACTAGGGGGCATAGCCTCAAAATAAGGGGAAGTAGATTTAGGACCGAGTTTAGGAGGAACTTCTTCACCCAAAGGGTTGTGAGTCTCTGGAATCCCTTGCCCAGTGAAGCAGTTGATGCTCCTTCTTTAAACGTTTTTAAGAAAAAGATTGATAACTTTCTAAAGAATAAAGGGATTCGGGGATATGGTGTACGGGCCGGAGAGTGGAGCTGAGTCCACAAAGATCAGCCATGATCTCATTGAATGGCAGAGCAGGCTCGAGGGGCCAGATGGCCTACTCCTGCTCCTAGTTCTTATGTTCTTATGTTCTTATCTAACTGGCACTGAATATAATATACCACATTATTCATTTGTGCAATAGACAGAACGTCTTGTTGGCTTGATGGCAGCATCTTGTTAGTGGACAATATCACTTGCATTGCTATTGCATAGTAGCAGCATGAAACAGCAATCTTCATCTGTTACTCAAATTATGTACTAACTTGCCCTTCCAGGGTAACCTGTGGTAGACTTGGCAGTTTTCAGGGCCTGAGGCCTGTTCATGGGTTTGTGTGACTGTGGTAGCATTGCCCCTTTAAAGGGGTGGGCTCCATGGATCATGGGACTGGGACCGGGCCAATTACTTGGGAGACCACATATCTCGGCTAATGGGGAGTTTTCATGGGGTCCTGGGAGTGTGGAACAGGGAACCGAAGTGTTAAGACCTGTTATATTGTCTTCTGTGCCTGTTACTTAACTGCCTTTGCCTTTCATCACAAACCCCTTTGTTAGCTGGAAGTCCCCACCACATGTCTCGAGCCATCACATTGGCAACGAGGTAAAAGTTTTCAATTGCAGCCAACAATCATCATGAATTCAGGGGGGAAGGAAGGAATAGTTGAGAAAGTAGAGAAACTCCAGCAAGAATGGGAATTATTTAAACCACTGTTTTTCAAACTAATTCTCCGGCGACACACTTTTACAAAATGGCCGACTCTCGTGACCCACATCACGTTCACGATAGAATCTCCACGGTTACTTTTAAAAATGTCACATTCGTTGTCGGCACTTCTGCATTATTAAATCTAAGAATTGGAAATAAAAATGTATTTTCTGTTTTTTGTTATTTAGAGATCTAAATAACTTGTAATAGAAATCTCTGAACGGATGCATTTTCCCCCCAACTGCAATAGGAGGAGTTCCCAAATGCCCCCCGGGGCTGAGTTCAGAATAGGGCAAACATAGGTCAGCTTTATACCAATGGACCAATTGAAAGGCGGGGATATCCCCACAGGGTACATAAGAATTACCTGTTAAATTTTATATATCGGAGTCCTCGGGCTACAAATTGCTGACTGGGGTACTTGTGGAAACATGTTCATTTGGCTTTGGGAGATGCAGGCCTGGCAAAAAAGAGCACAAAGCACTACTGGAAACTAAGGGTGGGATTCTCCCTTCTGGGGACTAAGTCCCCACGCCGGCGGGAAAACTGGCGCCAACCACTCCGGCGTCAACACACCCCCAAAGTGAGGAATTCTCCTAGTTTTCAGGGGCTAAGTTGATGCTGGAGTGGTTGGCGTCGCTCCAGGTGGCGCGGGTTCGCGCATGAGCGGAACGATCGGCGTGATCTCGCACATGCGTGGACCGGCCGGCGTATTTCTACACATGCGCGGGGGTTCTCTTCTCCGTGCCGGCCCTCGGGCAATATGGCGGACCCTCCAGGCGCCCGGCTCAGAGGAAAGAAGGCCCCCACTGAAACAGCCCGCCCGCAAGATCGGTAGGCCCCGATCGCGGGCCAGGCCACCGTGGGGGCCCCCCAGGGTCAGATCCCCCCATGCCCCCCCCCCGCCGAGGACCACCCCTGCACACTTACCTGCCAGGTCCCGCCGTGCGTGAGATGAGTAATTCACGCCGGCAGGACTGGCCAAAACTGGACGGCCACTCGACCCATCGGGGCTAGGAGAATCGGGGCCGTTGTCAACGGCCACCGACCAGTGTGGCGGCGTCGGGGCGGCAGGGCGAGATTCGCGCCTCCCCCTGGGGATTCTCCGACCCGGCCCGGGGGGGGGGGGGGGGGGAGACGGGGGGTGTCGGAGAATCCCGGCCTAACTCTGTGCAGATTGTGTATCTTCAGGAAAGAAATTTAAAGAGAATTGATTTTTTCTTTTAACTCTTCAGTTTTAGTTGCAGGTGCTGACTAACCCGGCTCATCAGCTGCTGCAGAAAGGGGAGTCGTTGCTGGAATAATGTGGTGTATTATATTCAGTGCCAGTTAGATAAGAACATAAGAACTAGAAACAGGAGTAGGCTGGCAGTGACTATGACAGTGGCCCAGGGAGGCAAGAAAGTCCACGTCACCGGCTTCTACATCGGCCTCATGTGTCCACGCACTGTACTGCGGTGAGAATTTACCCAGAGAAAAAATGGTCTGGCAAATTTGGGGATCATTTTTGGCAACTCATTTTACACCATCCACGACCCACAAAAAAGAGTGATTTAAACCGTCAGTACGGGGCGGCACAATAGCACAGTGGCTAGCACAGTTGCTTCACAGTTCCAGGGTCCCAGGTTCGATTCCTTTTGACCAAGGGGTTTGAGATTGGAGTCAATGCATCGAACAGCTCTGTTTTCGCTTACTGCAAATGAGATCACAGGTGAGGACAAGCAGAAGGTGATCACTCTGACAGTTGCAGGCCCCAAACGTATATTTGATTAGGAACCTAACGTTCCCGGAGGCACCCGACTCGAAGACCTTTGACCAGATGGTGAAATTGGTTAAAGAACATTTCAACCCAAGGCCCTCGATTATCCTCCAAGGTTATAAGTTTAACTCTGCAGTGAGGGACCATGAGAAGTCTGTCTCAGCCTTCACAGCCAGGCTTTGTCAGCTTGCTGAGTATTGTGAGTTTGGAACCGCACTGAGTGAAATGCTGCATAATTGGCAGTTTGTGGGATCCATAATCTTAATATCCAGAAGATAGTTCTGGCAGAGACCACAATTACTTTGGAAAAAGCGATTCAAGCAGCTCAGGCAACAGTGCACTGAAAATGGCTGCACTGAGCTTCAAAGCATGTCTGAGGGTGTGGTTAACCAGGTGTGGGGTGGTATGGCTGGAAGGTCTGCAGTGGGATCAACAGGCACAGCTCAGAGCCAATCATGGTCCTCGGGGCAAGAGCGAAGCCCAAGTAGCAGGAAGGAGTCGAGCTGTCAACCCAAATCCAAGGTGGTCTGCTATCATTACAGGGGGGGCTATCCTCACGAGACCTACACACCTGTTTGTGTGCTCCCGATGCAAATGAAGGGGGCACATTCAAGCACGTTGCTGTGTGAGGCAAAGCGCACCCACACAAAATAAAACCGTAGCAGTCCACAATGCCACTGAACATAGTGAGGAAGATCTCTGAAGAAGAACATGCAATATATCAGTTGAATGCAGTTCAATTGAATAAGACAGCTCCGATTGAAATTGTCTTAAGGATAAACGGGAGGCCCCTTAAAATGGAAATCGACATCAGGGCTTTGGTGACGATAGTGGGTGAGCAGATTTTCCAATGTCCTTGTGCAGGACTGCAGGGCTGTTATCTGTCCCGGGATGCCCGGAATTGGTTCCCCAATGGGACAGAGAATCATAATGACCCATTTGCAACAATTTAGCGGGCCCGGTACTCCAGCCTCCCGTGATTCTTCGGTCCCCACTGCCAAGAATCACATGGGAGAGATTCACTTGTTGTTTCTACAATTGTGGCCCTGGTGCGGTAGACATTGCGGTGGGCCAAGGGGCCTTGTTGGCCCACCTAGAGGTCCATCATGCGAGGGCCACAACGATAGAGACCATCCGTGCCCATCTGAGGCCCAACCACCAGCCCCCCCACCCCCTCCCCCCAATGCATATGGGCCCTGACCCCACCCCCCCACACAGCATCCCAACTTTGGATTTCCTGGGTACCTCCCTCACCCTTGTAGCCATGTAAAATGGCTGCGTTCCGATTAATCTGGCCAAAACCCAGTTTAAAACGGCTAACCCGAAAGACTGCTGGGAAAAGTAGCCAAGAAGACACAAGCAGGCAGCTGCAGACAGTTTTGCATATTCAGCTCTGGGAACGTAGTCCAGATCGATACTCGGGGCTATCAACAGCCCATCAACCCAGGTATCCGCAGTTGCATTCAGGACTGTTTACACCTAATCTACTCAGACATCCACAGTTAAATCGGCTATCCCCGGGAACAATTGCAACATATTAGCAATTGAATACCGGGCCAGACCTGTCGCCGCCTGCAGTGGCTGAAACAAAGACAGGTGAGCGACCACCCCCCGATCGAGGAATCGCCTCACCTTTGGACACATCAACCCCAGAGATTGGGGACAGAATCCAATCACTTGGGACTCAGGGTCAAGGGCCGCCTCGGGAGGCGGGAAGCCCCTGGGCCCTATTAAAGTGAAGGTCCAAGTTCAGATCTCTCTCTCTCTCCTCTTCGCCTGCTCGAGACCTTCGCAAGACCAGCCACCGGCAACTGTAAGTTTGAATCCAACGATCGCTATCCGGTAGAGACACCTAGCCACCGACCTGTAGCAGCCTTTTGAATCCCGCGGGCCAGATTTGATTGGACAAGCCATTCGTTTCCCTGACCTGGTGGGCTCTTCCTAAAGTTAAGTATTGGCCAGTAGTGATAGGTCTATTATATAAATAGTAGTATTAGGGTATTAATATTGCTTGTTGTATATACTAAATGACCGTTGTTTTAATCCTTACTAAGCGGTGTGCTGTATTATTAATCATAACCTGAACTTGAACCACATGGTGGTATCATAAAGATACCTGGCGACTCATGAGCAAAGGTGACGTGAACAGAGCAAATAGACTAAGGTTAAAAAGAGCAACACCCTCAAGTACGGGGGTGACCCAACCTTACCTCCCAGGGACCCCTGTAATAGGGAAACCCCCACAGGGATCCCTGTAATAGGGGGACCCTCGTAGGGACCCCTTGCGTCCTTAACCCTTACATTCCTAAACTCACCGGAGTAGATTTTGAGCTACATTTTCTAAGATAAGAATTTTTCTTTTTTTCTTCTCATACTTACTTGCGGGTAGCAAGCTAGACTTAATATTTTTTTGTTTTTAAACTTAGAGTACCCAATTTATTTTTTCCAATTAAGGGGCAACTTAGCGTAGCCAATCCACCTAGCCTGCACATCTTTGGGTTGTGGGCGCGAAACCACACAAACACGGGGAGAATGTGCAAACTCCACATGGACAGTGACCCAGATCCGGGATCGAACCTGGGACCTCAGCGCCGTGAGGCTGCAGAGAACCCACTGCACCGCCGTGCTGCCCAGCTAGATTTAATATTGAATAACAACCCGTAGTAACCAGAAGACACACTAAATTTTTGAGGGGGCTTTTCGTGAACGCAGCAGCAGTAAACTTTTTATTAAGGACCTTAGTATTTCGTTTTTTAAAAATCTAACAACCGAAAGAGGGAGAGATGTCAATTGGCAGGGTCATGTGCTACACGTGCATGATGTGGGGCATCATGGACACTTCAAATATTCCTGAAGACTACATCTCTGGAAAGTTTATTCAGTTGCAGAAGCTCACCGAACGCATGAATTGGTTAGAACAGCAGCTGGGGGCGGCACGTGGCACAGTGGTTAGCATTGCTGCCTATGGCGCTGAGGACCTGGGTTCGAATCCCGGCCCTGGGTCACTGTCTGTGTGGAGTTTGCACACTCTCCCCGTGTCTGCGTGGGATTCACCCCCCCACAACCCAAAGATGTGCAAGCTAGGTGGATTGGCCACGCTAAATTGCCCCTTAATTGGAAAAAGAAAATTGGGTACTCTAAATTTGAAAATAAAAGAATTTTTAAAAAAAGAACAGCAGCTGGAAGCACTGAGGAGCACATAATTAGCTGAAATTGTTATAGATAATAGCTACAGAGATGTGGTCACACCCAAGGTACAGGAAGGAGATGGGTGACCGCCAGACGGGGTAGGCAAAGAGTGCAGGGTCCCCTATGGCTGCCCCCCTATCTAACAAGTATGCCGTTTTGGATACTGATGAGGGGGAAGGTTCATCAGGGGACAGCAGCAGCAGCAGTGGCCAGAGCGAAGGCACCACGACTTGCCCTACTGCACAGACGGAGGGTACAAAGCGTAGAAAAGCAATAGTGATAGGGGATTCAATAGTCAGGGGCACAGATAGGCATTTCTGTGGCCAGAAGAAGGACTTCAGGATGATAGATTGCCTCCTTGGTGCCAGGGTCCTGGATGTCTCTGAGCGGGTACAAAGCATCCTAAAACGGGAGGCAAATCAGACAGAGGTCATTGTCCACATTGGCACGAATGACATAGGTAGAAAGAGTAGCGAGGTCCTGCAACAGCAATTTAGGGAGATAGGTAGAAGATTAAAAAGCAGGACCTCTCGGATAGTAATCTCAGGATTACCCCCCTGCCATGTGCTAGCAAGGCTTGCAACAGGGATATAGTGCAGTTGAATACGTGGCTAAAGAACTGGTGCAGGGGAAGGGCTTCAGTTTTTTGGATCACTGGGATGTCTTCAAGGGAAGGTGGGGCCTGTACAAGAAGGACGGGTTACACCTGAACTGTCGGGGCACCAATATCCTGCCTGGGAGGTTTGCAAGTATGGTCGGGTGGCTTTAAACTAATTTGGCAGGGGGGTGAGAATCAAGACAGTAAGCCAGCAAGTGTAGAGACTGGGGATGAGCATGGTGCCAGCGACAGGCTGGCTAAGAGGAAGGGTAGACTGGGGGAGGTCGAACTCAGTGGGCCTGGAGGTCTGGAGTGTATCTGCTTCAATGCACAGGTAAGACAGATGGACTTGATTTATGCGCGGAACTTGGATGTGTTTGCTGTAACGGAGACTTGGTTAAAAAAGGGACAGGACTGGCAGTTAAATATTCCAGGATATAAGTGTTTTAGGGCAGCACAGTGGCACAGTGGGTTAGCCCTGCTGCCTCACGGCGTTGAGGTCCCAGGTTTGATCACGGCTCTGGGTCACTGTCTGTGTGGAGTTTCCACATTCTCCCCGTGTTTGGATGGGTTTTGCCCCCACAACCTGTTGCTCTCTTTGGTTGGCTCTGAATATGGCAGTCAATATGGTCGCCTTCCTTAATCCTAATTATGTTTGCTCTAGAGTCGCCAGGTATCTTTCGATACCGCCACAAGGTTCAAAACCGAATACTGATCAAAGACTCGAAACACCAGTTAGTTAGTTCAAAGTCAATGCTTATTTATTTACACACACAATTTAATCTACTCATGCACGAAAACTCTACAGACTAAACTATCACTACTGCTAAAGCCTATACTTAGCTTTGGGCACCCACTCAGTCAGAGGAACAATGGCCGTTGTTCGGTTCTGAGGCTGCTGGGGTCAAAGTGGTAGAGGGGAAACAGCTAAGGTCGTCCGTCTGGTAGCGAGCGTTGACCTTGGACTTACTTGCTTCTGGTGCAGCTGGTGGACGGGTCTCTCCGCTGTGAGAGCCAAGTCCAAGAGAGCGATTCTCTCTTGCGGGCTCCTTCTTATACCCAAAGGGGCTTTGCGCTCTTTTGGGCGGGCCTTGAACTTGGCCCCAATCAATTGGGCCGTTTCTTAATCATTCTTATTGATTTCATCCAATAAAGGGGTGGGTACCCTGATGGCTGGGCGTATCCTAAGTGGCCTTTAGCCTGCTTTGTTTCAGTCTCCTCTGGCGCCGGGGTGTCTGCCTTAGTATCGGTTACTCAAATGTTACTCTTTTGTTCCCGGAGATGGGCCATTAGTATGCTAATGGGCCTGCAGTTTTGGTCTTGTCTGGGAGCTGCGGCTCCAATATACAGACAAGCTCTGAACCTGCTTGTTTTCTCAGCATTGTCCATTTTCCCTGCAATCTTTGCAAAGTGTCCATTTTGTAATCGAGAAGTGGCCGTCCCAGATGGCTACAAACCCAATAAATGTGCAGAGCAGGTGGATTGGCCACGCTACATTGCCCCTTAGTTGGAAAAAATGAATTGGGCACTCTAAGTTATATAAAAAAACAGAAAAAAAGAAGGATACAGGTGTTTTAGGCGAGACAGGGATGAAGGTAAAAGAGGTGGGGGAGTTGCAATACTGGTTAGAGAACATATTATACCTGTACAGATGAAAGACACCATGGAAGAATCAAGTAACGAGGCACTGTAGGTAGAGCTCAGAAACAGGAAGAGGGCAGTCACTATGATGGGGGTGTACTACAGGCCTCCCAACAGCCCACAGGAAGTTGAAGGACAGATAAGTAGGCAGATTCTGGATAGAAATAGAAATAATAGGGTTGTTGTAGGGGGAGACTTTAATTTCCCTCATATTGACTGGAAATCCCTTAGGGCGAGAGGTCTGGATGGTGAGGAATTTGTTAAGTGTGTCCAAGAAGGTTTTTTGGAACAATATGTGGATAGTCCGACTAGAGAGGAGGCTATATTGGACCTAGTACTCGGGAACGAGCCTGGCCAGGTCATCAAAGATGCAGTGGGAAAACATGTGGCGAAGTTAGGAGGGCAAAAAGGTGTCAAGAAATGTCCTTGGCAAACAGGATTAAGGAGAATCCCAAAGCATTTTATATGTATATTAGGAACAAGAGGGTTGCTAGAGAAAGAGTTGGTCTACTCAAGGACAAAGGAGGGAATTTATGCGTAGAACCAGAGGAAGTAGGTGAGGTCCTTTATGAGTATTTTGCATTGGTATTCACAAAGGAGACGGACACGTTGATTGGTGGTGTCTCAGAGGGATGTGTAAACACTTTAGAACAGGTCGTTATTACGAGGGCGGAAGTGTTAGGTGTGTTAAAAAATATTAAGGTAGTCAAATACCCAGGGCTGGATGGCATCTATCCCAGATTACCGAGGGAGACAAGAGATGAAATCGCTGGGCCTATGACAGAAATCTTTGTGTCCTCATTGGCCACAGATGGGATCCCAGCGGATTGGAGGATAGCCAATATTGTACTGTTACTTAAGAAAGGTTGCTAGGATAATCCAGGTAATTATAGGCCAGAGATCTTGACGTCAGTGATAGTGAAATTGTTGGAGAAGATTCTCTGTTTTTGGGACTAAGTCCCCATGCCATCGTAAAAACTGTTGGCTATCACACCAGAAACACTGGTGTGAAAGGGCCACAGGCTTGGAGGGCCGAAGGGTCTGTTCCTTTGCTGTATTGTTCTTTGTTCTTTGTTGTTCTTTTGATGGGTTGTGGCACAGTCAGGCTGGTGGCTTATGTGGTCAATGTTAACTGGAAGACCATGAGAAAGCACGTTAACCACTTGAGGAGTTGAGGGGTGACGACCCCAAACTTGGAGTCAACAAGTCCAGCTAGCATTGTGAATACTCCTGTAACTCTGTGTGGCCAATTGACTTTTGATGGGCTTTCTTTCCCTTGTCTCTGTTAACATTTTTAACTCCAGTATATAGTTTTTGGGGTAATTGTAATAAGGGACTTAAGAGGGGAGAGGGATGTTGTAGCATAGCCCCTTTAAGGGGGTGGGCTCCACCCACGGACCACATGACTGTCTCAGGGCCAGTGTCATACAGTGACCAGGGTTACAACTATCTGTTTTACTATCTTATCTTCGAATAAAGTACTCGCACTATTGTTAATGCTTGTCGTATGATTGATACATTTGCGATAAGCAGGCAACATCCACAATGCTAATGACTTTACAAATTCTGCTAGATTACAGTCTGACCTCCCATTCACAAATCCATGCTGTCTCTGATCAAATAAAGCACTTCCAAATATTCAGTCCCTCTGTCCATTCTGTCAATTCTGGTAGATTTCAACACCTTCCCCACAATTGATGCCAAAAAGACCTTTAATAGCCTGGTTTCTCGCTTCTGAATGAATCAAATGATGTTTACGATTTTCTAATCCAAAGGCACAATTCTTAAATCTGGGAGTTTTAGAAAATTATGCGTATCTTCATTTTAATAACACAGGGTGGATGGAGACATCAAGTGCAGGAGATATATCTATGTTGAGTCCCATTATATTTTCCACTTTTTAATAATTTGTATTAAATCCGCTAAGTTCCTCTTCTTGCCATTTGTAGATTCTGTGCACATCTGATACTTTGCCCACTCCCTCCCCCAGGTGAAATTGGATACAATGTTCAGTTTAACCAATGATGAGGCAAAAAATATTATATTGGAATTAGTTTTTAAAACTTTAGTTGCCCACTAGTGCTGTAATTGGTTAATATACTATGCATGATGTAAACCTAATTGATAGTCATGATTGGACATAGATAACTAGTAACAAATGATTGGTATGTGCTAATTTCTTGTAAAGTATAACTGTACAATCATAGAACAAAGAACAAAAAAAAGTACAGCACAGGAACAGGCCTTTGGCCCTCCATGCCTGCGCCGACCATGCTGCCCGTCTAGGATACTTCCAGGGTCCATATCCCTCTATTCCCACCCTATTCATGTATTTGTTAAGATGACCCTTAAACATCACTATCGCACTTTGCATCAGGGCTCTCTGGTATGCCGGCTTGAAACATCATTAGCCCAGCTGTAGCTGCAATAAAAGCCTTGTTCACAAATCCAGGTGTCTTTGTCTAGTCAATCGTGAGCATGAGGGTGAAGTACACTGTAGTCGAATTGCTGAATAATTTCTCCTCAACAACCAGACTGTTTCTTTATCATCTATTGTAGCCTAATTTGCACATATCTTTAATGGACCCTTTTGCTCTTTAACATTATTTCTCTTAATAAATTTATAACTCGTTGGTTTTCATATCACCTACATGTTTTCATATTTCTTGTACCTCTTCTATTTTTATATACTATGTTGCTTTGTAAAGTAGTCTCCATTTGCTTGGTTTTCACTTTTCCTTACATTGTGTATATCTTTCCTTTTAAACTGATGCTGTCTTTATCTCATTTGTTGACCACAGTTGCTCAACATTTGATAATGGGTTTGTATTGTGCCAAATGCTTTGAACATTTCCTAATATTTGTCTCTGGGTTTCCACAGTTTTACAGTTACAGTTTACATAGTAACAGTTATTGTGGTCAATCCATTTTTCGGACATTCAAAGTTTACCATACTTCAATTTAAAACCTTGGTTTTTCCCCATCCTCCCTATCAAACCTAATTTAAAATACACTGATATTCGCATCATTATTTGTTGATTGCTCATTAATTACCATTAGATTGTTAACTTATTTTGCTACATTGTTCAAGTCTAAATCCAGGATGGCCTATTCCTTATCAGTGTTGTTGGCATGGAGTTTCCTCTTTGTTGTTTTGCTTTCCAGTGGAATTGATCCACAATTGGCCAAAACAATGCAAAAGATTGAAGGGTTTCAAGCACAAATAGTCCAGTGCAAATGAAACTTCTGTGATCTTTTGTGAGAGTCACTTGAGCCCACTCTAAATGTGTGGTGTATTTAGTTTGTACTTACCATGCAAGTACAACAACTTACCACCCACCATTCAACACATTGGTCCTCCACTGAAGTTGCTGTAGCATTTCTGCATGAATAACGGTAAGTGTAATTAGCCCTGCCATTACTGTGACAGCAGATTTGGGGGTGTTAAAGGGCATAATCACGACTAAAAAGCACCCCCTGCTTGTGGGGGCAATCATTTAAACTGGACAATTAATGATCATCGTAATTTGTAATCACTTTAGAAATCGATTTCAATTTACCATTTACAAAGTGAGATATCAATAATGGACAATACAATAAAAAGTGTTTCAACTTTGATATCTTCTGAGATATGGTTTAGCACAGTGCTAAAGAGCTGGCTTTTAAAGCAAGACCAAGGCAGGCCAGCAGCACGGTTCAATTCTCGTGACAATAAGCAATTTTTATTTCATTTAATTTCATTTCTTGATTTCTGAGGCAAAATGAATTGAGCAAAACAAAAGAAACTGTATGTATTCATCTCACAATACAAGAGTTCAAAGAACATTGGTCAACTCTGGTTGCTTCCTGTGAACTACTCTGGTTATTTCAAAGTTCCTGAAACTTTCTGAAATATATTCTTTCCTGGGATGTGGGCATCACTGGCTAGGCCAGCATTTATTGCCCTTAATGGCGATTTAATAATGGAAGATGAGGAAATGGCTGAGGAACTGAACAGGTTTTTTGGGTCGGTCTTCACAGTGGAGACACAAATAACATGCCAGTGACTGATGGAAATGAGGCTATGACAGGTGAGGACCTTGAGAGGATTGTTATCACCAAGTGGGTAGTGATGGGCAAGCTAATGGGGCTAAAGGTAGACAAGTCTCCTGGCCCTGATGGAATGCATCCCAGAGTGCTAAAAGAGATGGCTAGGGAAATTGCAAATGCACAAGTGATAATTTACCAAAATTCACTAGACTCTGGGGTGGTCCTGTCGGATTTGAAATTAGCAAACGTGACACCACTGTTTAAAAAAGGAAGTAGGCAGAAAGCGGGTAATTATAGGCCAGTGAGCTTAACTTCGGTCGTAGGGAAGAGCTGGAATCTATCATCAAGGAAGAAATAGCGAGGCATCTGGATGGAAATTGTCCCATTGGGCAGACGCATGGGTTCATAAAGGGCAGGTCGTGCCTAACTAATTTAGTGGAATTTTTTGAGGACATTAACAGTGCGGTAGATAACGGGCAGCCAATGGATGTGGTATATCTGGATTTCCAGAAAGCCTTTGAAAGGTGCCACACAAAAGGTTGCTGCATAAGATAAAGATGCATGGCATTAAGGGGAAAGTAGTCGCATGGATAGAGGATTGGTTAATTAATAGAAAGCAAAGAGTGGGGATTAATGGGTGTTTCTCTGGTTGGCAATCAGTAGCTAGTGGTGTCCCTCAGGGATCAGTGTTGGGCCCACAACTGTTCACAATTTACATAGATGATTTGGAGTTGGGGACCAAGGGCAATGTGTCCAAGTTTGCAGATGACACTAAGATAAGTGGTAAAGCAAAAAGTGCAGAGGATACTGGAAGTCTGCAGAGGGATTTGGCTAGGCTAAGTGAATGGGCTAGGTTCTGGCAGATGGAATACAATGTTGACAAATGTGAGGTTATCCATTTTGGTAGGAATAACAGCAAAAGGGATTATTATTTAAATGATAAAATATTAAAACATGCTGCTGTGCAGAGAGACCTCGTGCATGAGTCGCAAAAAGTTGGTTTACAGGTGCAACAGGTGATTAAGAAGGCAAATGGAATTTTGTCCTTCATTGCTAGAGGGATGGAGTTTAATACTAGGAAGGTTATGCTGCAATTGTATAAGGTGTTAGTGAGGCCACACCTGGAGTATTGTGTTCAGTTTTGGTCTCCTTACTTGAGAAAGGACGTATTGGCACTGGAGGGTGTGCAGAGGAGATTCACTAGGTTAATCCCAGAGCTGAAGGGGTTGGATTACGAGGAGAGGTTGAGTAGACTGGGACTGTACTCGTTGAAATTTAGAAGGATGAGGGGGGTTCTTATAGAAACATATACAATTATGAAGGGAATAGATAGGATAGATGTGGGTAGGTTGTTTCCACTGGCGGGTGAAAGCAGAACTAGGGGCATAGCGTCAAAATAAGGGGAAGGGGAAGTAGATTTAGGACTGAGGTTAGGAGGAACTTCTTCACCCAAAGGGAATTCCTTGCCCAGTGAAGCAGTAGAGTCTCCTTCATTAAATGTTTTTAAGATAAAGATAGATAGTTTTTTGAAGAATAAAGGGATTAAGGGTTATGGTGTTCGGGCCGGAAAGTGGAGCTGAGTCCACAAAAGATCAGCCATGATCTCATTGAATGGTGGAGCAGGCTCGAGGGGCCAGATGGCCCACTCCTGCTTCTAGTTCTTATGTTCTTATGTTCTTAAGAACATGGTGGCGTGCCACCTTCTTGAACTGCTGCAACCCATTTGGTGTAGGTACACCCACAGTGTTGTTAGGGAGGGATTCCAGGATTCAGTGGACAGTGAAGGAACAGCAATATATTTCCAAGTCAGGGTGTTGTGTGACATGGAGGGGAACTTGCAGGTGGTAGGGGTGATTCCATTTATCTTCTGATCTTGCCCTTCTAGGCAGTAGGTGTCGCTGGTTTGGAAAGTGTTGTTGAAGGAATCTTGGTGAGTTGCTGCACTGCACCTAGTAGATGGCGCATACTACTGCCATTTGTGAATGTGTTTCAAACGTTAATACTTAATAAAGGGGCTGATTCAAACACGTGAAAACCAATTAAGTGTTAGCAGTGTTCTTTGTAACTTTTTTTAAAAATAAATATTTTATTGAAAATTTTTGGTCAACCAACACAGTACATTGTGCATCCTTTACACAATATTATAACAACACAAATAACAATGACCTATTTTATAAACAAAAAATGAATAAATAATAAATAACAAAAATGAAAACTAACCCTAATTGGCAACTGCCTTATCACAAGTAACACTCTCCAAAAATATAATTTAGCAGTCCAATATATAATTATCTGTCGCAACGACCTATACATATTATACAGTATATGTTAACAATTCTGAGAGTCCTTCTGGTTTCCCCCCCCCCCCCCCCCCCCCCCCGATCCTGGGCTGCTGCTGCTGCCTTCTTTTTTCCATTCCATCTATCTTTCTGCGAGGTATTCGACGAACGGTTGCCACCGCCTGGTGAACCCTTGAGCCGACCCCCTTAGAACGAACTTAATCCGCTCTAGCTTTATAAACCCTGCCATGTCATTTATCCAGGTCTCCACCCCCGGGGGCTTGGCTTCTTTCCACATTAACAATATCCTGCGCCGGGCTACTAGAGACGCAAAGGCCAAAACATCGGCCTCTCTCGCCTCCTGCACTCCCGGCTCTTGTGCAACCCCAAATATAGCCAACCCCCAGCTTGGTTCGACCCGGACCCCCACTACTTTTGAAAGCACCTTTGTCACCCCCATCCAAAACCCCTGTAGTGCCGGGCATGACCAAAACATATGGGTATGATTCGCTGGGCTTCTCGAGCACCTCGCACACCTATCCTCCACCCCAAAAGATTTACTGAGCCGTGCTCCAGTCATATGCGCCCTGTGTAATACCTTAAACTGAATCAGGCTTAGCCTGGCACATGAGGACGACGAGTTTACCCTGCTTAGGGCATCTGCCCACAGCCCCTCCTCGATCTCCTCCCCCAGCTCTTCTTCCCATTTCCCTTTTAGTTCATCTACCATAGTCTCCCCTTCGTCCCTCATTTCCCTATATATATCTGACACCTTACCATCCCCCACCCATGTCTTTGAGATCACTCTGTCCTGCACCTCTTGTGTCGGGAGCTGCGTTATTCCTGCTCTTTGCCACATTCCATATCCCCCATCCATTCCCCCCGGGGCAAACCTATGGTTGTTTCTTATCGGGGACCCCCCCAAGGCTCCAGTCTTTCCCCTATGCCGTCTCCACTGTCCCCAAATCTTCAGTGTAGCCACCACCACCGGGCTTGTGGTGTAGTTCCTCGGTGAGAACGGCAATGGGGCTGTCACCATAGCCTGTAGGCTAGTCCCCCCACAGGACGCCCTCTCTAATATCTTCCACGCCGCTCCCTCCTCCTTTCCCATCCACTTACTCACCATTGAAATATTAGCGGCCCAATAATACTCACTTAGGCTCGGTAGTGCCAGCCCCCCCCTATCCCTGCTACGCTGTAAGAATCCCTTCCTCACTCTCGGGGTCTTCCTGGCCCACACAAAACCCATGATGCTCTTTTCAATCCTTTTAAAAAAAGCCTTTGTGATCACCACCGGGAGGCACTGAAACACAAAGAGGAATCTCGGGAGGACCACCATCTTAACCGCCTGCACCCTCCCTGCCAGTGACAGGGATACCATATCCCATCTCTTGAAATCCTCCTCCATTTGTTCCACCAACCACGTTAAATTTAACCTATGCAATGTGCCCCAATTCTTGGCTATCTGGATCCCCAGGTAGCGAAAGTCCCTTGTTACCTTCCTCAACGGTAGGTCCTCTATTTCTCTACTCTGCTCCCCTGGATGCACCACAAACAACTCACTTTTCCCCATGTTCAATTTATACCCTGAAAAATCCCCAAACTCCCCAAGTATCCGCATTATTTCTGGCATCCCCTCCGCCGGGTCTGCCACGTATAGTAGCAAATCGTCCGCATACAAAGATACCCGGTGCTCTTCTCCTCCTCTAAGTACTCCCCTCCACTTCTTGGAACCCCTCAACGCTATCGCCAGGGGCTCAATCACCAGTGCAAACAATAAAGGGGACAGAGGGCATCCCTGCCTTGTCCCTCTATGGAGCCGAAAATATGCAGATCCCCGTCCATTCGTGACCACACTCGCCATCGGGGCCCGATACAACAGCTGCACCCATCTAACATACCCCTCTCCAAAACCAAATCTCCTCAACACCTCCCACAAATAATCCCACTCCACTCTATCAAATGCTTTCTCGGCATCCATCGCCACTACTATCTCCGCTTCCCCCTCTGGTGGGGGCATCATCATTACACCTAACAGCCTCCGTATATTCGTGTTCAGCTGTCTCCCCTTCACAAACCCAGTTTGGCCCTCGTGGACCACCCCCGGGACACATTCCTCTATTCTCATTGCCATTACCTTGGCCAGGATCTTGGCATCTACATTTAGGAGGGAAATAGGTCTATAGGACCCGCATTGTAGCGGGTCCTTTTCCTTCTTTAAGAGAAGCGATATCGTTGCTTCAGACATAGTCGGGGGCAATTGTCCCCTTTCCTTTGCTTCATTAAAGGTCCTCGTCAATACCGGGGCGAGCAAGTCCACATATTTTCTATAGAATTCGACTGGGAATCCATCCGGTCCCGGGGCCTTTCCCGCCTGCATGCTCCTAATTCCTTTCACCACTTCTTCTACCTCGATCTGTGCTCCCAGTCCCACCCTTTCCTGCTCTTCCACCTTGGGAAATTCCAGCCGATCCAAGAAGCCCATCATTCTCTCCCTCCCATCCGGGGGTTGAGCTTCATATAATTTTTTATAAAATGTCTTGAACACTCCATTCACTCTCTCCGCTCCCCGCTCCATCTCTCCTTCCTCATCCCTCACTCCCCCTATTTCCCTCGCTGCTCCCCTTTTCCTCAATTGGTGTGCCAGCAACCTGCTCGCCTTCTCCCCATATTCGTACTGTACACCCTGTGCCTTCCTCCATTGTGCCTCTGCAGTGCCCGTAGTCAGCAAGTCAAATTCTACATGTAGCCTTTGCCTTTCCCTGTACAGTCCCTCCTCCGGTGCTTCCGCATATTGTCTGTCCACCCTCAAAAGTTCTTGCAGCAACCGCTCCCGTTCCTTACTCTCCTGCTTCCCTTTATGTGCCCTTATTGATATCAGCTCCCCTCTAACCACCGCCTTCAACGCCTCCCAGACCACCCCCACATGGACCTCCCCATTATCATTGAGTTCCAGGTACTTTTCAATGCACCCCCTCACCCTTAGACACACCCCCTCATCTGCCATTAGTCCCATGTCCATTCTCCAGGGTGGGCGCCCTCCTGTTTCCTCCCCTATCTCCAAGTCTACCCAGTGTGGAGCGTGATCCGAAATGGCTATAGCCGTATACTCCGTTCCCCTCACCTTCGGGATCAACGCCCTTCCCAGCACAAAAAAGTCTATTCGCGAGTAGACTTTATGGACATAGGAGAAAAACGAGAACTCCTTACTCCTAGGTCTGCTAAATCTCCACGGGTCTACACCTCCCATCTGCTCCATAAAATCTTTAAGTACCTTGGCTGCTGCCGGCCTCCTTCCAGTCCTGGACTTCGACCTATCCAGCCCTGGTTCCAACACCGTATTAAAATCTCCCCCCATTATCAGCTTTCCCATCTCTAGGTCCGGAATGCGTCCTAGCATCCGCCTCAT
The DNA here is from genome assembly GCF_047496885.1 of Scyliorhinus torazame. Classification (NCBI taxonomy): domain Eukaryota; kingdom Metazoa; phylum Chordata; class Chondrichthyes; order Carcharhiniformes; family Scyliorhinidae; genus Scyliorhinus; species Scyliorhinus torazame. The sequence continues at coordinate 144,504,843 of NC_092709.1, read as the reverse complement.
AAAATTGGCATCATCCCAGTTCGGGGCATATACGTTTACCAAAACCACCATCTCCCCCTGTAGTTTGCCACTCACCATCACGTATCTGCCCCCGTTATCCGCCACTATGGTCTTTGCCTCGAACATTACCCGCTTCCCCACTAATATAGCCACCCCCCTGTTTTTCGCATCTAGCCCCGAATGGAACACCTGCCCCACCCATCCTTTGCGTTGCCTAACCTGGTCTATCAGTTTCAGGTGCGTTTCCTGTAACATAACCACATCTGCCTTAAGTTTCTTAAGGTGTGCGAGTACCCGTGCCCTCTTTATCGGCCCGTTCAGCCCTCTCACGTTCCACGTGATCAGCCGGGTTGGGGGGCTTCCTACCACCCCCCCCCTTGTCGATTAGCCATCCCCTTTTTCCAGCTCCTCACCCGGTTCCCACGCAGCTGTATCTCCCCCAGGAGGTGCCCCCCCGCCCATCCCCTCCCATACCAGCTCCCCCCTCTCCCCAGCAGCAGCAACCCAGTAATGCCCCCCTCCCACCCCCCCCCGCTAGATCCCCCGCTAGCGTAATTACTCCCCCCATGTTGCTCCCAGAAGTCAGCAAACTCTGGCCGACCTCGGCTTCCCCCCGTGACCTCGGCTCGCACCGTGCGACGCCCCCTCCTTCCTGCCTCTTTATTCCCGCCATGATTATCATAGCGCGGGAACCAAGCCCGCGCTTCTCCCTTGGCCCCGCCCCCAATGGCCAACGCCCCATCTCCTCCACCTCCCCTCCTCCCCCCATCACCACCTGTGGAAGAGAGAAAAGTTACCACATCGCAGGATTAGTACATAAAACTCCTCTTTCCCCCCTTTTTAACCCCCCTCTTCGCTCCCCACATTCGCCCCACCACTTTGTTCAAACGTTCTTTTTAATAACCCGCTCATTCCAGTTTTTCTTCCACAATAAAAGTCCACGCTTCATCCGCCGTCTCAAAGTAGTGGTGCCTCCCTCGATATGTGACCCACAGTCTTGCCGGTTGCAGCATTCCAAATTTTATCTTCTTTTTATGAAGCACCGCCTTGGCCCGATTAAAGCTCGCCCTCCTTCTCGCCACCTCCGCACTCCAGTCTTGTTAAACGCGGATCACCGCGTTCTCCCATTTACTGCTCCGAGTTTTCTTTGCCCATCTAAGGACCATTTCTCTATCCTTAAAACGGAGGAATCTCACTACTATGGCTCTGGGAATTTCTCCTGCTCTCGGTCCTCGCGCCATCACTCGGTATGCTCCCTCCACCTCCAACGGACCCGCCGGGGCCTCCGCTCCCATTAACGAGTGCAGCATCGTGCTCACATATGCCCCGACGTCCGCTCCCTCCGCACCTTCAGGAAGACCAAGAATCCTCAGGTTGTTCCTCCTTGCGTTGTTCTCCAGTGCCTCCAACCTTTCCGCACATCGTTTCTGATGTGCCTCTTGCGTCTCCGTCTTCACCACCAGGCCCTGTATGTCGTCCTCATTCTCAGCTGCCTTTGCCTTCACGACCCGAAGCTCCCGCTGCTGGGTCTTTTGTTCCTCCTTTAGCCCTTCGATCGCCTGTAGTACCGGGGCCAACAGCTCTTTCTTCATTTCCTTTTTGAGCTCTTCCACACAGCATTTCAAGAACTCTTGTTGTTCAGGGCCCCATGTTAAACTGCCACCTTCCGACGCCATCTTGGTTTTTGCTTGCCTTCCTTGCCGCTGTTCTAAAGGATCCACTGCAATCCGGCCACTTTCTCCTCCTTTTTTCATCCGTATCCGGGGGGGGATTCCCTTCTGGTTTACCGCACAGTGTTTGTAGCCGTCAAAATTGCCGTTGGGGCTCCTATCAAGAGCCCAAAAGTCCGTTTCACCGGGAGCTGCCGAAACGTGCGACTCAGCTGGTCATCGCCGCACCCGGAAGTCTTCTTTGTAACTTTTAACAAACCCGAGGATTTAAAATGCCCGATTTTGACAGCCTGTGATGGTTTTATCGTCGAACACTTAAAGTGGACAAATTGCTGAACATCAGTGCACCCACAGTATGTAGTGTGAACTCTATCTGCAAATAGGGAAGTAAAGTTATAATAGATAGTTTTTATGTGAACTTGCAACAGCCCAACTCATTCGGCTGAATGTCTTCTGTACCAACATTTCTGTGATGTTCTTGTCTGACAGAGCATAATTCTGTTGAGGGAACAACAATCTATTAAGGCAATTAGCACTTATTCTTAGGGATTTTGAATCTACATAGTGTAGTACAGTACATAAGGGCAGCACGGTAGCATAATGGCTAGCACAGTTGCTTCACAGCTCCAGGGTCCCAGGTTCGATTCCTTGCTTGGGTCACTGTCTGTGCGGAGTCTGCACGTTCTCCCCATGTCTGTGTGGGTTTCCTCTGGGTGCTCCGGTTTCCTCCCACAGTCCAAAGATGTGCAGGTTAGGTGGATTGGCCATGCTAAATTGCCCTTAGTGTCCAAAAAGGTTGGGTGGGGTTACTGGGTTACAGGGGTAGAGTAATGGTGTGGGCTTGTGTAGGGTGCTCTTTCCACAGGCCAGTGCAGACTTGATGGGCCGAATAGCCTCCTTCTGCACTGTAAATTCTATGATTAAAGCAATAAAGGACAATTTCACAAAGATGTCAGCTAAAAGCTGACGTGGCACCATCTGCAGCAATCAGCTGCAGGGTCAAGAAACATGTTCCAATTAAACCAGATTTCAGTGACTATAGCAGCTTGTTCTACAGCAGTCAGCATAAAGGTTATCAAACAAGTTTTTCTAATTCGACCCAAGGACCAGACACATCTATCGGATCTGGCAACAAGTAGGGAGTTTAGGGGAGATCTATAAAAAGATGAAGGGTAGATAAAAGTAGATGACACTCACTCTGCACATAGGTAACATGTTTAAAATTTATAATAGACATGATCCAATGTAAACAATATTCTTGCCTACGTAATCACACTCTGAATAAATGTTTCTGATTCTTTACGTTGGCAGAGTCAGCTCCAGAGTCAGCTCTGATGTTGTACTCTTCCAATGTGTTGGTCAATAAACAATCATTCTGTACCTGAGGCTCCTTTGATTATTTTGTGGGAAAACAAATCACCGCAATAATTTAGAAGTTATTCTTATAGTAAAACACAAACCGTTAAATTTGTAATGCTTTTATTTGAATGCAAGAATACGTACACTGAGGTCATTGATCTTTGCAATCTAGCGGAAAACAATTCCAGAACTAATAACCATACTTTGGGTCACTATCTGTGTGGGGTCTGCACGTCCATCCTTTGGCTGCGCAGGTTCCCTCCGGGTGCTCCAATTTTCTTCCACAAGTCCCGAAAGACGTGCTGTTAATTGGACATTCTGAATGCTCCCTCTGCGTACCCGAACAGGCGCCGGAATGTGGCGACTAGGAGGTTTTCACATTAACTTCATTGCAGGGTTAATGTAAGCCAATTTGTGACACTAATAAAGAATATTATTATTATTACTTTTTTCTTGTGTATTTTAAGGGTAACATAAGGTAGGCACTTTCTCTTCTGTGCAGCATGATTTACGAGAAGCATTATGCTGCGACATGACATTTAAGGGTAGGAATTCTCCAGCACAGAAGTGGTGGAAGCAGGGGCGTGGGCAGGGAAGGGAGGAATTAAAACTTGGAGCAGATTCAGCAGTAAATCAGTCATCATTTTTTTATACTGTCAATGTGATTGTTCAGGTCATTCAAATTGTTGTTCTGCCAGTGACTTTTCTTTGGACAGTTTAAAAAAAAAATTCTTAATCTTATTAAAGTAGCTTCCGATTTGGATAGTTCTTGGAAAATTAATCCTAGGGGAATAATTCTGGAAAATTGCAAACTTGGAATCTGACATGAAGAAATTAATTCTGAATTTGAAGAATTTGAAGAAAGCGGAACTGGGCCATTCTGAGTTCATTCACGAATATCCGGCTTTTTCCCAATTTGGATCAGCCTGGTGATGGAAGTGTTCAGTTTCTCAAAAGTGTAAATCAGCCAGCAAATCAGTAGAGCCGTTATGTACATCGCTAGAACATTTACAGAGCATAACTGACCTAAGCTGAGAATTCCCTTGCTGGCTATGACATGCTATGTGACTCTGGGATCACTTCAGATCTCAGGGTAATTCCTTCAAAAATTTAAAGGAAAAACAAATTGCATATATCTTGTTGGTTGTCAGATTTTAATCTGGCGCTGGTGCGATTTTTGAATGTTTGCTTCTGTTGTTCTGTCCATCAATCTTAATTTTGTATTAGCTAGAATTTGACATATGAAGGTTATACCTGCCAGTAAAGAAAGGAAAAAATGGTAGAAAGAATGAACACTAATCAAAGTAAATATCGATACCATAAATATTCACAGGCATTAGGAATGTCAGAAATATAAGCAGGAATAGGCCATTTAGCTCTTTAAGCCTTCTCCGGCATTCAACACGATCATGATTCTCTACCTCAACTCCACCTCTGAAACTGATAGAGATAGATTCCTCTCCCCTTCCAATTCTTCTGTTGCCCCTTCGTGCTTCCTTAGGCACTAGCAGTCTCTGGTACCTTACCCGGTCTCCAATTCTTCGTGTATCAGACTAAACAGCAAGAGTGAGCAGACTGGGGTGACACAGCGACACAGTGGTTAGCACTGCTGCCTCATGGCACTGAGGACCCGGGTTCGATCCCGACCCTGGGTCACTGTCCGTGTGGAGTTTGCACATTCTCCCCGTGTCGCTGGCTAGGACAACATTTATTGCCCACACCTAATTGCCCTTGAGAGCTGGTGGTGAGCTGTCTACTTGAACTGCTGCAGTACATAGTGGTGTTAGGTAGGGAATTTCAGGATTTTGACCCAGCAACAGTGAAGGAACTGCGATATAGTTCCACGTTAGGGTGGTGTGGGACTGCTCTTGTCCATCTAGGTGATAGAGGTCACAGGTTTGCACGGTGCTGTTGAAGGACCCCTGGTGAATTACTGAAGGACATCTTGTAGAGATGGTACAAACGTCTGTCGCCGTGTGTCAGTGGTGGAGGGGGTAAATGTTTAAGGTGATGGGTGGACTAAGCAGACTGCTTTGTCCTGGATGGTGTTGAATGTTACAGAGGTGCCTTGATGTCAAATATTAAATTTCGATTGCATCTGCTGGACTCACATGTGAAACTTTTAAAAAAGGGCAGTTTCAAGTGTTAAAACAAAGACAACTGCCAGAGGTCACCTGACATGTATCAACAACAAGTTGGCCAAGTTTCTCGAAATTCCCAATGTAGAATACAACTAAGACATGTCCAGGAAATCCTTCTGTGAAATTTCACACCAGCTAATGCCAAGGATTACTTCAAAGATGAACTGAAACTCAAAATGCATCACGATAATAGCGACATTCCATTCCATCAGGCTGGGTGGTAGAGAGCCGACAGAGACAATGGCCACCTTGGAGGTGTTGATATGTTCTTCCTTCTCCATTACATGGAAGAATGAATCAATCGGAAGTGATGGCTTGGACATTAAAAACTAATCACTTGGGTTATAATGCAATAACCAAGATCTGTCCAGACTTAAACTTATCAATGACCTTCTGTGGAACATTCAAACATTATCGAGAGAGACGTTATGTGATCGGGGGCACTGGTTTTAAATATATTTCATTACAAAACCCTGATTACCAAGGGCAGTCTGGAAATGGAACAACCAGAAACAGCAATAAGGCCGCTTGCCTTTCTCTCTCCCTTTCAACTAAAGTAAACCCTACCTGTTTACATCTGTCTGTGGACATCAGACAGGGAAATTCCAAAGCAGCATATCCAGGATAAAAATCCAAGGACTACAACCTAACAAATTGCCTGAGTCAACATGAGCGGTGAACTCTTTCTATCTTTGCTGTTTAGCATCCCGTAACAGCCTCCCCGAACAGGTGCCGGAATGTGGCGACTAGGGGCTTTTCACAGTAACTTCATTTGAAGCCTACTTGTGACAATAAGCGATTTTCATTTCATTTCATTTCATTTCATTGAAACTTAATTTGGCCTCCTCTGCTTTGTAACGTGAATTATTTCATGCTTATGTGCATGATGCAACATTTGGGTCTCGTATTGACCTTTTAAAATATTTTTAATATCTTTACCTGGGTAGATTTTTAGCACAATAAAAACAAACCCCTTTCATACTATGCTCAAGAAAGCCTGTCTGACTACGTTCTTTGCAATCAGCGCTTAACCAGTTAAGTACATTGAATTGGTGCATTTATCCTTAAAGATTTCAAAACAAATCTCCTGTTATGGCCAACTGAGGTGTGGGGAGAAAGGGGAGATTCCTTGCACCAGTTCTCACATGATCCTAACAGGAGCATCTTGAGTATTGTTGGAGCTACACACATCCAGGCAAATGGAAAGCATTCCATCACGCCACTGACTAGTGCCTTCCAGATGATGGAAAGGCTTTGGGAGGTCAAGAGGTGAGTTGCTCAGCATCTGACCTGCTCTTGTAGCCACAATGTTTATTTGGCTGGACTAGTTCAGTGATGGCAATGCCATTGTATGTCAAGTGGGGATGGTTATATTCCTACTTGATGGAGATGGTCATTGCCTGACACTCAAGTGGTGCGAATGTTACTTGTCACTAATCAGCGAAAGTCGGGATGTTGTCCAGCTCTTGGTGCAAATGAACATGGACTGCTTTAGTATCTGAGGAGTCACAAATGGCACTGAGTATTGTGAACTCATCAGTGAATATCCCCACTTTTAAAAAATACATTTAAGTACCCAATTCATTTTTTTCCAATTAAGGGGCAATTTGGCATGGCCAATCCATCTACTTTGCACATCTTTGGGTTGTGGGGGTGAACCCCACGCAAACACGGGGAGAATGTGCAAACTCCACACGGACAGTGACCCAGAGCCGGCATTGAACCTGGGACCTCGCCGCCATGAGGCGGCAATGCTAACCACTGTGCCTCCTTGCTGCCCCTACATCCCCACTTTTGACCTTATGTGGGAAAGTCATTAATGAAGAAGCTGAAGATAGCTGGACCTGGGACACAATCCTTAGGAACGCCTGCGGCGATGTCCCAGTGCTGAATTCCAACAACCACAACATATTCCCTTGTGACAATAAGCGATTTTCATTTCATTTCATTAGGTTCCCCTCTCTTGCTGCCTTCTGCTCCTGTCTCTTAAGGCCTTATTTGAAAATGGAAAATTCATATAAATTGTATTCTGCAGCATCGAAACACATGGAAACCATTGTATGTATTTATAGTTTTATCACATCTGTTTAGGTCTCAGATCACTTCAGATATGGTGAATATATGCAGTGCAGAGATGATTTTTACTGAAGTCAACACAGCAGATTTATGTGCGCCACAAAGTGCCACAAAAAACAATGAGATAAGTGACCATTCAATCTGTTTTTCTGGGATTGGTAGGAAAAGAGGAAAGTTCTCCAGGATACTGGGAGAACTTCCCACTCTTTTCTGAATAACACTGTCGGATTTATAACACTCTACTGATCAAGCAAATAGAAGTTCCATTTATTGCCTGATCTGAGACATTAATCTAATGTCAGACTCAATGGCCGGGATTCTTTGTTGCCCGTCGCCGAAATGGGGAACGGTGATCAGGCAGAGAATAGCTCCCGACGCCAAAAACGCGACAGGTTCCGGTTTGCCGCTGAATTGCGATGTTCCGCCTCCTCCAAATTGGCGGCATTGCAACGCACACCATGCATATTTGCAACCACATTCGCATCTCATTATCGGGCCCACCCATGATGCTCCGCCTCCAATGGGCCGAGTTCCCAATGGCACGGGCCACGTGTGGTCTCAATAGTGGTGAGCCTGGCATGGTGCCCATGGAGAGAGAGTGAGGGCGTATGGACAGTGTCCAGCTCTGCCATACATTGCTGACATTCGTGCCGCTGGCCAGGGGGGTTCTGCCAGAGCTGGGGGGAGTAGTAGGGGGGTGGCCGGGAGGTGGGGTCAGGGTGGATGGTACTCGGTCCAGGACAACCGGCGCCATATTTTCAGGTGCGATCGGTGTGTGTGTAGTGTACACGTGGCCGCAGCTTGTCAGCCCTGTGCTTATCCAGCATGGACCCGGCGATTCTCCCACCGTTTGTCACGTGTTCCGTGGGTGTTTCACGCGGCGCCGGTGCTAGCCCCTCACCGGTAGCGGAATCGGTGCGGGTGTGCTGCCGATTTTTCCATTGTGGAACCCCACGGATCCTCCGTTGGAGTCAGCACTTAGCTGCAGAAACGGAGAATCCAGCCCAATGTTTTTTGTACATCCTGAGCTGGAGCTTTTTCAAGGTTTTGTTTCAAGACAAGAGTATTGCCAACTGAGTCAAGCTGATGCTACCTTCAATTATTCTGAGAGAAAAATGTCTCCAACTGGTTTCCTCTACTCACCAAAAGAGCTGTGATGCGCCCAGAAAACCTAGAATCACGTTAGTTTTGATGATTTATTTCTCTTTTAATTTGGCAGAGAGAGCACGGGAGGCAAAAAAATGATGCCCAGTAATCATTGCAAAGGGATCCCTGTAAAGCAAGTACAAACAGGTTAAAAAAAAGGTACATTAGATAAATACCAACATCCTCATTCCCTGAGTATGCATTACTACTTTTATTTATTGTCATATGTTTCTGCAGTCCCTCTATATTTTGTTGTTAATCCAATTCTTTTTCTGTAGCTTGGGTGCTGGAGATGGGAGGAATGTGTTGACATATTTTGGTTGGTCTGGTCTGTAAGCTTCAATGTTATGCTGTGGTCTGAGAGGAAGTTGAGGTGGTAATCTCATTTTCTGCCAATACCTAAAATTGAATGTTCACATTTCCATTATAATACAATAATTCTTATCTACATTGATGTAGCACCTAGTTACCACAAAGCATTCAACATTCTTCACATAATGAATGCTTTTGCAATGCCCTGCCTATTATATAGGCAAATACATTAGGTATCATGCAGGTATCGTGTGAAATGCTAATATATCTGATTAGTGTGTTAAAAGCGATGAAAGATTTGTGGTATCTGATGATAGATGAAATCCCATGCCTGGGCTTGGAGAGATAGCTGACCCAAGATGCTTCAGATTTCTCTGATATAGTAGTTTTTTAAGATTAGAAGATAACCAACTGTCATCAGCACTACCACTTTGTTCTGTTAAAAATTACATTTGGTGGTCTCTGCATTGATCTTGCAGACTTCCCCAATGGGTGGGTGACTTTTCCCATCCATGAATGCAGCTTGCTCTTGTGGGATGTTCCTTGAGCAATTAATTTTAAGTTGCATCACCGAAAGACTACCGTTAAATAAACCTTGTGAAATGTTACCATTTTCATCATAAGAAGAGGAAAGAAGGGAGAGGGGAGATTTTTAGATTTATTCTAAAATTTACTCTACACTTATTCTTCTTTTTAAAAAAAGAACAAATTTAGAGTACCCAATTAATTTTTTTCCAATTGAGGGCCAATTTAGCGTGGCCAATCCACCTAATCTTCACATGTGTGGGTTGTGGGGGTGGAACCCACACAGACACGGGGAGAATGTGCAAACTCCACATAGACAGTGACCCAGGATCGAACCCGGGTCCTCAGCGCCGTAGGCAGCGGTGCTAACCACTGCGCCACCATGCCACCCCTGCACTGGGTTTGTTTAGCTGTCTAATGATGGGCACCTGAAGTAAGGTGACTGTGAGAGCCAAGAGCTCCCTCTGCATCCAACGTGTAAATATTTCTTTTGTTTTTACCATTTGAAGTTGATGATGGGTATTGCTTCAGGAACTGGACATGGGGAGGGAATAGAGAGGAGCAGGGTCTGGGGAGGGGCCTCCATGCTAGCAAGCTTAAATTGGCTAGTGAACGGGAGTGAGGTGAGGGGAGCGGCTGCAGTCATTGGAGTATGATTGAACAGGTTTCAACGGTCCTGGGAGTTGTGAAAGGTGGGGTGATGGGATCGATACTGGGAGAGGTGTTTTCGTGAGGAAGTGGATGGGAGAATTCTGCGACGGGGGGGGGGGGGGGAGGTTTGATGGCAATAATGGGGCTGGGGCAGGCCAGGCCCAGTGGGCAAGGCCTGGAATTATGATGATGGCAGATTGGAGGGGAGGGTGAGAGACCCCCGGTCAGAATAGAAAAGTGGAATGTGAAGGGTTTGGGTGGGTCAGAGAAGAGATTGAGGGTGCATGCGCACCTAAAAAGCTTAATGACCGATGCAATGATTTTCCACCTGATGGTGAAGGACTAGGTGAGGCTCAGGAAGGGCTGGGTGAGTTAGGTATTCCATTCGGTATTCAATAGTAAGGCTCGGGGGTAGCGGTATTGTGGGCAAGAGGGTGAGGTTTAAGATAGAGAAGTTGGTGACGGACGAGGGGGTGGGGGGAGGGGGGTGTAGATATGCGATTGTAACAGGGACATTGGTGGCACTGGTGAGTGTATATGGCCCCATCTGGCATGCTGCAGGGTTTGCGAAGAGGATGCTGGGGGCCATCCCGGACTTGGACACACACAAGCTCATAGTAGGCGGGGATTGGAATATGGTGCAAGGATGGATAGGTCACAGCCGCAGTCATTGGCCCAATCCGGGGTTGGGGGGGGGGGCAGACTATTTTGTGGTCGGGAAGACATTATTGGCTGGAATTAGGGGATCGGAGTATTCTGTGATTGCGATCTCGGACCATGCGCCGCATTGGGTGGGTGTGGTCCTGAAGAGAGGGGTAGCCCGGAGGCCCGGGTGGAGAATGGAGATGAGGTTGTTGGGGGATTCAAGCTTTTGTGATAAGATTGAGAAGGTGTTTGAGCAATGTGTAGGATTTAACTGTACTGGGGAAGTATCGCAGGCGGTGGTGTGGGAGACCCTGAAGGCGGTAGTGAGGTGATATTGTTTAAGGTCAAGTTGGATAAAGAGGAGAGGGAGGAGTGTCAAAGGTTGGTAGAGGAGATGTTGGAGGTGGACAGGAGGTATGCGGGAGATGGAGATCCGGCCCTTCTGGACAGGAGGCAGGAGCTCCAGGCTAGTTTTGACCTGTTGTCAACAGGGAAGGCGGTGTGCCAACTGAGGCGGACGAGGGGAGTGGTTTATGAATCTGGGGAGAAGGCGGGTTGTAAGCTGGCTGGCCAACCTTGGAGGGAGGCAGCGGCGAAAGGGATAGTCAATGTGCGGGAAAGGTTGGGGAAATTGGTGGTGGCTCCGAAGCAGATTAATAAGGTTTTTGAGGAGTTTTATATATGTCGGAGCCACCGGGGGAGGAACGAGGGATGAGGGAGCTCTTGGATGGGTTGGAGTATCCGAAGTTGGAGGAGGGGGATAGGGCTAGGCTGGAGGGACCGGTGGAGGAACAGGAAGTAAAGGAGGCAATCGGGAAAATGCAATCGGGGAAGGCCGATGGGCCGGATGGGTTCCTGGTGGAGTATTATAAGAAGTTCAAAGACAAGTTGGCTGATGGTGGGGATTTGAGGAGGCGATAGGGAGGGGTGGTACTACCACAAACTTTGGGACAGGCTTCAAACTCCCTGTTATTAAAGAAGGACAAGGACCCCAAGGAGTGTGGGTCATCTAGGCCCATAGCCTTATTGAATGTAGATGCCAAGATATTGGCGAAGGTGCTGGTGGTTGGCCTGGAAGGGTGCCTCCCAAAGGTGATAGGGGAAGACCAGACAGGGTTTGTGAAAGGAAGGCAGCTGTTCCCGAATGTCAGAAGGTTATTAAACGTGATCATGACACCAGCCAAGGGAAAGGAGACGGAGGGGGTGGTGGCGCTAGATGTGGAAAAGTTGCTCGATCGGGTGGAGTGGGGGTACTTTATGACGTTCGTTCCTGGAGTGATTTGGGATTGGGTCTAGGTTTACGGCGTGGGTACAGCTATTATATCAGGAACCAATGGCGAGCGTCTGCACAAACAATTTGAGCTTGGGTACTTTGCTCTGCACTGGGGTAACAGGCAGGGGTGTCTTATGTCCCCCCTGCTTTTTGCATTAGCGATAGAGCTATTGGTCATTACCTTAAGGAGTTCGGGACTGTGGAAAGGGATAGTGCGAGGGTGTCCTTGTACACGGACGATTTATTGCTGTATATCTCGGAGCCGCGTAGGTCGGTGGGGAACATAATAGGACTTCTCCAAAGGTTCGGGTCGTTTTCAGGAGATAAGCTGAATTTAGAGAAGAGTGAGTATTTTATGTTGTCCGAGCCATGAGTGGGGGCAGGAGTGGGGAGGCTGCCATTTCGCAGGGCGGCAACATACTTCAGGAATTTGGGGGTGCAGGTGACGCGGGACTGGGGGGCTTCGTAGGTACAATTTCATTAGCTTCTGGAGAGGGTAAAGGCTGACTTGGCAAGGTGGGACAATCACCCTCTGTCATTGGCAGGCCGGGTGCAGGTGATTAAAATGAATATGCTGCTGTGATTTTTGTTTTTATTTCAGTACCTGCCGGTCTTTTGACCCAAGTTATGTTTTAAAGAAGTGGACAAATTGGTCACCTCATTCATCTGGGTGGAGAAGGTAGTCAGGGTCAGGAAGAAGGTCCTGCAGAGAGGGTGGCAGGCGCTGGGACTGGCCCTCCCAAATCTATTATATAACTATTGGTGGCAAATGCGGTGAAGGTGCAGAATTGGGTCTGGGGGGCAGGGGGAGGGAGGGGGGGAGGGTGGGGGGGGGGGGGGGAGTCCCGGTGGGTTACGATGGATGAGGGTATGTGCAGGGGGTCAGGGTTAAGGGTGCTGGAAACGGCACCGCTTCCACTGGCGCCAGGAACGTAGTCTGGGAGTCCAGTGGTTGTGGCAATGCTGAAGATTTGAAGGCAGTTAAGGCAGCACCTTAAGCTGAGGGCTGGGTGAAGGGAGATGTCAATTAGGGGGCATCTTAGGTTTGAACCGGGAAGGTTTCGGAGATGGGAGGAGAGGGGTAATAAAAGACCTGTTCCTGGGGGGAATGTTTTGCAAGGTTGGACGAGTTGGGGGAGAAGTTGGGGCTGGCACAAGTGAAAGGGTTTAGGTACCTGCAGCTCCGAGATTTTGTAAGGAAGGAGTTTCCGAGCTTCCCGATAGCGCCGGCTCCCTCATTGTTGGAGGAGGTACCGTTGGCAGGAAGATTGGAGAAGGGGGTGGAGTCGGCAATTTACAGGAAGATTCTGAAGGAGGACAGGGTGTCCATGGAAGGGATTAAGGCCAAGTGGGAAGAATAGTTTGGGGAGGTTATGGAAGGTCTGTGGTGTGAGGTGCTCCGAAGGGTGAACGGCTCAACCTCATGCACGAAGTTGGGGCTGATTCAACTGAAGGTCATGTATAGGGCACACCTCAGGAAAGCGAGGATGAGTCGGCAGCATGGTGCGCAGTGGGTTCGCCCTGCTGCCTCACGGCACCTTGATCCCAGGTTTGATCCCGGTTCTGGGTCCGTGTGGAGTTTGCACATTTTCCCCCATTTGGGTTTCGTCCCCACAACCCAAAGATGTGCAGGCTAGGTGGATTGGCCACGCTAAATTGCCCCTTAATTGGAAAAAATGAATTGGGTTCTCTAAATTTAAAAAAAAAGGAAAGCGAGGATGAGCCAACACTTAGAGGGGGTGGAGGATGTCTTTGAGCGGGGTGGTAGGGGCCCCGCAAACCATGTACATTGGTCCTGCCCAAAGGTGCAGAGGTACTGGAGGGAGATCTTTAGCATCAACTTGGGGTACTACATGTGGCTTTCGAACCGGGTCCCTTGAGGCCATTTTCGGGGTGTAGGACTGGCCCGTGCTGCGGGCGGATGCAGGGGAAGATGTTTTAGCCTTCGCCTCGTTGATTGCCTGGAGGCGGGTCCTGTTGGGATGGCAGTCAGCTTCTCCACCCTATGCCTTGGTGAGGCAGGAGGATTTACTGGAATTCTAGACCCTTGAGAAGGTGAAATTTGAGCTAAGGGGGGAAAGGAGGGGGTTCTACAATTCATAGGAATAGTTTATTATGCACTTTCGGGGACTTGTTGCCATTGAACACTGGGGGAGTGGGAGAGGTGGGGTGGGGTGGGGTGGTGGGGGGGGGGGGGGGGGGGGGGGGTTATTTTTCTATGTTTTGTTGTTAATTTATTTTTTTGGAATGTCCCAGTTGATGTGCCAGACTGTATATTGACGTCGCTGTTTTTGGGGATTGTTGCTTTGTTTGTTTTTCTTTTGTTGTTTGATGAAAATGATGAAAATGTGGAGAATTTAATAATAAGTTTATTGAGGGTGGAAGATGAGAGGCTGGCGGGGAGAGTATTGGAATTGTAGCAACAGATAATCTGAGGCTGAGTGGAGACCGACAATAGTAAGGAGATTTAAAAATGAAGATGTGATAAATAAAAATTCTGCCATTCTGCTTCCTCACTTTTGGGATCCAAGGAATATTTATGCAGGACATTCCTGCAGGGAGTGAGAATGGCCAGGTGGAACAAATGGCTTTTTTACTTCATCTTTTTGCAAGTTCTTAAAGTCTGATTCACTTACAGAAATGTTGTACTTTGTTCTGACGAGAGTTCTCATAGCCATGGAAGTACCACAAAGACAACACTCGTTCATGCTCCCTGCAATTTGACAGCCTAGGCATAATGTACAGAATGTGCCACAGAGACCTAGAAGCAATGAGAGAAAGCATAAAATATAAATGTATCACAAACTTCCAATGGAGAGAACAGAGAAGTTAATGTTTTGGGTGCATGTAATTCTTCAAAATACAAATTTGAAGAAAGATTCTCATTCAAAATGGTGGCACATTTTCCTCCGATGCTACGTAATCTGCGGAGATCTTTTAAAAATGTATTCAATCTTGTGATGTGAGCATTTAGTTGGTAGAATGCGTACATGGAGGATTGTAGAGGACTGGTGGAGAGAACATAGATAGGGAAGGGTGAGAGGGAAGGGTGAGACCATGGGGGTGATTCTATGGGTCTGTTAGCCAGTGGCGAGAATCGCAATGGGCCAGTGAATTGGGCATGAGGCCAAAAATGGGATTGATGCCTGTTCCGACTCTCCTGATCTGCCTCTCTGGCCCCGATGAGGTTCCCACCGGCTCCGACAAGGTTCTCACCCAAACCTGCGGGAACATGCAAACTCCTCATTAAAGCTGATTTCCTTTTCATTATCAGGCAGGAACCCCGATTCACTGGGAAGCTCCAGCACCTCCTTCCAGAGGTCCCGCTGGTGCGAATTGGTGCAAGTCCTGACAACTGTGGACATGGTGGCTTGCATTCTGAGGGGGTGAGTACTCTCTCTACACTTGCCTGCAGGGTGCTGAGGGATATCCTGCAGGGGAATTGGGGGTCAGGGGGGCTTGGGCTGGAGGGGCTCAGGTCAGGAGTGTTTCCCGGGATGAAGGTCGTTTGGCTAGTCTTTCTATCTGTAGCCATTAAACCTTTAAAATATCGAGGCGTGGACCTTTATTCAAACCGAAAAGTTGGACTCAAACTGAAGGTTTGTGGGGTCGGGGAGGATGTTTGATGTTTGATGGTTGTTGTATATAGGATGTTAATCATGCGCAGGAAATGTTACACGGGCTGGGGGAGAGAGGGGGATGGCGATGGGGGAAAAGAGACAAGGCCGCGACAGGAGCTGCGCCAGAGGGGGCGGGGTAAGCTTAGGAAAGCGCGGTTTTTTTTTCCCGCGCCAGGGAAGAAAGGCGGGAGGGGGAATGGAGGAACGCACACTGATTGGGAGATTCCCACACGGGGGGGTCAATGGGACGGCGGGGGAAGCCGGGGTCAGCAGGTGTCAGCTGACTTACGGGAGTGTTATGGGTGGAGCAAAAAAGCTAGACACGGGTCCAGCGGGGAGGGGGGGGGGGGGGGGGGGGGGGGGGGAAGGGTTGCTGCTGCACTGGCCGAAGGGGAATGGGACACAGAAGAGATGGTCGGGGCGGGGGTCTCCCGTCTCGGGGACTGGAAGGTGAGGGCGGCGCGGGCACGGGACTGGTCTAGAAAAGGAGATGGCTAGTCGGCGGGTGGGGGGGGGGGGAGGCCCCCCAATCCGGCTGATAACGTGGAATGTGAGGGGCCTGAATGGGCCGGTAAAGAGGGCCCGAGTGTTCGCGCACTTAAAGGGACTGAAGGCAGACGTGGTCATGCTCCAGGAGACACATTTGAAGGTGGCGGATCAGGTCAGGTTAAGAAAGGGGTGGGTAGGACAGGTATTCCACTCGGGGCTGGACGCCAAGAACAGAGGGGTGGCAATATTGGTGGGAAAGCGGGTGTCGTTTGAGGGCAAGAATATCGTAGTGGACAACGGAGGCCGATACGTGATGGTGAGCGGTAAGTTGCAGGGGACGTGGGTGGTGTTGGTAAATGTATACGCCCCGAACTGGGATGATGCCGGATTCATGAAGCGCATGTTGGGGCGCATTCCGGACCTGGAGGTAGGAAGCTTGATAATGGGTGGGGATTTTAATACGGTGTTGGACCCAGCACTGGATCGCTCCAGATCTAGGACCGGAAAGAGGCCGGCGGCGGCCAAGGTGCTTAGGGGGTTTATGGATCAGATGGGGGGAGTGGACCCATGGAGGTTTGCAAGGCCGCAGGCCAGGGAATTTTCTTTTTTCTCCCACGTGCACAAAGCCTACTCCCGGATAGATTTTTTTGTTCTGGGCAGGGCGCTGATCCCGAAAGAGGAGGGAACGGAGTATTCGGCCACAGCCATTTCAGATCACGCCCCGCACTGGGTGGAACTGGTGTTGGGAGAGGAGAGGGACCAACGCCCGCTGTGGCGGTTGGATGTGGGACTGCTGGCAGATGAAGTGGTGTGTGGGAGGGTGAGGGGTTGTATCGCAAGGTACTTAGAGGTCAACGACAACGGAGAGGTGCGTGTGGGGTGGTATTGGAGGCGCTGAAGGCGGTGATCAGGGGAGAGCTAATCTCCATCAGGGCTCATAGGGAGAAGATAGAGGGCATGGAAAGGGAGAGGCTAGTGGGGGAGATCTTAAGAGCGGACAGGAGATATGCAGAGGCCCCTGAGGAGGGATTACTTAGGGAAAGGCGACGTCTCTAGGGCCTTCTAAAAGGCGAGGATTTTGACCTGTTGACCACAGGGAAGGCAGAGGCTCAGTGGAGGAAGGCGCAGGGGGCGACCTACGAGTATGGGGAGAAGACGAGTTGGATGCTGGCACACCAGCTCCGTAAGAGGATGGCAGCGAGGGAAATAGGTGGAGTTAAGGATGGAAGGGGAGCTACGGTGCGGAGTGCGACGAAAATAAATGAGGCATTCAAGGCCTTCTATGAGGAGCTGTACAGATCCCAGCCCCCAGCGGGGGAAGAGGGGATGAGACGATTCCTAGACCAACTGAGATTCCCGAGGGTGGAAGATCAAGAGGTGGCTGGTTTGGGGGCACCAATTGGGTTGGAGGAGCTGAGCAAAGGTCTGGGGAATATGCAGGCAGGGAAGGCCCCGGGACCGGACGGGTTCCCGGTGGAGTTCGACAGGAAGTACATAGACCTGTTGGCCCTGCTGCTACTGAGGACCTTTAATGAGGCAAAGGAGGGAGGGACCCTGCCCCCGACAATGTCGGAGGCGACGATTTCTTTGATTCTAAAGCGGGACAAGGACCCACTGCAATGTGGGTCGTACAGGCCGATCTCGCTCCTCAACGTGGATGCTAAGTTGCTGGCAAAAGTGCTGGCTACGAGGATCGAGGACTGTGTCCCGGGGGTTATTCACGAGGACCAGACGGGATTTGTAAAGGGCAGGCAACTAAACACCAATGTGCGGCGGCTCTTAAAAGTGATGATGATGCCATCAGTGGAGGGAGAGGCGGAGATAGTGGCAGCTATGGATGCGGAGAAGGCCTTTGACCGAGTAGAGTGGGAGTACCTTTGGGAAGTGCTGCGTAGGGTTGGGTTCGGGGGAGGGTTTATTAGCTGGGTTAAGCTCCTTTACAGAGCCCCGGTGGCGAGTGTGGTTATGAATCGGCGGAGGTCGGAGTATTTTCGTCTGTACCGTGGGACGAAACAGGGGTGCCCCCTGTCCCCCCTGTTGTTTGCATTAGCAATTGAACCCTTGGCCATATCATTAAGGGAGTCTAGGAAATGGAGGGGGGTGGTCCGAGGGGGAGAGGAGCATCGAGTGTCGCTTTATGCAGATGACCTGTTGTTGTATGTGGTGGATCCAGTGGAGGGGATGGTGGAGGTCATGCAGACTCTAAGGGAGTTTGAGGATTTTTCGGGCTATAAGCTTAATGTAGGGAAGAATGAGCTTTTTGTAGTACAGGCAGGGGGCCAAGAAAGGGGGATAGGCGATCTACCGCTGAGGAGGGCTGAGGGGAGTTTTCGGTACCTGGGGTTCCAGATAGCCAGGAGTTGGGGGGCCCTACATAAACTGAATCTGACGAGACTGTTGGAGCAGATGGAGGAGGACTTCAAAAGATGGGACATGTTACCGCTCTCGCTAGCGGGTAGAGTGCAGTCGGTCAAAATGGTGGTCCTTCCAAGGTTTCTCTTTGTGTTTCAGTGCCTTCCCATCGTGATCACCAAGGCCTTTTTTAAGAGGGTAGGCAGGAGCATTATGGGGTTTGTGTGGGCGAAGAAGATCCCGAGGGTAAGGAGAGGGTTTTTGGAGCGCAGTAGGGACCGAGGAGGGTTGGCGCTACCGAATTTGGGGAGCTACTACTGGGCAGCAAATGTGGCGATGATCCGTAAGTGGGTGATGGAGGGAGAGGGGGCGGCATGGAAGAGGTTGGAGATGGCGTCCTGCAAAGGAACGAGTCTGGGGCCACTGGTGACGGCACCGCTGCCGCTCTCGCCGTCAAGGTACACCACGGGCCCGGTGGTGGCGGCAACGCTAAAGATCTGGGGCCAGTGGAGACGACATAGGGGCGCAATGGGAGCCTCGGTGTGGTTCCCGATCAGGGGTAACCACCGTTTTTTCCCGGGGAGGATGGACGGGGGGTTTCAGAGCTGGCATCGGGCGGGGATTAGAAGAATGGGGGACCTGTTCATTAACGGGACGTTTGCGAGCCTAGGGGCACTGGAGGAGAAGTTTGGGATACCCCCGGGAAATGCTTTCAGATACATGCAGGTGAGGGTTTTTTGTGAGGCGGCAGGTGAGGGAATTCCCGTTGCTCCCGGCACAGGAAATTCAAGACAGGGTGACCTTGGGTGTATGGGTGGGAGAGGGCAAGGTGTTGGCAATATACCAGGAGATGAAAGAAGAGAGGGAGGCGTTGGTAGAGGAGCTGAAGGGTAAATGGGAGGAGGAGGTGGGGGAGGAGATTGAGGAGGGGCTATAGGCTAATGCCCTAGGGAGGGCTAATTCTTCCTCCTCGTGTGCCAGGCTTAGCCTGATACAATTTAAGGTGGTTCACAGAGCGCACATGACGGGGGCGAGGCTGAGTAGTTTCTTTGGGGTGGAGGACAGATGTGGGAGGTGCTCACGAAGTCCGGCAAACCATGTCCATATGTATTGGTCATGCCCGGCACTGGAGGGGCTCTGGAGGGGAGTGGCGGAAACAATATCTAAGGTGGTGAAAGCCCGGGTCAAGCCAAGCTGGGGGGCTAGCAATATTTGGAGCAGTAGATGAGCCGGGAGTGCAGGAGGCGAAAGAGGCCGGCATTCTGGCCTTTGCGTCCCTAGTAGCCCGGCAAAGGATCTTGCTAATGTGGAAGGAGGCGAAGCCCCCCAGCGTGGAGGCCTGGATAAATGACATGGCTGGGTTCATTAGGCTGGAGAGGATAAAGTTTGCCTTGAGAGGGTCTGCGCAGGGGTTCTACAGGCGGTGGCAACTGTTCCTAGACTATCTCGCGGAGCATTAGATGAAGGTCGGTCAGCAGCAGCAGCAGCAACCCGGGGGGGGGGGGTGTCTCGGGAGGGGGAAGGGGAAGGGGGGGTCTGTCTGGGGGGTATTTGAGCAAGAGAACACATGAAAGATCTGGAAAACTGGCATGGATGGGAGAAATTCAGTGTACAAAGCTCTGTAACATATCGTTTTACCATGTTTATATCTTGCTATGTGCGTTACCTTTCTATTTTGTTACGAGGGAGGGGGGTTTGTTTGTAAGTGTGAAAAATTGTGTTAAAAAACTTCAATAAATATATATATTTTTTTAAAAACCTTTAAAAGATCTTTCAGGATTTCATGTTAAAGATCTTTGAGAAGAAAGTGAAAATCTTCTCTCTGTAGCCCTAAGCACTTTAAACTCTCTCTCAGCAAGTCAGGATCAAAGATTTGTGAGATGAAGGTAAAAGTCTTCCCTTTACTGTGGTGGAAACTCTTGAATTTATTTTATTACAGTGAATTTTGTTGCCCGTAACTTTTTCAAGCCTGAGTGCATGCTTAGAAGCCTAAAAGCTTTGATCTGAATTACTTACATTAAATTTCATGGTCCCTTGCCTTTTGCAAGACTCGTGATTGACAAGTCCTGGTAATGTCAAAGGCAGCGTTACCATTGTTTATTTATATAGCTTTACAGGGTTTCATTAACTCTGAAATACTTCCTCTTTTGAGCAGCTGTTCTTTCTAACTGCAGTTTTCAAAAAGAGACTGGGTGCGATTCCCCACTCCCACGCCAGTTAGGAGAATCACCTGGGCCGCCAAAATTTCCCAGGACGCCGGTCCGACGCCCTCCCGCGATTCTCCCAAGCGGCGGTTTTCGCGGGCCGCAGGCCAGAGAATCGCCGGAGACACCGAAAATGGCGATTCTCCGGCACCCCCGCTATTCTGAGGCTCGGATGGGCCGAGCGGCCAGGCCAAAACGGCGGGTTCCCCCCGGCGCCGTCCACACCTGGTCGCTGCAGTCGTGAGCGGTGCGTGAACGCCGGGGGGGCGGCCTGCGGGGGGGCGAGAGGGGATCCTACACCGAGGGGTACCTTAGATGTGGGGAGGACATCCTTCCTTCTGCGGCCCCGCAGGATCCGTCCGCAATATTCTTGCGGGGCGGACTTAGAGAGGACGGCAACCACGCATGCGCGGATGACGGCCGTTATGCGGCGCCGGCCGCGTCATCTATGCAGCGCCGCTTTTACCCGGGCGACAAGGCCTGGCGCGTGTAGATGACGCGGCCCCGGTCCTGGCCCATTGTCAGGGCCTGAATCGGTCGGGACCGGGGCCGTTTTGCGCCGTCGTGAACCTCGACGGCGTTCACGACGGCGCGGCCACTTCGGCGCGGGAGTGGAGAATCCCGCCCACTGTCTCTTTGTTCTGAACAGCTTCCAGAAGGAGCAGGTACTGTGTCTAAGTGGTGCCCACACACCTGTTCTTTCTAGGTTGGCACTGCCAAGAGGCCTGAAGGGGGTGCTGAAGGGGGGACTAAGAGGGTTGCTGAAAGAGGGTGGACTGAGGGGGCAGCTGAGGGGGGGGGTTAAGGGGGGGTGACGTGGAGAGAGAAAATGTTGGCGGGAGAAGGCCCTTGCCAACGATTGGGGCCTTGCCAGTGATCGGGGGTGGACCTTGCCAGTGATTGAGCGGGGTGGTGGGGGGGACTTGACAGCGATCCAGGGGGGCTGCAAAAGTATTCTGACATCGGGGTGCCAAATCTGAGGGGCGGGACCTGCCAGTGAGATTAAGCCCAGTTTCACTCCGGTCCAGTGAAAACCCTGATCCTCTTTTTAAAAAAATTCTCTGTGCCATTGAATGGTACGTCAGCTTTGCTCCCACGCCAGAGGAAATTGGTCCCAATTCTTCATTGGCGGGAGCACTTTGGCTGAACATGGGAGAATTGCACCCTATATACGGACTTGAATAGGAAGATAAGAATTTAAAAATGAAAACTGGGTGCCGATGTAGTTCAGTGAGTACAGGGCTAATGGGTGAGCGAGATGGTGCAGCTAGAATAAGGGCAGTAGAGTTTAAAATAAACTTTTTTTCCCCTTTAAAAAAAATTTAGAGTGCCCAATTCATTTTTTCCAATTAAGGGGCAATTTAGCCTGGTCAATCCACCTACCCTGCACATCTTTGGGTTGTGGGGGTGAAATCCACGCAAACACGGGGAGAATGTGCAAAACCCCACACGGACAGTGACCCAGAGCCGGGATTCGAACCTGGGGCCTTGGCGCTGTGAGGCAGCAGTGCTAACCACTGCACCACCGTGCTGCTCTGAGTTTAAAATAAACTTAATGGAGGATGGAAAATTGGGGAGGGGACAGGAAAACACTGGAATCGTCAAGTTTGAAGGTCACAATTGCATGAATAAGGGTTTCAGCCACAGATGTAGATGTTGTGAGGCATAAGCTGGAACATAAGATATTATGGAGTTTGAAGTGGGTAGTCTGAATGATGGTGAAGATATGGTAGCAGAAACACAATATAAGGTACTAAAATGATGGCAAGGTTTGCAAATAACCCGGTTCACCTTGAAATAATAGCTAAGGTATCAGTGGCAAGTGGTTAGGATTTCTGGTGGGGGCCGAAGAGAATAGGTTCAATCTTTCCAATGTTTAATTGGAGAAATTTGTAGCTTGTCCACAACTGGATGCTGGCAGCTCTGAAGGGGTCACGAGAAATAGCCATGGAACGTCTTGCATTCATATACACATTTCAATGGCCTCAGGACATCCCAAAACAACAAAGTAATTTTGGTGTTGTCACTGCCGCAATGTAGGAAATGCAATAGCCAATGTATGCACAGCAAGATCTCACAAACTACAACAGGTGAATGATCAAATAATCTGTTTTCTGTGGTTGAGCGATAGATATTAACTAGGATCCTTGGGGAGAAGTCTTTGCTCTTCTTCAAATGGTGCCATGGATCATTGATGGCCACTTGAGAGGTTTAACATTTAATCTGAAAGATGGGACCTTCAACTTTGCAGAAACCTTAGGGGCAGCACGGTAGCACAAGTGGATAGCACTGTGGCTTCACAGCCCAAGGTTTGATTCCCCGCTGGGTCACTGTCTGTGCGGAGTCTGCACATTCTCCCCGTGCCTGCGTGGGTTTCTCCGGGTGCTCCGGTTTCCTCCCACAGTCCAAAGACGTGCAGGTTAGGTGGATTGGCTATGATAAATTGCCCTTGGTGACCAAAAAGGTTAGGAGGGGTTATTGGGTTACGGGGATAGGGTGGAAGTGAGAGCTTAAGTGAGTCGGTGTAGACTCGATGGGCCGAATGGCCTCCTTCTGCACTCTATGTTCTATGAATAGAAAGCGCTATGAAAAACCCTTCAGTGCTGCATGAATTATCAGCCTAGCTTTTGTGCTCACGTCTTGGGAGTGGGACTTGAACCCACAATGATTTATCTCAGAGGCGGGGATGTCACTATTGAACCATCGGCTGATGTGTGGCTCAGTTCGTCACACTCTCACCTCCTATCAAATTCCTTACTGTTTATTTTAACTGAAGTGATCAGGACCACATTAAAAATAAATTTGACAATCCTACACCCAGCCACTTGCAAGCTCATATTAGCGATACAGCAAAATATAGTGTGTTGTCTTTTCAGTCTGTTTGCAGGCAAAGTGCTAAACTTTACGTAATGAATAAAATGGTTATTTGTGCCACTGATTCTGTTGGGATATTGTTTACAAATCTGAGAAAATTCTTTCCAAAACATTTAAAGATCTTAGGGAAGAATTTCCACAGACATTTTCCTAATCTCCTCCATACCTGGCTGGAGACCCCTGCAATAAAAGTGCAAACAGCCAAAGTTGCTATTTTTCCATGATTTTCATCAGTTTCCCAATCTGTTGCAGCAAGAGATCGGGGAACCCCCATGGAAATTATTACTTGAATCTAAATTGGACTGATGAGCTTTTAAAACATTTTGAGGGAAGGGATTTTCCTTCCATTTTCTTCCTGTTACTTATTATTCTTTATTTTTTGCTGTGTTGATTAGCAGCTCTGCAGTATGTGCCAATGAAGTACTTCAAAAATATAGTCAATGTTGTGATGTTGAGAAATAAATATTAGTGTATTATACTCTCAATGCTCCGTCATTAATCTTCCTTCGGCATTGACAACAGGTCAGGTATAATTCTTTCGGGTAAATAAGTTCATTCAATGGAGCAGGATTGGAGGAATGTGTAGGATCACACAAGCATAAGTTGTTTCACAAATATATTGGTACAGCCCTAGGACTATTATCACTCAGCTAATTTTCATAATTCTTTTTGTAACAAGATAGTCACCTCTTGTTAAATTTTGTTTGCATTAAAAGATTTAGGCCTTTTTGACTGTGGTCACTGTTTGACTGAGATATAATGCGGAGCATGTAAGTGATCAGTTCCATATGTCGTACAGGTTGAAAATCCCTCATCCAAAATGCTTGGGGCCGAGTGTATCCAATTTTGGAATATTTCGGATTTCACAGATGCTGCACGGATTGGGAACTGTCATGTGCGGTGTGCGTTGGGAACTGCGCATTTGCGGAACATTGGGAACCGAGCATGTACGGAACATTGGGAACTGCACATATGCAGAACATTGGCAACTGCGCATGAGCGTTGGGAATTGCACATGTGCGGTGCGAATTTGCGCATTGGGATCTGCATATGTGCAGCGCGCATGGCCATAGGCAAGAAGAGCAAACGGAAAAGAAAACAGAAAGGCCTTTACATAGTTCATTGCCCACCCTCAAACTGTCCCAAAAAGCTCCAAAGCCAAGGAAGTACTTTTGAAATGTAGGCACTGATATAAAATAGGAAATGCATACAATAAATTCGAAAGAACCAAAAATTAACTAGGGAGCAGATAGGGCATGCAAATGTGGCTATGCAAACAGTTCAAAACTATATATGTAGACAGTGATATTCTCACATATTCCACAATCAGCAAAACAGTTGCACAGTCCGGTGGTCCATTCCCTTTTTGCTGAAGACATAGGCTGGTTTATTATAACCATGGGGGTGCTTCCAAACTGTGCCATTTTGGGGGCTTTTGTTTTGTTTCACAGTGACACACACAAAATCTAGAAAAGATAAAGAGAAATTTTAATTGAGAAATGGGTACTGACAATGAATTCTCCTGAGATCCCTTTCATTCAACATTTCCAGTTTACCATCATTATTTCTCTCTTTGGAATAGAACATTGAACGTTTGTGGAGAACGTCCACAATACTCACATATTGAAGTTACCTGGAAGAAGTGACTCTCAATCCCAGCCAATAAACATTCACATCTTATCTTCCCCAACCTGGTAAATTAATCCACATGTGAAGCAACTACTTGGAAAATGATTGCTGCCTTTGGGTGGTGGCGGGGAGGACAGTGGTGTTGTGAACTAGGTAAAAGTAAAGTCGCCATAGTCCTAAATGACCATCGGCTGTGTTCCCCTCTGAGGGGGAGAGCTGACTGGTGGTGGTTTAACCTGAGGATCACCACACCTCAGGCTGGGGGGGCGAGGTTGAGAAGTCGGGGCCTTCATGAATAACCTCAGTCGGTACTGGAATTGAACCCGCGCTGCTGACCTTGCTCTGCATCATGGACCAACTGTCCGGCCAACTGAGCTAAGCAACATGGACAATCAGCTGTACCAGCTTGATGCCTGAAATCAGGGAAATTGTGAAAAATTAATTTAGTTGGGAGGAAATTCAAAAATATCAAGCTCAATTCACTGTTTGAATGAAATCAAAAAGCAAGGGAAACAGGGCTAAATCGCTGGCTTTTAAAGCAGGTCAAGGCAGGCCAGCAGCACGGTTCAATTCCCGTACCAGCCTCCCCGAACAGGCACTGGAATGTGGCGACTAGGGGCTTTTCACAGTAACTTCATTTGAAGCCTACTTGTGACAATAAGGGATTTTCATTTCATTTCATTGAGCACAGCATTACTCCAAGAAACATGTTACCTGTAGCTATAATTTTTCAAGGGAATTGGCCCAGGTCTCTACCCTGAGTACAGAGAGTCCGTGGCAGCTGAAATCAGTCTATCAGAAGTTTAAACTTCCTGGGCAATTCTAATAACTGTCTGTGCATCACGACTCCCGTGAGGTACTGACATTCACCTCCCAACTTAGCTCCCATTTCTGACGATTTGGAGACCGGAGGATTTGAACCATAATTTATTTATTGCATTGCTATCCATCTGTAGAAGAGAGATTTAGACTGAAAATTAGGGTGTTTATATTTACTCCTTTTCCAGGTTCGAATAGTTCCGTGCATTATTTGGTTTTACAGATGAAACGAATAGCAACGCACCCACCATCAACCCATTGAATCAGGAAGCTGCAACATTTCCATCTTGTGCTATGTTTTTCATGGGGTATGGATATTGCTGGCAAGGGCAGCATCTGTTGCCCATCCCTAAATGCCCTTGAATTAAGTGGCTTGCTCGGCCATTACGGAGGCAGTTAAGAACCAACCACAGTACTGTGGATCATGGAGTTGACCAGATTGGGTAAGGGTGGCTATTTCCCTCCTCACAGCGCTGAGGATCCGGGCTCGATCCTGGCCCCAGGTCACTGTCCATGTGGAGTTTGCACATTCTTCCGTGTTTGCGTGGGTTTCACCCCCACAGCCCAAAGATGTATGCAGGCTATGTGGATTGGCCATGCTAAATTGGCCCTTAAGAAAAAGAAATTGGGTACTCTAAATTTATTTTTAAAAAGGATGGCAGATTTCCTTACCTGAAGGGCAGTAGTGAACTAGGTGGGTTTCAATGACAATCGATGTTAGCCTCATGGTCACCATCACTGAGACCCACTTAAAAGTTCCAGATTTTGTTAACTGAATTTAAATACATGACAGGGTCTGAACCCAAGTCCTCAGATCGGCACAGGCTTGGAGGGCCGAAGGGCCTGTGCTGTACTTTTCTTTGTTCTATCATTACCAGGGCCCATTGGAATGCTAGCTTA
The DNA here is from genome assembly GCF_047496885.1 of Scyliorhinus torazame. Classification (NCBI taxonomy): domain Eukaryota; kingdom Metazoa; phylum Chordata; class Chondrichthyes; order Carcharhiniformes; family Scyliorhinidae; genus Scyliorhinus; species Scyliorhinus torazame. The sequence continues at coordinate 144,478,158 of NC_092709.1, read as the reverse complement.
GGGACATTACCACTATGTCACTCTCTTCTGATCAATCTTTTCCAGAATAGATTTAATTGAGAATTTTAATTCCAGAAAGGTGGTCAGGAAAAGGAAAATATTTTCAAAATCTCAAACCCTGACCCAAATCCACCTTCAACCTCTGACTGGTGGGCCAGAATTCTCCATTTGGGAGACTTAGAGATGGATTCTCCATTTGGGAGAGCTGGAACAGAATTGCATCAGTTTCGTGATCCCCTTGCGGCCGTAAAGGGGGATGCAATTCAGTGTTCCACCCCATACAAATTTATGCATGGTATGGAATACGAGGGGCTCTCAGGTAATTCTGCTATCGGGCCGCCATCTTGAGCGGGTTGCCCGATAGCGAGGCCCCATGGTTGACCACCTCTCTCAGCACGTACACATTTGTACTGGACTCCTCCCCCCCCTCCCCAGCACTGCAAATCGGCCTTGACCCGACCCTGCACCAAAATCAGTTCTTGCACCCCCCACCGTAAATCGGCCCCTCCCCCACCCCTCAACCCACTCTCCGCACTGTAGCCTCCTACCCCCAGAATGCCTGGGTGCCCCCTTACCCCCAAGTACGGAGATGATCTGACGTGCCCCTCCCAGGGAGCCCTGTACCTAGTAATAGGAAGGCCCCTCCCAGGGACCCCTGTAATAGGGGCTCCCCACAGGGACCCCTGTAATAGGAGAATGCCCCACAATGACCCCAACAGATACCCCCTACCAAAAGGAACCCCCTCCACAAACACCCCTCCAAAGATTCCCCCCCCCACACATAGAGCACTCCCCCCCACCCCCCACCCCATGCCGACGCACTCCCCCAGAAAAGGGACCCCTGTGTGTAAGTTAGAGATCAGTCCAGACAGGGACAGTGGGAAGCATTCTAGCTGTAATACTTACCTTGCAGCTTCACATATCCAAAGGAGAGCTGCTGTGCCTGTGTCTGGTTCCCACAGATCCACTATCTGCAAGCCATTATAACTTTCAGTGGTGGTCTGTGATAGACAGCTCATAAAATTCATCTGCAGCTTTGATCCATTCATATCCTTTCAGTGGTGTAAGTGGTGAAACCCCAATGTTTGTAAACATTGACCACATCAAAGAGATGTAAGTTGCACTAAGTGCATTCCAATCACTCAAACATGTGATTTCACTGCACTTACCTCTCCCCGCAGAAGGTCTCCTATCACAGTGGTCCCTGTGGGCAGGCTACTATCACAAGGGTTCCTGTGGGAGTCTCCCTACCACAGGGGTCCATGTGGGGGGGAGGGCGCTCTTGCCCTATTACAGGGGTCCCTATTACAGGGGGGATGGGTCGGGTCACCCCCATACTTAGGGGTGGGGATGCACCTAGGCAAACTGGGGTTTGGGGGCTGCTGTGCGGCGCAGGGAGGCAGAGCTGATTTGTGATGCTGGCTCGAAAGGGCTCTACCATCATTGGCCCACTGTGATGTCCACCATGCCAGGGCCACGATTGTCGAGGCCACAAGTGAACCACGCTCATGTGATTCATGTGGGGATCAGAGAATGATGGGACAGCAGAGAATAGGGTGTCAGCACCACTAAATAGATGCGAATGGGTCATTATGACCCGTTTACATTTATTTCCATGCTCCCACTGATGTGCGGTGTGGAACTCATTCACGCTGCCCTTGGGGGTTTGGAGCTTGGTGTTCTGGTTGGTGCCAGGCGCCGATCCCGATTTTGCCCCACGCCCGATTGTCCTTCCCATTGGGGAAAACACTCCAGACGTCCTGGCATGGAGAATCCAGCCATAAGCGTTCCCGCCGGGACTGAATAGCATGCGATTCGCACTTACATTGGGGACGCTATTCGGTCATTGAGTCAGGACATGCAAACGGGTCAGCCGAGACTAATTGAAAGCAACTCCTGGTCCAGCAGGCAGCATAACCGCTGGGGTTGGAATTAGCGCCAAACAGCGTATCAGCTGGAGCTGTTTTTAAGCACTCCACTTACAACACATCCACTGCAGACACGAAGATGGCTCAGAGAAGGCCTGCCCCCGAGTTCAGGAGTCCGAGGGGGACCAACAGCATGCCAATGGGGAGAGGGGGGATACTCTCTTCCCCAAGGTAGGCCACAGACTCAAGCCTGCCCACCTGAACAGTGCCTGGAGGAGGTGACAGAGGCAGTTAATGCTGCCAGACTCACCAGGAGGAGACAGCTGGCAATCCTGAAGCGAAGCGATCACTTCTGAGGCCTCTGCCATGAGAGTGAGAGGGACAGAGAACCAAGGAGGGTTCCAAAGGCTATGGTGCTGGTGTCCTTTGGTTGGGGTGAGCTCTGCTGATCCCTACCTCTGTGGAGGGACCCTGATTGAGCTTGGCCGCCCCCCTGATGATGCAGCTGGGGTACGAGGGTGTCCAGAGGAACAGTCTGGGTGGGTTCCCAGATGACCAGAGGCTCTCTGAACTTTCACAGGACACAGGCAGCACTCAGCAGTGTGCCTGCCAACCGACTCAAAAACAGCTTCTTCCCTGCTGCCATCGGACTTTTGAATGGACCTACCTCGTATTAAGTTGATCTTTTCTCTACACCTTGCTATGACTGTAACCTTATATTCTGCAGTCTCTCCTTCCTTCCCTATGTACGGTATGCATTGTTTGTATAACATGCAAGAAACAATACTTTTCACTGTACTAATACATGCGACAATAATAAATCAAATCAAATCAAATCAAAATCAGTGTGAGCAGCCCGGAGCCTGTAAGTAGCACCAAAGGGGTGCATTTAAAAGACAGACTGCAGTAATGGCAGCCTGAACCAGCCCACCCCAATCCTGAGGCGGGCACCCCATGTTGATGGACTTGGCACCAAGTTGTCCCCCGCTGCTGCCCCGGCCTGGGCAGCCACCCCCCAGCAGACCCGACAATATTTTAGGCTTTTTCAGAGTTTCTTTAGTATCCTACTCCCCCAAGATGTTAAATCCATGTAACTGACAGTTTTTGCATGGAACCACCAGCTCTAGAAAACAAAGAGACAGCCTCTTTTTAAAAAACTGCAGTTCAAAAAACAGTCGCTCCCCTGAGTTAATGGAACCCCTGTGGAGCAGTATAAAGAAACAGCAGTAATCCTTCCTTTGTATTGCCTGGTCAGTCAATCAAAAGAGTTTTAAAAGGCAATGGTCTGTAAAATTGAATGTAAACAATGCGGTTCAAAGCTTTTAGGCTACTAAGCATGCACACATTCTTGAAAAGTTAATGGGCAATGAAAATAAGACCACAAAGGTTTCCACAATATTAAAGGGAATACTTTTACCTTCATCTCACAGATATTTGAACTTGGCATGTTGACAGTTTAAAGGGTTAAAGGTGCAGATGGAAAGACTTTCACTCTCTTCTCAAAAATCTTTAATTTTGACATCTTCTTCTTTGGCAAACACTTTCTAAAGAGTATGATTTCCACCTAAGAAACTCTGTGTTGCTGGTCATGGGTTCTGTGGGCTCTTGCAAGGCTGCTAAGCCCAGTCCTGGAGCCATATTTTCAACCACGCACTTGGCAGGTGTTTCTAGGAGGTGGGATCAGTCCTTGGACTCCAGATCACTGCTCGTCCTTTCTGAGGTTCCTTTTGCAGGCTTCCCCTTGTGTTGAGTGTCCTCAAAGAATTGTGTCCCTTCCATCAGGAGATTCCTACAAGTAGCTCTGTTCTGAGAAAGGGTCTCCCAGGCGTTGACGTCTATGTTGCATTTCTTGAGATAAGCCTTCAAGGCTTCTTTGAAGTGCATCTTTTCTCCACCTCATTTTCAGAAACCTTCCTAGAGCTGAGTAAAGATCTGCTTTGGTCGCAAGCATTCTGACATTCTAAGTACATGGCTAGCTCGGTGGAGTTGGTTTTGGATGCTCATGGCCTTGATGCGAGTGGTGCTCTTTGCTTCTTCAAGGACTGATCTGGAGAATCCGTCTCAGACAGCATTGATGGCATCTCTCCCGGGCCTTGAGGTGGCGTCTGTACATAGTCCAAGTTTCTGAGCCTTATAGAAGAGTTGGGAGGATGACTGCCTTGTACACGAAGATCTTGGTGTCAGCACGGATGTCTCAGTCGTCAAAGACTCTCATCCTTAGGTGTCCAAAGGAGTCTTCTTGAGGTTGAGACCGAGGCCGATTCTTTGGATGCTTTTGTGAAGGTGTCAAGAACGGCTTGGAGATTCTCTTCTGAGAGAGTGGAGATGGCGATGCCATCTGCATACTGAAGTTCTATGAACGATTTCAGTGTCATTTTCTTCTTGCATGTCAACTGGTTGAGGTTGAAAGGTTTTCCGTCCACCCTGTAGACAATGTCCATTCCACTGGGAAGCTTGCTCTTGACAAGGTGAAGGATGGTGGCGATGAAGGTGGAGAAGATACGGACAGACTGCTTAATGGATTTAAAGGTTGCAAATGGGTGGACCAGTCAAACGGCCCCCAACCCAGGAAAGACCCCTAACATGAGTCCCTCTAGCCCAGCACAAGACCCCCCTGACCCCAACCTCCCAGGAATGGCCCCCTCAGCAGCCTGGAGGCAATTGGAGGAAGGGTACTCAAATCCTTGCCACCCTTCAGACTACAAGCCACCAGGTCCCCGTTTGTCAGGACTTGCAACAATTCACGCCAGTGGGATGCCTGGGTGGGGGTGAGTGGCGGGGGTGGGGGGAGTGTGGGGGGGGGGGGGCGCTGGAGCATCCCAGGATGCAGATGAATCGGGTTTCCTGCCCATAAATGAGGGATAATAATCTATTTGCATGTTCCCACCGGGTCTGGGCAGGAACCTCATTGGGGCTATTAGGAACCTCGTTTGGGGGGGGGGGGGGGGAGTCGGTGGCGGAAGACGCGCAGTGGGTTTCATGACCAGCTTGAAACCTGTTTTTTGCCCGACGCCCAATTCACTGAGCCATCGGGATTCCCACTCCTGGCTGAAGGCCTCACAGAATCCCGGCCAGCGTTAACATTGTGAGTCTGTATGACTCTTCTTCAGAGCTGAAGAGTAGTAGAAAGGTGATGTTGCTTGGTGATATATAGTTATAATGGAATAATGGCCTTTATATCCAGAGGACATAGAATACAAGTGTGTGGAAATCATGCTTTCACTATATAAAGTTCTGGTTAGATTCACCTGGAATGCTGCGCGCATTTCTGATTGCCACACCTTAGGAAATACATGTTGGGTCTTGAAGGGAGCATAGCATAGACCTGCTAGGATGATAACTAAACTCCAAAGGTTAAGTTATAAGAAGAGATTACACAAACCAAGGTTATACTTCCCATTTCCTTCACCCCAGCATTTTATCTCTCACTCTCTCTGTCTCATCTTTCTCTCTTTCTCTTTATTTTGCTTTCTGAACATGATTTGGCACTGACTTCTGTTCTGTAACTGACACTTCCTGATTTGGATGCTGTGCACCTCAGTAATAATTCTTCAATTGGATTTGTTAAGGAGTTATCCAGTTATTTGTCCTGTTCCAAGATACCCCAGCAGAGGGCACTGAACCCCACAATAGATCTCAAATCACTTGGTGAATTGCAGCCACCTAAGACACTGCTTCTGGCTGAGATGGAGGTAGGAGAAAAACACAGACCGCCATCAAAATCACCATCCCTGGGTTTGTCTTACTCCACCAACCACCAACAGGACAGAGGCAGGAGAGTTGGTAGAGAGTTGACCTGAGAACCCTCCACATTGACTCTGGACCAATTAAGTCTTATCACATGGGGTCAGACAAGGGAAAGGAAACCTCCAGCTGACTGCAGCCTACTGCCCGCCCTCAGCAGATGAATTAGTACTCCTCCATTTTCAACAACACTTGGAGGAAGCACTGAGGGTGGCAAGGGCACAGAATGGGGACTTCAATATCCATCACCTAAGAGTGGCTTGGTAGCACTGCTATTGACCGAGCTGGCTGAGTCCTGAACGTCATTTCTGCCAGACTGGTCCAATGGCAGTTATTGCACCGTAGCACAGTGATTAGCACTGTTGTTTCACAGCACCAGGGTCCTGGGTTCAATTCCGGCTTGGGTCACTCTCTGTGCGGAGTCTGCACTTTCTCCCCGTGTCTGCGTGGGTTTCCTCCGGGTGCTCCAGTTTCCTCCCACAAGTCCCGAAAGATGTGATTGATTGGTGAATTGGACATTCTAAATTCTCCCTCTGCGTACCCGAACACAGGGTTAAGGGTGGAGTGGGGGTGAGGATGAGGGTAGTGTGGGGGTCAGGGTGAGGGTGGGGGTGAGGGCGGTGTGGGGGTGGAGCGTGGGTGATTGTGGGGCTGTTGTTGAGGGTGGGGGTGATGGTGAGGGTGGTGGTGAGGGTGGTGTCGGGAGGGATTGACACACATGTCACGGGGAACTGCAACTCAACAGGGCCTCACTTCCTCGCCCACGGCCGCCTCCACCCCGGAGACTTCCCGTTCTTTGGGCCCACCGACCATGTCCAGCGAAGTGTATATATGCGGCTGAAGCTTGTCAGCCTCCTGAATGTCAATCGCAAATCTGGCGAATCCGGCACCATTTTCATTGGAATCAATTATGTTCCACGAGGCGCAGTTGCTAGCCCCTTAACAGTCGCAGAATTGGTCCAGGTGTGGCACCAGTTTTGCTATTGTGGAACTTCATGAATCCTGCGCCGGCGTCCACATTTAGTCTCAGGAGAGGAGAATCCAGCCCAGGAACTCCAAGTGCTCAATGACGCCGTCAAACTCAAAATAATGGCGAAGGTGAAAGCGGCGGTAGCGGAGGCGCTGGTCCCCCTTCAACTAGCGCTGGAAAAGATGGTGCGGCACCTGGTCTCGCTCCCATGGCGAGTGTGCGGACAAACACCACCAGCTCTAAATACTTCAGGATGCACAGAGGCATGAGACAGGGATGCCCGCTGTCCCCGCTGCTGTTTGTTCTCGCAATCGAGCCATTGGCAATTGCCCTCAGAACGGCGAAGGGATGAAGAGGTATCCAAAGGAGGGGCATAGAGTGTCACTCTACGCGGATGACCTGCTCCTCTACAACTCAAATCCCCAGACCAGCATGGAAGGGACAATGAAACTCTTAAAGGTGTTCGGAGCCTTCTCAATTACAAACTTAACCTGAGCATGAGCGAGATCTTCCCTGTGAACCCACAGGGGGAGGATTAGAGCTGGGGGGACTGCCGTTCAAGCAAGTCCAAACCAAACTCATGGAAAGATTCCAACTACCAAGAGGAAACAACTTGAGATCCATTCAAGCCAGAAACTTCCTCCGTAATGAAACAGCGATATACCCCCAGATACCAGGACGCTCGTTAGTGGAAGAGCTGTTGGACGCTGGTGACCAAGGGAGGTGGAACTGCCGAACCTGTACAGGCGACTGCTGGAGGAGTTACTGTAGCCACTTAAAATGGCTAACTCCCGATTTAAAATGTCGAACGGCAAAGGCTGATGGGAAAGTCAGCCAACAGGACACAAACGAGCAGCTGCAGGTTGAGTGTGTATTTACCTCTGGAAAGGCCAGACAAGATCGATACCAGCAACCATCAGCATAATAAAACACCAGCCATCTGCATACTAATGAGCAATCCCCGGGAACAATGAGCAACATTTAGACACATAAAGCAAAACCAGACTCTTTGGCGCCAGCAGAAGCCTACACAAAAGGAGGTGAATGACCACCTCAGGACCGTCCATCGATCAGGGAACCGCTCCAGCATTGGACAAAGTCCTATCACTTGGAACCAGGTACAGGGTCCGCCCCGAAAGGCGGGAAGCCCTGGGGACTATAAGAATTGGGCCCCAAGTTCAAGTCGCTCTCTTCCACTCTTCCAGCTCGCTTAACTCTTCAACAGCCGCTCAAAACGGTAAGTCTTACTTCAACGCTCGCTACGAGATAGGCGCTCCTAGCTACCAATCTGTACCAACTTCGAATCCTGCAGGCTCAGAACCCGAACGAAAGGCCATTCGTTTCCCTGAGCTGGTGGGCCAGTTCCAAGTTATGTATTGGCCTATTAGCTGTAGAAGTAGCTTAGACGTAGAATTTGTACACGAGTAGTGATTACTGTGTATAATAAATGTGCTTTGATTTAAATCTTACTAAGCGGTGTATTGGATTATTGATCATTACTCGGACTGGAACCACGTGGTGGTATCATAAGGATACCTGGCGACTCAAGAGCAAAGGTGATAAAACAGAGCAATTAAACTAAGGCAAAGTTAGCAACAGTACGCTCCCCCCAGGATGAGACAAGGGAAAAATGGGAGGACAAACTAGGCATCGAGATAGGGGGAGGACTCTGGATCGAAGTACTGCACAGGGTGAACTCCACCTCCACATGCGCTGGGCTGAGCCTTACACAGCCAAAGGTGGTGTATAGAGCGCACCTAACCAGGACACGCATGAGCGGGCTCTTCCCGGAGGTGGCCGGTGTGAACGGTGCCATGGAGGCCCAGCCAACCACACCCCCATGTTCTGTGCTTGCCCCAGACTTGTCGGGTACTGGTCACAGAGAACCATGCCTATGCCCCTAACTATACTATCCCTGATTACAACAGCATTTCTTTTCTCTGCCCCCACTTGAATGGCTCCCTGCAACACGGTGCTGCGGTTCAAGTCATCCTGACTTGGAACTATATTGTTGTTCCTGCACTGTCACTAGGTCAAAATCCTGGCACTCCCTTCCTACTTCTCTTATCTTTTCCCTTTTCTTTCTTTTCCAAATGTAAGTTTATTGAATTATTGCCGTACAGTAAGCTATTTTCTGTACCATTATTCATTATGATTGTTGTTAAAACTTAACAAATAAAAAAGAAGATAAACCCTGGAATTCTCTCTCTAACAGCACGGTGGGTGTATCTACCAGATGAACTGCCCTGGTTCAAAAAGGTGGCTCATCATCACCTTCGAATGGATGAGCAACAAATGTAGGCCTTGCCTATGATGCCCACATCCCAAGAAAGATTTTTAAAAGAGATATTGCCCTCGGAGGGAGTACAGTAGTGATTTGCCAGAATTACACTTGGGCACCAATGGTTGAATTACAATGAGAGATTACACGTACAAAGGCTATAATCCATGGAACTTAGAAGTCTAAGGAGTGGTTTGATCAAAACTTTCACGATATTAAGGTGCACTGATAAGATTGACAGAGAAACTACTTCTTCTATTTGTGCAATCTAGGACTCAAAAGTGTTGACTAAAAATTAAAGACATCTTTCTGGACTGAAATTAGGAAACACTTCTATATTCAAAGGGTGGTGGATGTTTGGAACTCTAATGCAAACAGCAATTGGTGCTAAATTAATGATTAATTTTAAACCTGAGGGGATAGATTTTTGTTAACCAAGGTTATTAAGGCAAATGGGAGTAAAGGAGTACATGGGGCTAGATTACAGCAGAGCAATGACCTTGTTGAAGGACAGAGCAGGTTCGAGCAGTTAAATGACATTTTCCTGTTGTTATATTTCCATAAGACATAATTACCTTAAGGGACACTGGATTGTTCTCACTGACTGATTTACAAATTGAATGCTTAATACCGCTTCAGCTCCAGAATCTTTTGCTTATCAAATTTTAAATCAAAAATGCTGTGCTTGGATTGGGTACATTTTCTTTAAAATTTAAACTTTTTAAAAAATCCTTCACAGTTGCTTTGGCACCACTTATTACTTTGCGACTTAACCAGATCAATAGTGTGTTTATTTTGGTGAAGGTAAGGAGCCTCCGACTTCCAATGATCCAACATGTTTTCCTTGCAGTGAGGTGAAAGTAGTACAGTATTCACTTGCTTCAATTTGATCCCCTGATTCGACCAGCCTTTTCCCTTGAGAATAAGTATCTGCACTGCACAATCAATGCAAGTTACTGTTAGAGTGCCCTGATTACAATTTCCTTTGGGAAGATCATGTTTTAAAACTGTTTTGGAATCGCTAAGTACAAAGTTAATATTCAGGCTCCTCCACTAACCAACACTGAAAAATCTCAGGATTTGCACAACGTTCACATTTGAAATAATGAGTCAGAAATAAACTTCTTGGGGAAAAATTGAAACAGAATTAAATTCATTCCCATTCGAATGCATGCTTTGTGATATATTAGACATATTAGTTTGGTCAGTAAACATTTAATACATGTCACATAAAGGTGGCTGCATTTAAAATTTAGCATCTGGTTTAAGTTTTACCCATTCATGTCTGATAGTTACTCACCCTCTTTAGTAAAGAAATGGATCCTGGTGACGCTTTCTGCTCCAGTAAATTGAAGACTCATTTCCGTTTTCTGTCCACAGCTTTTATATAGCAGTAAATAAAGAAATGGATCTTTGCCAAATTGTTACAATTGTTAGTTCATGCCTCATACCTCATTGCACAATGAAAATTAATGGAGTAGGCATTTCTTGGTATTACATTTGCAGGAAGTACTTTAAAAAATTTTTTTTTCGAGTACCCAATTATTTTTTCTCTCAATAAAGGGGCAATTTAGTGTGGCTAACCTGCACATCTTTGGGTTTGGGGATGAAACCCATGCAGACATGGGGAGAATGTGCAAACTCCACACGGACAGTAACCCAGGGCCGGGATTTGAACCTGGGTCCTCAGCACCGAAGACTGAAGTGCTAACCACTGTGCCAAGTGCCACACCTTGCAAAAATATTGTGCTTCTAGCACAGTGCAAACACTGAAGGGATTCAATACGTGGAATATCAAGAAATGTTTGAAGGCACTGGATACTGAAAAGGCTCTGGGCTCTGATAACATTCTAATAATAGTACTGAAATTTAAAAAAAAAATTTATTAAGGCATTTAAAAATAAACATCAAACACAATAATAATCTTTATTGTCATAGTAGGCTTACTGCAATGAAGTTACTGTGAAAAGCCCCTAGTCGCCACATTCCAGCACCTGTTCAGGTACACAGAGAGAGAATTCAGAATGTCCAGTTCACCTAACAGCATGTCTTTCGGGACTTGTGGGAGGAAATTGGAGCACCCGGAGGAAACCCATGCAGCCATAGGGAAATTCCACACAGACAGTGACCCAAGCTGGGAATGGAACCTGGGACCCTGGAGCTGTGAAGCAGCAGTGCTACCCACTGTACTACCGGACCGCCCACCACAACTAAGAACAAAAAGATAACAAACAGGAGATCACATCATAACTAACTAAGTAACCAACAATCGCAACCCGTTAATGTAAGCCTATTTGTGACACGAATAGAGATTACTATTATAACTGGTGCGTGGCCAAGTCCGGTATTGCTGCCAGCAACCCCCTCATAAAAAGTACATCATCCCAATTCAGTGCATACACATTCACCAACACCACTGGCTTCCCTTTTAATACCCCACTCACAATCACATATCTCCCACCCGGATCCCTCACTTCCTTCGCGCTCACGAGCCCCGTTTTCTGACTCATCAAAATTGCCACTCCCCGTGCATTTGAATCAAACCCTGAGTGGAAAACTTGACCCATCCACACCTAACTTGGTCCTTCACGCAGCGGTGTGTCGCTGCAGAAAGCTCCCACGGTGCGCAAAGACCTAAGATCGTAACCGGTCCATTGAGCCTTCGCACGTTCCACGTTATCAGCCTTACTGGGGGCTTACGCCTCCATTCCCCTCTACCGTCCGCCATCCTCCCCTTTTGGCTCTATCCCCATTAATTTCACCCTATACGGTTGGTGGTGGTGGGAGCAGTGGGAACTACAATGACTTTGGAAACTATCCTAAACAGTCATCAAATTATAGACCCGTGAAGAATACCAATTATGGGCCGAACTCTGGTCCCTATAGTGGTGGTTATGGATCTGGTGGTGGTGGTAGGGGCTATGGTAGAAGATATTGAATGCATTTACTGAACGGAAACAGTTCTTAGCAGGAAAGGATGAGCCAGGAGTTGTCAGAGAAGCTGCAGGTTACTTTGAGACAGAATATCAACCAAGTTCATTGTAAAGGCTGCCCACAGGAAGAACGTGTTGTGTTATGTACTCTGGGATAACACAGGCTGCAACTCGATGCAGCTTTAACCAAAAGATAGTCCAGACCTTGAAGTTAGTTCAATCTGATTTATTGAACCAGTAGCACAGTTAGCACAGTTCTCTGTGAGTTCAACTCTCTGCTAACTTAAGTGTGGTTACTCTGTCTGACTGAACCAGACTAGCTCTTAGCCACGTGCTGGAGGTGTGATACTGGACATACACCCTGACTCACTCTATAGATGTTCATCAGTGGAAAGAGGCAGAGTGTGAGTGCCTCGTGCCTTTTATAGTGAGATACCACTCCTGAGTGTCCTGCCTGCTCATTGGTCATGTCCTGTTCTCTGTGTTCATTAGCTGCCTGTCTGTCTATCATTATCTGCATGTCTGCATATCATGACAGAGCGATGGTCAATAGTCAGAAAAGTCACTGCAGCATTAACATGAGATCATTTCTTGTTCAGGACTGTTCCCTATAGAGAGACTGCAAAAAGTTCAGTTGTTTGTTGCAATGTAGTTGCCGTTAGATGTACATTCCTGAGGTTTTTTTTAAAAAGAACTTCATGTTATAGTTATGTCTTTATTTTCCTCATTACCATAGCTTTTGAGCCATGTAATGTGTGGCGGTAGAATCGGGAATAAAAAGGATAAGATATTTTTGACTAAATAAAAAATCTTACCCTATACCTGGCCCATCCAAGATGGCCCTTTTCTCCGCCCCTGACCATGTTTCTTCTCCAACCTCACCTCGTCACGTCACCCTCCCTTTCGCCCCCGCACCACCCCCTTCCCCTGCCCTCTTCCCCCCTTACGGATACCTCTCTGGGCCTTCTCCCCCACCTCACCTCCATTCACCAGCATTACCTGCCAGCGTGGCAACTCCTGCCAAAGGCTTCTCCCACTGCCCCCCCTCACTCCTTCCCCACCTTCGCCTCTCTGCTCTGTGAAGAAGGCTCCCTGCTGACCTTCCCCTCCCCCATTGTGGTGAACGACTGTATTAGGGGATTGTTATAACCTGCCTGCTTACCATTGGCAGGGGACTAATGACAATCCCACAATCCTGTGGGAGTATGAGCTTCCCCAATGAGGGGGGCGGAGAAATCATTAGCAGACTCCCTGTATAAATAAAGCTGGCCAGTTTAGACCCAGCAGGAAGGAGTAAGCAGCAAGCGAGCTTGCTGCGCCTTATGCCTTGCTCGAGAAGGCAGAAGGGGAGCTCACTCGTTTGGAAACTTTGGGTATTATCAGGCCCGTCCGTTTCGCTGACTGGGCAGCACCAATTGTACCTGTAATTGACGAATGTGATATAAAATAGTTACTTGAAATATATTAGTTACTGTAATGTAGATATAGGCCGGTCTAATTCTAGTGAGTTCACAGACAAAGGATTTCAGAACTCATGGCAAAGGAGGGGGGATGGGGTGTCCAGTGGAGGAGGAGAAAAGGATGCTGGGTAATAGGAGGCCAGGGAAAAGGATGAGCAGTGAGCCAATCAGGATGTATGGCCAGGTCAGGAGGGGTATAGGATTACCTTTGGGAATCGTGTATGTGAAACTTGATGCCATTTGAATGTATTGGCAGAGATCCCTTTGTCTCCTTCCTCATTCATTTCCTAGGGGTCCAGGAGACTGGTTCTGTGTTCTGTGTCTGTGTGAAACGAGTCAGACTTGCAAGTCAAATAAAAATAACTAATGCTATGCCTACAAATCCATCTCGAGTTTTATTGAGGCCAGACTGACGGGTAAAGAAATTTGATATTGTCATTTGGTGCCGGAAACCTGGGATTTCTCCAGACGGTCATTGGCCAGCTGCGAAATCAGAATTAGACTGATTTTGGACAAAGGAGAGTGGAAAAGGGGCCCACAATGTATAGCTGGAAAATGACCGCGCATTGATTTTTCCCCTCTTCTAATGGTCTGATTAGTCTGGTCACTCGCGGTTGGTACGGAAATATCGTCTCAACGAAATCAAAGGTCAGTCTGGTGATTAGAAATTTAACTGATGGGATTTCATAATATGATTCGGTTTTGGGTTAGGTTTTGAGGTTGATGTGACCTCTAAAAAAAGATGGTTTAATCCCATGTGTGAGTTATGATTCGGTTTTGGGTTAGGTTTTGGGATTAATGTGACATCAAAAAAAAAGATGGTTTAATTCCATGTGTGAATGTTTTAAATCTATAGTTGATTAAGCTAAAATTGTATCCTTGGACTGTAGTGGCGAGAAACGATAAATTTTAAAACAAACTGGATGCTGCATGTTAGTTAAAGCAGAAGTCTCTCAAAGGGTTAACAGCAGCTTGAGATAACAGGCAGCCTGTGGTGTAATTTGATACCTTTCCTTCGAGTCAGTGAACTCCAGCAAAGTTACGTTTTGAATTAATTAAAGGAAACCAGTGGGTTTCTCCACCTCTTTGATAAAAGTTTATTATTTTCGAAAGCAATTGATTGAAATTGCCAGAATCTTAAGTTTTACTCACTTGAAATAATGTTTATCTCATTTTATTTGTGAATTAATAGAAACTTAAAGAAACTCGCTGACACCATTTTAAAAAGTGTAAATCTGGAAATGACAGTTGACTTTGCTCCGGTATACATCACCGCAGCTAACTGCTCCCTCATTGATAGCAGCCAACATTTTTGTGAATGTAAGAAAAACTTGTTAAAAGAAAAATTGTTAAGATAAAGAATTAATTAAGTTGTAAAAGTTATACAAGTTTGTGTTAAGCAAATTGTAAATTTAGTTCTGAGTTGAGATCAGAGCTCAGGTTGCAGTAATTCAATTTGAATTTTCAAACATTTTAAGTTTTAAAAGAGCACTGTTAAAACCTTTTCAATAATTTTGCCAAGTAGCAAAAATTGCCATTGGTTATAAATAGGCAAATAAAAAATAAAAAAATAATAATAAAAAAGAAAGAGAGCCAAAGTATGAAAGCTAAAGAGTTAATTAGATTATGGAGACAATATTGTCAACATGAGAGGGATAAGATCATGTTATTCAGTTTGCAAGAAAATGCCCTTAAAATGGGGATTCCAATTAGTGAAGGGGGAAAAAAACAACAACAATGGGCTACGTAGTTCAATGGCTGGCCTTGCATTGACAGAGACAGAGGATGAAGATTTAGAAAATTTGACAAGGTCAGCTAGGGTTCCGACTGCACCAGTAGCATTGTCTGCACTAATTCCGGAACCACCAGAGTATCATAATTTATATCCAGTCACTGCTCCCCAGATTCAAATCATGCCAGCCCCCCCAGCCCCTTCGGTACCATCTTCACTGTCTGAGAGAGAAGGGGGGCTCTGTTCCACAAGCCCAATTAGCTCTAGGACCCGATCTCGGACAGCGAGAGAAGGGCCTTATCCTATCCAGTAACAATCATGCATACCGCCTAAATCCCTTCAGACCGATAAGGGGGGACAGAAAAGTCCGAGAACAAAGGGAGAGGAAAGGGATGGTTCTGAGGAGAAGGAGCTCCCTCTACTAACAGGGAGGGACGTCGAAGTCTTGGAAGAGCCAGAGGAAATAGCTAGCGTGCCCCCTGGTGAGACTCGGAGACAGTTGCCGATTAGGAAAATACCAAACCCTGACGCTGTGACGGCAGCGGCCCAGCCCATTATAGACGTTTATTTCCCATGGAGACCCAGTGAGATGATGGCTATTATGGCTGCAATCCCAGACAGAAAAAAATCTCCTGCTGCTTTCGTGGATCATCTGAGAACTACCATCTCAGTTTATCAAGCTGATTCTAGGGACCTCTGGGCCCTAGTCCAGCAGGTTTTAACCCCAGCAGAGTACCGCAATCATCCCAATCACTTGAATTATACTAGCCACGCCACACTTCACCAAGCCCATGCGTTGGACGATGATAGACGGACACAAATCCTGAATGCGTTGAATAACACATTTCAAAAGTCCATCAACATCTCTGCTATCTTAGACCTCAAATCTAAAAAGGCTGAAGAGCCAGAGGAATTTCTGGAACGTTTTAATGAAATCTACCGTGGGCAGTCAGGCGACTTGCCATATCAAAATGGTCAGAATTCCCCTCAATATTGTGCTATGTTAATGCATTGCCTACCACCTTCCGTGGCTACAGCCGTGAAATGTAATAACATGAATTGGACAGAGAACGACCCTTCCCGAATGGCCAGGGCAGTCAGATTTTATTGGAAGGAGGGTGTAGGCCAGGAAGGAGGCTCAGTTACAAAGATTAAGACTGAGTATGTAATGAAAAAGGATGATCTGAGACCCCAACCAGCGGCAGAAACGGTGGCTTACCAGCTGGAACCCCAATATTGTGACTTTGGGTGGGTGGATCAACACGGGGGAGGATATCAAACACACCCAAATGGACCCTCAGCTCCTCTTTATGGCCCACCGTATGCACCAACAGCTTTACAACTGCCACCCCCTCTGAGGGGCCATTGGTCTACTGGGAAAAGAGGACGGGGCAGATATAGAGGGAACAATGCATGTTTTAATTGCGGCCGTGCAGATCACTGGCAACAGGAATGCCCCTTTAAAAGACGGGCAGCAGAAGGAGACTACCCGACCTAAAGGAGGGGGTACCCACCAAGGAGAGGACAGACGAGATACACTGACTTCTCCCAGGCAAACCCTTTCCAAACACAGGATTGACTCGCTAATTTAGTCAAAAGGACTCTCCAATCGGACAGGGAACCTATTATCTCTCTGCAGATAGGAGATCAACATCACCCATTTGTAATCGACACTGGAGCAGCCATGTCTTCACTGCAATCAGAACCTAGACTACCACTATCCGACCACACGCAGCAATTGTCGGGGTCCCAAGGACAGGTGTGTGAGTATCCTATTTCTGAACCTGTGACAGTCACTTACGAGAATCAGTCTGCAGATCATCAGTTTGTAATGACTACTGGATTGGACTGTAACTTGTTGGCCCGAGATTTACTGTGTATCTTCCAGCTACAGCTAGAGTGCGGAGACGAAGGGGTAACGGTTCGATCATGGAGGATGAGACAACAGTGCTATATTTCTATCACCCCCCCAGTGGTGGACGTTAGACATTGAACATTCACTGCATCACGTTACCCTGGCCTATGACAGAACCGGACAAAACAGGGAGTTGGAGGACAAATACCAGCCGTTAATTGGGACCGAATGGCCAGTCAAGATTACAGCCACAGTCACGGGAAAAGAAGGTACAGCCGATTTTGTTACAATACCACCACATTTATGGCCACAGTCAGCTTCAGTAAGCCTTCATATTACACGTCAGGTCCACGACCAGTACCATGCCAAGGATCTGGGGCCTATGGTAAGGAGGGCAGTGGATCATTCGGATCCAACAGAGTACGCACTTCAAGTCACGCCAGATGGCACTGCTATAAAATATTTTGAGGTCCCTGAAACGATTAACACTCGACTGCAGCATCACCGGGGATGTGATGTTTTGGAATATGTCAATCTACAGGTCTGGGCGGAATACCCATCACAAGTGGGAAAGACAAATGTTACACCTATTAAGGTAACGATTAAGGTCCATGTAAAGCTGCCTTCCATTCGGCAATACCCCCTGAAACCCCAAGCTGCCCTGTCTACAGACAAATTAATCCGAGAGCTGTTGCAACAGGGTATTTTGGTCCCTTGCCAATCAGAATGTAACACCCCCATACTTGCTGTGCCTAAACCAGCCAAGCCAGACCAGTACCGATTAGTACAGGATTTACGTTCAATCAATGCCATCGCACAGCCGTTACATGCTCTCACTCTCCAACAGGATATTACGGTGCATAGCTCTCACTCGGTCAGAGCACTACTGAGGCAACTGCAGACTCAGCATCTTACCGCAGCTCGTCAGAATAGGTATGAGATATACCTTTTGAACAATCCACATCTGACATTTAAACACTGTACCACTATCAATCCAGCCTGTTTTCTTAGTGGTCCTCCTGTCCATGAAGACGCACCTGGCCACGACTATAAAATAGGTCTATAAAATAATGAGGGGCATAGATAAGGTAGATAGTCAACATCTTTTCCCAAAGGTAGGGGAGTCTAAAACTAGAGGGCATAGGTTTAAGGTGAGAGGGGAGAGATTCAGAAGGGCCCAGAGGGGCAATTTCTTCCCTCAGAGGGTAGTGAGTGTCTGGAATGGGCTGCCAGAGGTAGTAGTAGAGGCGGGTACAATTGTGTCTTTTAAAAAGCATTTCGATAGTTACATGGATAAGATGGGTATAGAGGGTTATGGGCCAAGTGCGGGCAACTGGGACTAGCTTAATGGTAAAAACTGGGCGGCATGGACTGGTTGGGCCGAAGGGCCTGTTTCCATGCTGTAAACTTCTATGATTCTATGATTCTATGACTGTTTAGCCTTGATTCAGGAAACTACCACAATAAGGGACGATCTGAGTGATATTCCGTTAGAACAACCTGACATGATTATGTGTGGTCAAATATCCCACCGTGGTTTAGCTAATGACCTACTACAGGCCCTACTTATGCCCGCGCAGATTTCCGTCATTAAATGCGCTGCCCATACAAACGGTAAGACCCCAGTTGACGTTGGTAATGAACAAGCAGATTGTGCAGCGCGGACAGCCGCGCAAATTCAGCAAGTGATGGTGCCTAAAATGTTAGGTCAGACTAAACATTCTGCAATAAATAGGTCTGCCTCTGACAAGCCAATGCCAACCATCCAAGACGTCATAAGGTTACAGGAGGACGCTCCTGAGAGTGATAAACAAATGTGGAAACGGTTAGGTTGTACATATGATTCTGTTTCCTCTTTATGGACCATGCCAGCACATCAGACTTGTATGTCTGATGTACTGGCTTTATGGGTCGTTGAATGTGTACACTTTGCAACTCATTGTGGGGCTCGGGGGACTAGTGATTTGTTGCTGGACACTTGGTGGCACCCTAAAATGCAGGGGTTGGCCCAGAGTATCAGCAATCAGTGTTTGATTTGTCAGCAATATAACACCGGCAAAGGTATCCCTTGTGGTATGGGGCAAACCCCGTTGCCCAATGGTCCCTTTGGGATGCTCCAAATGGATTACATTGAGTTAGACAGGTGTCAATGTTATAAATATGTTTTGGTCATTGTGGAGGTGTTCAGCAGATGGGTTGAGGCGTATCCGATTATCGATAATAAAGCTGCTACTGTGGTTAAAGTTCTGATGCGGGAAATCATTCCCCGGTACGGTATACCAGCTCAGTTGAGTTCTGATAACGGGCCTCATTGTTTTGGACAGATTAACCTGCCTCCCTTCCCCAGCGCTATTTTACAGGTGTGGAGCATGATGGGGTGGCTATGTACCACCTGTGTGATCTTTGGCCTCACCTCGCTTGGAGTGACATTGGCGATGGACATGGAAAAGGGAAATATTATCTACATTTGTAACCCCAACCAAACTACAAGGACATTTCGTTTATGCAGAGGTGATGTTCTTCGCTGCCCCCATATACGAGGACATGGTATCGACTCATGGAAGGTCATCAAATTAACGGACAATGCAGGACTCATGAACCGGTCCCGGCGATGGGAAGGGAACATTACATGGACATTGCCTTGTTTTTGGAGTACATGTAAATTTGATTTTGGATGTGCTAAGATTGGTGCGATAAAGGTAAAATCAGACCGTCAGGAGAGAGTAGGAAGAGGTAGTGGAAGAGAGAGGGGGACTAGAGAGAGGACAGTGCGTGTAAGGAGGGGAGTACAACTAGAACGTAGGTTATCAGGAAATACACTTAATTCATTTAGAGGCCAAACTGAGGAAAACCCGGGTAGTATGAATCTCTTCTACCAGATTTACCACCGCTTGTATGGCCAGGGACAGGTTGTCTGCTACCCTTCTAGATTATTTTCTGTTTCACCACTTTGGGACACTCCCCAAACGATGGTTCATTGTCAGCGTTCCGAGCCACCGCCCGAGTAAGTCACTCTTCCTTACGATCCGGGTTCAGCACCACCGGCTATTTGCCTTCCCCTTCCTCGGGATAATTCCCACTCACAGTATGATAGGCTGCAACGGTGGAGGGCGTACATACCTAGCCACTTCACTCCCAATAGGGACTCCCGGTCGTACGAGAATTGTTTCAGCAGTGAAGGATACGGCTGTTTGCTGGTAGAGGTGGAAACGAATATAACATATCTGTTCATCTGGCGTCTGGCCAATGCGTTTGTTACAACACCACCTGCGTTCCATTGAACGCCGGCCTCCAGCTCCTTTGTGGCTGTCTCTCATATCACTGTTGGGACTAGGGCTTTCCGCATTGCTAGGCGGCCCGAAGGGGCGTTCCAAAGCTGGATAAACTGGGCTACTGGGGGATCCCTACGCAACCGATATACTGATTGTGATGCTAGCCTGTACACGGAGCAAGGATACTACTTTTTATTTAATGGCACAGCGACCAATGTTTTGTCACCCCCATTTCCCTGCCAAATTGCTATTGGGACTCTAGTCCCTACCACAGTTCCCTGCCCCTCGGCGTGGATGCTGTATAATCAGTTAGCACGCCGGGCAGTCTCAGCTGAATTCTGCGAGAACTGGAAACAACCTCAGGTTCTCGCACCCAACCGGGGCCACTCAGCCGGGTGGGGAATTCTGAGCGTCTTGTAGCTGCGGTTGTTTGCAATGCA
Organism: Scyliorhinus torazame; assembly: GCF_047496885.1. Lineage (NCBI taxonomy): Eukaryota > Metazoa > Chordata > Chondrichthyes > Carcharhiniformes > Scyliorhinidae > Scyliorhinus > Scyliorhinus torazame. The sequence goes on along the minus strand of NC_092709.1, from coordinate 144,457,603 downwards.
GAACCGGTATGCTCTTGACTATCTTCTGGCCCGTGAGGGTGGGGTATGTGCCATACTGCAGGGCAAGTGTATCATGGGAGTTCAAGACCTAACCGTTAACATCATTAAATTTATGGAACGCATACGGGATCACCTGGACGGAATGCAGGACCCTGGCTCTTGGGGTAACTGGGGATTTGAAAGTTGGAAGGAATGGTTGATAAATATGGCCATGTATTTAGCAGTGGCACTCGGCTGCATCTTTGCGGGCCAGGCCATCCTTAAATGCGTGATGGGTAGAATGCGGGGTGCACTGGAACAGATAGACGCCCCAAGAATCTTGGCTGTTAGGATCCATGAGAGTGCAGCGGATGAAGGGGGCTACAACTGGAATTGGAATTGCAGCGACAAATCTTTTTAGATGAGGGACCGTAGCTACGGATTGAATAGATAGGCTATCATGAAATGATAAAAGGAGGGAATGACGAATGTGATATATAATAGTTACTTTAAAGATATTAGTTACTGTAATGTAGATATAGGCCGGTCTAATTCTAGTGAGTTCACAGACAAAGGATTTCAGAACTCATGGCAAAGGAGGGGGGATGGGGTGTCCAGTGGAGGAGGAGAAAAGGATGCTGGGTAATAGGAGGCCAGTGAAAAGGATGAGAAGTGAGCCAATCAGGATGTATGGCCAGGTCAGGAGGGGTATAGGATGACCGATGGGAGTCGTGTATGTGAAACTTGATGCCATTTGAATGTATTGGCAGAGATCCCTTTGTCTCCTTCCTCATTCGTTTCCCAGGGGTCCAGGAGACTGGTTCTGTGTTCTGTGTCTGTGTGAAACGAGTCAGACTTGCAAGTCAAATAAAAATAACTAATGCTATGCCTACAAATCCATCTCGAGTTTTATTGAGGCCAGACTGACAGGTAAAGAAATTTGATATTGTCATAATGAAGCCAGATGCCACAGTTCGCTTGTGTGGCGACTATAAACTTACAGTGAATACGGCTTCCTGACTCGACCGATATCCAATGCCTCGCATAGAGGATCTCTACGCAAAGCTTGCAGGTGGACTCTCGTTCACAAAATTAGATATGAGTCACGCCTACCTACAGTTGGAGCTGGACCCTGCCTCCCGACCATATGTAACGATTAATACACACCGAGACCTGTATGAATATACACGTTTGCCCTTTGGAGTATCCTCTGCCTGCGCTATTTTTCAATGCATTATGGAGGGCATTTTGAGAGGTTTACCGCGTGTCACTGTCTACTTAGATGACGTTTTGATCACAGGGACGTCGGAGCAGGAACATTTGGAAAATCTGGAGGCTGTCCTTAGACGCTTTTCGGAGGCTGGAGTCCGTTTACGTCGCACAAAATGCGTCTTTCAGGCGAAGGAAGTAGTCTACCTGGGTTATCGGGTGGACCGCGAAGGTTTGCACCCCGTCGCAGAGAAGGTGTGCGCGATTCAACAGGCCCCTGCCCCGACTGACACTTCGCATCTTCGTTTTTTCTCGGCCTCGTAAACTATTACGGGAAGTTCCTCCCCAATCTGGCAACTACGCTGGCCCCTTTGCACCTTCTGCTAAAGAAAAATCACACCTGGGTTTGGGGTCAGCGCAACAAACCGCTTTCCGGCGGGTAAAACAACAATTGTCGTTGTCTGGGTTACTAACCCACTATGATCCTGGAAAGCCTTTGCTCGTCACATCTGATGCATCCCCGTATGGTATTTGGGCCGTCCTGTCCCACAAGATGGAGAACGGGGCCGATCGGACGATAGCTTTCGCCTCCCGCACATTGACTGCAGCGGGAAAAAAGTATGCGCAGATCGAGAAGGAGGGCCTGGCAGTGGTCTTTGCGGTGAAACGTTTCCACCAGTACGTGTATGGCCGCCACTTCACTATCGTGACTGATCATAAGCCTCTGCTGGGACTTTTCAGAGAGGATAAGCCAATACCGCCTATTGCTTCCGCACGGATCCAGCGCTGGGCTTTGTTGCTTGCTGCATACGAGTATTCTCTGGAGCACAAACCAGGAACGCAGATAGCAAATACCGACACACTGAGCCAATTGCCTTTATCGACCTGCCCCATGTCGACCCCCACGACCGGTGAGGTGGTTGCAACCCTAAATTTTATGGACACCTTGCCTGTCACAGCATCACAGATCCGTGAGTGGACCCAGACGGAGCCAGTCCTGTCAAAGGTTCGACACATAGTCCTGTGTGACGCCGAGATGACGGAGGCAGCAGACTCTGACTCCGAGATGGAGACACAGGACACATCAGAGGGGGAATCCTCGGGCCCACGGGCCGTGGATGTACAACCGTTACATCACGGGAGCGCCGGTCTCCGTCTTGTTACACGCCGCCCGATCCAGTGCCTCGTGCAAATGGTGTTCGCCCTGCGGCAAAACGAGTCCGACGCCCTCCTTCGCCAGGGTCTTCGGTGGATTCCTTGGACTTTGGGGGGGGGAGGGATGTTATAACCTCCCTGCTTACCATTGGCTGGGGACAATCCCACAATCCTGTGGGAGTATGAGTTTCCCCAATGAGGGGGGCGGAGAAATCATTAGTAGACTCCCTGTATAAATAAAGCTGGCCAGTTTGGAGTCAGCAGGAAGGAGTAAGCAGCAAGCGAGGTTGCTGCTGTTGTATATATATGTTATTGTAAATAAATGTTATTTCTTTGTATCCTTGAAACTCGTGCTGGATTCTTCGTGGCCCTCTCAAAAGGGATGCAAGGTAGGACCTGCACTACAGGTTCGCTGGTAGCTCCTGCCGGCTGGCTCTACCCACTGAGAACTGTATAACTATACATGACCTCCAGTGCCCTGCCATTTCGCCAGCTGCAGCGGAGGCCACAGTTGTACCCAACTTTAGTCTTTGTGCAATTGATCGTGCATCAATTTATTACAGTCAGATTTTCCACAGAATGGATATGAGAATTAAGCCCGATCGCCTGCAGCTGGATCCGCACTCGCCCGACGCCAGAAAAGACTTTACTCACTGGCTGGCATGTTATGAGGCCTACATCAATGCGGCGGACTCCGCGCCAACGGAGGCTCAGAAGATAAACGTCCTGTACCCCAGACTGAGCTCCAGCGTGTTCCCGTTGATCTAAGATGCCACGAATTACACGAAAGCAATGGAACTCCTTAACGAACACTACGCACCGAAGGCGAACACGCTCTTCGCCAGGCATGTACTCGCCACCCGCTCGCAACTACCTGGTGAGCCCATCGAAGACTTCTGGCAGGCCCTAATTCCACTCGTCCGGGATTGTGACTGTCAGGCCGTCACGGCCGGCAAACACGCGAATCTCCTCATGCGCGATGCTTTTCTGATGGGGATTGTGTCGGACCGCATCCGAGAACGATTACTGGAAGGGGCCACCCTCGAACTGGCGGATACGAAAACCTTGGCGCTCTCCATGACCGTCGCATCCCGTAATGTGCAGTCGTACCCTTCTCGCCGCGCTGCCCACGCTTCTACCCCTTCCTACCCCTCCTGGACCCCGCCGACGACCTCCTCAGCTGGGGCCCTGTCTTCCCAATACGCCTGCGCCGCATGCCGATCCGCGCACCCCCGGGGTCCCTGCTGCTACTTCTGCGGTCAGCAGAAGCACCCCCACCAAAACTGCCCGGCCCGCACTGCCGTTTGTAAAGCCAGAAGTAAAAAGGGCCACTTCGCGGCTGTGTGCTAGGCCCGCGCAGTCGCTGCGATCACGCCCACTATCGCCCCCAACTCCACGCCAGATGCACAATGGGAGCCGCCATCTTCTCCTCCTGCCATGTGCGACCAATGGGCGCCGCCATCTTGTCCCGGTTCGGCCACGTGCGCCCATGGGCGCCACCATCTTGTCCCGACCCCGCAATGTGCGCACCATGGGCGCCGCCATCTTGTCCCGACCCCGCAATGTGTGCACCATGGGCGCCGCCATCTTGTCCCCCACAGGGTCTCCGGACATCCCGACATCGGAACCGCACACGCTCGCCACCCGACGCATCCGACAGCTACGCTGGACCAATCTCGCCCGCACAACCTGGCCACCGCGTCGACGACGGTGAAAATGAACGGCCACGTGACCTCGTGCCTGCTGGACTCCGGGAGCTTCGTAAACCCAGATACGGTAAGGTGCTGCTCCCTCGCGGTCCATCTTGCCAATCAAAGGATCTCCCTAGCCTCCGGATCCCACTCCGTCCCGATCTGGGGCTTCTGTGCAGTCACTCTCACTGTCCAGGGTGTAGAATGTAGTAACTTCCGCCTCTATGTCCTTCCTAATCTCTACGCCGCACTCCTGTTGGGCCTGAACTTCCAGTGCAACCTCCAAAGCCTCGCCCTCAAATTCGGCAGGCCCTTACCCCCCCTTACCGTTTGCGGCCTCGCGACCTTCAAGGTTGATCCACCCTCCCTTTTTACCAATCTAACTGCGGATTGCAAGCCCGTTGCCACTAGGAACAGATGGTACAGCACCCAGGACAAGACCTTCATCAGGTCCGAAGTCCAGCGGCTGCTTAAGGAGGGTATTATCGAGGCCAGCAACAGCCCCTGGAGAGCCCAAGTGGTAGTGGTTAAAACTGGGGAGAAACGACTTCCGGGTGCGGCTATGCAGAGCTAGGTCGCATATTCGGTAGCTCCCGCTTGGAACGGACTTTTGGGTTCTTTTACAGGGCCTCCACGGCATTTGTTTGACATTTCCCAGTGTGGCAAGAAGACTGCAGCATTCCCCTGACAGTGTCCCACAGGAATGTTATGTCTTTTGGCTACCAGACCCGGCAGAAACAGTAAAAGATTTGGCTGCAACAGGATAAACAGGGCCTCTTCCAGCATGCAGGCAGGGGAAGGGCAAGCTTAAATCTGTAAGCTGACCTGAGGGCCTTTAGCAAAGGCGAATTCTAGCAGCAGAGGGAACAACTGTGAAAAGATCTCACCAAGGCCACTGAAGAAGCAGGGACGAGGCTTCCGGTGGCGGTCATGAAGGAGTAGGTCGCGCATTCGGCAGCTCCCGTCTGGAACGGACTCTTAGACCTTTTTCAGGAGTTTCCACAGACATTTTGGGGCAGATTGGTGAAGCGAACACTGCGAAAAGGATTCCCTCTCAAGACTTCCGGTTGCGGCTACGCGGAGCTAAGTCGCACATTCGGCGGCTCCCGCAAAAACTGACTTTTGGGCTCTTTTCAGGGCCCCCAAGGGCACTTTTTCGACGTTTCCCGGTGTGGGAAGGAGTTAATAATAGTTCCCTGTCAGTATAGGCTTTAACTAGGAGCGGGGGTGACAAAAAAGGTGGTGGTGGACCAGAAGAAGGGAGGGAAGAAGGACAAAATGGCGGCGGGCGGAGACCAGGCAGCGTGGAGGCAGTGGGCGGAGGAGCAACAGGAGGGTATCCAGCGCTGCCTCAGAGAGATTAAAACGGACCTGCTAGAGCTGATGAAGGCTTCTATTGATAAGCTGCTGGAGACACAGACGGCCCAGGGGGTGGCGATCCGAGAGGCTCAACAAAAGATCTATGACAATGAGGACGAAATCTTAGTCCTGGCGGTAAAGGTGGAGGCGCAGAAGGCGCTCCATAAGAAATGGCAGGAGAGGTTCGAGGAGATGGAGAATCAGTCGAGGCGGAAGAATCTGTGGATTCTGGGCCTCCCGGAGGGGCTGGAGGGGCAGGACGTGGGGGCCTATGTGGTCACCATGTTAAACTCGCTGATGGGAGCGGGGTCCTTCCAGGGGCCCCTGGAGCTGGAAGGGGCCCATAGAGTGTTGGCGAGGAGGCCCAAGGCTAACGAGCCTCCGGGGGCGGTGCTGGTGCGGTTCCATTGGTTTGTCGATCGGGAGTGTGTGCTCAGGTGGGCCAAGAAGGAGAGGAGCAGCAGGTGGGAGAACGCGGAGGTTCGGATATATCAGGACTGGAGTGCGGAGGTGGCGAAGAGGAGGGCCGGGTACAATCGAGCGAAGGCGGTGCTGCACAGGAAGGGGGTGAAGTTTGGCATGTTGCAGCCAGCGCGACTGTGGGTTACCTACAAGGACCGGCACCATTATTTTGAGTCTCCGGAGGAGGAGTGGGCCTTTGTTCAGGCCGAGGAGCTGGACACAGACTGAGGGTCGGGATGGGCGATTGGGTACTGCGGTGGATATGTTATGCCTATTTTTGGTTCGGGGGGTGGGGGGGGGGCATTTGCATTGTTTTGGGTTTCCTTTTCTCTGTGTTTTTCTCTTTCGGGTTGGGGAGGGTGGATGGGGCGGGTTTGGCACTGTTTTGGTTGGTGGCGGGGCCTGGTAGGTGGAGAGCGCGGGATTTGTTTCCCGCGCCGAAGACTGGGGGGGGCAGGTCCGGGGCGGGGAAGCGAGGATTGTTTCCCGCGCTTAGAACGGAGGGGGAGAGTCTGTGAATGGGGAGCAGGAGAGGAGGGTGTGCCACACAATGGGAGGAGTCGAAGGGGAGGCGGGAGTGGCCGGGGTCAGCAGGAGTCAGCTGATTTGCGGAAGTGCAATGGGGGGAGTAAACCAGCTAGGATGGGTCCTAGCCGGGGGGGGGGGGGGGGGGGGGGGGGGGGGAAATCGAGTTGCTGCTGCTAAGATCAAGGAGGAGCTGGAGCGAGTGGGGTGGGTCGAGAGGGGGGTATGCCGCTGTGGGGAACGGGCCGGGTGTGGGTTGCAGGCGCGTGGCTGGCCGAGGAGGGGTCATGGCTAGTTGGCGGGAGAGGTGGGCGGGTAGCCACCTGATCCGGCTGATAACCTGGAATGTAAGGGGACTGAATGGGCCGGTTAAGCGGGCCCGCGTGTTCGCGCACCTGAAGGGGCTCAAAGCGGATGTGGTTATGCTCCAGGAGACACACCTGAAGGTGGCAGACCAGGTAAGACTGAGGAAAGGGTGGGTAGGTCAGGTGTTTCACTCGGGGCTAGATGCCAAAAATCGAGGGGTGGCGATCTTGGTGGGAAAGAAGGTGTTATTCGAGGCGTCGAGCATTGTGGCAGATAATGGCGGTAGGTACATAATGGTAAGTGGTAAGTTGCAGGGAGAGAGGGTGGTACTGGTCAATGTGTATGCTCCGAACTGGGACGATGCGGATTTTATGCGGCGTATGTTGGGTCGGATCCCAGACTTGGAAGTGGGGGGCCTGATAATAGGGGGAGACTTTAACACGGTGTTGGATCCTGCACTGGATCGCCCCAGGTCTAGGACGGGCAGGAAGCCGGCGGCGGCTAGAGTGTTGAGGGGATTTATGGACCAAATGGGAGGGGTGGACCCTTGGAGATGTGCAAGGCCGGCGGCTAGGGAATGTTCATTCTTCTCACATGTCCATTAGGCTTATTCCCGAATTGACTTTTTCATTTTGAGTAGGGCGCTGATAGCGAGAGTAGAGGATACGGAGTATTCGGCAATAACCATCTCGGACCACGGCCCGCATTGGGTGGACTTGGAGATGGGGGAGGAGAGGGACCAGCGCCCGCTGTGGCGCTTGGAGGTGGGGCTGTTGGCGGACGAGGAGGTGAGCGAGCGGGTCCGAGGAAGTATAGAGAGGTACTTGGAGACCAACGACAACGGGGAGGTCCGAGTGGGGATGGTATGGGAGGCACTGAAGGCGGTGGTGAGGGGAGAGCTGATCTCTATCAGGGCCCACAAGGAGCGGAGGGAGCGGGGGGAGAGGGAGAGGATGGTGGGGGAGATGGTGAGGGTAGACAGGAGGTATGCGGAAGAACCTGAGGAAGGATTGTTGAGGAAGAAGCGCAGCCTCCAGGCCGAATTCGACCTGGTGACCACCAGGAAGGCGGAGGTGCAGTGGAGGAAGGCCCAGGGGGCGGTCTACGAGTATGGGGAAAAGGCAAGCCAGATGCTGGCGCATCAGCTTCGGAAGCGGGACGCAGCTAGGGAGATCGGGGGAGTTAAGGACAGGGGAGGGAGCGTGGTGTGGAGTGGGGTTGGCATCAATGGGGTCTTCAGGGACTTCAACGAGGAATTGTACCGATCCGAGCCCCCACGGGAGGAGGGAGGGATGGGCCGTTTCCTGGACCAATTGAGGTTTCCAAAGGTGGAAGAGGGACTGGTGGCGGGACTGGGGGCCCCGATTGGGCTGGAGGAGCTGATCAAAGGGATAGGAAGCATGCAGGCGGGGAAGGCACCGGGGCCGGACGGTTTCCTGTTGGGCCTGCTGTTAGTTAGGACCTTCAATGAGGCAAGGGAGGGGGGAGCTTTACCCCCGACGATGTCCCGGGCACTGATCTCCTTGATCCTGAAGCGGGACAAGGATCCCCTGCAATGTGGGTCTTACAGACCGATTTCCTTGCTAAATGTAGATGCCAAGGTGCTGGCGAAGGTCTTAGCCACGAGGATTGAGGATTGTGTGCCGCAGATCATCCATGAAGACCAGACGGGGTTTGTGAAGGGGAGACAGTTGAACGCGAATGTGCGGAGGCTTTTGAACGTTATCATGATGCCAGCGAGGGAGGGGGAGGCGGAGATAGTGGTGGCGATGGACGCTGAGAAAGCCTTCGATAGGGTAGAATGGGGGTACCTGTGGGAGGTGCTGAAGAGGTTCGGGTTTGGGGAGGGGTTTGTCAGGTGGGTTAGGCTGTTGTATGAGGTCCCGATGGTGAGTGTGGCCACAAATAGGAGGAGGTCCGAGTACTTTCGGTTGCACCGAGGGACGAGACAGGGGTGTCCCCTGTCCCCCCTGCTCTTCGCACTGGCGATCGAACCCCTGGCTATGGCACTGAGAGAGTCGAGGAACTGGAGGGGGTTGGTGCGGGGTGGGGAGGAGCATAGGGTGTCGCTTTATGCAGACGACCTGCTGCTGTATGTGGCGGACCTGGTGGGAGGAATGCCAGAGGTAATGAGGATCCTTAGGGAATTCGGGGACTTTTCGGGGTACAAGCTCAATATGGGGAAGAGCGAGCTGTTCGTAGTTCAGCTAGGGGACCAGGAGAGGGGGATTGGTGAGCTCCCACTAAAAAGGGCGGAGAGGAGCTTCAGATATTTGGGGGTCTAGGTGGCCAGGAGCTGGGGGGCCCTGCATAGGCTTAATTTTACAAGGCTGGTGGAGCAAATGGAGGAGGAGTTCAAGAGGTGGGAAGTGCTGCCGCTGTCCCTGGCGGGTAGGGTGCAGTCAATCAAAATGACGGTGCTCCCAAGGTTTTTCTTCCTGTTCCAGTGCTTCCCCGTGTTTATCCCGAAGGCTTTTTTCAGGCGGGTTAACAGGAGTATAATGGGGTTTGTGTGGGCGCGAGGGTGAGAAGGGTGATCCTGGAGCGGAGTAGAGATAGGGGGGGCTGGCACTGCCCAACCTCTGTGGGTACTACTGGGCCGCCAATGCGACAATGGTGCGCAAGTGGGCGATGGAGGGGGAGGGGGCTGCATGGAAGAGGCTGGAGACGGCGTCCTGTGTGGGTACGAGTCTGGGGGCGCTGGCAACGGCGCCGCTGCCGGTCCCTCCAAGGAGGTATACCACGAGCCCGGTGGTGGTGGCGGACCTCAAAATTTGGGGGCAGTGGAGGCGGCATAGGGGGGAAGTTAGGACCTCGGCGTGGACCCCATTACGGGGGAACCACCGGTTCGCCCCAGGAAGAACAGGTGGAGGGTTTTCGGGGTGGCACAGGGCAGGGATACGAAAGTTGGGGGACCTGTTTGTGGACGGGAAGTTCGCGAGCTTGGGTGAGCTGGAGGAGAAGTACGGGCTCCCCCCAGGGAACACCTTCAGGTACTTACAGGTAAGGGCGTTTGCCAGACGGCAGGTGGTGGAATTCCCACGGCTACTGCCACACACAGTACAGGACAGGGTGCTCTCGGGGGGGTGGGTACGAGTGGGGAAGATCTCGGAAACTTACCAGGTGATGCAGGAGGAGGAGGAGGCCTCGGTTGTGGAGTTGAAAGGTAAGTGGAGGAGGAGTTGGGAGAGGAGATCGAAGAGGGGACGTGGGCAGATGCCCTAGGGAGGGTGAACTCTTCCTCTTCGTGCGCGAGGCTCAGCCTCATACAGTTTAAGGTGCTGCACAGGGCACACATGACCGGGACAAGGATGAGCAAGTTCTTTGGGGGTGAGGACAGGTGTGTTAGGTGCTCAGGGAGCCCAGCAAATCACACCCATATATTCTGGGCATGCCCAGCGCTGGAGGAATTTTGGAAGGGCGTAGCGAGGACGCTGTCAAGGGTGGTAGGTTCCAGGGTGAAGCTGGGCTGGGGGCTCGCAATATTTGGGGTGGCAGAGGAGCCGGGAGTGCAGGAGGCGAAAGAGGCCGGAATTCTGGCCTTTGCGTCCCTGGTAGCCCGGCGAAGGATTCTCCTTCAGTGGAAAGAGGCGAGGCCCCCAAGCGTGGAATCCTGGATCAGCGATATGGCAGAGTTCATTAAATTGGAATGGGTGAAATTCGCCTTGAGAGGGTCGGTACAAGCGTTCTTTAGGCGGTGGCAACCGTTCTTAGACTTTCTGGCAGAGCGGCAGACATTGATCAATGGCAGCAGGAGCTCGGGGGGTGGGGGGGCGGGGGGGGGGTTTACTTTATTTTTGTTTATGTTATTTACACTGGAAGGGTCTGAGGGGGTGTATACACCTGTTGAGTTAAGTCGGGGCGTTAATGTTAATTTATTATTTAGGTACAGGGGGAGGGGTTTGGGGGGTTGCTTTTTTAGATTGTGTTTTGTACTTAACCCGGTTGGGTTCTTTTTTCTTTCTCATTTTGTTATTGATATTTTATGAAAACCTTTAATAAAAATTATTTTATAAAAAAAACTGGGGAGAAACACAGGATGGTCGTGGACTACAGCCAGACCATCAATCGGTACACGCAGCTCGACGCGTACCCCCTCCCACGCATATCTGATATGGTCAATCAGATTGCGCAGTACCGGGTCTTCTCAACAATTGACCTGAAATCCGCCTACCACCAGCTCCCCATCCGGAAGTCGGACCGGCCATACACGGCCTTCGAGGCGGACGGTCACCTCGACCACTTCCTTAGGGTCCCTTGCGGCGTCACAAATGGGGTCTCGGTCTTCCAAAGGGAGATGGACTGAATGGTCGACCAGTACGGTTTGTGGACCACCTTTCTGTACTTAGATAATGTCACCATCTGCGGCCATGACCAGCAGGATCACAATGCCAACCTCGATAAATTCCTCCACACCGCCACTCTTCTCAACCTGACCTATAACAAAGAGAAGTGTGTGTTCAGCACGACCCGGTTAGCCATTCTCGGCTCTCTAGTCCAAAACGGACTTCTCGGGGCCCAACCCCGAGCGCATGTGCCCCCTCATGGAACTTCCCCTCCCCCACTGCCCCACGGCCCTCAAAGGCTGCTTGGGGTTCTTTTCCTACAACGCCCAGTGGGTCCCAAACTATGCGGACAAGACCTGCCCACTCGCATTCAGTCCACTCAATTCCCCCTTGCGGCCGAGGCACAACACGCTTTCGCCCGCATCAGAGCAGACATCGCCAAGGCCGGGATGCGTGCAGTGGACGAGTCACTGCCTTTCTAAGTAGAAAGCGATGCTTCAGACGTCGCCCTTGCCGCCACTCTAAACCAGGCAGGCAGACCCGTGGCATTCTTTTCCTGCACCCTTCATACCTCTGAAATTCGACACTCATCCATCGAAAAGGAGGCCCAAGCTATCGTTGAAGCTGTGCGGCATTGGAGGCATTACCTGGCCGGTAAGAGATTCACTCTCCTTACGGACCAACAGTCGGTAGCCTTCATGTTCAACAACACACAGTGGGGCAAGATCAAAAATGATAAAATCTTGCGGTGGAGAATCGAGGTCTCCACCTATAACTATGAGATTTTGTATCGCCCCGGCAAACTCAACGAGCCCCCAGACGCCCTCTCCCGAGGTTCATGTGCCAGCGCACAAGTGGACCAACTCCAGGCCCTACACGACAGCCTTTGTCACCCGGGGGTCACTCGATTGTACCATCTGGTCAAAGCATGCAATCTGCCCTACTCCGTCGAGGAAGTAAGGACAGTCACCAGGGACTGCCAGGTCTGTGCGGAGTGCAAGCCGCACTTCTACCGGTCAGACCGTGCGCGCCTGGTGAAGGCTTCCTGCTTTTTTGTACGCCTCAGCGTAGATTTCAAAGGGCCCCTCCCCTCCACCGACCGTAACACGTATATTCTCAGTGTGGTCGATGAGTACTCCAGATTCCCCTTCGGCATCCCATGCCCCGATATGACGTCTGCCACCGACATCAAGGTCCTCAGCACCACCTTCGCTCTGTTCGGTTTCCCCGCCTTCATCCACAGTGACAGGGGATCCTCATTCATGAGCGATGAGCTGCGTCAGTTCCTGCTCAGCAGGGGTATAGCCTCCAGCAGGAATACCAGCTACAACCCCCAGGGAAACAGGCAAGTAGGACGGGAGAATAGGACGGTTTGGAGGGCCGTCCAGCTGGCCCTATGGCCCAGGAACCTCCCAGCCTCTCGCTGGTAGGTCTTCCCTGACACTCTTCACTCCATCCGGTCACTATTGTGCACCGCCACTAATACCATACCCCATGAACGTGTTTTTACCTTCCCCAGGAAGTCCACATCCGGGGTGTCGCTCCCGACTTGGCTCGCAGCTCCAGGACCGGTCCTTCTCCATAGGCATGTCCGACTCCACAAGGTGGACCCCTTGGTGGACAGGGTTCACCTGCTCCACGCCAACCCTCAATATGCCTATGTTGAGTTCCCCGACGGCCACCAAGATACTGTCTCACTCAGGGACCTGGCACCGTCAGGTTCCACCCCAACACACACCCCCACCACCAATGCGCCCCCCCACCCCTCCTCCCACCGCGCCGCCAATATTGACCCCACCAGACCACCTCCCCATTTTTCCGCACAAGAGGATGAAGAAGACTTTGGCATGCTCCCGGAGTTCCCCGATGACTGGCCAGCATCAGCACCACCGCCATCGGTGCCACCTTCACCACCGCCAGCACCGACTTCGCCGCCACCGTTACGCTGCTCTCAATGAAGCACCAAAGCACCGGATCGGCTGAACCTTTGACGGACTCCGGACCGTCTACATGGACTTTTCTTGTTTTTTCCTACCACGGTACATAATTGCACTAATTGTATATAGTTTCACGTCACCCCCGCCAGACTCATTTTTAACAGGGGGTGAATGTGGTGAACCATTGTATTAGGGGATGTAAGGTAGGATCTGCACTACAGGTTTGCCGGTAGCTCCTGCCGGCTGACTCCACCCACTGAGAACTGTATAAATATGCATGACCTCCAGTGCCCTGCCATTTCGCCAGCTGCAGCAGGAAGCCACGCATTGACTGTAATAAAGCCACAGTTGTAACCAACTTTAGTCTTTGTGCAATTGATCGTGCATCGCCCACCCAGACAAAGACTCATCTTGGACCACAGATCACCCTTCCCAAGACCAAACAACAGAGAAAAAAAAACACACAGCCTCAGGCAGCAGGAGGGGCCTGAGGACAGCCGTCACCTTAGAAATGTTTCAGCCCAAACTCCCTTAGTCAATTCAACAGTAAAAAAAGTAATAACCCTCCACATCGGAGGAAAATAAAATCCGCCACTCCCTCCAACCCCCACTCTACCCGTATTCCCAATTACTTCAAAGTACCAACACCTCAGTCTCCCAGAGTTGTTCACTTCAGTTCTCCCCCAGTTTATGTTCCTTGATAAAGTCATTGGCCGCTTCTGGTGTCTCAAAATAGTATTAATGGCCTTCATACGTCACCCAAAGCTTCGCCAGGTACAGCACCTCAAACCTGATCTGCCGCCGATATAGCACCACCTTGGCTTTGTTGAGCCCCACACGCCATTTTGCCAGCTCAGCTCCAATGTCCTGGTATATTCGGACCTTGTTCCCCTCCCATTCACAGTTGCGCTTCTTCCTGGCCCACTGTAGAATCTTCTCCTTCTCCACGAACTCATGGAGCCTCACAATCACCGCCCGCGGCGACTCCCCCGCTCTAGGCCTCTGCCTCAGAGACCTGTGCGCTCTGTCCACTTCAGGGGCCTTATCAAACACCCCCTCTGCCACCAGCCCTGCCAGCATCCTCAAAACGTACCTCGTGGCACTCGCACCTTCCACTCCTTCAGGCAGGCCCACTATCCGCAAATTCTGCCTTCTCAATCTATTTTCCTGCTTCTCTCAATGTCTTACAAAGGTCTCCTAAGAGCCCCACCTCCACCTCCAATGCCATCACCCGATCGCTGTGGTCCGACATCACCCTCTCAAAATCTTGGATATGTGCCTCCAAGCATTTCTCCACTCTCTCCATCGAGCCCTTTAAGCAAGAGCTGCCCTGTGTGCGACCACTCACACCATAGCTGCCACCGGAAGTCTTAATAAGGCATTTATATACATGAAACACAACCAAAACCAAAAAAGAGAACAAACAAGAAGTCTCATAAAAAATAAATAAGAGTCCACCGCCCCCGCTGCCCTGTCGTTCCCCTCCACCCACCCTGCCTCCCCCGTTTTTACCCCCATACCACCCTTCCCATTGCTGACGTCTTGCCTTTCCTTGAAGAAGTCAATGGCTTCCCTCTCCAGGCAAACCCCCTTTTATAAATCTCCGACACCCTACCTTCGCAAACTCCTGTTTTCTTTTTTTTAAAATATGTTTATTCAAGATTTCCAACAAAATTTTTGACAAAACTGCCCCCCTCCAATAACAGAAGATAAAAGAAACGCAAACTCAACAATTAACATTGTACATTGTACAAAGCATTTACATTGGGTTTCCCCATGTACAATAGCCCCCCCAAATGACATTTAAAGGTACTCGTAGGGGAAGCCCCCCCCACCCACCCTAGGGTTGCTGCTGCTGACCTCCTCCTAACGCTCCGCAAGATAGTCTAGGAACCGTTGCCACCGCCTGAAGAACCCTTGCACAGACCCTCGTAAGGCAAACTTTATCCTCTCCAGCTTAATGAACTCTGCCATGTCATTTATCCCGGCTTCCACACTGGGGGGCTTCGCGTCCTTCCATAATAACAAGATCCTCCGCCGGGCTACCAGGGACGCAAAGGCCAGAATACCGACCTCTTTCGCCTCCTGCACTCCCGGCTCGTCTGTTACCCCCAAATAATGCCAACCCCCAACTCGGCTTGACCTGGACTTTCACCACTTTGGACATAGTCCTCGCAAGACCCCTCCAAAACCCCTCCAGTGCCAGGCACGACCAGAACATGTGGACGTGATTTGCCGGACTCCCCGAGCACCTCCCACACCTGTCCTCCACCCCTAAGAACCTACTCATCCTTGCCCCTGTCATATGCGCTCTGTGAACAACCTTGAATTGTATTAGGCTGAGCCTGGCGCAAGAGGAGGAAGTATTAACCCTACTCAGGGCATCAGCCCACAGACCCTCATCTATCTCCTCCCCAAGCTCCTCCTCCCACTTGCCCTTTAGCTCCTCTACCGCGGCCTCCTCCTCCTTTCAGCTCCTGGTAGATCGCCGAGACCCTGCCCTCTCCAACCCATACACCCGAAATCACCCTGTCCTGGGTCCCCTGTGCCGGGAGCAGCGGGAATTCCCTCACCTGCCGCCTCACAAACGCCCTCACTTGCATATACCTAAAAGCATTCCCCGGGGGTAGCCCAAACTTCTCCTCCAGCGCCCCTAGGCTCGCAAACGTCCCATCTATGAACAGGTCCCCTATTCTCCTAATCCCTGCCCGATGCCAGCTCCGAAATCCCCCATCCATCCTTCCCGGAATGAACCAATGATTCTCCCGAATCGGGGACCCAACCGAGGCTCCCACCTCGCCCCTGTGTCGCCTCCACTGCCCCCAGATCTTCAGCGTTGCCGCCACCACCGGACCCGTGGTGTACCTTGTCGGCGCGAGCGGCAGCGGTGCCGTCACCAGCTCCCTCAGGCTCGTGCCCACACAACCTCTTCCATGCCGCCCCCTCTCCCTCCATTACCCACTTATGGATCATCGCCACATTGGCTGCCCAATAGTATCCGCACAAATTCGGCAGAGCCAGCCCCACCCCTGTCCCTACCCCGCTCCAGAAACACCCTCTTTACTCTCGGGATCTTATTTGCCCACACGAAACCCATGATGCTCCTGCTTACCCGTTTGAAAAAGGCCTTGGGAATCATAATGGGAAGGCACTGGAACACAAATAGAAACCTCGGGAGGACCACCATTTTAACCGACTGCACCCTGCCCGCCAGCGAGAGTGGCAGCACATCCCATCTTTTAAAATCCTCCTCCATCTTCTCCACCAACCGCGTCAAATTGAGTTTGTGCAGGGCCCCCCAAGTCCCAGCCACCTGGATCCCTAAGTACCGAAAGCTCCTTTCCGCCCTTTTCAGCAGCAGGTCGTCTATCCCCCTTCTCTGGTCCCCTGGATGCACCACAAAGAGCTCACTTTTCCCGACATTCAATTTATACACCAAGAAGTCCCCAAACTCCCTTAGGATCCACATGACCTCCGCCATCCCCTCCACTGGGTCTGCCACATACAGCAACAGGTCGTCCGCATATAGCGACACCCGATGTTCCTCTCCCCCACGGACCAGTCCCCTCCATTTCCTGGACTCCCTTAGTGCCAATGCCAAAGGCTCAATTGCCAGTGCAAACAGCAAGGGGGACAGGGGGCACCCCTGCCTCGTCCCTCGGTACTCCGACCTCCGCCGATTCGTAGCCACGCTTGCCACCGGGGCTCTATATAACAATCTGACCCAGCCGATAAACCCCTCCCCGAACTCAAACCTCCGCAACACTTCCCAAAGATACTCCCCTTCCACCCGGTCGAAAGCCTTCTCCGTGCCCATAGCTGCCACTACCTCCGCTTCTCCCTCCACCGAGGGCATCATAAGCACGTTGAGGAGCCTCCGCATGTTAGTATTTAGCTGTCTGCCCTTTACGAACCCCGTCTGGTCCTCATGAATTACCCCCGGGACACAGTCCTCAATGCTCGTAGCCAGCACTTTTGCCAGCAACTTAGCTTCCACATTAAGGAGCGAGATTGGTCTATACGACCCACACTGCAGTGGGTCCTTGTCCCGCTTCAGGATCAGAGAGATCAGCGCCCCGGACATTGTCGGGGGCAAGGTCCCCCGCCTCCCTAGCCTCATTGAAAGTCCTCACTAGCAACGGGCCTAGCAGATCCGCATACTTCCTATAAAACTCGACCGGGAACCCGTCCGGTCCCAGGGCCTTCCCCGCCTGCATGCTCCCCAATCCTTTAACCAGCTCCTCCAGCCCTATTGGTGCCCCTAAACCAGCCACATCCTGCTCCTCCACCCTCGGGAACCTCAGCTGATCCAAGCGTCCCCTCTTCCACCGCTGGGAGCTCAGATCTGTACAAATCCCCATAAAAGTCCCTAAATACCTCATTTATTCTCACCGCACTCCGCACCGTATTCTCCCCTCTATCCTTAATTCCACCTATCTCCCTCGCTGTCTCCCTCTTACGAAGTTAGTGTGCCAGCATCCGACTCGCCTTCTCCCCATACTCATACATCGCCCCCTGCGCTTTCCTCCAATGTGCCTCTGCTTTCCCTGTGGTCAACAGGCCGAACTCCGTCTGGAGATTCCGTCGCTCCCTGAGTAGCCCCTCCTCGGGGGCCTCTGCATATCTCCTATCCACCCTTAAAATCTCCCCCACCAACCTCTCCCTCTCTCTTCTCCCTATGGGCCCTAATGGAGATTAGCCCTCCCCTAACCACCGCCTTCAGCGCCTTCCAGACTACTCCCACCTGCACCTCCCCGTTGTCGTTGGCCTCCAAATATCTTTCAATGCACCCCCACACCCGCCCACACACCTCCTCATCCGCCAACAGTCCCACATCGAGGCGCCACAGCGGGCGCTGGTCCCTCTCCTCCCCCAACTCCAGCTCCACCCAATGCGGGGCGTGGTCCGAGATGGCTATGGCCGAGTACTCCGTTCCCTCCACTTTCGGGATTAGCACCCTGCTCAGAACAAAAACATTTATCCAGGAGTAGGCTCTATGGACGTGGGAAAAGAATGAAAATTCCCTGGCCTGGGGCCTGACAAACCTCCATGGATCCACTCCCCCCATCTGGTCCATAAATCCCCTAAGCACCTTGGCCGCAGCCGGCCTCTTACCCGTCCTGGACTGAGAGTGATCCAATGCTGGGTCCAGCACCGTGTTGAAATCCTCCCCCATTACCAAGCTTCCTACCTCCAGATCCGGAATCCGACCCAGCATGCGCTTCATAAATCCGGCATCATCCCAGTTCAGGGCGTATACATTTACCAGTACCACCCGCACCCCCTGCAGCCTACCGCTCACCATCACATATCGACCTCCACTATCCACTACAGTATTCATTGGCTCAAATGACACCCGCTTCCCCACTAGTATTGTAACCCCTCTGTTCTTCGCATCCAGTTCCGAATGGAACACCTGTCCTACCCATCCCTTTCTCAGCCTAACCTGATCTGCCACCTTCAGATGCGTCTCCTGGAGCATAACCACGTCTGCCTTCAGTCCCTTTCAGTGCGCGAACACCCGGGCCCTCTTGACCGGCCCGTTCAGGCCCCTCACATTCCAAGTTATCAGCCGGATTGGGCATCTGCTCCCCCCCCCCCCCCCCCCCCCCCCCCCCCAACCGACCAGCCATCTCCTTTTCTAGGCCAGTCACGTGCCCGCACCTCCCGCACCCTCCAGTCCCCCAGGCGGCGGACCCCCGCCCCGACCACCTCTCCTACCTCCAGCTCCCCTTTGGCCAATGCAGCAGCAACCCTATCCCCCCCTTTTACCCCCTCCCCCTCCCCCCGCTAGATCCACATTTAGCCCTTTTGCTCCCCCCATAACACTCCCGTAAGTCAGCTGACTCCTGCTGACCCCGGCCTCCCACCCCCGTCCTTCTCTAGCACGGGAAAAAGCCCGCGCTTTCCTGAGCTGGCCCCGCCCCCTCTGGCGCAGCTCTTTTTGCGGCCTTACCCCAATTCCCCTCCCCGGGCCTCCACTCCCCCTCTTCCCTCGTGGGGGTCTGCCCCTCCAGCACCGACGCACACACTCTCCCACAGTCTCCCCATCAAGTCCCTTCACCCATCCCCACCCAGCACCCTGACAAAAAGAACATTCCCCAAACGTAGCAAACACAACAAACATCCCCCCACACCAAACCCTCAATTGAGTCCAACTTTTCAGTCCGTATGAAGCTCCATGCCTCATCAGGTGTTTCGAAGTAGTGGTGTCGATCCTGGAACGTGACCCACAGTCGCGCTGGCTGCAGCATACCGAACTTCACCCCCTTCCGATGGAGCACTGCTTTGGCCTGATTAAAACCAGCTCTTTTCTTAGCCACCTCTGCACTCCAGTCCTGGTAGATTCGGATCTCCGTATTCTCCCACCTACTGCTCCGCTCTTTCTTGGCCCATCTCAGGACACTCTCTCTGTCCATAAAGCGGTGAAACCTCACCACTACAGCCCTTGGTGGCTAGTTGGCCTTGGGTCTCCTTGCTAGGACCCGGTGAGCCCCATCTACCTCCAGAGGCCTCAGGAAGGCTCCCGCGCCCATCAGCGAATTGAGCATCGTGCTCACATATGCCCCAGCATCGGGCCCCTCCACTCCCTCAGGGAGACCCAGAATCCTAAGATTCTTCCTCCTCGACCGATTCTCCAGGTCCTCAAATCTTTCCGCCCACCTCTTGTGCAGCGCCTCGTGCGCCTCCACCTTCACTGCCAGGCCCAAGATCTCGTCCTCGTTCTCCGAGGCTTTTTGCCGCACCTCTCGAATCGCCACCCCTTGGGCCTTCTGGGTCTCCACTCGCTTCTCAATCGCCGCCTTCATTGGCGCCAGCATTTCGGTCTGCAGCTCCTCAAAGCAGCGTTGCAGAAACTCCTGCTGCTCCTGTGACCACTGCGTCCATGCTGCTTGGCCTCCACCTGCTGCCATCTTGTTTTTCCTCCCTCTCACTTTTCGCTGCTCCAAGATCACTTTTTTCACCGCTCCACTCCTGGTCCAATCCATATACTGCCGGGGGGGGGACCATGCTGTCACCTTCCCACACTGGAAGCCGTCAAACAATTGCCGTTGGGGCTCCTCTAGAGAGCCCAAAAGTCCATTCTCGGTGGGAGCAGCCGAACGTGCGACCTACCTAGGCATAGCCGCAACCGGAAGTCGCAACCTCCTGTTTTCAACACCATCATGCCCTGCAGCCCCAGGGGCGGCAGGTCAGGAAAGGACGGCACCTGCGTCTTCACATAATCCCGTACCTGTAAGTACCGGAACCCATTCCCGCTGGGCAGCTCGCACTCCTCTTCCAATTCCTCTAGGCTCGAGAAGCTGCCCCCACCCCCCCCACACAAATAGGTCCCCAAAGCTTTCAATTCCCCCCTGTGGTAGTATGTATTGGGGGTCATGTGGGACTGGAAGCCCTAATGTCATTGGCTGACAGATCCCGGGTCCTGGTTGGCCGTTGACCTCAAGCTCCATCCTGAAGGCGGAGTATAAGAAGCCGGAGTCTTCCCCCGCAGGCCAGTTTACTATCGAGCTGCGGGGGAACAGACACGCTTAATAAAGCCTCATCGACTTCACTCTATTCGTCTCATGGAGTCTTTGTGCGCTACAATTTATTAAGCGTGCCTAAAAAGGACTATGGAGCTCAGGATCATTCCAGAATGCCTGAGGATCAGCCCCCACACAGTGAACGCGGCAGCAGCCTTCAAACACTGGCAGACTTGCTTCGAGGCCTACATCAGAACAACCACCGGCCGAGTCTCAGACGAACAGAAACTGCAGGTCCTGCACTCGAGGGTGAGCACGGAGATTTTCACCCTCATTGAAGACACCGACGATTTCCAGACGGCGTTCGCAGCACTCAGAATCTACGCTCGCGACGAGACGGCAAGCTCCCGGAGAATCGATGGACGAATTCTACGCCGCGCTGCTGATTTTGGGACGAGCCTGCAGCTGCCCGTCGGTGAACGCAAACGAACACACGGACATGTTAATGCGCGATGCTTTTGTGGCAGGTATGCAATCCTCCTAAATCCGCCAAAGACTTCTAGAAAAAGAGTCGCTAGGACTCTCAGAGGCACGGGCCCTAGCAGCCTCCCTAGACGTGGCCGCGCGTAATACCCGCGCCTACGGCCCCGACCGCGCGGCAGGCCATTGGGCCCCGTACGTACCCGTCGCGGCAAACCCCCTACCCCCCCCCCCGGACACCCCACAGGCTTGCGCGGTCCAAACGCTGAGTCGCACCGGGGGCGCCCGCTGTTATTTCTGCGGCCAGGCGAAACACCCCCGACAGCGCTGTCCGGCCCGCGCAGCCATCTGCAAAAGCTGCGGGAAAAAGGGCCATTATGTGGTTGTGTGCCGGTCCCGCGAGGTCGCCGCTGTCCCGGGAGCACAGGGAGCCCTGCAAGCAGTCTATGCGCCCCAACCCCCCCAGCACGCCATGTACGACCCGCAGGCGTAGCCGCTCTGGGTCCCGACCACCGCAGTCCCGGGAGAACTGGGAGCCCTGCACGCCGCCTACGCTCCCCAACCCCCCTCCCCGCAGCCCATGTATGACCCGCCGCCGGCGCTACCGCTTTGGGTCCCGGCCAACACTCTCCACGGGGAGGAGGGAGTTTTTCGCGTCCCTAACGCCACCCTAACCCCCGTCCCGCGCCCCACGCCTGACCCGCCGGCGCCACCTACTTGGACCCCGACCACCGCTGTCCCCGGTGAGGGAGCTCCGCGCGGTCCTTTCGCTCGCGGCCCCACGCCTGACCCGCCGGCGCCGCCGACTTGGGCTCCAACCACCGCTGTCCCCGGTGAGGGAGCTCCGCGCGGTCCTAGCGCCCGCGGTCCTAGCGCTCGCGGTGAGGGAGCTCCGCGCGGTCCTAGCGCTCGCGGTCCTAGCGCTCCCCAGCCCCCCCAGCACACCATGTGCGATCCGCAGACGCCGCCATTTTGGGTCCCGACCACCACGAGGGGAGGAGGGGCACCGATGTGCGACCCGCAGACGCCGCCATTTTGGGTCCCGACCACCACGAGGGGAGGAGGGGCGCCGCCATCTTGGACCGCCCCAGACCTGTACGACGCATGGGGGCAGCCATTTTGTCCACCCCCGCCGCCATCTTGTGACCCCCCAGCCACGTGCGATGTATGGGGGCAGCCATTTTGTCCACCCCCGCCGCCATCTTGTGACCCCCCAGCCACGTGCGATGTATGGGGGCAGCCATTTTGTTCATCCCCGACGCCATCTTGGACGGCAACAACGGACCCCACTCCACTACTACAACCACGGCTCGCTTCGATTACGCTCGATCAGGCTCGGCCCCGGACACTCCAGGCGACGACGACAACGGTCCTAATAAACGGCCACGAGACGCCATGCCTAGTCGACTCCGGGAGCACGGAAAGCTTTATACACCCCGACACGGTAAGACGCTGTTCCTTGACCACCTATCCCAGCGCACAAAAGATTTGCCTAGCTGCAGGATCCCACTCCGTACAGATCCAGGGATTCTGCATAGTTACCCTTACGGTGCAGGGGAGGGAGTTCAAAAACCACAAACTTAACGTCCTTCCCCAACTCTGTGCCCCCACCTTGCTGGGATTAGATTTCCAATGTAATCTACAGAGCCTTACATTCAAATTCGGCGGCCCCATACCCCCACTCACTATCTGCGGCCTCGCAACCCTCAAAGTGCAACCCCCGTCCTTGTTTGCGAACCTCACCCCGGATTGCAAACCCGTCGCCACTAGGAGCAGACGGTACAGCGCCCAGGACCGGACCTTCATTCGGTCCGAAGTCCAGCGGCTACTAAAGGAGGGCATAATCCAGGCCAGCAATAGTCCCTGGAGAGCGCAGGTGGTAGTAGTGAAGACAGGGGAGAAACAAAGGATGGTCATCGACTACAGCCAGACCATCAACAGGTACACACAACTAGACGCGTACCCTCTCCCCCGCATATCCGACATGGTCAATCGGATTGCCCAATATAAAGTCTTCTCCACCGTGGACCTCAAGTCCGCCTACCATCAGCTACCCATCCGCCCAAGTGACCGCAAGTACACAACCTTCGAGGCAGACGGGCGATTATACCATTTCCTACGGGTCCCTTTTGGCGTCACAAACGGGGTCTCGGTCTTCCAACGGGAGATGGACCGAATGGTTGATCAACATGGGTTGCGGGCCACGTTCCCGTATCTCGACAATGTAACCATCTGCGGCCACGATCAGCAGGACCACGACGCCAACCTCCAGAAATTCCTCCAGACCGCCAAAGCCTTGAACCTCACGTACAACGAGGACAAGTGCGTTTTTAGCACCGACCGGCTAGCCATCCTGGGCTACGTAGTGCGCAATGGGATAATAGGCCCCGACCCCGAACGTAAGCGCGCACTCATGGAATTTCCCCTCCCGCACTGCCCAAAAGCCCTGAAACGCTGCTTGGGGTTCTTTTCGTACTACGCCCAGTGGGTCCCCCAGTACGCAGACAAGGCCCGCCCCCTAATACAGACCACGACCTTCCCTCTGTCGACAGAGGCTTGCCAGGCCTTCAGCCGCATCAAAGCGGATATCGCAAAGGCCACGATGCGCGCCATCGACGATCCCTCCCCTTCCAGGTCGAGAGCGACGCCTCCGACGTAGCTCTAGCGGCCACCCTTAACCAAGCGGGCAGACCCGTGGCCTTTTTCTCCCGAACCCTCCGCGCCTCAGAAATCCGCCACTCCTCAGTGGAAAAGGAAGCCCAAACCATAGTGGAAGCTGTGCGACATTGGAGGCATTACCTGGCCGGCAGGAGATTCACTCTCCTCACTGACCAACGGTCGGTAGCTTTCATGTTCGATAATGCACAGCGGGGCAAAATTAAAAATGACAAGATCTTAAGGTGGAGGATCGAGCTCTCCACCTTCAACTATGAGATCTTGTACCGTCCCGGAAAGCTGAACGAGCCGTCAGATGCCCTATCCCGCGGCACATGTGCCAACGCACAAATTAACCGCCTCCAAACCCTCCACGAGGACCTCTGCCACCCGGGGGTCACTCGGTTTTACCACTTCATCAAGTCCCGCAATCTCCCATACTCTTTAGAGGAGGTCCGTACAGTCACAAGGGACTGCCACATCTGCGCGGAATGCAAGCCGCATTTTTTCAGGCCAGATGGAGCGCACCTGATTAAGGCTTCCCGCCCCTTTGAACGCCTCAGTCTCGATTTCAAAGGGCCCCTCCCCTCCACCGACCGCAACGCATATTTTCTTAATGTAGTGGACGAATACTCCCGCTTCCCTTTTGCCATTCCCTGCTCTGACATGACCGCGGCCACAGTCATTAAAGCCCTGAACAGCATCTTCACACTGTTCGGTTACCCCGCATACGTCCACAGCGACAGAGGGTCCTCTTTCATGAGTGACGAGCTGCGCCAGTTCCTGCTCAGCAAGGGCATAGCCTCAAGCAGGACGACCAGCTACAACCCCCGGGGGAACGGGCAAGTAGAAAGGGAGAACGGCACGGTCTGGAAGGCCGTCCTACTGGCCCTACGGTCCAGGGATCTCCCAGTTTCACGGTGGCAGGAGGTCCTCCCGGACGCTCTCCATTCCATCCGGTCGTTATTATGTACGAGCACTAATCAAACGCCCCACGAGCGTCTCCTTGTCTTCCCTAAGAGGTCCTCCTCTGGAACGTCGCTGCTGACCTGGCTGGCGGCCCCAGGACCCATCCTGCTCCGAAAGCATGTGCGGGCACATAAGGCGGACCCGTTGGTCGAAAGGGTTCACCTCCTCCACGCAAACCCCCAGTACGCCTACGTGGAGTACCCCGACGGCCGACAGGACACGGTCTCCCTGCAGGATCGGGCGCCCGCCGGCAACACGCACACCCCCCCGACACCATCAACCCAACCCCCCCCCCTTCCTGCCACCGCCGCACCCCGCGACCGCCCCCTTCCCAGGAGGATCGGTCCCCCTCCCTTTTGCACCGACAGCTGAAACCGTACGGCTCCTGGAGGCGACAACACTGGTACAAGCACCACCACCACCGCCGGGGCCGAGGCGATCGACACGGACGACCAGACCGCCCGACCGACTCGTGGCGTCGATGTAACACAAATATGGACTGTTCACAAGAACATTTTGCTTTTCTTCCTATACCCTCTGTAAATAGTTGCAGCAGGACGAAATTGTCCAATACTGTATTGCCATGTGAATGTTTTATCCTCCCAGGACCAGCCCTGTAAACCCTTACCACCATACGAAGCATCACCCCGCCGGGTTCATTTTTGACAAGGGGTGAATGTGGTAGTATGTATTGGGGGTCATGTGGGACTGGAAGCCCTAATGTCATTGGCTGACAGATCCTGGGTCCTGGTTGGCAGTTGACCTCAAGCTCCGCCCTGAAGGCGGAGTATAAGAAGCCGGAGTCTTCCCCCGCAGGCCAGTTTACTATCGAGCTGCTGGGGAACAGACACGCTTAATAAAGCCTCATCGACTTCACTCTATTCGTCTCATGGAGTCTTTGTGCGTTACACCCCCCACCCCACCCCGGCCGCCATCCCCCGAACCCCGCGTTCTGCCTCCCGGTGCTAATCTGTGATTCCCACAGACCTGTGTCCAAACCGAGGCCCCCTTCAACCTCTGA
This sequence comes from Scyliorhinus torazame, assembly GCF_047496885.1. NCBI lineage: Eukaryota > Metazoa > Chordata > Chondrichthyes > Carcharhiniformes > Scyliorhinidae > Scyliorhinus > Scyliorhinus torazame. The sequence continues at coordinate 144,432,103 of NC_092709.1, read as the reverse complement.
TACTGCCGCCACTGTCCCCATACCCTCAGGACCGCCACCGCCCCCGGGCTTGTGGAGTCACTGGCTGGTGAGAAGGGCAGAGGCACTTTCAACAGTGCCCTAAGCTAGTGTCCTTACAAGAGGCTGCCTCCATCTGCTCCCACACCGACCCCACCCCTGCTACCACTTCCTTACCATGCTAAAATTTGCTGCCCAGTAGTTCATTAAATTTGGCAAGGCCAGCCCCCCCCTCCCCCCCGCCCCCGCCAACATCCCCGCTCCGGCAGCACTTTCTTTACCCATGGGGTTTTCCCTGCCCACCCAAACCCCGAAACCAGGACATTAACTTACCTAAAAAAGTCTTTGGGATAAAAATCGGAAGGTTCTGAAAAACAAATAAAAACCTGGGAAGCATCGTCATTTTTACAGTCTGCACCCACCCCGCCAGCGACAGGGGGACCATGTCCCACCTCTTAAAATCCCCTTTCAGCTGCTCTACCAACCGTGCCAGGTTAAATTAGTGTAATTGTTCCCAACCCCGCACCATCCGGATGCCCAAGTATCTAAAGTTCGTCCCCACCACTTTAAACGGCAGTTCGCCCAGTCTCCCCTCCTGTCCCTTTGCTTGAATCGGGAAAATCTCACCCTTCCCCATGTTTAACTTATACCTGGAAAACTGACCAAATTCCTCTAAAATGCTCATGCTCCCCCAATGCCTTCCTACGGGTCCAAAATGTACAGCAACAGATCGTCCACATATAACAAAACTCTATGCTCCACCCCCATCCCCCCCGCACTATCCCTTTCCAACTCCTTGATGCTCTAAGACCCTTGGCAATGGCTCTATCGTCAAGGCAAAAAGCAAGGGGGAAAGTGGGCATCCTTGCCTTGTCCCACAATGTAATCCAAAATACCCCGAACTCACCTGCTTCGTCCTAACACTCACTACCGGCGCTCTATATAACAACCGGACCCAATCCAAAAACCCTTGCACGAACCAGAACCACCCCAGTACTTGCCACAGATATTCCCATTCTACCCCCGAATGATAGCCCTCACCCGCTTGCACATCTCCTCGTCTGCTAGCAACTCCGTGTCTAATCTCCAAAGTGGGTGCTGGGCTGCAACCCCCGCCCGCCCCCCCCCCCCCCCCCAACCCCCAGTCCACTTGCAAATCCACTCAGTGTGGCACGTCACGTGGTCAGAAACCATAATCGACGAATACCCCGAGTCAACCACCCCTGCCAGCAAAGCCGTATCCACCACAAATTAATTGATCCGCGAGTACACCCTGTGAACATGGGAGAAGTATGAAAATTCCTTCGCCCTCGGCCTCCCAAAACTCCACGGATCCACGCTCCCCCATGTGCTCCATGGACCCCTTTAGCTCCTTCGCCGCCGCCGCCACCGACACCCTCCCCGATCGCGGACTCGACCGGTCCAATCTCGGCTCGATAACCATATTAAATTCCCCCTTCCCCATAATCAACCAGTGCGAGTCCAAGTCCGGGATCTTCCCCAAGACCTGCCTCATGAATTCGACATCCTCCCAATTTTGGGCTTACACGTTCACCAGAACTACTGGCATTCCTCCAATTTCCTGCTCGCCATCACAAACCTTCCCTCTCGATCTGCCACTATATTCCTCACCTCAAACGCTACCCGCTTATTATCAGCACCGCCACTTCCCACGTCTTCATATCCAACCCCGAGTGAAAAATGTCCAACCCACCCCTTACTCAGCCCAGTCTGGTTCCCAATCTTCAAATGCGTTTCCTGTAGAAATGCCACATCCGCCTTTAAGCTCCTCAGGTGTGCGAATACATGCGAACGCTTGACCAGCCCATTCAGCCTGTCATGTTCCATGTGACCAGCCTGGCCCCGCCCCTCTGCCGGGCCCACTTCCGGATTTCCACCATCACCAACTCCTTCCTTATTGCACATCAACCACCCCATCCCCGTCAGCAGTCCCATCCTCCCCTAAAGAAAGCAACGAACCCATCCCCCTCTAACACTGACCACCTGCTCAAACCCCACTGCGGTCCCATGAACTAGGTTGCCCAAATAGTCTGGCAGCCCCCACCCATGGTGCCAAGCATCCTACCCTCCACTGATTCCCCTCCCCGCTCGCACTCTTCCACAGGGCAAACTACAATAACACTATAAAGAAGAAAAAAAGGTGTACTCACCCTCCACCGTCCTCCAACCTCCCACCAAAGAACCCGATAAAAAAGTTAAACAGCCCCTGACCATCACCCAAAGAAGAACCCAGAACAATACAACAAAAAGAGGGGCAAGGGGAATCAACAAACCGCCAAAGTTCAGTGTCCTCCCTCTCCTGCCAGTTCATTGTCTCTCAAAAACTCCGTTGCCTCCCCTGGTGTTTCAAAATAATACTCGCAGCCATTGTGGGTCACCCAAAGGTGGGCCGGGTACAGCATCCTGAACTTCACCCCTTCTTCAAGCGGGCAGCCTTGACTTGGTTGAATAAAACTCTCCTCTCTGCCAGTTCCGCACCCAAGTCCTGATATACCCGGAACTTTATTTACTTCTTAAAATAAATTTACGGAACCCAAATCATTTTTGCCCCCAATTAAGAGTCAATTTAGCGTGGCCAATCCAACTATCCTGCACATCTTTGGGTTGTGAGGGTGAGACCCACGGAGACACAGGGAGAATGTGCAAACTCCACAAGGATATTGATCCGGGGCCGGGGTCGAACCCGGGTCCTCAGCAACATAAGACAGCAGTGCTAACCACTGAGCCATCATGACGCCCACCTTCCCAGGTACATCTCCTCATCTGCCGGGCCACTGCAAGATCGTCTCTTCATCCAAAAACCGGTGTAGCCTCACCATCGCCCTCAGCGTCTCGTTCGCCTGCAGCTTCCTCATTAGCGCCCTATGTGCCCGGTTGACTTCCAGGGGCCGGTCGAAGGCCCCCTTCCCATTAACTGCTCCAATATCTTAGTCACATAAGAGTCTGTGTCCGCTCCCTCACTGCCCTCCAGCATCCTCACTATTCTCAGATTTTGCCTCAGGGAGTGATTCTTCAGATGCTCCAATTTCACCTTGAGCTGTTTCTGGGTCTCTTTCAACATCCCAATTTCGGCCATCAATGAGGTCAGCTGCTCCTCTTGCTCCCCCACTGTCTCCTCCACCTTCTGGATCGCCTGGCTCTGGGTCTTCAGCCTCACGCCAATCCCTGCTTTCAGCGGGTCTACCACCTTCGCCAGGTCCTCCTGAGCTTCCCTCCCCTGTTGGCTGAACCTTTCATTCAGAAAGTCAACCAACTGCTCTGTCGACCATTGGGCTGGTAGGGCAGACCCTCTACCCTCCTTTGCTCTTGCAGCGCCTTTCTTCTAGACCCACTTCTGGCCTGCAGCTCCATCCACTGACCTCACCAGTGGAGTATCGCTTTCCTCCACCACCTTGGCACCTTTTTTCTCCAAAACATCCACCCAGCAACCGGGGGAAAGGACTGAATAAAACGCCTTGAGCGGGAGCTGCTAAATGTGTGACCACTCACACCATGGCCATCACTAAAAGTCCCCCACACAGATTTCTCATGAACAGGCATTACAAAGACTTTCATGTTCAAGGTTCCTGCGATCTAAAATAGCATCAATATTCTCAAACATTCTGGTATGTTTACTGACTAAACATTAATCCCTTGGCTGTGGGGGCCTGAAGATATGAAACAGAATAATGGGCGGGATTCTCTGAAAATGGGGCAATGTCCCCACGCCGGCGGGAAAACCAGTAGCAATGACTCCAATGTAGGTAGATGCCGGATGGGTTGGCGCCGCTACAACCGCACCGAAGGGCCGGCGCGAGTTCACGCATGCGCGGAACGGCCGGCGTGGCCTCGCGCATGCGCAGACCGGCCGGCATATTTCCGCGCATGCACGGGGGTTCTCTTCTCCGCATCAGCCCCCGGGCAGTATGGCGGAGCCTAAAGGAGCCCGGCGCAGAGGAAAGAAGTTCCCCCACGGAACAAGCCCACCCACAGATCGGTAAGCCCCGATCGCAGGCCAGGCCACTGTGGGGGCACCCCCGGGGTCGAATCCCCCCCACGCACTCACCTGCTAGGTCCCGCCGTGCGTGAGGTGAGTAATTCACATCGGCGGGACTGGGCTAAACTGGACGGCCGCTCGGCCCACCTTTCATGATCACACAATCAGGGTAACCTTCAGCTTCTTTCTTCCTCATGTGTTTACTAAGTTCCTTGAATGTGTCCATATTAGAATCATAGAATGGTAACAGAACAGAAGGATACCATTCAGCACATTGTCTCTGTGTCAGTTCTCATAGAATCACTACAGTACAGAAGGAGGCCATTCGACCGATCAAGTCTGCACCAACCCTCTGAAAGGGTGCCCTACCTAGGGTTAGGCCCCACCCTATCTACTTAACCCAGTAACCCCACCTAACCTACCCTTTTGGTCACTAAGGGGCAATTGATCATGGCCAATTCATCTAACCTGCACATTTCTGGACTGTGGGAAGAAATCGGAGCATCGGAGGAAACCTACGGAGACACGGGAGGAAGTGCAAACTCCACGCATATGGTGATATGCCTGTGAATAGTATTGTACATAGTTAGCAATGCGACCTCCAACTGGCTGGTGGCATCAGACATTGGTCACGCGATATGGGACACTGGCCAGTTGGTAGTAGGATGTACGACAGGACAGTCGCACTTAAGAGTAGCTCGCAAGGCGTTCGAGTAACTTTGTCTGTACACAAATCTGTTAGTTACCTTTCCATGTGTTTGGCAATAAATCATCGTTTCAATTAAACAGATATATGTTCTGTGTGTTTCCTTGTTAACAGTGGCAACACAGAAAACATGGAACCAGGAGTGCAGAACATTTAAAGGTAAAAACAGAAGAGATAAGGTGTGGTAATATAATCAGGGCCTAGTTTTAAGGCTGATTAAATTGGATATCCTAAATTAAGGAATTGGGCACTTTAAATTAAAATCACAGTCCTCTCCAGCAAGAAGCCTACAGAATCTGAATATCCGAAATACACAACCAAGAGACAAGCTGCCAGAACATGTCTGGGCCTGTCCCATTCAATCGCCCATCAAAGATCATCGCACTCTACTGAGACCCAGCAGGAGATCATCGTATCCCATTGAAATGCACAGGTCTATTGTCCGTAGCCCAGATTGAGCCAGACCTTCCATCACCTAGAGCATCTACTGTCACCTTATTTGGGAACAAGTCATGTGCAGCCCACACCAGCAGATATGGGACACCTGCATGGGCTCGATTGGCCTGTCAAACCGTCATCAACCGGACCATTGGCTGCTGGGACCCTCTCCCGAGACCTCATTGGCCGGAAGCCAGAGAAGTGTCTGGAAAGGCGGGGAGAGAAGGGGATAAAGGTAGGCATCTTAGGTGACTTTGACCAGACCATAAGGAAGGGAGCAAGCAAGGAAGAAATAACCAGCGAGAATCACCTTTGCAAAGAGGAACCAGAGGGACTCAGGGATCGGCTCTACAGCATACCAAACCACCTTTGCAGGTAGTATAGTCGAATCCTGGGTGTTTCATATATATATAGTGGGTAATTTACGGGTTAACTATATTCAATAGACTTCCGGTGGCAGCCATGGAGGAGTAGGTCGCACATTTGGTATCTTCCGCTTGTGACGGAATTTTGGGACCTTTTCTCCTGGGTTTTTTCGGAAGTTCACTGGATAAATCGGAGAGTGAGACAGTGAGGAGCAATTCCCCACTGGTGTATGGAGAGCTGGACTAGAAGTGGCCGTGTAAGGAGACATAGTCAAGCAAGGAAGACGCGGGTAGAGCCGGCAGAGCAGGAAAGCATGGCGGAGACGCAGGACCCTGAGGAGGTGGCACAGTGGTCACCGGTACAGCTGGTGAAAATCTTTGACGAGTGCTTTGCCAAGCTAAAGAAAGACATGCTGGACCCGATTAAGGCATTGTTTGATCGGGTGGAGCAGGGTCTAGAAACCCATGAACGGGCGATTCAGAAGGTGGAGAAAAGGTGTCCGAGCACAAGGAATATATAACCGTGCTGGAGGCCAAGGTGAGGCTGATGAAGGACCACCAGAAAAGGTTGCAGGAGAAGTTGGAGGACTTGGAGAACAGGTCCAGGAGGCAGAATCTGAGGATCGTCGGCCTCCCTGAGGGCAGTGAGGGTTCGGACGTGAGGGCATATGTGGCAAGTATGCTGGAAACGTTGATGGGGGATGGGACATTTACTCGATCGCTGGAATGGACAGAGCGCACAGAGCGCTTGCGAGGAAGCCGCGGGCGAATGAATCGCCGGGTCCGATGGTGGTGCACATGCACCGGTTCCTGGACAAGGAACAGATTTTGCGGTGGGCAAAGCAGGTACTGTAGCCATGTAAAATGGCTGCGTTCCGATTAATCTGGCCAAAACCCAGTTTAAAACGGCTAACCCGAAAGACTGCTGGGAAAAGCAGCCAAGAAGACACAAGCAGGCAGCTGCAGACAGTTTTGCATATTCGGCTCTGGGAAGGTAGCCCAGATCGATACTCAGGGCTATCAACAGCCCATCAACCCATGTATTCGCAGTTGCATTCAGGACTGTTTGCAGCCAATCTACTCAGACATCCACAGTTACATCGGCTATCCCCGGGAACAATTGCAACATATTAGCAATTGAATACCGGGCCAGACCTGTCGGCGCCTGCAGTGGCCGAAACAAAGACAGGTGAGCGACCACCCCCCGATCGAGGAATCGCCTCACCATTGGACACATCGACCCCAGAGATTGGGGACAGAATCCAATCACTTGGGACTCAGGGTCAAGGGCCACCCCGGGAGGCGGGAAGCCCCTGGGCCCTATAAAAGTGAAGGTCCAAGTTCAGATCTCTCTCTCTCTCCTCTTCGCCTGCTCGAGACCTTCGCAAGACCAGCCACCGGCAACTGTAAGTTTGAATCCAACGATCGCTATCCGGTAGCGACACCTAGCCACCGACCTGTAGCAGCCTTTTGAATCCCGCGAGCCAGATTTGATTGGACAAGCCATTTGTTTCCCTGACCTGGTGGACTCTTCCTAAAGTTAAGTATTGGCCAGTAGTGATAGGTTTATTATATAAATAGTAGTATTAGGGTATTAATATTGCTTGTTGTATATAATAAATGACCGTTGTTTTAATCCTTACTAAGCGGTGTGCTGTATTATTACTATTTTTTATTTTTATTTTTTTCTTGCGGCATGGGTTGGTACCTGGGACTTCGATGTTGTGGCCATTTCGGAGTCATGGATAGAGCAGGGACAGGAATGATTGTTGCAGGTGCCGGGGTTTAGATATTTCAGTAAGCTCAGGGAAGGCGGTAAAAGAGGGGGAGGGGTGGCATTGTTAGTCAAGGACAGTATTACGGTGGCAGAAAGGACGTTTGATGAGGACTCGTCTACTGAGGTAGTATGGGCTGAGGTTAGAAACAGGAAAGGAGAGGTCACCCTGTTAGGGGTTTTCTATAGGCCTCCGAAAAGTTCCAGAGATGTAGAGGAAAGGATTGCAAAGATGATTCTGGATAGGAGCGAAAGCAACAGGGTAGTTGTTCTGGGGGACTTTAACTTTCCAAAGATTGACTGGAAATGCTATAGTTCGAGTACTTTAGATGGGTCCGTTTTTGTCCAATGTGTGCAGGAGGGTTTCCTGACACAGTATGTAGATAGGCCAACGAGAGGCAAGGCCATATTGCATTTGGTACTGGGTAATGAACCAGGACAGGTGTTAGATTTGGAGGTAGGTGAGCACTTTGGTGATAGTGACCACAATTCGATTACGTTTACTTTAGTGATGGAAAGGGATAGGTATTTACCGCAGGGCAAGAGTTATATCTGGGGGAAAGGCAATTATGATGCGATGAGGCAAGACTTAGGATGCATCGGATGGAGAGGAAAAGTGCAGGGGATGAGCACAATGGAAATGTGGAGCTTGTTCAAGGAACAGCTACTGCGTGTCCTTGATAAGTATGTACCTGTCAGGCAGGGAGGAAGTGGTCGAGCAAGGGAACCGTGATTTACTAAAGCAGTCAAAACACTTGTCAAGAGGAAGAAGGAGGCTTATGTAAAGATGAGACATGAAGGTTCAGTTAGGGCGCTCGAGAGTTACAAGTTAGCTAGGAAGGACCTAAAGAGAGAGCTAAGAAGAGCCAGGAGGGGACATGAGAAGTCTTTGGCAGGTAGTATCAAGGATAACCCTAAAGCTTTCTATAGATATGTCAGGAATAAACGAATGACTAGGGTAAGAGTAGGGCCAGTCAAGGACAGTAGTGGGAAGTTGTACTTGGAGTCCGAGGAGTTTGGAGAGGTGCTAAATGAATATTTTTCATCAGTATTCACACAGGAAAAAGACAATGTTGTCGAGGAGAATACTGAGATTCAGGCTACTAAACTAGAAGGGCTTGAGGTTCATAAGGAGGAGGTGTTAGCAATTCTGGAAAGTGTGAAAATAGATAAGTCCCCTGGGCCAGATGGGATTTATCCTAGGATTCTCTGGGAAGCTAGGGAGGAGATTGCTGAGCCTTTGGTTTTGATCTTTAAGTCATCTTTGTCTACAGGAATTGTGCCAGAAGACTGGAGGATAGCAAATGTTGTCCCCTTGTTCAAGAAGGGGAGTAGAGACAACCCCGGTAACTATAGACCAGTGAGCCTTACTTCTGTTGTGGGCAAAATCTTGGAAAGGTTTAAAAGAGATAGGATGTATAATCATCTGCAAAGGAATAATTTGATTAGAGATAGTCAACACCGTTTTGTGAACAGTAGGTCATGCCTCACAAACCTTATTGAGTTCTTTGAGAAGGTGACCAAACAGGTGGATGAGGGTAAAGCAGTTGATGTAGTGTATATGGATTTCAGTAAAGCATTTGATAAGGTTCCCCATGGAAGGCTACTGCAGAAAATACGGAGGCATGGGATTCAGGGTGATTTAGCAGTTTGGATCAAAAATTGGCTAGCTGGAAGAAGACAAAGGGTGGTGGTTGATGGGAAATGTTCATACTGGAGTCCAGTTACTAGTGGTGTACCACAAGGATCTGTTTTGGGGCCACTGCTGTTTGTCATTTTTATAAATGACCTGGAGGAGGGCGTAGAAGGATGGGTGAGTAAATTTGCAGATGACACTAAAGTCGGTAGAGTTGTGGACAGTGCGGAAGGATGTTACAAGTTACAGAGGGACATAGATAAGCTGCAGCGCTGGGCTGAGAGGTGGCAAATGGAGTTTAATGCAGAAAAGTGTGAGGTGATTCATTTTGGAAGGAATAACAGGAAGACAGAGTACTGGGCTAATGGTAAGATTCTTGGCAGTGTGGATGAGCAGAGAGATCTCGGTGTCTATGTATGATCCCTGAAAGTTGCCACCCAGGTTGAGAGGGTTGTTAAGAAGGCGTACGGTGTGTTAGCTTTTATTGGGAGAGGGATTGAGTTTCAGAGCATTGAGGTCATGTTGCAGCTGTATAAAACTCTGGTGCGGCCACATTTGGAGTATTGCGTGCAATTCTGGTCGCCGCATTATAGGAAGGATGTGGAAGCATTGGAAAGGGTGCAGAGGAGATTTACCAGAATGTTGCCTGGTATGGAGGGAAGATCTTATGAGGAAAGGCTGAGGGACTTGAGGCTGTTTTTGTTAGAGAGAAGAAAGATAAGAGGTGACTTAATTGAGGCATACAGGATGATCAGAGGATTGGATAGGGTGGACAGTGAGAGTCTTTTTCCTCGGATGGTGATGTCTAGCACGAGGGGACATAGATTTAAATTGAGGGGAGATAGATATAGGACAGATGTCAGAGGTAGGTTCTTTACTCAGAGAGTAGTAAGGGCGTGGAATGCCCTGCCTGCAACAGTAGTAGACTCGCCAACACTAAGGGCATTCAAATGGTCATTGGATAGACATATGGACGATAAGGGAATAGTGTAGATGGGCTTTAGAGTGGTTTCACAGGTCGGTGCAATATTGAGGGCCGAAGGGCCTGTACTGCGCTGTAATGTTCTATGCTCTATGTTCTTTGTTCTATGTGCATATGAGTGAGTTTCTGTGGGCAAATGAGTGAGCGTGAATGAGTGAATTTTAGTGACCGAGTGAGTGAGTGTAAATGAGTGAGTGTGAATGAGTGTGAACGAGTGAGTGTGAATGAGTGAGTTTCAGTGACTGAGTGGGAATGAGTGAGTGTGAATGTGTGAGTGTGAATGAGTGTAAATGAGTGAGTGTGAGAGAGTTACAGTGAGTGAGTGTGAATATGAGTGAGTTTCAGTGAGTGTGAATGAGTGAATTTTAGTGACTTAGTGAGTGTGAATGAGTGAGTGTGGATGAATGAGTGTCAGCGACTGAGTGTGAATAGGCGAGTTTCAGTGAGTGTGAATGAGTGAATTTCAGTGACTGGAGTGTGGAAGAGTGAGTGTGAATGTGTGAGTGTGAATGAGTGAATTTCATTGACTGAGAGTGTGAATGAGTTTCAGTAAGTGTGAATGAGTGTGTTTCAGTGACTGAGTGTGAATGAATGAGTGTGAATGAGTGTGAGCAAGGGGCTCATCTCGATAATTTTCACAGTTCTTGGCCATTTCCCCTGGGACAGAGTCTCCTTGTCCAGCATCGAATCTAAAAGGTGAAAATGAAAACACTGGACACCAATTTTAGCAAAGGTGGAGGAAAGAGATGAAACACAAAGGGAGAAGTGAGCTCTGGAGAATGGCAGGGCTGTCAACTGGGATTTCTCTGATGCACGATTTGAAGACACTGCCTTGTGTTCAGTCCTACAATAATCCCAGATTCATCTGATCTGCATAACTTCGAAGCTCCCGAGCCTTTCGCCCAGCCTCAGCCCCTAGCTCAGCATTTAGATCACAGGCTGCCTTCAGCTCTGTCATTGTACAACTCTGCAGCAGCAACAGATTAGATCCCAGTTAAAGTCTCGCTCTGCTGCTGCTGTAGACACACACAAGCTCGCCCCTTGTTTACAGCCTGGGATTAATGGTCTCAAGCTCCTTCTCCCACACAGCAGCCACCCAGACAAGGTGAGTGGTGGGGTGGGGAGGTGAGGGGAGTGGGGGGGGGGGGGGGGTGCCTTGCAGCTCAAGGGTCCAGGGGGCATTTTTAGCCACAGAGCTGGGAACTGGACCTTCTTAATCTTTCTCTTTGGGCAGTGTATGCCTCACGTCACAGGCTAGTTCACTTCGCCAAGAGGGAAGGGACATTGAGACAACATCTTAAGGGGGAAAAAAAGTTTCATCACAGAGAGGGGGGGGGGGGGGGGGGGGGGGGGGAGGACGACAAGTGTCACACTATGGACCTACTGAGAACTTCCCCCAGACCTTGTCAATGTAATAAAAAAGTACATCAAGGTGGTGGTGGTGGGGACAAGACCGAACAATCCCAGGACTTCACTGGCTGGCAAGGCAGATGCAAGAACTTTTAAATAGTTTTTCCTCCCAGTCTTGAGTCCTGCCCCCCCCCCCCCCCCCCTCCACCCAAATAAAAAACCTCCACTCCTTCCTTCATGGGTTCAAGTGTCTGTCCCTGGCACAAGTTAGATTGGCACATTGCCTGGGGCTGGTGGAAAGGCGTCTTCTCCCCCCCCCCCTCCCAGTGGCTGCTTTCTGCTCAACTCTTTCCAACCTCCCCCACACCAACACTTTGTCATCAACTTTTTTTTTTCAATCTCTCTCTCTCTCTCTCTCTCTGCCCTCTCCTTTCTCTCTCTCTCTCCCTTTCCTGCCAAGTGCCCGTCACAGATCAGGTCATCTGCAGTTTTAACAGCAAAAGAGGAGGAGAGAGGGAGGGAAAGGGAAAAAAATAAATAAAAGAAGCTGGAGTGGGGGAGGGAGAGAGAGAGAGAGAGAGAGATGGCGGCCCTCTAAGATCCCTGCAGGCAAGCCCCATGAAGGAGGAACTTTCAACAGCAGGGCAGCCAGAGAGAGGGAGGAGGTGGTGGTGGGGGAGGCAGATCCTGCTCCTCCTGAGCTTGGGAGTGAATGGTGCCGGCAGGAAGACTGCTCCTCTCCAACTTGCCAATGCTGATCAGTGAGAGGCGAGCCTGTGTTGCATTGATGTGTGCCTCTGCTTTCTCCAGTGGCAGAGGTGGTTAGTGCTTGCACACACACACACAGGGAAGGCAGCTCTGGAGGACTAGGAGCGAAGCCAGAGCCCCATCTTTTTTCTTTCTCTCCCCCCCCCACCCCCCTCCCTCTCAACATTTCTCAAGATTTCCTCTTCCACTTGCATGGATCTTGTGCTTTCCAGGAAGGAGGAAGGTCCCTCAACACACTGTGGCTGTGCAAGAGGTGAGTGGTCTCTTTGTTCTTTTGTTTTTTTGAATGTTTCTCGTGGCTCCCCTTTGAGTTGAGAAGGGAAAGTGCTCCTCTCGCTCTCTCTCTCTCTCTCTGTGTCTCAGCTAACGCAGAAGCCATTGCATCCGGAGCTTTTGCTTTATTTGGTTGGTGTATTTTTTTGTTTTAGGAGCTGCCTGTGACCATGCTAGCATTCTCTCCATGAAAGCTCCTTTAGTTGTGGTGCAGCTGGTCTCAGGTCTGGAGACCGCGGTGTGCTGTATTATTAATCATAACCTGAACTTGAACCACGTGGCGGTATCATAAAGATACCTGGCGACTCATGAGCAAAGGTGACGTAAACAGAGCAAATAGACTAAGGTTAAAAAGAGCAACAGTACAGAGCAGCAAGTGGGAAAACTATGAGTTGCGCATCTAAGTGGGTGAAGTTCGGGATGCTGTATCCAGCACGTCTTTGGGTCACGTTTGAGGACCAGGAACTTTACTTTGAATTACCAGACGAAGTAATGAATTTTATCAAGGACAAAAGACTAGCTGGGGACTAAAGACACTGAGCCTTGGGGGAGGGCACTGTGGTGGTGATTTGGTGAAAATCACTTTTGTGCTGTTCTGAATATATAGTTGTCATGATATTCAAACACACACATCATGATAGACACACCAACAGACAAATCAGAACACACAACACCACAACCAATGACAGAAAGATATAAAAGCACAGACACGACCCCCGGTGGTCAGCATTAGCTGCAGAGGAGAACCAGGACACATCTATTGCCAGACAGCACGTGCAGAGTATCCAGAACGAACTGTATTAAAAGAGTTATAATAAAATAGAGTTGTACCACATACAACTGTGTTGGCTCATCTGTGCACCAGAGCACCCAACAGCACATGGTACAGGAGTGGATCGATACCTGCCGGCATACCTCCGTGTACACAGACAACCAGCAGTGCCCAGGCATGATGTACGAGCTCCCGGTTCCGCAGGCGCTCCAGTGCGACGGCGACCTCCACGAAAACTGGCGGCGATTCCGGCAAAATTTCGAATTGTTTCTGGTGGCAGCTGAACTCAAAGACCTGGATGATAGGGAAAAAATTGAATTTCTCCTCACCGTCGCCGGTGCAAGGGCAAGAGAAATGTTCAGAAGGTTCAGGTTCTTCAGGAGGCAACAAAGGTACGATTACCAGGCAGTCCTGGGCAAATTCTCCAAGTACTGTGAAGAATACGCAATCCAATGGGCACTTAAAGGTAAGAAAAGCTGCAGTACTCACCTCGTGGCTGGGATCCCGGAGCCCGAATTCCCAGAGGCCGAAATCCCGGGCCTGAGAGAGGGCTGGGTCGAGGTCGGCGGCCATCTTGCTAAAGGTATAACGCTAGCACAGTTGCGCGAGCAGTGCGCAGAACCGGAAGTTTCGTTTGCGCATGCGCGAGATGCTGCGCATGCGCAGTCAAGAAATCGGCCATCGGTAAAGGAACAGCGATCTGAGCATGCGCAGTCGCTTCCTACGTGCTACATACCGAGCGTCAGGATGTCAGAGGCCCCAGACTGCACCAATTTAAAAGGGAAATGCCCCAAATCCAATTTAAAAGGGAAACGTCCCAAATCAAAAAAACAAAAATCTGTTAAAGCTGTAAAACAACCTTCCCTCACCTGGAATGACAGCACAGTGCCGCAAATTGACCCAGGAGATGAATTTGACCTCCGAAGAACCCTCCGACAAGCAGTTACCTACGCACAAGCCGATGATTCCGACCTTGAATACTTCGATGACGGTTTTTACAGGGTTTCCGGACCTCGCGAGCCCAATGATAGCTCCGTGGTCCTATATGACTATGGCTCGGACGAACCTTTCGTGGTGCACATTGGCGGCCCCCACATTGAATCCGACGCAGATGCGGATTCATTTTTCGGATTTGAGGATCTTCAATCCAGCAGATATGACGTTCCAACTTATCAGTACCGGATGATGCTGCAGCCTGACATTAACAGACAGGGAGCGGTGCAAGCACACGGAGAGTGCCCTGCTGCCACACAGAGCGTGGTCCACGTCCCGCTCAACGTTCCCGACTCTATGAAAGAAGACATGCAAGACTCCAGAGTGCAGTCCTCGCATGAACCAGAAGTGACTCCAGTGTCACAAGCTTCCACAGCAAGCTCGTGGACAGACTCCACAATTGCAGAAATGCAAGACTCCAGAGCGCAGTCCTTGCACAGACAAGAAGTGACTCCAGTGTCACAAGCCTCCACAGAGAGCTCGTGGACAGCCTCCACGATAGAAGCAACGCAAGACTCCAGAGCGCAGTCCTTGCACGAACAAGAAGTGACTCCAGTGTCACAAGCCTCCACAGAGAGCTCGTGGACAGCCTCCACGATAGAAGCAACGCAAGACTCCAGAGCGCAGTCCTTGCACGAACAAGAAGTGACTCCAGTGTCACAAGCCTCCACAGAGAGCTCGTGGACGGACTCCACGATGGAAGGAACGCAAGACTCCAGAGCGCAGTCCTTGCAGGAACAAGACCATGAGGGTCTAGCAACCTCTCCTGACCAACCAGCGGCAGACGATGCAAGTCTGCCATGCTCACGTGAACAGCAAGAAGGCTATAACAGCCTACCATGCTCCACTACACAGCAGCATGACCATGACGGTCTCTCATGCTACAATGAAGGGCACAGCGCTGAAGACTGTTCAAGCCCAACTGAAGACAAGCCAAAGGAATCGCCTCGTCCAAGCCCGAAGAAAAAAGGTTTATGCGCTGACCTTCAGGATCATTGTAGCCGAACAGAGATTAATAATGCTGCACGGCCACAGAAGGATGCTGAGGATTTGCTAACGAAATTAATTGAATGTTTAACTTGCAAGGAGCAGACTGAGAATTGCCAGTGTTTTAGTACGGATCGAAAAAATGGACAAGACATTGATCCTCAGGTAATGGAAATAACACAACCTGAATCATATCTACAGCAGGGACAAATGTCTCCCTTCAACACAATGCCGCAAAATCCCAACTTCGGAGACCAGCAGTTAGTCAGTAATGACTCTTCAAACCTGGAGGGGAACATTAATTGCATTGAACCTATACACACTCCACTGATTATTGAGCAGAACATTGGAGCAAGAATCCTGAGGACACCGACATTGAGTAGCCAGATAACGAATTTAAAACCCACAGCAGTTTCAAGTGAACCAAGTGTGCTTTCCACTAATGGTGAAGATGCAGATAAGGTCGACCCGATTATCCATTGTACCACACTAACCCCAGTGATTAAGCAGTTATGTATGGGGAGTATAATGTGGGCAATTGAGAACAGTAAAATAGAGACTGTGACCATGCCAGTCCCAGCAAAATCAGACCCAGAGACCATGAAGGCATGTACATTAAACAAAGTTACATATGAGGTACCTGAGAAGAAAAGTGAAACGGAATGTTCTTTGGAAAATGGTACAATGTCGATAGAAACAGTGGATCCTATATTCGAGACCATACATATGGGAGAATTTGGGGGTAATAAACAAGGTTCTGCAATGTCTGGGGGAAGATTTAAAGTTCCAAAGAAGAAAAGCCCAAATGAAGGACAATGGCAAGACAATGACAGTCCACCGACATGGTGTGCACCACCAGATGAAAACTCTGACAATTTACCCAACCCTAGTGAACAGCAAGCTGCTAATGACGATCTATCCACGGGATGTGAGACGAGTGACGACAGCATCCCACTTCCCATGCAAAAGGTGCAAGGTGACAGACCTCGCCTAGTGCGTACCGAGGCACTCGACGATCACGGTGGGACCACTGACGACTGCGGTGGCGGCGCACCGCTTCCACCCTCGATGGCTCGAGCCTCTCCGCTGGTTGGTGCATTCCTGCATGTTCCGACTCCAGAAGTGCAGCTTCAGGGAATCTCGGCTGCCTCCAGTGAACCTGTTGGGACTCCGGACGGGGGGCATCGACGGAAGGCAGACCGGACTCCAGATGGGGAGCAGCCAAGCGCCGACTCTGATTTGCGCACGCCAGACCTTGCTCCGGACGGGCGGTGTTGCGGCCTCGGTGATGGCACGCTCAGGGTGACGGCAGATGCCACGGCGACAGGGAATGGATCGCGTGGCAGTCCCACTGGGTCGGCAGTGGCAACCAGCACCGGCGGTCCAAGATGGACACACCAATTCGCGCCATCGCCAGACGTTGATGCGAGCAACAATTCTCTCTCCAAGGCGACATGCTTCGACGTTTCTCTGCGGAGTCACCCTTCCGGCACAGCAGGTGGCCGGAACCAGCGTACACGGTCTCGGCCAACTTCCACATCTGGCACAGTCATCGCCTTGCATGATATTAGTGATGGTGCTACTTCGATGGCAATGACCCATCGGCTACAAGATGCCGTCCACCACAAACATAAAAAGAAAACAGACTCCACCTTGTTCCTGGCATGCAGGGCGGATGGATTGGTGCGTAGGCGCAATCAGCGGGCTTTGTGCCGCCTTCCACGCTCGCAACTGCACCGTACGCACACGCCGGATCCTCCACTGGTTCCCAAGGATGACTTCGTGGAGATGCCACGGATCATGCCCCTTCCATCGCCACCAGAACCAAACCACAGCCAGGGCACCACTAACAAAGATGTTGAATGTTATATTTGCACAAATGAAAAAACCAAGCACTGCACGAAGTACAACAAATGGTAAAGTAGAGACTTCGGCAACAGCATCACCTCCAACAGTCCAAGGTGAACCAGTGTGACCCCAAATCTCCACAGCTGAACCGGCTTGAGGACCAGCCCATTCTTGAGGCGGTCACCCATTAGACTGGACTTATAACGCTGTTCATACGTTCAAAAAGCCAAACACTTCTGTATTATAACCTGTTGTTGTTTATTGTTCCAGATATCGTCTGACCGGACCAATGTTCAAGTTTTTTTTTCTCTCGCATCCAAGTTTTGTTATGGTACAACCTTGTTAGTGTGACGCACCCGACATCGCCCCATGTAAATAGTTACGTCATAAACACACGCTGTACACAACACAAACACACACTCTTAGACGCACTCACGACACAATTATATTTATAACCACGTAGGCACTTATCTTTGTAAAAAGGGGGAATGTCATGATATTCAAACACACACATCATGATAGACACACCAACAGACAAATCAGAACACACAACACCACAACCAATGACAGAAAGATATAAAAGCACAGACACGACCCCCGGTGGTCAGCATTAGCTGCAGAGGAGAACCAGGACACATCTATTGCCAAACACACTTAGGGAGACAGCACGTGCAGAGTATCCAGAACGAACTGTATTAAAAGAGTTATAATAAAATAGAGTTGTACCACATACAACTGTGTTGGCTCATCTGTGCACCAGAGCACCCAACACCACAATAGTGTTCTATGTAACAAGGGGTTAGTTCTGTTTCTAAAGTCAACCTTGTTTGGGAGCTGGGTGGTGGGATTTCTTCTACTGTTTGTTTATTGGGAACTGTGTTGCTTTGAATATGTATGTCCAAGCCGGGGGGGGGGGGGGGGGGGGTGGGGGGGGGGGGGGAGAGAGAACAATGGGGAGATAGGATGTCTGACACCATGAGCGGGAGTTTCTAGGTTAGCTAGGGTAGCTAACTCTCGGAAGCACAGTGGGGGGGCGAGCAGGTGTCAAGTTTGATATGGGATGTTGGGTCTTTGGTGCTGTTACTAGGGGGGGAGGGAGAGGGGGGACTGCTCTGCTGATGGGAGGAACTGTTACTAGGGTACAAGTGGGAGGTCGAGGACGGCGGATGCCCGAGGGCTGGCTCGAGGAGGTGAGGGACGCGAGATGCTGAGAAGGGTAATGGCTAGTTGGTAGGGGAGGCAGGTACACCCCCCTCCCCACCCCCTGACTAGGCTGATTACTTGGAACGTCAGAGGGCTAAACGGGGATTGAAGACAGACGTGGCAATGTTACAAAAAAGACACCTAAAGGTTATAGATCCGACCAGATTGAGGAAGGGGTGGGTTGGACAGGTATTCCATTCAGAGCTGGACTCTTAGACCAGGGGGGTTGCGATCCTGATTAACAAACGGGTGGCATTTGAGGCAGGGAGAATCGTGGCAGATATGGGGGGCAGGTACATAATGGTGAGTGGGAGGCTGGAGGGGATGCAGATGGTACTTGTGAACGTATATGTTCCAAACTGGGATGATGCGGAATTTATGAGGCAGGTATTAGGTAAAATCCCAGACCTGGAGTCGCATAATTTGACCATGGGGGGAGATTTCAACACAGTCAATGATCCAGGATTGGACCGGTCAAAATCTAGGATAGGGAGGGTACCAGCCGCGGCGAAGGAACTAAACAGGTTTATGGAGCAGATGTGGAGGGGGGGGGGGTAGACCCATGGAGGTTTTTTTTCTCCCCGTGTCTGCGTGGGTTTACTCCGGGTGCTCTGGTTTCCTCCAAAGATGCAGTTAGGTGAATTGGCCAGGCTAAATTGTCCCTTAGTATCCAAAAGGTTAGGTGGGGTTACTGGGTTATGGGGATAGGGTGGAGGCATGGGCTTAAGTGGGGTGCTCTTTTCAAGGGTCGGTGCATACTCAGTGGGCCGAATGGCCTTCTTCAGCACTGTAAATTCTATGATTCTATGATAAGCTTAGCTGACTGGTCTTCCTCTGGCCTGAAGTACTATTAGTGGCTGGTTTGACTTGACAAGGAAGATAGCATTGACTCCGGACTCAGGTCTTATCAGGCCCAATCTCCACATGCAAAGAACTCCTGATCGTTTTGCATTGAATTCAATGGAAATAATTGTGAGAGATGTAAATTGGGCTACCTCCTCACTATCACCCACTTTACATTTTCAGAAAAGGTCTAGTCCCTTGTCCTTGCTCTTTTGTTGAGCCTTTCACAAATAATTATTTTTTGTCATTAAGCTGCTGTAACCTCATTTTACAGCCATTTTATGGGCACTACGCATGTGTACTACACAGTTTCTACATATAAATATTCTTTGTGTTTCACTGTACAATTGTTGATTAAACATCTATTTCTTTATTTTCTCGTGTTTCAGCCACAAGATTAACCTGAATGAATGTGTGCAAACAAAGAACAAAGAACAATACAGCACAGGAACAGGTCCTTCGGCCCTCCAAGCCTGCACCGACCATGGTAACTGCCTAAACTAAAACCGTCTGCACTTACGGAGTCCGTATCCCTCCATTCCCACCCTATTCATATATTATGCCCCTTAAATGCCGCTATCATACCTGCTCCCACCACCTTCCCAGGCAGCGGGTCCATATATTTACCACCCTCTATGAGAAAAGCTTGCTTCACATATCTGTTCTAAACTTTTCCCACGCAATTTAAACCTATGTCCCTAGTACTTGACTCTCCTAACCTAGGAAAGAGCATCGGACTATCCACTCTGTCCATGCCACTCATAATCTTGTAGACCTCTATCAGGTCGGCTCTCAACCTCTGTCGTTCCAGTGGGAACAGAGCAAGTTTATCTAACCTCTCCACATAGGTAATGCCCTCCATACCAGGCAAAATCCTAATAAACTGCTTCTGTACCCTCTCCAAAGCATCCACCTTTGTTGTTCCAGTGAGAACAGACCAAATTTATCTAACCTCTCCTCATAGCTAATGCCCTCATATCAGGCAACATCCTAGTAAACTGCTTCTGTACCCTCTCCAAAGCATCCACTCTTCTGGTAGAATTAGAATTGTTCCAGAATCTATTCACTAATTCATATGTGTGGTAGTCGGTATTAGAGGTATTACGGTACCCTGTAATGGTGTAAGACCATTGGTGTAGGAGGTACTATTTTCATTGGTTAAGCCTGCCTGCTGGTTCCGCCCAGTAAGGCAGAGTATAAGAGCCCGTGTTGCCCCAGCAGCTGCCTTCTGTACCTGTGCTGCTGGGGGAAACATCTAGTGTAATAAAGCCTTCAATTGTCTCCAATCTCGCTTCTGGAGTTATTGATCGAGCATCAATTTATTACACTAGATTTTAAAGAATGGAGCTCCGAATCAAGCCGGAGTATCTGCAACTCAGCCCCCATGCGGCAAACTCAGCGGCAACCTTCAAGCACTGGCTGGCATGTTTTAATGGATATCTCAAGACGGCCACAATTACACCCACGGAGGACCAGAAAATGCAAGTTCTGCACTCGAGGGTGAGCCCAGAGATCTACACTCTCATCAAGAACGCGGATGATTTCAAGGCCGCAATGAATCTGCTGAAAGGACACTATATTCGCCCTGTAAACCAGGTCTATGCCTGACATCTACTAGCGACGAGGCGACAAATGCTGGGGAATCGCTGGAGGAGTTCTACCGTGCGCTCCTGGTGTTGGGGAGGAACTGTAACTGCCCACAAGTTTCGGCCAGCGACCACACAGAACTTTTGATCCGGGACGCATTTGTTGCAGGTATGCTGTCCTCCCAAATCCATCAGTGATTGCTGGAGAAAGAGACACTAGGCCTCAAGGAGGCACAGGCCCTTGCTAGCTCCCTGGATGTGGCCGCCCGAAACGCCCACGCTTAAGTCCCCGACCGCGCGACAGCCCCTTGGGCAGCGTGGAACCACCCCCCCGCGACCAACTCCGATGCATCCCCCATCCCCCCACAAGCTTGTGCTGTAAGACTGCCAGGCAACCCTGGGGAGCCCCGCTGCTATTTTTGCAGGCAATCCAAGCACCCCCGACAGCGCTGTCCGACCCGCTCATCCCTCTGCAAAGGATGCGGCAAAAAGGGCCACTTCATGGCGGTATGCCAGGCCCGGGCGGTCGCTGCGGTTTCCGGAGGCGAATCGGGACCGCCACCACAACCCTCTCCACGGGCCACGTCCGGCCAGTGGGTGCTGCCATCTTCCTCCTTCAGGGCCACGTGTGACCTCCGGGCGCCGCCATCTTGTCTCTCAGACACCCTGTGTGATGGATGGGCACCGTCATTTGTGTACTCCCAGCCATGTGCGACCAGTGGGCACCGCCATCTTGGCTGGACTCTCAGACCCCGACTCGGATTACCATACACCGCCCGAGGAGAACATCCAACTTCTGCCACGACTAACCTCAGTGACCCTGGACTAGTCTCGGCCCCGAACACTCTCGACTGCAACGACGACCATGCTCATCAATGGGCATGAAACATCCTGTCTGATCGACTCTGGGAGCACGGAGAGCTTCATACACCCCAACACGGTAAGGCGCTGTTCTCTCCCCGTTCACCCAGTCAACCAAAAAATCTCCCTGGCCTCTGGGTCTCATTCAGTGGAGATCAAGGGGTTCTGCATAGCGAACCTCACGGTCCAGGGAATGGAGTTTAAAAATTACCGGCTCTACGTCCTTCCCCACCTCTGCGCTGCCACACTCCTAGGGTTAGATTTTCAATGCAACCTCCAAAGCTTAACCTTTAAATTCGGCGGCCCCATATGCACACCCCCCCCCCCCCCCCCCCACTGTCTGCAGCCTCGCGAGCCTCAAGGTCGATCCGCCTTCCCTGTTTGCGAACCTCACCCCGGATTGCAAACCCGTCGCCACCAGGAGCAGACGGTACACTGCCCAGGTCCGGACCTTTATTAGGTCGGAGGTCCAGCGATTACTGAGGGAAGGTGTCATTGAGGCTAGCAACAGTCCCTGGAGAGCTCAAGTAGTGGTTGTAAAGACCGGGGAGAAGAATAGGATGGTCATCGATTATAGCCAGACCATCAACAGGTACACACAGCTTGACGCGTACCCTCCCCCCCGCATATCCGATCTGGTCAACAGGATCGCACAATACAAGGTCTTTTCCACGGTGGATCTAAAGTCCGCCTACCACCAGCTCCACATCCGCCCTAGCGACCGCAAATACACTGCTTTCGAAGCAGATGGGCGGCTGTACCACTTCCTAAGGGTCCCTTCGGTTTCACTAACGGAGTCTCGGTCTTCCAACCAGAGATGGACCAAATGGTTGACCGTTACGGTTTGCGGGCCATGTTTCTGTACCTCGATAATGTCACCATCTGCGGCCACGACCAGCAGGGCCATGACACCAACCTCCGAAAATTCCTCCATACCGCAAAAATCCTTAATCTCACATATAACAAGGATAAATGCATGTTCAGCACCCACCGTCTAGCCATCCTCGGCTACGTAGTGCATGATGGAGTTATAGGCCCAAACCCCGAACGCATGCGCCCCCTCATGGAGTTCCCCCTCCCTCACTGCTCCAAAGCCCTGAAACGCTGCCTGGGATTTTTCTCTTAGTATACCCAGTGGGTCCCCAACTATGCGGACAAGGCCCGCCCACGAATCCAATCCACGTTTTTTCACCAGTCGACAGAGGCCCGCCAGGCCTTCAGCCGTATCAAAGCGGACATCGCAAAGGCCACGATGCACGCCATCGATGAATCCCTCCCCTTCCAAGTCGAGAGCGACGTGTCCGACGTAGCTCTGGCAGCCACCCTCAATCAAGCGGGCAGACCCGTGGCCTTCTTCTCATGCACCCTCCACGCTTCAGAAATCCGCCATTCCTCAGTTGAAAAGGAGGCCCAGGCCATAGTAGAAGCTGTGCGGCATTGGAGGCATTACCTGGCCGGCAGGAGATTCACTCTCCGCACTGACCAACGGTCGGTGGCCTTCATGTTCGATAATGCACAGCGGGGCAATATAAAGAATGACAAGATCTTATGGTGGAGGATCGAACTCTCCACCTACAACTATGAGATCTTATATCGTCCCGGGAAGCTAAACGAGCCTCCTGATGCCCTATCCCGCGGCACATGTGCCAACGCACAAGTGGACCGCCTCCGAGCCCTCCACGAGGACCTCTGCCACCCGGGGGTCACTCGATTCTTCCATTTCATTAAAACCAGCAACCTGCCCTACTCCATCGAGGAGGTCAGGACAGCCACCAGGAACTGCCAAATCTGTGCGGAGTGCAAGCCGCACTTCTACAGGCCAGAGAAAGTGCACCTGATAAAGGCTTCCCGGCCCTTTGAATGCCTCAGTATGGACTTCAAGGGGCTCCTCCCCTCCACCGACCGCAACACGTACTTCCTGAATGTGATTGACGAGTACTCCCGGTTCCCATTCTCCATTCCCTGCCCCGACATGACCGCAGCCACTGTCATAAAAGTCCTCCACAGTATCTTTACGCTGTTGGGTTTCCCCGATAGGGGGTCCTCCTTTATCAGCAATGAACTGCGTCAATTCCTGCGCAGCAAGGGCATTGCCTCGAGCAGGACGACCAGTTACAACCCCCAGTGAAACGGACAGGTAGAGAGGGCGAACGGAACTGTCTGGAAGACCGTCCTACTGGCCCTACGGTCCAGGAATCTCCCAGTCTCCCGCTGGCAGGAGGTCCTCCCGGATGCCCTCCACTCCATCCGGTCACTGGTGTGTACCACGACCAACCAAACACCTCACGAGCGTCTCCTTGTCTTCCCTAGGAAGTCTTCCTCCGGGACCTCGCTGACCTGGCTGGCAGCTCCTGGACCCATCCTGCTCCGCAAACACGTGCGGGCGCACAAGTCGGACCCATTGGTCGAGAGGGTCCATCTCCTCCACGCTAACCCTCAGTACGCCTATGTGGCGTACCCCGACAGCCGATAGGATACGGTCTCCCTATGGGACCTGGCGTCAGCTGGATCCCCATACACACCCCCACCACCAATCTCACCCTCCCTCCCACCGGCGCACCCCACAGCCGCCCCTTTCCCAGGTGGATTGGTCCTCCCACCGGTCCCGTCTAAGGGTGATGAAGCTATCGAAGAAGCCAAAGCCACTCTCCTGGAGCCACAGATGCCTGAGCCGGCGCCTGCATCACCACCGAAGCTACGACGATCGACTGATTGCTTCATTCTGAACTGTAAAGAAATTTTGTAAATAGTTGCGATGTAACGAGACAAAACCACTGTACTGATGTATACCGGGTACCTCCATAACCTAACCTCTACCACTGTGTAATGCGAGGCCACCACCCCCGCCGGACTCTTTTTTTAACAGGGGCTGAATGTGGTAGTCGGTATTAGAGGTAATTACGTTACCCTGTGATGCTGTAAGGACCATTGGTGTAGAAGGTACTGTTTTTATTGGTGAAGCCTGCCTGCTGGTTCCGCCCAGTAAGGTGGAGTATAAGAGCCCGTGTCACCCCAGCAGCTGCCTTCTGTACCTGCGCTGGCTGGGGGAAAACATCTAGTGTAATAAAGCCTTCAATTGTCTCCAATCTCGCTTCTGGAGTTATTGATCGAGCATCACATAGTTCTTGATTAATAAGGGGAAAAGAGGTTATGGGGAGAAGGCAGGAGAATCGGGATGAGAAAAATATCAGCCATGCTTGAATGGCGAGCTGACTCGATGGGCCGAAAGGCCTAATTCTGCTCCTATGTCTTATGGTCGTATTTACTCACACACCTAAATGAAGAGATGTATCTGACCCAGGATGGGTTGTTACATTTTCTTTAAAAAATTTAAATTCTCCTCCTTTTTCACATTTTCTCCCACATTTACACCCATCAACAATAAACAATAATCAGCAAGATATGTCAGTCCCCATAATAACAACGATCCCATCCGCCCACCAACCCCCAAACCTCAACCCGCATGTTTACATAAACAAATGACAAAAAGGAATCAGGGATTACCCGTAGTCACCCTTAATCTACACAGCTCTCCACCCCCCCCACCCCACCCCTCCAACCAACGCCATCCAGCCTCTACGCGAGTACCATACATGATACCCCAAAGTTGTACCCCCCCCCCCCCCCCCCCCCTCCCAAGTCTCCAGCTCCTCCCGTCCACTGCCTCTTGTAAAACTCCACCTCCCAACTTCGGTTCCCTCCCCCAACCTCGGTGCCCTCCCCAAACTTTCCACCCCGGTTAGACCACTTGGACCCTGTTCTGCCAGGATCCGATGGCCGCAGCCCCTCCCCCCACCTCACTCCCATTCACTGGCCGGCTTAAACCGGCCAGCGTGGATGCCCCCGCCCGGGTCCCTTTCCCCCTTGCCCGGCCCTAGGAAAGCCCAAAGATCCCCTTTTAGCACATAAACCCCGCATATCCACCTACACCCCAAAGAGCTCTCCTTTCGAATGAAAGTCCCGTCCCTCCCCTTGTCCAAATATATGCAACATTGGCTCCTTTAGCCTCTACACCAGCGCGCAGTGATACAAAAAAAGAAGAAAATACAGTCATGCGGTTACATCGGCACATGGCCATTCCTCAATTTGTCAGTTCTGCCACAGTCCTTCTGCCGTTGCAAACTCCTCCGCTGCTTCCGCCGTTCCAAAATAAAAGTCCCTGAGCTTATAAGTCACCCTCAGCTTCGCTGGATATACAATGCCGCACTGCACCTTGCCAATGTACAGTGCCCTCTTCACCCGGTTGAAGGCAGCCCGCCTCCTCGCCAGCTCCACAGTAAAGTACTGGTATACACGTATACCAGCTCCAGCCCACTGAACCACCCGCTTCTGCTTGGCCCAGCTCAGGACCTTCTCCTTCACACTGTACCTACGGAAGCACAGAGTCACTGCCCTTGGCGGTTCACTCGCCTTTGGTACAGGCCTCCACGACTGATGAGCCCGATCCAGTTCATATCTGGAGGGGTCCTCCCCCTCCCCCAATAGTTTTGCCAGCATCGCGGCAAAATACTCAGTCGGCTTCGGTCCTTCAACTCCTTCGGGCAGCCCCACGACCCTCAAATTCTGTCGCCTGGATCTGTTTTCCAGATCTTCCATTTTTCCTCGCAGATCCTTGTTCGTGTCCATCACCTTCCGCATCTCCTTCCCCATTGAGGCAAGTTGATCACCGTGCTGCAATACCGTCTCTTCCACATCCTTCAGCGCCTCCCCTTGCTCTCACACCTCCGCCACTGCGCTTGCCACCGCCGTCTTCACCGGGGAAACCGCCTCCTCCACCAGCACATTCAAAACCTCCCTCATCTCCTTCCTCACCGTCTCCATGCATTTCTCAATCTGCGCCAACTGCTTTTGGAATTCCGCAGCCATCACCTTAGTTATTTCTTCAGCCGTAAGCACTGCGGCCTCCCCTGGTGCTCCAGCCTCCATTTTCTTTGTTGTCCCCGCGGTGACCTTTCCACTCTCCAACGGACTTTGAGCCGCTTTTTTCCCGGCAGTGTTTTTGGTGTTTTTCGACATCCTTCTTCTCCTTGCGCTGTCTCCCGACTTTTACTGCCGTCGCTGGCCCTAGGACCGGGCGTTACTCCCCGAAAATGCCGTTCCCGAACGGGAGCCCTCCAATGTGCGGCTGCCTCCTGCCCGCCGTCACTGGAAGTCCTCGGGTTGTTACATTTTTATTGCACACTTTCAAAAGAAAACTGTACATGGCCGCATTTCTGAATTCATATTGAGCAAGTGCAGTGGGTTGGCTAATGTTTACTTGTAACTGAAATACGCACTCATCATTTACATTAAATGAAATGCTGATTGCTCAATCAAGTGACAGTGATACCTTTTTGGTGTATCTTCACACACACTATGTTTCCTTGAGTAATAGTGAGGAGGTGATGAAAGGATTTTCAAGTTAATTATCATAGAATTTACAGTGCAGAAGGAGGCCATTCGGCCCATCGAGTCTGCACCAGCTCTTGGAAAGAGCACCCTACCCAAGGTTAACCCCTCCACCCTATCCCCATAACCCAACCCAACACTAAGGGCAATTTTGGACACTAAGGGCAATTTATCCTGGCCAATCCACCTAACCTGCACATCTTTGGACTGTGGGAGGAAACCGGAGAACCCGGAGGAAACCCACGCACACACGGGGAGGATGTGCAGACGCCGCACAGACAGTGACCCAAGCCGGAATCGAACCTGGGACCCTGGAGCTGTGAAGCAATTGTGCTATCCACGATGCTACCGTGCTGCCACTGAGCTGAGTCATGAACGTCTCTTCCATGTGCAACAGGTCCTGGTCTGGGCTTCTGTCGCAGCAATAGGAAAGCTACCACTGCACCACAAGATCCTCAGTGATGATTATTAAAACAAGTATATAGGCATTAGGAGGAATAATGTGCTTTCTTTCTCTGGGATGGGTAATGAATTGAAGGAGTGTTCCTTATTTGATGGCGGGGGGGAAGGAAGTAACAATACAGGCGTCAAAAGGAGACTGTGTTAAATAGAGGAGATTAGTGATTAAATGTGCCCTGATTCCCCATTGCAGCAGTGGCTAAGTTAAAGTCGTCATATTTTCCTCTGTGTAGCTTTTCTGCCAAATCAGCTCGGGCCACCTTACCGGAAATGTTCAAACCCAACCCTTTTTCTAAGCTGCACAGTAGGCTACAATCAGACTGACACAAAAGTTTACTTAATTTTCCTTCCCACGTAATCTAAGTTGCGAAAGCACCCTTTGGAATTTCAACCGTGTTGCCAACAAACACTCCTGCAGAGGTATGTGGCACTCCTCTGCTGTTACTTTGGTAGTGCTTAATTGGGACATTATCCAAAGGGAACCTGGTGTAGATTTTGCAAAGCCTTGCCCTGATCATTAGTATTGTCATAATATACACCAGTATATCATGGTGCAGACACACACTGATGGACACTGTTGCTAACTTTTACCTTAGTTTAATTGCTCTGTTTTATCACCTTTGCTCTTGAGTCGCCAGGTATCTTTCTGATACCGCCACGGGGTTCAAGTCCGAGTAATGATCAATAATCCAATACACCGCTTAGTAAGATTTAAATCAAAGCACATTTATTATACACAGTAATCACTACTCATGCATAAATTCTATGTCTAAGCTACTTCTACGACTAACAGGCCAATACTTAACTTGGAACTGGCCCACCAGGTCAGGGAAACTAATGGCCTTTTGTTCGGGTTCTGAGCCTGCGGGATTCGAAGTTGGTACAGATTGGTAGCTAGGAGCGCCTATCTCGTAGCGAGCGTTGAAGTAAGACTTACTAGATATCAGCGATGGCTGGACCAGTCACTGTCAAGGGTTGGTTCGCGTTGCTGAGTGACCCGGTCCAGAAGAGAAGCAGAGGGCCGATTTGAACTTGGGCTTGATTCTTCTAGTCCCCAGGGGCTTCCCGCCTTTCGGGGCGGACCCTGTACCTGGTTCCAAGTGATTGGACTTTGTTCCAATCACTTGGTTCGATTTTCTCCAATGCTGGAGCGGTTCCCTGATCGATGGGCGGTCCTGAGGTGGTTGTTCACCTCCCATAGTGTAGGCTTCTGCTGGCGCCAAAGAGTCTGGTTTGGCTTTATGTGTCTAAATGTTGCTCATTGTTCCTGGGGATTGCTCATTAATATGCAGATGGTTGGTGTTTTGTTATGCTAATGGTTGCCGGTATCGATCTTGTCTGGCCTTTCCAGAGGTAAATACACACTCAACCTGCAGCTGCTCATTTGTGTCCTGTTGGCTGACTTTCCCATCAGCCATTGCCGTTCGCCATTTTAAATCGGGAGTTAGCCATTCTAAATCGGGAGTTAGCCATTTTAACTGGCTACATTCCCTCCTTGTGATCCTGACGGATCACATAACTATGTTGCTTTCCATTCCCTGGCCTGGGGGGGACACTTCCTTCATGACCTCTGCACTGACCATAGCTATGCAAAAAATGTTAACTAAATATTCTAAGGGCGCTATGCCAAACAGGGACATGCATTACAAAACAATAAACTGGGAACCTCTAACTATTCTTAATACACTACACTCACTTAAACATTTCATTATCCTAACTTCCTCATCCATACAAACAAAATCATAGCATTTCATACGCAGTCTTTCCTGTCTTGGCAGTCAAGCTCAGGATCATACAATTTGCTCATGAACCGTTCTTTACATTTCTTTATTTACAATAAACGCAAGTGAATGCACATTATTATAGATCATGGGGGTCAGGGGTCTGGTCGTATCCGAACATAGGGGATCTGAACCTATATACTGGGGTTCGAGCGCGGTATGCTCGCCTTCTCCATTTCCGTAGACGCATAGTCTGTACAATGCAGCAGAGTATCGCTAATGCTCGTAATGTTTCGATTACATAGGACAGAGAGTACCAGGTTATAAACCTGGCACACCAGGATGATGTGGTGTCGCTGGTGACTGGGTTCTGGGTACTGCGGGGAAGTGAAACATTAACGGCTGGGGGGCTTGAAGTCATGGGGTTTGTGTTCACGCGCAACCAAAAGTCCGTAATCATGAGAGTGATCCATATGAAGGAAGTCCTCATAGCTCTTCTCTTTCCTTTTCTTTCTTCTCTTCTCCGGTCCTGGAGCTTCTGGAGTTCTGTGGAAACAAGCATAGTGTCTGTAACTATCTTTGTTTAATATCTTGTACGATAGTGTGTCTGTCCTGCAGTGCCAATTACTCCCTTTATAATTGGTCGCTATGTGTGACTCCCTCATTTTTTTTTCCAAAAATCGAATTTTAGGACAAGACACACTTCCCAATAATGAACCAGTGCGAGCCGTCTCGCAGACTGTGCAATTTACCATCCAAATGTTTCAGGATGTAAATAGCATGTGGTTGGCAACCTAAAGGTTACCTAAACAAAGCAAAACTTTTTGAACTAAAATGCCAAAATGAGGTGCGTATGGGCCGCGTACGATTTGGATGGAGTCCCCGGGTAGGACGGCTACCAATTCTGTGTCTCTCCTACCCGAGCGTAGTTGACCAGAGGCGGGGGTCCCCAGGCAGGGCGGGTCCCAAGCCGTTTCTCCACTACCTGAGCAACCGACAAGAACGGGCAGAAATGTAGTCATTGTGGTGGGGCTGCCGTAGTGGTTCTACCTTCGAACCGGAAGGACAGTTACGAACGGGCTTCTGGTTCCTTAACCAGTCTCTGCAGACAAGCTCTCAGAGGTTTCTGCTGAACTAGTGTCTGGCAATGGTGAGTCTCTGTAGGCAAGGCCTCAGAGGTTTCGGCCGAATAGGCGTGGGGCAGTGAGAAAAAATTCTCCTGTCGGACATACAACATTTAACAAACTTACAAACAACATAAAACATTCTGCAGGTTCCATCAGAAATGACAACACTTCTCCCAAGCGGTTCCTTTTAAAACATCATCTGGACACCTCAGTTCTCGATTGCGAACAGGGTCGCAAAGGGGTTCTCGGTTTGGGAGTCAGACCCAAGGTCGTCCTCTTCACCTGGGTGCCAAGCTCTTGAGTGTATCAGGGCTGAGAGGGCTGCATGGTGTGAGTTGGGGTCGCCCTCGTCGTTGTGGACGAGTCTGAATGAGTTATCGCGGTGCCAATAATTGGTGTCCAGCTGTGTGGGGACAAAGTCGTGGTCGTCAGTGTGGTTCGGTGGTCGGTGGTGGGGTTTATTTAGGAAAGTGATCATGAAGGGATCACTTGGATTGTAGTCGGAGTTGCTGGGTGTGGGGCCTGTTGCATGGGGATAGTAGGGAGGCGTGCTGCGGCTATCGTCCGAGTCACAGTCGCTGTCTCTGCTGCTGCAGTCTGTGGGCGTTCCGGGGCGGAGTGTATTTTTCAGGGGTGGAGTCGAGGTCGAGTCCATGGCTGGGCTGGACGTGTTGGGGGATGGTAGGGTTACGTTGGCTGTGGGCGGGGTGTGGTGTGCTGCGTCGAGCATGACGTGGTGTGCGTGGTTCGACTGTGTTCCATATGCCTTCAGCTGGTTTATATGAAACCACGCAGTCTTACCGTTGGGGTACTTTATTTTATAAACGGAAGGGCTTACTTTATCCGCAATGGAATACGGACCCGAGTATTTTGGTGACAGGAATGTGCCGGGGTTATATACAGAGAGCATCACTTGCTGTCCGATACTGTACTCAGTCGCATACACTGTCTTGTCGAAACAAGCCTTGCTCTGTTTCTTCCTTGTGCCCAATTTTACTGCAGCTGCTAGCTGAGCCGTTTTAACATTTTCCACTAATTGTTCTACTGCTTTCTCGTGTGTGAGGGCCGTCACTTCGGGGCGGGTCAAGTCCAAACCTAACAAATATTCTGTGCCTTTCATGGGGCGTCCGGTCATGAGGGTGTGTGGGGTGTAACCTGTGGAAGTAGAAATTGTGTTACGCAAAAACATCAGCGCAAAAGGGAGAACTGAGTCCCAAGTGGTGTTGTTCTGCTGGACCATTTTTCTGAGGGTGGATTTTAAGGTCCGATTCATGCGTTCCACGATACCACTCGACTGTGGAATTTTTGGGTGATACCAAATATCGTGAGGACGTTCTGCATGACACGTCCCGTAAAATGGGAACCTTGGTTGGATTCAATGCTGCGGGGGAGTCCCCATCTTGTAAAGATGTGGTGGGTCAAAATCTTGGCTGTGGTTTTTGCAGTGTTTGTGCGGGCTGGGAATGCTTCCACCCATTTTGTAAATGTGTCAATTACCACAAGTACATATTTATAGCCATTCCTGCAAGGGGGCAATAGTCCTATAAAATCGATCTGGAGGTTAGTCTAGGGGCCATTAACGGGTCGAGTGTGGCTGAGTTGAGCCTTTTTGGCATATCTGTCCGGATTATTCTGGGCACAGATAAGACAATTCTCTATGTAATGGTTTACATCTTCCTTTAAATTCGGCCACCAACAAAGCTGCTTGAGATGGGCTGTAGTGGGATCGATTCCCTGATGTCCATGACCGTCATGGAACAAGCAAATCAATTGATTCCTGTCCTGGTCAGGAACCACATAAAGGGTGTCTTTTAACACCACACCGTCATGCGTGGTCAGTGCATTTCTAAATCTCTCATAGGGAGCTGGATATTTCCCTTTTACAATCTCCCTGAGATTGCTGTCCTGCTTCTGGGCCTCCACTAGATCCTCGATCCTAGTCTGTGAGACCTGAACTGCACTCACTGGTGCGCCTTCGGGGGGGGGGGGGGGGGGGGGGGGGGGGGTGGGTGTCCAACAATATCCATGCCTGGAACCTGCTTTGGCCAGTGCGTCGGCTGTCACATTTCCAGGGGGGGAGGAACGATGGTGACTGCGGACTTTGATTATCCCATAAGTCCTGTTCTGGGCTCTTTCTAAAATATGACGGAGCAATGGGGCTGAGGGGAGGGGTTTTCCGTCTGCGGAAACAAATCCTCTTGCTTTCCACAAGGGCAGAAATTCCGTGAGGCTGTTGCAGACATAGAGGCTGTCCGAGTATATGTCTGCTGGGCTGGGGAAGGAATCTGGGTGTTCAACTATATATGCGATGGCCGCAAGCTCTGCTGCCTGCGCGCCTAAGTGTCCGGGTAGTTTTAATGATATTTCCTCAAGGGCGCGTCCCTGCGCGTCCTCGACATAGATACCGCAACCTGTTATGCGTTTCCCATCCAAGACTGTGGACGATCCATTCACATAGATCTTTAGGGGCTCACACGTGTCTGTGTGCTGGGGGCTCTGGGTTGAACTATCTATCTTTCTGGGGGGTGTTTTAGCGATAAAGGGGCCTGTATTGTGGTGTGGAGAGATAATTTTGCATTCATGGGGGGTTCCGGGGTACTGTAAGTTGTCGGCTAAATAGGCGTGCGTCTTTGTCCGTTTCACAGTGATGTCCCGTCCCTGCAAGAGAAGGGTCCATCTAGCTGCTCTTATTTGGCTTACTGTACCGTCCTTGAGTCGTCCGTCCAGTAAAAGTTGGGTGGGGGTGTGTTCAGTGAGAATTGTGATGGGGTTCAGTCTGGTTATGCATGAAAAATACTGCACTGCCCAGAAAACTGCGAGCAGGTGCCTCTCACAAGCTGAAAATCCCTGCTCCACAGCATCTAAACGTCTGGAGGCGTAAGCTACGGGCCTTAACTGGTCATGCCGTTCCTGGAGGAGCACGGCTGAAAGGGTGCGGTCTGTGGTTGCTACATCTATGGCGTAAGGGGAAAACGGGTTTGGAACTTGTAGTGCGGGGGCTGCTATGAGTGCCTGTTTTAAAGAGTCCACAGCATCCGTATGCTGCGGAAGCCATTCCCAGGCGGCTCCTTTCTTTAGGAGGTCTGAGAGGGGTGCTGCCTTGCTGGCGAAACCGTCAATGTGGTTTCGGCAGTAGCCAACCAGTCCTAAAAACGACCGGAGGGCTGAAACGTTCTGGGGAAGGGGCAATTTAGCAATCGAGTCAATCCTTTTATGCTCGATCTCGCGTTTACCATGTGTGATAATTGTTCCCAAATGTATCACTTTATCTTCCAAAATCTGGGCCTTTTTGGGGTTGACTTTACAACCGATTGAGTGTAATAGTTCCAGGAGTTCGGACAGAAGCTCAATGTGCTCTTCTTTGGTGTCTGTCTGCAGTAGTAGGTCATCTACGTACTGTACCAGACATTCGGGGTGCGAAAATTTGGCTAAGCCATTTGCCAGCTGTCGGTGGAAAATGGAGGGGGAGTTGTGGAATCCTTGTGGCAGGCATGTCCACGTGTACTGCTGTGCTTTAAAGGTGAAGGCAAATTTGTACTGCCACCTTTGCCAATGGAATGGACCAGAATCCATTACTGACATCCAAAACCGTAAAGAATCGGAAATTGAGTCCCTGCTTGAGCATGGTCTCGGGACTTGTTGCTACTGTGGGGGCTGCTGCGGGGGTGATTTTGTTGAGTTCCCGGTAATCGATGGTCAGTCGCCATGATCCATCGTGCTTTCTCACTGGCCAAATCGGGGCATTATTAGTGGAGGCTACTGATCTAAGTACGCCCTGCTCTAATAAGCTTTCTATTACCTTGGAGATTTCTCCCTCTGCCTCTTGGGGAAATCCATACTGTTTTGGGGGTCTAGGGTCAGGTCCTGTTACTTGTACGGAGCCAGTCATCCGTCCACAGTCGTGTTTGTGGGTCGCGAATGCTGTCCTGTTCTTTTGCAGAACTGCCCTAACCTGCTTGTCCGTACTAAGCATGGTCGTGTTGAACCTAGATTCACCTACTGCGCTAATTTTGTTCATGTACTCTCCTATGTTGAGCGTTGCGGGGGCTCTTGCGGATTTTGCCATCTTCCAGACACACTGGTTGACTGGATCGAATGAAAGATTATGGGAATTCATGAAATCGATTCCCAGAATGTGTTCTGCTGTGTGGGGCAGGTCAACTAAAGCTACGGGGTGCTTGGTGGTGATGGTACCGATTTGAATGGGTACAGGGGCTGTGATGTGTCCCTGCTGTGAGTGGCCTGTCAAGCCGCTGAGGGTGATGGTGGCTGTAGTGGGCCACGTGTCTTTTTGAAACAGGGTGGAGGAATTTATTGTGGTGCGGGACCCTCCTGTGTCCCATAGAAATTCGATGGGCTGTCCCCGAATTTTTGCTGCAACTATCGGCCGTCCGGACCTATCCCAAAGGGGGAGCCCGTACACCGTCAGTCCGTTCCGGTCAAGTCCGTCTGATCTGAACGGGCGTTAACGCTATGAATGGGTTCTGTCTTTTTCTTAATCAGAGTGCCCGTCTGCTGGGCTCTCTGTGGCTTTTTAGGGGCATTGCACTCTCTTGCGAAGTGTCCCAATTGTCCGCAGTTGTAACACTCCTGTGACTTGGGTGGGGGGGCTGTTCTTTCCCTCATTCACCCATGCTGGGTTCTGTTGGGTTGTCTTTACTGCCTGCATATCTGCGCCGGCCTGCTTTTCCTCGGTATTCTTAACAGCGGGTTTGTCTATATAGATTGCTCCCAAGCGCGGGACAATCTTTTCACTGCCCACTTCTCGTTATGGGCCTCCTCTAAGGGATCATAACTCATGCAAGCTTTCTGTCCTGTTTCTGTGGCATGGGAGATAAGGGTGCGGGTCCATTTGGCCATGTTGTCTGGGGACAAATGGGCACGGTCTAAGTCTCCAAAGACTGCTGCAAAGTGGATCCACAGGCGTCCAGCAAACGCTGTGGGGTGCTCGGATTTCTTTTGCCTATATTTGTTGAGGCCATCTACGGGGTCACCCCGGTTATACCCGATCGCATCCAGGATCGCGGTATGCATTTCTGCAAGGGTGCCTCCTCCTACATTCTGTGGGTCGGGAAGGGCTGCTGCTACTGACGGGTCTAAACTTAAAACGGTGAGCTTTACCTGCTCTCGCTCATCCAGGCCGTACATGGTCGCCTGATGTTTAACTGTGGCAAAGAAATGGTGGGGGTCTGAAGTGGGGAGGAACGGTGTGATCTTCTCGCACGTGTCCCGTAATTGGGTCACTGTTAAGGGGGTGGAATATAGAAATTCTGCATCGTCCGATGTGGCTGTGCGGTGGGTGGTTACAGAGTTCATTGGAGCTTGAACTATCTGCTGTGTGGGGGGTTGGGGCGCTTTTCTCTTTTGTGGCTTTCCCTGCGCACATGTTCCCTGAACATATCTCTGCGCTGTTTCATTCAATTCTTACCAATCAGGGCCGTCTTCATGATCTAATCTTTCTCCAAAGGTTTCCTGAAAACCTTTTTGAACAGAAAGCAGTGATTGCAGCTCTGCAATCTGCTTCCGGCACTTTGCGTGGTCTAATGTGCTCTGTCTTTGTTCTGTGGTGGCAGTAAGCAGTGCTCTTAATGCTGCCTTGAGGTGACTACACTGTTTTTGTAATGCCTCTACCTGTTTTGCCGTTTCTTCTCGTACCAGGACTGCACGTTGTGTGTCCTGATAGGCCTTTTCGTATTGAGACTGGAAGCTGCTTAAGTGCGCCAGACAAGACTGGTGAGCCCTTTTGGCGTCATCCACCTCTCCATCTTTTGCTGCCAATTTCCTTCTCCTTTTCTACCTCGCTTACATCGACCTTACTCATCTGATGTATGCCTTCAACTTCTTTCCGGAGCGTCCTAACGACCTCCTCTGTGCCTCGCAATTGTGCCAAGCAGGACACGATTGCCATCGGCTTGCCAGCTTTCCCAAAGCTCTTTTTGTGGTTCTCGCTCAGGTTATCCCACCAAGTATGTCCTATACTCCCGGGACCTGATTCCTCGTTATCACAGAATTCATTCCAAAGGGGCCATCCTTTCCCTTTGAGATATTTCCTGATCTCTTCCTCTCAAATGGGACATTGTCCCACTCTACTGCTGCTGGTCGCTGCGACCGCAAATTCCTCAGGATTCATTAGGCGCTGCATTGCCTGCTTTGCCATCTTTCCTATCTGAATGCTTCTTTTAAATTTGGAACAGGGGAGCTAAGACGGTGCTGTAAATATGGGTGCGGCTTTCGCTATTTTCCGAAATACAAACCTCCGACAGTTTTGACGCAACAAAAATCTATCAGTTTTAACTTATCGCCCTGTTAGTTACGCATGCATACACACACTTCCGAATAATGACTATTGATCAGAACTGCTTGAACACTTGTGGTTTTCTGTTTCCAATTGGATCTCTAATTCAAATTCTTGGGTTCTCCCGGAGTGGTTTTCACTTCTAGATCGGGTCCCGTCAGGATGTCGCCAAATAATGTTGCTAACCTTTGCCTTAGTTTAATTGCTCTGTTTTATCACCTTTGCTCTTGAGTCGCCAGGTGTCTTTATGATACCGCCACGAGGTTCAAGTCTGAGTAATGATCAATAATCCAATACACCGCTTAGTAAGATTTAAATCAAAGCACATTTATTATACACAGTAATCACTACTCATGCATAAATTCTATGTCTAAGCTACTTCTACAGCTAACAGGCCAATACTTAACTTGGAACTGGCCCACCAGGTCAGGGAAACAAATGGCCTTTTGTTCGGGTTCTGAGCCTGCGGGATTTGAAGTTGGTACAGATTGGTAGCTAGGAGCGCCTATCTCGTAGCGAGCGTTGAGCGTAGATATCAGCGATGGCTGGACCGGTCACTGTCAAGGGTTGGTTCGCGTTGCTGAGTGAACCGGTCCAGAAGAGAAGCAGAGGGCCGATTTGAACTTGGGCTTGATTCTTATAGTCCCCAGGGGCTTCCCGCCTTTCGGGGCAGACCCTGTACCTGGTTCCAAGTGATTGGACTTTGTCCCAATCACTTGGTTCGATTTTGTCCAATGCTGGAGCGGTTCCCTGATAAATGGGCGGTCCTGAGGTAGGCATTCACCTCCTTTTGTGTAGGCTTCTGCTGGCGCCAAAGAGTCTGGTTTGGCTTTATGTTTCTAAATGTTGCTCATTGTTCCCGGGGATTGCTCATTAATATGCAGATGGCTGGTGTTTTGTTATGCTGATGGTTGCCGGTATCGATCTTGTCTGGCCTTTCCGGAGGTAAATACACACTTAACCTGCAGCTGCTCGTTTGTGTCCTGTTGGCTGACTTTCCCATCAGCCATTGCTGTTCGCCATTTTAAATCGGGAGTTAGCCATTCTAAATCGGGTGTTAGCCATTTTAACTGGCTACAACACACAGTGGGACCAATCAACATACACAACACCGCAGCCAATCACCAGTGAGAGCACACGCACTATAAAGACAGGGGACATCAGAGTTCCCGCTCATTCGAGTAGCAGCTAGCTAGGAGCACAGAGCTCATAGCCTGCAATACAGACATTCACCATGTGCTGAGTGCATCAACTGGTTAGGACAAGGCAAAGGTCTTTAGTTAAAGCTGGTATTGTATTTACCCACAGTTCAAGTATGTTTAAATAGTTAACATTTTAATAAAACAGTGTTGTATACTTCAAGTGTTGGTGACCTGTATGTGATCCAGAACACCAAACACATCAAGTATAATTGCTGTTTGTCAGATTTTGATGTGCACAAATTATAGAATCATAGAGTGGTACAGCATCGGAAGATGCCATTTTGTCCTTCATGCCCACGCCAGCTCAGCACCTCTTCTGATGATGCAACCTTTGAATAAAAATTCTTCTTATAAGTCTTTTTTCCTGAACTGATGATTCTCCCCAGGGGTGCAGTGACAAACTTTGAGGTGCTGGAGTTCGAAGAAATTGTGTTGGTCATATCATTTTAAATGTACTATTACATTATTTTCTTATGTGTTAATCATTCGAGTCCCCAAATTTCAGTAAGTCTATGCTTTATAAGTGGGCAATATTGATGCTAGTGGGCATTTTATTTCAAACCATGTGGCATTTTGAATCATTCGTTTTTATCATAACTAGAATTTAATTTATGTAACGGCTTAATGATTTGATTCTAGCCTATTAAAAATGTGAATTATTGGGGATGGGTATGTACAGGGAGCCCTGCTTTTCTTGATTTACACAATCTGGACCTGGATGTATAGGCACATTTTAAAATTTGAAGTGTTGTGAACTGTGAAAACGATAGTGATAGACTTCAGAGGATGTAGACAGGCTGGTGGAATGGGCAGGCACTTGGCAGATGAAATTTAATGTAGAGAGGAGGGACGTGATACATTGTTGTCAGAAGAATGAGGAGAAGTGACATAAAAGTTACAATTCCATAGGAAACATAAGACAGAGAGCATGGGTGTATATGTTCAAAAACCATTGAAGGTGGCAGGGCAGGTTGAGAAAGCAGTTAATGTATTGGTCGGGATTGTTCCACCCTGCGCCGGCTCGGAGAATCCCCGGGTGGAGGTGCGAATCCCACCCCGCCGCCCCGATGCCGGCTTCCCTATTCTCCGCCGCCATATTTCGGGCGCCGGCGAGATTCCCGCCACGCTGGTCGGAGGCCGTTGACAGCGGCCCCACCTGGCGATTCTCCAAGCCCCGATGGGCCGAGTGGCCGACAAGTTTTGCCCAGTCCTGCCGGCGTGAATTACTCACCTCACACACGGCAGGACCTGGCAGGTAAGTGTGCGGGGGCCGTCCTGGGTGGGGGGGGATCTGACCCTGAGGGGAGGGGGTCCCCCACTGTGGCCTGGCCCACGATTGTGGCCTACCGATCTGCGGGCGGGCTGGTTCCGTGGGGGCCTACTTTCCTCTGCGCTGGGCCCCTGTAGGGCTCTGCCATATTGCCCGGGGGCCGGCGTGGAGAAGGGAACCCCTGCGCATGCGCGGAAATACGCCGACCGTTCTGCGCATATGCAGAAATACGTCGGCCGTTCCACGCATACGTGAACTCGCACCGGCCCTTTGGCGCCGGCTGGAGCTGCGGGAACCACACTGGCATCAGCCTAGCCCCCTAGAAAGGGGAGAATTACTCACTTTCGGGGGCCGTTGACGCCGGAGTGGTTACCGCCGGTTTTCACGCCGGCGTGGGGACATAGCCCCATTATTGGAGAATCCTGCCCATTATGTTGAATCCTGGTTTTATAAATAGGGACACAGAGTACAAAAGCAAGTAAGCTATGAACTTTCATAAACCACTGGTTCAACCTTAATGGTGTGGTAATCTGGCATGGCCTGGATTTTAGGTCCGATAAAATTGAATCTTATAAATTAAGAATTGGACACTTTCAATGAAATTGCTGTCAACCTCAGGCAGGCTTATGGAATTTGGACAAGTTCAAATAGACTGAAACACGAGCTGCCAGGATATGCCTGGCCCTGCCCTTTCTGTCAGTCATCAAGAGACAATTGGCTCCAGCAACATTAGAAATCATGGAGAGCATTAATTCCATGCAGGCAGGGAAGGTCCATGGCCAGATGAATTCCTGGCAGACGTCTATTAAAAATTTTCACCAGCACTGGTCCCGAACCTGTGGGAACTCGCTCAAAAGGGGCACATTGCCACCAACGCTAGCACAATCCTCAATCTTTCTGATACCCAAGAAAAATGCAGGTCCTACAGGCCCATCTGGCTGTTCAATGTAGACGCAAAGATACTGCCCAAGATCTTGGCCAGGAGACTGGAGCTAATGCTCTCCATGACTTCTAATGGTGCTGGAGCCAATTGTCTATTGTGTCGCTGATAGATAGGGCAGGAGATTGGAGGACTGCGTACCAAAGGTAGTAGCAGAGGACCAAACAGGCTTTGTCAAGGGTAGACAGCTATATCGAACATCAGGCGCCTGCTGAACGTGGTAATAACCCCTACTGGGGAGAGAACACTAGAGATGATCATCTCCCTGGGTG
The DNA here is from genome assembly GCF_047496885.1 of Scyliorhinus torazame. Lineage (NCBI taxonomy): Eukaryota > Metazoa > Chordata > Chondrichthyes > Carcharhiniformes > Scyliorhinidae > Scyliorhinus > Scyliorhinus torazame. The sequence continues at coordinate 144,392,050 of NC_092709.1, read as the reverse complement.
CAGAAAAGGCCCTCGACAGAGTAGAGTGGAAGTACCTCATGGAGGTACTGAAGCGGTTTGGGCTTGGAGCAGGATTCAGAGTGAAACTCCTATACAATGCTCACATGACGAGCGTGTGGACCAACATCACCAGCTCCAAATACTTCCAGCTGCACAGGGAAGCAAGGGAGGGATGCCCGCTGACCCGCTACTATTCGCCCTGGCGATCAAACCATTGCTGATCGCCCTCAGAACGGTGAAAAACTGGAAGGAGCTTGGAGCCTTCGCAGGCTACAAACTCAATTTGAGCAGGAGTGACATCTTCCCAGTGAGCCTGCAACGGATGGGGCAGAGCTGGAAGCTGCTGCTCACCAATATCATTGGAAAGCGCAACATTAGTTTTCACATGTTCGCTGATGACACCCAGCTCCACCTCACCACCACCTCTCTCAACTCTCCCACTGTTGCTAAATTATCAGACTCCTTTTCCGAGATCCAGTACTGGAGCAGCAGAAATTCCTTCCATTTAAATATTGGGAAGACTGAAGTCAATGTTTTTGTCCCCATTCCTTCCTATTCCCTCGGTACTGACTCCATCCCTCTCCTTGGCAAGAGTGTGAAATTAAGCCAGCCTATTCACAGCTTTGATGATCCTGAAATGAGACACCAACCTCATATTTGTGCCGTCATTAAGACTATCTATTTCCATCTCTGTAACATTGCTTAACTTCACCTTTGTTTCACCTCATCTGTTGTTGAAACCTCCATTCATGCCTTTGTAAACTCTTGACTCGCTTATTCTAAAGGTGCTGTGACCGAGATCCAAAATTCTGCACTCTGTAAACTTGAGCGGTGGAATTCTCCATGTCAGGAACTAAGTGCCAGGGCTGAATCAGTGGTGTTCTACGACAGCAAAGTTCCCAGATCAATCCACCGACCTGTAAAGGGGCCAGCACCGGCGGAAAGTGGAACTCGGCCGATTCCAATGCAATACGGTGCCGGATTCACTGGCTTCGGGACTGGCACTCGAGAGGCTGACAAGCTGCAGCTGCATATACACACTTCATTCCCCACACACACTCATCCCAGCCAACAAAATGGCAGCAAGACGTGCGGCACCACGGTTCACTGATGCTGAGCTGGAGATCTTCCTCGATGCAGTGGAAGAGAGGAGGGCCAACCTGTACCCCAGGGTGGGGAGGCGGTTGCCACCGCCCGCCTTGCACCGGGCCAGGGGCGCAGATGGGAGAGGTCATGAACGCCGAGGGCAACACCGATAGGATCGGCAAGCAGTGGTGCGAGAAACTGCACAACCTTCTCAGGGTGGCCAGGGTTAGTAGGCAGTACTGTGCCCCTGGCACTAACCCCTATCCCACACACCAGTAACTCCACCCCTCCCTCCCCTCCTCTACCTGCCTGCACCCATACTGCCCACCAAGGCTGGGTGCCCTGCCTACGAAGCCCGTCATCCATCTATCCCTGAGCTGCTTGCGTTCGACTGTCTAACACTATGCGTTTTCTGCCTCCCCCCCCTCCCCCTCCACAAGAATAAAGCAGCGCACAACTGCCGGGAGCGGGAGAAAACTGAGAGGGATCACCGGACCAACGGCCCCCCACTGTGGCTGAGCAGAGGGCCCTGGACCTGATTGGTGGGCCTGGGAGTGGGCAGCCACTGAGGTGGAGGTCCGCATCGGGCGAGCAAGTGAGATCCCTGTTGAGTTGCAGTTCTCCATGGCACATGCATCACCATCCCCACACCCACCACCACCCCTCCACCTCCCCCACACTGCCCTCACCACCCCCACAACCCCCACACACTGCCCCCCTCCACCACCCCCTCCCCAGCCCACGTTGCCCTGTCCACCACCACCCGGCACCCCAACCCCCCATCCAATCATGCATCTTGTCTTGTGCCTTGCAGGATCACCTGGCGAGGAGGCGGGCCCTTCTGGTGTCCCCCAACCCCAAACCAGGAGAGAGCAGTGAGCAGGAGGAGGAGGACACCGATGGGAGCCCTCGGCCTGCAGCTGGAGACTCCCCAGGCAACCAGTCCGGGACGACACTGACGGTCTGTCACAGCTGTCTCCAATACCCTCCACCATCCCAGAGAAACTCACCTCGATAGGACACGTTAGTGAAGAGGCTCCTGGAATACTATCTGGTGCTCACCACATGCGTGTCATGGTACAGCAGGTGGAGGCAGGAACCGCCGAGGTGGCGGACGGTCAGAGGGCGGTCTGACACCAGGGACTAGCTGACGTCCAGACGGATTTTGAGCTTCTGAAAAGGGTGGTCCCATCTATTGTCGAGACGCATCTCAAAGCTATCCAGCATTGGCACGTGCAGTTGGAGGAGACCATCTGCCTGCAGGAGGAGGAGATGGTGCCGACCATGCGCGCCACCCAGGCCAACACCGCACACATGGCGTCCGCGTTGGAGGCCTTGGGGGCGAAGGTTTTGGCAGCGGATCAAGAGGTCCAAGGCCTGGGGCACTCAGTGAAGGCAGGGGCCGGTCCAGGACAGAGCTGCCCTCTCACAGGCAGCCATGTGCCAGGGCCACCTGGACATTGCAGCGGCGCTCCTGAGTGCGGCCCAGTCACAGCGGGCCATGGCTGAGGGCATCAGCGGCATTGCTCAGGCGCTGGCCGATGTGGCAGGGACCCAGAGGGAGGTGGTGCAGTCACTGGCTGTTGTGGCACAGACTCAGAAGGTAGTGGCACAGTCTCAGCGTGATGTGCCGAAGTCTCAGAGGCAGGTGGTCTATTCCCTGTGCTCCATGGCCATGAGCATCAAGGTCATGGTAGGAGCGGGTGTGCACCTCCAGGACTGGCTGTGCCGTGGCGGAGGAGCCTCAGGGGTTAGCCCCGCTTACAGCCCCATCCTGTGGAGTAGCCTGGGGGCCATCGGGCACTCCGAGGGGGAGGAGTTGATGGGGCCCATGCCGGTGACTCCCTGAAAGAGAGGTGCCAGAACAGCACCACAACTCCGACTCCACCACCCCCCCTCCTGTCCCTAGCGCATCTGGTGGGCAGCAGGCAGAAGAGGGTGGTGCCACGCAACCTGGGACACCCGGGCAGCAGCCGGGCCCATGCAGGTCCGATCGCCCAAGAAGAAAGCCGCCAAAGAGGACCCAGGTCACAGGGCAGGAATCACAGCAGGCCGCCTCCACTCCTGATGTACCACCTAGGGGTAGCATTAGGGCCCATAAGGCCTGTAAAGTAGACACATATTAAGTTGGCACGGATGCAGGGCACAGTATTAGGGGCTCGATCACAAAGCTGTATCTATTTGATCACATTTAACAGCTGTGCGCAATGTTACAACCTGCCCCACTGCTCAGTTAGTTGGGTGTGAGGGATGGGCTGGTCTGGGCTGGCCGCAGAAGGGATGCAGGGGGTGGGGGGGATGGGCGGGTATTGTGTGTGGGCCTGGCCCAGGGATCGCAGTTCAGGCAGCTCTCACCGCTGCAGTGCCCAATCCCACCCCACCCTCCGTTCCTCCCCATCCTCCCTGTTCCCCCTCCCCACCACAGGGATTCGATAGGACCATGTGATGGGATGACCAGCTTGCACGTAGGGATCCCCCAGATGGACAGTGGAGAGTGCTACCGTGGGCAGGGGTCAGATATCGTTGGACAATTCAGGGCAGCACGGTAGCATTGTGGATAGCACAATTGCTTCACAGCTCCAGGGTCCCAGGTTCAATTCCGGCTTGGGTCACTGTCTGTGCGGAGTCTGCACATTCTCCCTGTGTCTGCGTGGGTTTCCTCCGAGTGCTCCGGTTTCCTCCCACAGTCCAAAGATGTGCAGGTTAGGTGGATTGGCCAAGCTAAATTGCCCTTAGTGACCAAAATTGCCCTTAGTGTTGGGTGGGGTTACGGGGTTATGGGGATAGGGTGGAGGTGTTGACCTTGGGTAGGGTGCTCTTTCCAAGAGCTGGTGCAGTCTCGATGGGCCGACTGGCCTTCTTCTGCACTGTAAATTCTATGTTAAAATTCGGAGACCTAGAGCTCATCCCAGAGTGGGCTGTCATCATCCTCCATCCCTTGGACCATACCCACAGTTACTGCAACCCGCATCCCATAGTGAGGCAGATAGGTATCATGGAGGGGGTTGCAAGGGTGGTGGGGGGAGAGGGGTTGGTCAGGGAGGGTGGGGATGAGATGTCCGTGCCGCTGGCAAGTCCCCCTAGTCGGTGAACCTGGAGGCAATTAGAGTGTCCCGTGCACGGTATCCCTGGTGCACACAGCATGCGGCTTCCTGTGCCTGCCCGGGCCCCATGTCCTGCCCATCCGCCCCCTCCCCCGCACCCTTCTCATCGGGCGAGGACTGGCGTTCCTCCTCCTCTTCCAGCACGTTGCACACCAGCTGCACGTTCATCGAGTGAAACCCTTTCAGTTTATGAAATCTGGCCTGTCATGGGCCGGTTCTTGTAGGGGGACATACATGCCATCGATCACCACCTGACCTGGGCATCTCGGCGATGACAGCAAACCCGGCTACCCGGACATTCTGGTGGAATCGCTCCACATTGAATTTGAAGTATTGTGACGACCGGGCTTAGAGGGCCTCTGTAAGATTCCAGACAGGTCTCCACTCGGCGCCTGGAAGGAGCCTGTTGCATAAATATTCTGGCCGACTTGACGGCCACCAGGAGTGGGTGTCCTCCCCCATTCCGCTGCGGTGCCAGGTGCGCCATGATGTGGCAGATATGTCATACTGTCCCTCTGTCCCGCCGGAGTCTTCGACCGATCCAGTACATCCTCGAATGATAGGTGCTGCCGGTTCACACAAGGCCTCATGCAGCACCTCCTTTGCACCTCCCCCTCCTCAGCCTGTTAACCGGCTGGATCTCCATCCTCACTGGCTGCGTCCTGTTCCTCTGGGGCACGCTCCGCTGCTGCAGGGTCCCCCTTGAGCAGCTCCTGCTCGTACAGCCCAGGGCTGCGGCCACTTGGATAAAGGCCACCATTTCTGGTTGAATTCTGAAGTCCATTGTCTGCAGGGGGTGAAAGCCAGACACGTTTGCATGGTGCGTATCCCCATGCCCAACCAGGTCTAACGGGCTACACATAGGCCCCAGTCTGCACTGCAGCCCCTGGCCCCCCATGTCCCTCTACCCCTTGTCCCCCAACCCCACATCCGCCCCAGCCGTTCCTCCTGGCACTCTGCCCACCGCTCCCCTGGCCCTGTCGGTGACTGGCACCATGGGGACCACTGGCCCAGGCGCCTGTCCCTGCTGCCAGGGGTACCAGTAGCTGGTGCTACCCATGTCAACCCTTGGGTGAGCTGCGTGCTGCCCCGCTAACCCACACTTTGAATTTTTTTTAGCACTGGGGAATTGAACTCAAAGATCAGGCTGACATTTTGAAAGGGTGCACCGAACTCTAAATGAACTTGTGGGTCCCTCATAACCCACACCCATGGGCAATGTCACCCCCCCCCCACATACATGGACACTACCCAATACCCCCCAACTGAGGACTTGGGTTCCTGGGGATCTCCTCTCTTCAGGCTCCCCAAGCCCTCTTACAGCACCCCCTCCCTTCTAGGAACCCCAACTATCAACACTCCTGGAGGCCCCTACTTACCTGCCCTGTCCTCCCTTCAAATACCCCCTTCACCTTCATTTCATGGGCACGGCCCTCCTCGCCCCCTGACTCTTGCACTGCCACCCTGGAACAGGCAGTGCTTCTTCTGACTTGGCAATGCCATCTAGGCACCTTGGCAGTGCCAGGGTGGCAGTGCCAAGGTGCCTGCATTCCAGGGGGAGAGCCAGGGAGCCACCCTGCACTTACTTTGATCACCCAGGGGTCTCCGAATGCCCAGGAGGCTCCCTGGGTGCCATTCTGCCTGCTCCACATTTGTGTGGACTAGCACTGATTGGTGCCCGGTTGCAGCCTATCTGGGGAGGCCGGAGAATCGGGGGAGGATGCTGGATCACGGACAGATAGGTCATAAGTAGGTTTATGACCTACTTCCGCGAGCGTCATTATGTCCTGCCCATTTGAGGCGGGGTTCCGACTCCGACGTCTTGCAGGACTCCGGTGAATCTCATGAGGCGGAGGCTGTTGGGAGGCTTGCTGGAGGGCTTTCCTGAGAATTACGCCCCATGTGCTTTTGATGTTGGTTGAGGGATAAATATTAACCAGAGCACTGGGGGCAATTCCCCACTCTGAATTATAATCCTGGGGCCTTTTAGGTCTACCTGAGAGAATGAACAGGGCTTCTGTTTAACATTGTAGCTAGGGCAGCACGGTGGCGCAATGGTTAGCAACTGCCAGCGAGAGATAGAGGAGCTGATAGGTAGAGAGATTTTGGATAGGTGCAAAAGCAACAGGGATGTTGTGGTAGGGACTGGTTTAGCACACTGGGCTAAATCGCTGGCTTTTAAAGCAGACCAAGGCAGGCCAGCAGCACGGTTCAATTCCCGTACCAGCCTCTCCGAACAGGTGCCGGAATGTGGTGACTAGGGGCTTTTCACAGTAACTTCATTGAAGCTTACTTGTGACAATAAGCGATTTTCATTTTTTCATTTCATGTTAACATCGAAAATGAGGAGGTATTGAGTCTTTTAAAAGATATTAAGGTAGATAGGTCTCCTGGGCTGGATGGGATTTACCGCAGAATACTGAGGGAAGCAAGGGGGGAAATTGCTGGGGCCTTGACTGACAGCTTTGCATCCTCATAGGCTAGAGGTGAGATCCCAGAGGACTTAAGCATAGCTAATATGGTACCGCTGTTTAATCATGGAATCATACAATTTTCAGTGCAGAAGGAAGCCATTCGGCCCATCGAGTCTGCACCAGCTCTTGGAAAGAGCACCCTACTTAAGCCCATGCCTCCACCCTATCCTCGTAATCCAGTAACCCCACCTAATCTTTTTTTGGACACTAAGGAGAATTTATCATGGTCAATCTACCTAACCTGCACATCTTTGGACTGGTTAAGAAAGGTAACAGGGATAATCCTGGAAACTGTAGGCTGGTGAGCCTCACATCGGTAGTAGGCAAATTATTGGTAGAATTCTCAGGGATAACATTTATACCCATTTGGAAACAAATGGACTCATAAGCGATAGACAGCATGGTTTTGTGAAGGGGAGGTTGTGCCTCACTAACTTGATCAAAGTTTTTTGAGGAGGGGAATAGACTCGGATTGTTTTCATTAGAAAGACGGAGGTTGAGGGGTGACCTGATAGAGGTCTACAAGATTATGAGGGACATGGATAGTGAGGTCACAGAGTGACACTGACCAGAGAGTGAGGTCAGGGAGTGACACTGACCAGAGAGTGAGGTCAGAGAGTGACACTGACCAGAGAGTGAGGTCAGAGAGTGACACTGACCAGAGAGTGAGGTTACAGAGTAACACTGACCAGAGAGTGAGGTCAGAGAGTGACACTGACCAGAGAGTGAAGTCAGAGAGTGACACTGACCAGAGAGTGAGGTCAGAGAGTGACACTGACCAGAGAGTGAGGTCAGAGAGTGACACTGACCAGAGAGTGAGGTTACAGAGTAACACTGACCAGAGAGTGAGGTCAGAGAGTGACACTGACCAGAGAGTGACGTCAGAGAGTGACACTGACCAGAGAGTGAGGTTACAGAGTAACACTGACCAGAGAGTGAGGTCAGAGAGTGACACTGACCAGAGAGTGACGTCAGAGAGTGACACTGACCAGAGAGTGAGGTCAGAGAGTGACACTGACCAGAGAGTGAGGTTACAGAGTAACACTGACCAGAGAGTGAGGTCAGAGAGTGTTTTATACAGCTGCAACATGATTTCCCAACTCCTGTACTCAATGCCCCGGCTGATGAATGCAAGCCTTCTTTATCACCTTGGCCACCTGTGTTGCCACTTTTAGGGAACTGTGGACCTGCACACCCAGATCTCTCTGTATGTTAATGTTCCTAAGGGTTCTGCCATTTACAGTATAATTCATACCTAGATTTGATCCTCCAAAATGCATCGCCTCGCATTTGTCCGGATTTAACTCCATCTGTTATTTATGTGCCCAAGCCTCCAATCTACCTATACCCTGTTGTATCTCTGACAATCCTTGGCACTATCAGCAACTCCGCTAATCCTCGCGTCATCCGCAAATAAAGTTTTGAAGATTAAATATTTACACATTGATTGCAACAGAGAGGCCATTGTAAGCAAGTTTTCTTATACATAAGTTACAGGGCGTTGCTATGTTACACCCAGCATTCACTTGCTTTATGAGAGTGAAATTGTTTAATGGGCTGATTTCGGTGTTTCAGTCCCTTTCCAGGAAAATAAAACAATGAAGGGACATGTTGTTTATTAGAGTTCAGCACAGGCCAGGCTCTTACTTAGGATGGGAATAGAGGAAAATGGACCCCGGAAGTGTAGAAGATTTTAGTTTAGACGGGCAGCATGGTCAGCGCAGGCCTGGAGGGCCGAAGGGCCTGTTCCGGTGCTGTACTTTTCTTTGTTCATTGTTCTTTGTACTCATGTACATGCTGCCCTGTCACCTTCCATATGTGATGATACCCCTTATACCTGTGCAACAAACTAATGTGTTGCTTTATGATGGTCACTGTACTTACTCAATCCTGACTCCCAACTCTTTCTTAACATATCAGAATAAGTAAATCTTGCAATACTTTTCTACATGGAAGACATATAAATTCAAGTTGCTGTTGTTATATGTTATTAATTGGTGGGTTCTATGATCCTACTAATCAGTGAGATGGGCAGGGCTCTAGGGTAATTGTGGTGACAAGGCACCTTTAAGGGGGTGGGCTCCACAGACCATGTGACTGACTGAGGAGCTCACAAACCCCAACCAAAATGGAGTTTGACTGACCACAAGTCATTACTGGGCCTTTTAAAGGAAGATAAGCACATACCGGCCATTGCCTCGATGAGAGTGCAGCGTTGGGCCCTGCTGTTGGCGGCCTACAACAATGCTTTCCAGTACCGGCCTGGTACGCAAATTGTTAATGAGGATGCATTAAGTCACCTGCCCCTCCCCAAGAGCATTCCACCAGCACCAACACCCTAGGAGATCATTCTGGCTTCAAACTTCTTAGACACTCTGCCAATGTTGGCGGGGCACATCCTCAACTGGACCCAAAGAGACCCTATTTTTTCAAAGGTTTAAGAAATGATATAGACTGGCTGGTGTTACGAGCACTCTAAACAGCTGAGGCCCTACTCAACTCATCAGGTCGAGTTGGGGTTCCGTGGGGATCATGGGTGGTTGTCTCGTCTCAGGCCAGGGGGGCCCTTCTTCAAGTGGAAAATAGCACCCAACCAGGGCAGTCACAGAAGCTTGTCTGTGCTGGCGCACAGATCCGTCTGGTGGCCAGGCATTGATAAAGCCATTGAAGAACTAGTACAACAGTGCCACCCGTGCCAAATACAGCAATCTTTGCCACCTTCCACCACCCTTCACCTTTGGGAATGGCCAGGTTGTCCATGGACCAGGGTCCAAGTTGGCTATGCTGACCTGGTTATGGGCAAGGTATTTTTAGTACTGGTGAATGCCCACCTTAAGTGGCTATTTGTTCAAGAACTGGGGACCACTACCTCGGTGGCCACGGTAGATGGGGTAGGATGACATGGTAGCACAGTGGTTAGCACTGTTGCTTCACAGCGCCAGGATCCCGGGTTCGATTTCCGGATTGGGTCGATGTCTGTGCAGAATGTGCACATTCTCCCCGTGTCTGCGTGGGTTTTCTCCAGGTGCTTCGCTTTCCTCCCACAAGTCCAGAAAGACGTGCTTGTTAGATGACATTCTGAATTCTCCCTCTGTGTACCCGAACAGACGCTGTTGTGTGGCGACTGGGGGATTTTCACAGTAACTTCATTGCAATGTTAATGTAAGCCTACTTGTGACACTAATAAAGATTATTATTATTAAGATGCCCTGAGACTGCTCTCCTCGCCCGCCTCAATTGGTGCACCGCCTTCCTTGTGGACAACCTATAGCTCCCTCCTCCTCTCCAAAAGCACTGGATCTACGTCCTCTGCATACCTCCTGTCCACCTCCAACATCTTGTCTGCCAACCTTTGCTGCTCCATCCTCTCCTCCTTATCCGATTTTGCCTTCACGATGTTGTAGAAGTGCCTCACAAAGGTGATTGGGGTGGACCAGACGGGGTTCGTGTGAGGGAGGCAGCTATTTTCGAATATTAGGAGTTGTTGATTGTAGTAATGGCACTGGCAGAGGAAGGGAGACAGAGGTGGTGGTTGAGCTGGACGCCGAAAAGGCATTTGATCGGGTAGAGTGGGGGTATTTGATGGTGGTGATAGAGCAGTTTGGGATTGGGCCATGATTTGTGGAGTGGGTATGGTTATTGTATAGGGAGCCGAGGGCGAGTGTCCGCACAACCAGTATGAGTTTGGGGTATTTTGCTCTGCACTGGGGGACCAGGCAGGGGTGTCCTAGCTCCCCTCTGTTATTTGTGCTAGCGATCGAACCTTTGGCCATTGAGTTGAGGAGTTTGGGCATGTGGAAGGGAATAGTGTGTGTGTGTGTGTGTGTGTGTGGGGGGGGTGAATACTTTGTGGTGTCCCGGCTGTAGGTGGGGGCGGGTGTGGGAGGGGCTGCCATTCCATAGGGCAGCGACCCACTTCAGATATCTCGGGGTGCAGGTGGCACGGGACTGGGGGAGGCTCCGTAGGTCCAATCTTACTAGTTTGGTGGGGAGGGTGAAGGCGGACTTGGCAAGATGGGATTATCTTCCTTTGTCACTGGTGGGCCGGGTGCGGGCGATTAAAATGATGTGCTGCCACGGTTTTTGTTGATATTTCAGTGCCTGCCGATCTTTTTAGCAAAGGTGTTTTTTAAGGATGTGGAGAAGATGATTACCTCATTTATTTGCGGGGTGGGGGGGAGGTGGCTAGGATTAGGAAGGTGCTTCTGCAGAGAGGATGGCAGGCAGAGGGGTTGGGCCTCCTGATTCTATTATATTGTTACGAGGCGGCGAATTCTGACAAAGTGAGGAGCTGGGTCAGAGGGGGGGACTCCCAGTGGGTTAGAATGGAGGAGAGTATGTGCAGGGGTCAGGGCTGAGGGTGTTGGCAACAGTGCCTCTCCTGATGACCCCGGCTATGTATTCGGGGAGTCCTGTGGTGGTGGTGACGTTGAAGATCTGGAGGCAGCTGAGGCAGCACTTTAAGCTGTGGGCGGGTTCAAGGGAGATGCCGATTAGGGGGAACCATAGGTTTGAGCCAGGGAAGTGGGATGAGAGATTTCGAAGCTGGGAGGAGAGAGGAGTTAACAATAATAATAATAATCTTTATTGTCACAAGTAGGCTGCAATGAAGTTATTGTGAAAATCCCCTAGTTGCCACATTCCTCGTCTGTTCAGGCACACGGAGGAAGAATTCAGAATGTCCAATTCACCTAACAGCACACGGGAGGGTTTAAACTAGTATGGCAGGGGGGTGGGCACGGGAGCAATAGGTCAGAAGGTGAGAGCAGTGAGGGAGAACTAGGGAATAGGGACAGTGGGGCTCTGAGGCAGAGCAGACAGGGAGAAGTTGCTGAACGCAGCGGGTCTGGTGGCCTGACGTGCATATGTTTTAATGCAAGAAGTATTACGGGTAAGGCAGATGAACTTAGAGCTTGGATTAGTACTTGGAACTATGATGTTGTTGCCATTACAGAGACCTGGTTGAGGGAAGGGCAGGATTGGCAGCTAAACGTTCCAGGATTTAGATGTTTCAGGCGGGATAGAGGGGGATGTAAAAGGGGTGGCGGAGTTGCGCTACTGGTTAGGGAGAATATCACAGCTGTACTGCGGGAGGACACCTCAGAGGGCAGTGAGGCTATATGGGTAGAGATCAGGAATAAGAAGGGTGCAGTCACAATGTTGGGGGTTTACTACAGGCCTCCCAACAGCCAGCGAGAGATAGAGGAGCAGATAGGTAGACAGATTTTGGAAAAGAGTAAAAACAACAGGGTTGTGGTGATGGGAGATTTCAACTTCCCCAATATTGACTGGGACTCACTTAGTGCCAGGGGCTTAGACGGGGCGGAGTTTGTAAGGAGCATCCAGGAGGGCTTCTTAAAACAATATGTGGACAGTCCAACTAGGGAAGGGCCTGGACCTGGTATTGGGGAATGAGCCCGGCCAGGTGGTAAATGTTTCAGTAGGGGAGCATTTCAGGAACAGTGACCACAATTCAGTAAGTTTTAAAGTGCTGGTGGACAAGGATAAGAGTGGTCCTAGGATGAATGTGCTAAATTGGGGGAAGGCTAATTATAACAATATTAGGCGGGAACTGAAGAACATAGATTGGGGGTGGATGTTTGAGGGCAAATCAACATCTGACATGTGGGAGGCTTTCAAGTGTCAGTTGAAAGGAATTCAGGACCAGCATGTTCCTGTGAGGAAGAAGGATAAATACGGCAATTTTCGGGAACCTTGGATAACGAGAGATATTGTAGGCCTCGTCAAAAAGAAAAAGGAGGCATTTGGCTGGGCTAAAAGGCTGGGAACAGACGAAGCCTGTGTGGAATATAAGGAAAGTAGGAAGGAACTTAAGCAAGGAGTCAGGAGGGCTAGAAGGGGTCACAAAAAGTTATTGGCAAATAGGGTTAAGGAAAATCCCAAGGCTTTTTACACGTACATAAAAAGCAAGAGGGTAGCCAGGGAAAGGGTTGGCCCACTGAAGGATAGGCAAGGGAATCTATAATTGGAGCCAGAGGAGATGGGCAAGGTACTAAATGAATACTTTGCATCAGTATTCACCAAAGAGAAGAAATTGGTAGATGTTGAGTCTGGAGAAGGGTGTGTAGATAGCCTGGGTCACATTGAGATCCAAAAAGACGAGGTGTTGGGTGTCTTAAAAAATATTAAGGTAGATGAGTCCCCAGGGCATGATGGGATCTACCCCAGAATACTGAAGGAGGCTGGAGAGGAAATTGCTGAGGCCTTGACAGAAATCTTTGGATCCTCACTGCCTTCAGGTGATGTCCCGGAGGACTGGAGAATAGCCAATGTTGTTCCTCTGTTTAAGAAGGGTAGCAAGGATAATCCAGGGAACTACTGGCTGGTGAGCCTTACTTCAGTGGTAGAGAAATTACTGGAGAGAATTCTTCGAGACAGGAGCTACTCCCATTTGGAAGCAAATGGACGTATTAGTGAGAGGCAGCATGGTTTTGTGAAGGGGAGGTAGTGTCTCACTAACTTGATAGAGTTTTTCGAGGAGGTCACTAAGATGATTGATGCAGGTAGGGCAGTGGATGTTGTCTATATGGACTTCAGTAAGGCCTTTGACAAGGTCCCTCGTGGTAGACTAGTACAAAAGGTGAAGTCACACGGGATCAGGGGTGAGCTGGCAAGGGGGATACAGAACTGGCTAGGTCATAGAAGGCAGAGAGTTGCAATGGAAGGATGCTTTTCTAATTGGAGGGCTGTGACCAGTGGTGTTCCACAGGGATCAGTGCTGGGACCTTTGCTGTTTGTAGTATATATAAATGATTTGGAGGAAAATGTAACTGGTCTGATTAGTAAGTGTGCAGACGACACAAAGGTTGGTGGAATTGCGGATAGCGATGAGGACTGTCAGAGGATACAGCAGGATTTAGATTGTTTGGAAACTTGGGCGGAGAGATGGCAGATGGAGTTTAATCCGGACAACTGTGAGGTAATGCATTTTGGAAGGTCTAATGCAGGTAGGGAATATACAGTGAATGGTAGAACCCTCAAGAGTATTGAAAGTCAAAGAGATCTAGGAGTACAGGTCCACAGGTCACTGAAAGGGGCAACATAGGTGGAGAAGGTAGTCAAGAAGGCATACGGCATGCTTGCCTTCATTGGCCGGGGCATTGAGTATAAGAATTGGCAAGTCATGTTGTAGCTGTATAGAACCTTAGTTAGGCCACACTTGGAGTATAGTGTTCAATTCTGGTCGCCACACTACCAGAAGGGTGTGGAGGCTTTAGAGAGGGTGCAGAAGAGATTTACCAGAATGTTGCCTGGTATGGAGGGCATTAGCTATGAGGAGCGGTTGAATAAACTCGGTTTGTTCTCACTGGAACAAAGGAGGTTGAGGGGCGACCTGATAGAGGTCTGCAAAATTATGAGGGGCATAGACAGAGTGGATAGTCAGAGGCTTTTCCCCGGGGTAGAGGGGTCAATTACTAGGGGGCATAGGTTTAAGGTGAGAGGGGCAAGATTTAGAGTAGATGTACGAGGCAAGTTTTTACGCAGAGGGTAGTGGGTGCCTGGAACTCGCTACCGGAGGAGGTTGTGGAAGCAGGGATGATAGTAACATTTAAGGGGCATCTTGACAAATACATGAATAGGATGGGAATAGAGGGATACGGACCCAGGAAGTGTAGAAGATTGTAGTTTAGTCGGGCAGCATGGAATGGACAAAAAGCAGAGACTGTGAAGAGTTCAGTCTTGTGTGGCAGCTTATTTTTCAAAGAGAGCAAGAGAAAAAGGAAAAAATGGAGAGAAAGATAGAGGGGGAGAAAGAAACATATTTAGGAAGGAAGTTCAAAAGAGTAAGATAGAAGTAACTAAAAGCTCTGCAATCAATATTGTGACAAGGAACTGAGGATACCCAGGTCAGACACAGGGAGAACGTGTAGACTCCGCACAGACAGTGACCCAAACCAGGAATCGAATCTGGGATCCTGGCGCTGTGAAGCAACAGTGCTAACCACTGTGCTACCATGCCGCCCATTTAAGTTATTAAAGGATTTGTTTCGGGGGCCATTTTGCAAGGCTGGAGGAGTTGGGGAGAAATATGGACTAGGACAGGGGGTGGTATTTAGATAACTGCAGGTCCGGGATTTTGCCAGGAAGGAGGTTCAGAGCTTCCCAATTGCACCGGCCTCCACATTACTGGAGGAGATATTGCCGTCCAGGGGAACGGAGATGGGGGTGATGTCGGCGATCTATCGGAAGATTCTGGGGGAGGATAAGGTATCATTGGAGTTGATTAAAGTGAAGTGGGAGGAAGAGTTGGGGGAGGGTATGGAAGACGGGCTGTGGTGTGAGGTGCTCCGGAGGGTAAACGCCTCAACCTCGTGTGGGAGGCTGGGGCTGATACAGTTGAAGGTGGTGTGTCCGGCACACCTCATGAGGACGAGGATGAGCCAACTCTTTGAGGGGGTGGAGGATGTGTGTGAGCGGTGTGGGGGGAGCCCTGCAAATCATGTCCACATGTTTTGTCCTGTCCGAAACTGGAGGGGAATTGGAGGGAGCTCTTTAAGGTAATCTCGGGCTCACTGCATGTGAGGTTCGAACCAGGACCCCTAGAAGCCATATTCGGGGTGTCGGACCAGCCTGGGCTGCAGGCGGAGGCGGGGGCAGATCTCTTGGCCTTCGCCTCGCTGATTGCCTGAAGGCAGGTCCTGTTAGGGTGGAGGTCATCTTCTCCGACCTGTGCCTTGACATGGCGTGTGGTGGGGGACCTGCTGGAATTTCTGACGCCCGAGAAGGTGAAGTTTGAGCTGAGGGGAAGGATGGAAGGGTTCTGCAATTCACGGGCATTGTTTCTCCTGCACTTTCAAGAATTGGAGGTCATGGAACATTGGAGGGGGGGTGGCGTGGCTGGTGGTTGAGTGCATTGTTTATTGTTTACCATGTATGGGATGACTGTGGATTCCTTTTTGGTCTTTCTTGTTTTATATTTGGGAAGTAAGGGGGAGGTTTAGGTTTGTATGTTGAAGGGGATGCTGGTTGGGGGATTGCTATTGTATTTGTCATTGTTGGTTATCTTTTGTTGGGTGTATATTTGATGAAAAAGTGGAAAGTGAGGAGAATCAAAATATATTTTTTTTATTAAGATGCCTTGAGTTGAGTGTTTGCTATTCATGGACTCCCCTAGTCAATTGTTTCGGACAATGGCAACCTCTTCACCGGTGATGATTTCAAGATTTTTATGCAAGCCAATGGCACAAGACGCACAAGGACAACCCCCGATCACCCAGCTGAATGGACTGGCTGAGAGGATCATCCAAGCTGTCAACAATGCCATGAAAAGCAATCCGATAAACCCCATCGCCAGAGATTGGCTAATTTTTCATTGTTGTACAACTTGACCCCTCATTCTTTCACGGGGGTCACACCAGTTGAGCTGCTCATGGGCGCTTGGTTGGGAACCTGATTGGATCTTGTGTTTCCAAATCGGCTGGGGAGGGTGGAGGCACGTCGGGCCTCCCAGAAAAGTCAGCGATCAGAGCAGAATGGCGACAGGCTGTTCCGGGTGGGAGACCCAGTTTTGGCTCCTAATTCCGCTTTGGGCCCACCTTGGTTGGAAGGACGGGTTGCGGCCCAGTCAAGGCCAGTATCTTATGTGGTCAATGTTAACGGGAAGACCATCAGAAAGCATGTCAACCGCTTGAGGCAACCTCCAACGTGGAGTCAAGACGTTCAGCAGGCATTGTGAATACTGTAACTCAACCGACTGTGCCTGTTGAGGCTCGTGAAGTCAATTCTCATGTCATTAAGATGATGCCTTTTGAGGTGGCATTGACAGTTGACCACTCGATCGCCCAAAAGAGCGCAGACCTGGAGGTCTCCGGTGTGATTGACTGTTTGATGGAGATTCTTTCCTGGTTGTCTCTGTTAACAATTGTAACTCATAGATTATCATAGAATTTATCATAGAATTTACAGTGCAGAAGGAGGCCATTCGGCCCATCGAGTCTGCACCAGCGCTTGGAAAGAGCACCCTACCCAAGGTCAACACCTCCACCCTATCATTATAACCCAGTAACCCCACCCAACACTAAGGGCAATTTTGGACACTGAGGGCAATTTATCATGGCCAATCCACCTACCTGCACATCTTTGGACTGTGGGAGGAAACCAGAGCACCAGGAGGAAACCAACGCACACACGGGGAGGATGTGCAGACTTCGCACAGACAGTGACCCAAGCCGGAATCGAACCTGGGACCCTGGAGCTGTGAAGCAATTGTGCTATCCATAATGCTAACGTGCTGCCCCCTATATACTCCTGTATATAGTTTTTGGGGTAGTTGTAATAAGGGACTCAAGAGGGGAGGGATGTGGTAGCATGGCCCCTTTTAAGGGACCACGTGACTGGCTCAGGGCTAATCGCAATATTAATAATCTTTATTATTGTCACAAGTAGGTTTACATTGACACTGCAATGAAGTTACTGGGAAAATTCCCGAGTCACCACACTCCAGAGCCTGTTCGGATACACTGTGGGAGAATTCAGAATGTCTAATTCACCTAACAGCACGTCTTTCAGGACTTGTGGGAGTAAACCGGAGCACGCGGAAGAAACCCACACAGACACGGGGAGAACATGCAGACTCCTCACAGACAGTGACCCAAGCTGGGAATCGAACCTGGGACCCTGACGCTGTGAAGCAATGTGCGGGAGAGCGTGAACCCCAGCCAATAGGGGGTTTGCACGGGGTCCTGAGAGCAGGACCCTGGGCAGTGTGAAATGCTGGTACTGAAGTGTTAAGACCTGTTGTATAGTGTTCTGCGCCTGTTACTTAACTGTTTTTGCCTGTCATGATTAAACCCTTTTGTTAACTACTGGAAGCTTCCAGTGCATGTCTCCAGCCACCACAGTCACCATGTTTTAAATAAGACCATAAGATAGGAGAAGAATTAGGCCACTCAGCCCATCGAGTCTGCTCTGCCATTCAATCATGGCTGATATTTTCTCATCCCCATTCTCCTGCCTTCTCCCCATAACACCTGATCTCCTTATTAATCAAGAACCCTTATTAATCAAGAACCTATCTATCTCTATCTTAAAGACACTCAGTGACTTGGCCTCCACAGCCTTCTGCCGCAAAGAGTTCTACAGATTCACCACCCTCCGGCTGAAAAAAATCCTCCTCATCCATGTTTTAAAGGATTGTCCCTTTAGTCTGAGATGGTGTCCTCTGGTTCTAGTTTTTCCTACAAGTGGAAGCATCCTCTCTACGTCCACTCTATCCAGGCATCGCAGTATCCTGTAAGTTTCAATAAGATCCCCCTCATCCTTCTAAACTCCAACGAGTACAGACCCAGAGTTCTCAACCGTTCCTCACATGATATGTTCTTCATTCCAGGGATCATTCTTGTGAATCTCCTCTGGACCCTTTCCAAGGCCAGCACGTCATTCCTTAGATACGGGGCCCAAAAAATCCAAGTTTTCACCAGGGAATATCCAGGTTTTGGGAAATGGGAGCCTGTTTAAAAACACAGGCTGTTGGTCCCAAGACCAAAAAGGACAAACCTTTTCTAATGGCAAATCAAATCCAACCCCACTGAAGGAATCTATAATTTATGGGATCTTAACCTGTCGAACTACGCCAAGTTTGGGGGAAGCTTAGTTGATGAATCAAGTCCTGGCGCAATACGACAAGTTGTAAGATTTGTACTATTTGTAGACTGTGTTAAGTTGTTCGATTCCTTGTATTATTCGACTGTGTAAAGTTGAAGGAATTTATATCATCTCTGCTATTCGGTTATCAGTAGCACTTTGCGAATACTGGAACTCAGCAGAAATTTGCAGTATAAACTCCTCAGGTGCCAAAAAGAATTGTTTTATTTGTCGTCGCTTGATTACAATTTGAAAGTCATTTAAAAGGCAATTCGTAGACAATTCGAAGCTTTCAGAGAATTACAGACATTATCTTTCTTTGCTTAGGCAGACAGCTCGAAAGTAACTTTAAAGGTCAAAGTCTGGCAATGAAACATGAAGAGAGAGAGAAAGCTAATCTTCAGCTAAACTCAAACTCAAAGTCAAAAGTGGACTAACATCACTGACACAGACTGTTAAACTGACAACCCCCAAAAGACATAAACTAAAATGGAGACTAGAATCAAAGGCAAAAAACACTAAACTAACAGAAAGACAACACAGCACAACACACCCCCAAAGACAATACACCACAGACAACACACTAAAAACTAAACCTAACCTAAAACAAAACTTACAAAGACAATACTCACAAAGACAACAAAACCCAACCTAACCTAAAATGGCCGGGAGAAACTTTTTAGTTATACACTTTCATATCTGTCTTAAGTCATCTAATTACACCCCAATATAATCCTAATTGGTTTGGGTTAGACTCAAACACATTTGATTTGATGGCAAGCCGTCCATCTTCAATGTGCAACATCAGCTTTTCTGACCTAGCTGTTATCTGCATTGTGAACAATGGTGCCTTCATATTGCTGTGTATTCAATCCCTTGGCCTTGACAATTAGCACAAGACAGTGTCAAATTATCTTGCAACTGTGCTTTTTTTAATGTCACACTGTCTTTGAAAATATGCATTTGCCAGAACAACGGACTTCAGTATAAGTGAATTATGCTGTATAAATGGGTATTAAAAACTGGGGCTCAACATTTATGCTTAAACAGCTATCTTTTACCTATACTAGTTGTATTTGAAATACTTGGCTTCTACACCCACTCAACAGAGACTGTGATCACCTAATCCCAGCTCCAAATTGGCTATGAAGACAATGACATCCACCAGTCTGATATGATCAAGGAGACGATATCAGAAGGCAGTCCACACAGAGTGTAGCATTCCAGATCAGGAGTTCTTTTGTTCCACAACACCCGCTCGACGATGGGTTGGAAAACAACGCACATTCAAACAAATTTTTCTGTCCAGGGGACCAAGCGATACAATTTAGGGTTGTTTTTTGCTGTCTGGGTTGATCAGGCAGGAAACAGTAGAACTGGGGAAGCCTCTGAAACAAAAAGGGGGTCGAGCCCTGGGGTGAAATGAAAAGGAAGGAACACGAGGCATACAGCTCATCAAGGTCGGCAGGTGGCACAGTGGTTAGCACTAGTGCCACACAGCGCCAGGGACCTGTTCAATTCCGGCCTAGGGTGGGGTTTGCACGTTCTCCCCGTGTCTGCATGTGTTTCCTCTGAGTGCTTCAGTTTCCTCCCACAGTCCAAAGATGTGCAGGTTAGGTGGCATGGCCATGATCAATGCTTGGGTTTATGCAGGTAGGGCAACGGAGTGGGCCTAGGTAGAGTGCTCTTTTGGAGGGTCTGTACCGACTCGATGGCTGAATAGCTTTGTTCTGCACTGTAGGGATTCTCTATAAAAAGGACAGTCTGACTATTCAAAGCTTGAAGCCTGTGTTGATCAGGCAGTACGGTAGCACAGTGGTTAGCACTATGGCTTCACAGTGCCAGGGTCCCAGGTTCGATTCCTGGCTTGGGTCACTGTCTGTGCAGAGTCTGCACCTTCTCCCTGTGTGGGTTTCCTCCGGGTACTCCGGTTTTCTCCCACATGTCCCGAATGACATGTTGTTAGGTAATTTGGACATTCTGAATTCTCCCTCCATGTACCCGAACAGGCACAGGAATGTGGCGACTAGGGGCTTTTCACAGTAACTTCATTGCAGTGTTAATGTAAGCCTACTTGTGACAATAAACATTATTATAAGATTGCATTATTCATTATCTTTCAGCGCCGTTCATCAATGTCAGCTCAGACCTTCGACTGTAAAAAAAAAAATTTTTTAATTTAGTGTGCCCAATTCATTTTTTTCCAATTAAGGGGCAATTTAGCATGGCCAATCCACCTACGCTGCACATCTTTGGGTTGCGGGGTCAAAACCCACGCAAACACAGGGAGAATGTGCAAACTCCACAGGGACAGTGACCCAGAGCTGGGATCGAACCTGGGACCTCGGCGACGTGAGGCTGCAGGGCTAACCCACTGCGCCACCTTCCTTCGACCGGAAATGAGTGAGTTTGATTGTGACACGTAAGACTGAAAGACGCTCACATGATTGGAACACTCTGCAAGATAGGGTTTTGGGTGGGTTGAGTTCAAGGCTGGGGACAGTTGTGAAAAATGGGGGTGGGCTCTAACTTAAGGGGGTGGCCCCTCATTCCACAAAGAGGTACCCCCAATGATCACATCACCCCGCTTCCTTCTGGCTCTCTTTAAAAAAGCAGGCAGCCTGCTCCTGCAAGACTGTATACACTCGACAACAAGGACACCTACGTGAGACTGCTGGTCATAGACTATAGCTCCGCCTTCAACACCATTATCCCGGCAAGACTTATAACCAAACTCTGCAATCTTGGACTTGACACCTCCCTGTGCAGTTGGATCCTTGACTTCCTCATCAACAGACCGCAATCTGTCAGGATAGGTAACAGCACCTCCTCCACATTAGTCCTCAACACCGGGGTCCCATAAGGACGTGTGCTCACTCCACTACTGTACTCACTATACACACATGACTGTGTGGCAAGATTTAACTCCAATTCGATCTACAAGTTTGCAGATGATACGACTGTGGTGGGTCGTATCTCAAACAACGACGAATCAGACTACAGAAGGGAGATAGATCACTTGGTTGCATGGTGTACTGAAAATAACATCTCTCTAAATGTTGGAAAGACCAAGGAACTGAACATCAACTTCAGGAAGTGTAGCATGACACCCCCCCGCCCCCGGTCTACATCAATGGCTCCGAAGTGGAGATGGACTATAGCTTTAAGTTCCTGGGGGTCACCATCACCAACAGTCTGTCCTGGTCCATTCACGTTGATGCAACAGTTAAGAAAGCCCACCAACTGCTACGAAATCTAAAGAAATTCGGTATGTCTGCATCGACTCTCACAAACGTCTACAGATGTGCCATAGAGAGCATCCTATCCGGCTGCATCACAGCTTGATATGGCAACGGCTCGGTCCAATATCGCAAGAAGCTGCAGAGTGTGGTGAACTCATTCTAACGCATCACACAAGCTTGCCACCCTCCCATTGATTCTGTCTACACCTCCCGCTGCCTCAGGAAGGCAGTCGGCATTGTTAGAGACCCTCCCACCCAGGCATTGCCTTCTTCCAGACCCTTCCATCAGGCAGAAGATACAGAAATCTGAAGCTCCGCACATCCAGACATAGGAACAGCTTCTTCCCCACAGCTACAAGACTCCTCAATGACTCCCCCTCGGACTGATCTGTTCCCTGTAAGAACACTATTCACGACGCTCTATGCTGCTCTTGCTCATGTATTTGCTTTGTTTGGCCCTTGTTCCGCACTGTAACCAATCACTATTTGTCGATGTGCCATTTGTCAATGTACTCTGTCGATTATTCTTTTTGTCTACTATGTACGTACTGTGTACGTTCCCTCGGCCGCAGAAAATACTTCTCACTGTACTTCGGTACATGTGACAATAAATCAATCAATCAATCTAACCTAAAGTTTTAATTGTGTGGGCAACACATTATCAGTGTCAATTGGCTTGGTAACAACAGACTCTCAATTAGCTATTTAAATATCATGGGAATGCTGCCAATTTCATCCCCCGTGTTATATGGATGAGCTCAGGAGTTGGCCCTATTTTACGTATATGCCTGCCAGGGGCACGTAAAATCCAGCCCAATGCTTCAAGTCATTGACCTTTAATCAGAATCGTTTCTCATCAATTTGCAAAGACTTTCTCTTTCCACAGAAACTCCCTGACATGTTTAATGTTTCCAGCATTTTCCACTTTTATTCCAGAATATTGGAGTCTTGGCCTAATTATGTGACCTACTGTCATATTCCTCGTACATTTACAGCGAGAATATTGATCCCGCAACCCTACAAATTCTACCTTTTCAGATCTTGCTCCCTTTTGAATGCATTGACTGAACCTGCCTCCACCACACTGTCAGGCAGTGCATTCCAGGCCCTAACCACATGCTTTGTGAAAAGGTTTTTCCTCATGTTGCTATTGCTTCTTTTTTTTTAAATTAAATATTTTATTGAAAATTTTTGGTCAACCAACACAGTACATTGTGCATCCTTTACACAATATTATAACAACACAAATAACAATGACCTATTTTATAAACAAAAAATGAATAAATAATAAATAACAAAAATGAAAACTAGCCCTAATTGGCAACTGCTTTGTCACAAGTAACACTCTCCAAAAATATAATTTAACAGTCCAATATATAATTATCTGTAGCAACGACCTATACATACTATACAGTATATATTAACAACCCTGAGAGTCCTTCTGGTTCCTCCCCCCCCCCCCCCCCCCCCCCCGGATCCTGGGCTGCTGCTGCTGCCTTCTTTTCCCATTCCGTCTATCTTTCTGCGAGGTATTTGACGAACGGTTGCCACCGCCTGGTGAACCCTTGAGCCGACCCCCTCAGGACGAACTTAATCCGCTCTAGCTTTATAAACCCCGCCATGTCATTTATCCAGGTCTCCACCCCCGGGGGCTTGGCTTCTTTCCACATTAGCAATATCCTGCGCCGGGCTACTAGGGACGCAAAGGCCAAAACATCGGCCTCTCTCGCCTCCTGCACTCCCGGCTCTTGTGCAACCCCAAATATAGCCAACCCCCAGCTTGGTTCGACCCGGACTCCTACTACTTTTGAAAGCACCTTTGTCACCCCCATCCAAAACCCCTGTAGTGCCGGGCATGACCAAAACATATGGGTATGATTCGCTGGGCTTCTCGAGCACCTCGCACACCTATCCTCCACCCCAAAAAATTTACTGAGCCGTGCTCCAGTCATATGTGCCCTGTGTAATACCTTAAACTGAATCAGGCTTAGCCTGGCACACGAGGACGACGAGTTTACCCTGCTTAGGGCATCTGCCCACAGCCCCTCCTCGATCTCCTCCCCCAGCTCTTCTTCCCATTTCCCTTTTAGTTCATCTACCATAGTCTCCCCTTCGTCCCTCATTTCCCTATATATATCTGACACCTTACCATCCCCCACCCATGTCTTTGAGATCACTCTGTCCTGAACGTCTTGTGTTGGGAGCTGCGGGAATTCCCTCACCTGTTGCCTTGCAAAAGCCCTCAGTTGCATATACCTGAATGCATTCCCTTGGGGCAACCCATATTTCTCGGTCAGCGCTCCCAGACTCGCGAACTTCCCATCCACAAACAGATCTTTCAGTTGCGTTATTCCTGCTCTTTGCCACATTCCATATCCCCCATCCATTCCCCCCGGGGCAAACCTATGATTGTTTCTTATCGGGGACCCCCCCAAGGCTCCAGTCTTTCCCCTATGCCGTCTCCACTGTCCCCAAATCTTCAGTGTAGCCACCACCACCGGGCTTGTGGTGTAGTTCCTCGGTGAGAACGGCAATGGGGCTGTCACCATAGCCTGTAGGCTAGTCCCCCTACAGGACGCCCTCTCTAATATCTTCCACGCCGCTCCCTCCTCCTTTCCAATCCACTTACTCACCATTGAAATATTAGCGGCCCAATAATACTCACTTAGGCTCGGTAGTGCCAGCCCCCCCCCTATCCCTGCTACGCTGTAAGAATCCCTTCCTCACTCTCGGGGTCTTCCTGGCCCACACAAAACCCATGATGCTCTTTTCAATCCTTTTAAAAAAAGCCTTCGTGATCACCACCGGGAGGCACTGAAACACAAAGAGGAATCTCGGGAGGACCACCATCTTAACCGCCTGCACCCTCCCTGCCATTGACAGGGATACCATATCCCATCTCTTGAAATCCTCCTCCATCTGTTCCACCAACCGCGTTAAATTTAACCGATGCAATGTGCCCCAATTCTTAGCTATCTGGATCCCCAGGTAACAAAAGTCCCTTGTTACCTTCCTCAACGGTAGGTCCTCTATTTCTCTACTCTGCTCCCCTGGATGCACCACAGACAACTCACTTTTCCCCATGTTCAATTTATACCCTGAAAAATCCCCAAACTCCCCAAGTATCCGCATTATTTCTGGCATCCCCTCTGCCGGGTCCGCCACGTATAGTAGCAAATCGTCCACATACAAAGATACCCGGTGCTCTTCTCCTCCCCTAAGTACTCCCCTCCACTTCTTGGAACCCCTCAACGCTATCGCCAGGGGCTCAATCGCCAGTGCAAACAATAATGGGGACAGAGGGCATCCCTGCCTTGTCCCTCTATGGAGCCGAAAATATGCAGATCCCCGTCCATTCGTGACCACGCTCGCCACTGGGGCCCTATACAACAGCTGCACCCATCTAACATACCCCTCTCCAAAACCAAATCTCCTCAACACCTCCCACAAATAATCCCACTCCACTCTATCAAATGCTTTCTCGGCATCCATCGCCACTACTATCTCCGTTTCTCCCTCTGGTGGGGCCATCATCATCACCCCTAACAACCTCCGTATATTCGTGTTCAGCTGTCTCCCCTTCACAAACCCAGTTTGGTCCTCGTGGACCACCCCCGGGACACATTCCTCTATTCTCATTGCCATTACCTTGGCCAGGACCTTGGCATCTACATTTAGGAGGGAAATAGGTCTATAGGACCCGCATTGTAGCGGGTCCTTTTCCTTCTTTAAGAGAAGCGATATCGTTGCTTCAGACATAGTCGGGGGCAGTTGTCCCCTTTCCTTTGCCTCATTAAAGGTCCTCGTCAGTACCGGGGCGAGCAAGTCCACATATTTTCTATAGAATTCGACTGGGAATCCATCCGGTCCTGGGGCCTTTCCCGCCTGCATGCTCCTAATTCCTTTCACCACTTCTTCTACCTCGATCTGTGCTCCCAGTCCCACCCTTTCCTGCTCTTCCACCTTGGGAAATTCCAGCCGATCCAAGAAGCCCATCATTCTCTCCCTCCCATCCGGGGGTTGAGCTTCATATAATTTTTTATAAAATGTCTTGAACACTCCATTCACTCTCTCCGCTCCCCGCTCCATCTCTCCTTCCTCATCCCTCACTCCCCCTATTTCCCTCGCTGCTCCCCTTTTCCTCAATTGGTGTGCCAGCAACCTGCTCGCCTTCTCCCCATATTCGTACTGTACACCCTGTGCCTTCCTCCATTGTGCCTCTGCAGTGCCTGTAGTCAGCAAGTCAAATTCTACATGTAGCCTTTGCCTTTCCCTGTACAGTCCCTCCTCCGGTGCTTCCGCATATTGTCTGTCCACCCTCAAAAGTTCTTGCAGCAACCGCTCCCGTTCCTTACTCTCCTGCTTCCCTTTATGTGCCCTTATTGATATCAGCTCCCCTCTAACCACCGCCTTCAACGCCTCCCAGACCACTCCCACCTGGACCTCCCCATTATCATTGAGTTCCAAGTACTTTTCAATGCACCCCCTCACCCTTAGACACACCCCCTCATCTGCCATTAGTCCCATGTCCATTCTCCAGGGTGGGCGCCCTCTTGTTTCCTCCCCTATCTCCAAGTCCACCCAGTGTGGAGCGTGATCCGAAATGGCTATAGCCGTATACTCCGTTCCCCTCACCTTCGGGATCAATGCCCTACCCAGCACAAAAAAGTCTATTCGCGAGTAGACTTTATGGACATAGGAGAAAAACGAGAACTCCTTACTCCTAGGTCTGCTAAATCTCCACGGGTCTACACCTCCCATCTGCTCCATAAAATCTTTAAGTACCTTGGCTGCTGCCGGCCTCCTTCCAGTCCTGGACTTCGACCTATCCAGCCCTGGTTCCAACACCGTATTAAAATCTCCCCCCATTATCAGCTTTCCCATCTCTAGGTCCGGAATGCGTCCTAGCATCCGCCTCATAAAATTGGCATCATCCCAGTTCGGGGCATATACGTTTATCAAAACCACTGTCTCCCCCTGTAGTTTGCCACTCACCATCACGTATCTGCCCCCGTTATCCGCCACTATAGTCTTTGCCTCGAACATTACCCGCTTCCCCACTAATAGAGCCACCCCCCTGTTTTTCGCATCTAGCCCCGAATGGAACACCTGCCCCACCCATCCTTTGCGTAGCCTAACCTGGTCTATCAGTTTCAGGTGCGTTTCCTGTAACATAACCACATCTGCCTTAAGTTTCTTAAGGTGTGCGAGTACCCATGCCCTCTTTATCAGCCCGTTCAGCCCTCTCACGTTCCACGTGATCAGCCGAGTTGGGGGGCTTCCTACCCCCCCCCCTTGTCGATTAGCCATCACCTTTTTCCAGCTCCTCACCCAGTTCCCACGCAGCTGTATCTCCCCCAGGCGGTGCCCCCCCGCCCATCCTCTCCCATACCAGCTTCCCCCTCTCCCCAGCAGCAGCAACCCAGTAATTCCCCCCTCCCACCCCCCCCGCTAGATCCCCCGCTAGCGTAATTACTCCCCCCATGTTGCTCCCAGAAGTCAGCAAACTCTGGCTGACCTCGGCTTACCCCCGTGACCTCGGCTCGCACCGTGCGACGCCCCCTCCTTCCTGCTTCTCTCTTCCCGCCATGATTATCATAGCGCGGGAACCAAGCCCGCGCTTCTCCCTTGGCCCCGCCCCCAATGGCCAACGCCCCATCTCCTCCACCTCCCCTCCTCCCCCCATCACCACCTGTGGGAGAGAGAAAAGTTACCACATCGCAGGATTAGTACATAAAACCCCTCTTTGCCCCCCACATTCGCCCCACCACTTTGTTCGAACGTTCTTTTTAATAACGCGCTCATTCCAGTTTTTCTTCCACAATAAAAGTCCACGCTTCATCCGCCGTCTCAAAGTAGTGGTGCCTCCCTCGATATGTGACCCACAGTCTTGCCGGTTGCAGCATTCCAAATTTTATCTTCTTTTTATGAAGCACCGCCTTGGCCCGATTAAAGCTCACCCTCCTTCTCGCCACCTCCGCACTCCAGTCTTGATAAACGCGGATCACCGCGTTCTCCCATTTACTGCTCCGAGTTTTCTTCGCCCATCTAAGGACCATTTCTCTATCCTTAAAACGGAGGAATCTCACCACTATGGCTCTGGGAATTTCTCCTGCTCTCGGTCCTCGCGCCATCACTCGGTATGCTCCCTCCACCTCCAACGGACCCGCCGGGGCCTCCGCTCCCATTAACGAGTGCAGCATCGTGCTCACATATGCCCCGACGTCCGCTCCCTCCACACCTTCAGGAAGACCAAGAATCCTCAGGTTGTTCCTCCTTGCGTTGTTTTCCAGTGCCTCCAACCTTTCCACACATCGTTTCTGATGTGCCTCCTGCGTCTCCGTCTTCACCACCAGGCCCTGTATGTCGTCCTCATTCTCGGCTGCCTTTGCCTTCACGACCCGAAGCTCCCGCTCCTGGGTCTTTTGTTCCTCCTTTAGCCCTTCGATCGCCTGTAGTATCGGGGCCAACAGCTCTTTCTTCATTTCCTTTTTGATCTCTTCCACACAGCATTTCAAGAACTCTTGTTGTTCAGGGCCCCATGTTAAACTGCCACCTTCCGACGCCATCTTGGTTTTTGCTTGCCTTCCTTGCCGCTGTTCTAAAGGATCCACTGCAATCTGGCCACTTTCTCCTCCTTTTTCCATCCGTATCCAGGGGGGATTCCCTTCTGATTTACCGCACAGTGTTTTTAGCCGTCAAAATTGCCGTTTGGGGCTCCTATCAAGAGCCCAAAAGTCCGTTTCACAGGGAGCTGCCGAAACGTGCGACTCAGCTGGTCATCGCCGCACCCGGAAGTCGCTATTGCTTCTTTTTAATCAATTACTTTAAATCTGTCCTCACCTGTTCTCGATCCTTTCACGAGTGGGAACATTTTCTCCTTAATGACTGCGTCCAGGCCCCTCATGATTTTGAATACCGCTGTCAAATCTTCTGCACTCGCTTCAATCACTTCACACATCTTCCGGAAAGTGCGGCACCCAAAACTGAATGCAGTGCACCAGCTGGGGCCAAACTAGTGTCTTATACAAGTTCATTTTCACTTTAATATTAAAGTTTGTAGAAATGGGAATTATGTTCCACCTGCCAGTTGAGGGATGCTGTTTATACCAGACCCAATGGGATGAGAATCAGGCAGGTTGCACAATGGGCGAGGGTGGGGTGGGAGAGTGATGCAACGTTACCAGCATGGTTGTGACGGTAAAAATGACTCCCAATGCCTCGATGAGAGGAGGGAGCGGGAAGGAGGAGGAGGGGGGAAAGGTGAAGAGGAAAGTCAGTTGAGAAAATATAGTGGTAAAACTAAAACAATGATTCACAACTATGATTTATAAAATAGCTATGATGCGTGAGAGACTTATTTTGGACATTACCCAGAAAATCCAGGAATTTGAAGTGAAAGCAAAACAACAAAAATGATTAATGAGTCTAACCGGTTTTACAAAAATAGAAAAATGTTCAATAAAATGTAAAACTTAACCCTAATCATCATATGTAGAAAAAAAGAATTATTTTTTAAAAATTGCCATCCAGAAGGTTTTAATGTGACTTTAAAACAAAGAACAACAAATATGATAAGAATTTTCCTTTTACATGTGGAGTTTGCACATTCTCCCGTGTCGGCGTGGGTTTCGCCCCACAACCCAAAGATGTGCAGGGTAGGTGGAATGGCCATGCTAAATTGCCCCTTAATTGGAAAAAAATAATTATTTTTTAAAACTTTCCTTCCAGAAGGTTTTAATGTGACTTCAAAACAAAGAACAACAAATACCACGAGAATTCTCCTTTTTCTCTTCTAAGTGTTGGTTCCCGCAAGAAAAGTGGTGTGCTGCTTGTGACTGCACAGTCGGCTTTTCTCACCATATTGTCCAGCACTTCGAAGAAAAATATCCTGAAGGTTTGTGCCACGCAGACACACTGGGAGGCGTGGCCTGAAAAATCCAGCAGTGATCTGTGGTTAAAAAAAACAGGACCCCCCCCCCCCCCCCATTTATTATATACAAGTAATGTTTACACAATAATCCTACTATCTATAAAATAAACCTATCACTACTGGCCAATACTTAACTTTAGGAAGAGCCCACCAGGTCAGGGAATGAATGGCTTATCCAATCGGATCTGGCCCGCGGGATTCAAAAGGCTGATACAGGTCGTTGGCTAGGAGTCTTTATCGGATAGCGATCGCTGGATTCAAACTTACGGTTGCCGGTTGCTGTTCTTGCGAAGGTCTCGAGCAGGCGAAGAAGGGAGAGAGAGAGCGATCTGAACTTGGCCCCTCACTTTATAGGGCACAGGGGCTACCCGTCTCTTGGGGCGGCCCTTGACCCTGAGTCCCAAGTGATTGGACTTGTTCCCAATCACTGGGTTCGATACGTCCAATTGCGAGGCGATTCCCCGATCGGGGGGTGGTCGTTCACCTGCCTTTGTTTCGGCCACTGCAGGCGCCGACAGGTCTGGCCCGGTATTCAATTGCTAATATGTTGCAATTGTTCCCGGGGATAGCCGATTTAACTGCAAATGTCTGGGTTGATGGGCTGTTAATAGCCCTGAGTATCGATGTGGGCCGACTTCCCCAGAGCCGAATGTGATATTCTGCCTGCAGCTGTCCGTTTGTGTCTTGTTACCTGCTTTTCCCATCAGCCTTTCCGGTTAGCCATTTTAAATCGGGTTTTGGCCAAATTAATCGGGAAGCAGCATGGTTGTGACGGTAAAAATGACTCCCAATGCCTCGATGAGAGGAGAGGGGGAAAGGAGGAGGAGGGGGGAAAGGTGAAGAGGAAAGTCAGTTGAGAAAATATAGTGGTAAAACTAAAACAATGATTCACAACTATGATTTATAAAATAGCTATGATGCGTGAGAGACTTATTTTGGACATTACCCAGAAAATCCAGGAATTTGAAGTGAAAGCAAAACAACAAAAATGATTAATGAGTCTAACCGGTTTTACAAAAATAGAAAAATGTTCAATAAAATGTAAAACTTAACCCTAATCATCATATGTAGAAAAAAAGAATTATTTTTTTAAAATTGCCATCCAGAAGGTTTTAATGTGACTTTAAAACAAAGAACAACAAATATGACAAGAATTTTCCTTTTACATGTGGAGTTTGCACATTCTCCCGTGTCGGCGTGGGTTTCGCCCCACAACCCAAAGATTTGCAGGGTAGGTGGAATGGCCATGCTAAATTGCCTCTTAATTGGAAAAAAATAATTATTTTTTAAAACTTTCCTTCCAGAAGGTTTTAATGTGACTTCAAAACAAAGAACAACAAATACCACGAGAATTCTCCTTTTTCTCTTCTAAATGTTGGTTCCCGCAAGAAAAGTGGTGTGCTGCTTGTGACTGCACAGTCGGCTTTTCTCACCATATTGTCCAGCACTCCGAAGAAAAATATCCTGAAGGTTTGTGCCACGCAGACACACTGGGAGGCGTGGCCTGAAAAATCCAGCAGTGATCTGTGGTTAAAAAAAACAGGACCCCCCCCCCAACACACACACGGGTACCCCCCGCCCCACGGACAAAAGGAATTTCACCTGCCCAATAGAGTTCCCCAGAGGGGTACTGCAGTGCCATAGGTCTAATGAGATGGAAAATTATTTGAATGAGCTTTCTGACCTTCCTGGGCAGAAACCACATCATGTCTTTGGAGGGTGATGGGGACAATCAGGTAGCAACATTTTGCTGATGAGAACCTTGCTTTTAGTCTCTCGTGGGATTTTGCGCCAATGACGCCATTTGCGCCCGCGTATGTGAGCCGGTATTTTAAAGGTGGTGTATTATCCAATGTTACAACATAATGTATCAATCAGGGAATGTTATTTTGCTGTTGCAAATGCTGTCTTTCATTACCCATTGAACCAGAGAGTACCAGTAATTAGTTACAGAAATTCCTCAAGCAGCAATGTGGTGGATGTGCTCCTAGTTCTTATGTTCTTATGAAGGTTTGTGCCAAAATTGGGAGAGCCGTCCCTAGATTAGTCAAGCAACAGCCTGACAGAGTCATAGTTACGAGATTATACCTTACGGACAATGTTGCAAGCACCAACATCATCAGCGGCAGGACAGACCCAACACAGGTGCCGACGTTGTGGTATACAGTTGTGGGGGGGGAGTTGCCCTGGGAGTCCTCAACATCGAATCTAGACCCCATGAAGTCTCATGCCATCAGGTAAAACATGGGCAAGGGAATCCCCTGCTGATTACCATGTACTGCCCCTCTCAGCTGATGAATCAGTACTTCTCCAAATTGAACAGCTCTTGGAAGAAGCACTGAGGGTGTCAAGGTGCAGGATGTACTCTGGGTGGGGGACAGCAATGGCTATCACCAAGAGTGGCTTGATAGCACCACCACAGACCTAGCTGGTTGAGTCCTTAAGGGAATAGCTGCTAGAGTGGGTCATGGCAGGTACAACAAGAGGGAAACACATACTTGATCTCATCCTCGGCAACCTACCTGCTGCAGATGTGTCTATTCATGATAGTATCGGTAGGAGTGACCACCGCACAGTCCTTGTGGAGACAAAGTCCCTTCTTTTTTTTTTCTTTTTAAAATAAATTTAGAGTACCCAATTCATTTTTCCAATTAAGGGGCAATATAGCGTGGCCAATCCACCTAACCTGCACATCTTTTGGGTTGTGGGGGCAAAACCCACACAACCATGGGGAGAATGTGCAAACTCCACACAGACAGAGACCCAGCGCTGGGATCGAACCCGGACCTCAGCGCCGTGAGGCAGCAATGCTAACCACCGTGCCACCATGCTGCCCGACAAAGTCCCTTTTTCACATTGAGGATACCCTCCATCGTGTTGTGGCACTACCACCGAGCTAAATGGGAGAGACTTCAAACAGATCTAGCAACTCAGGACGGGGGAAACCATGTGGCGCTGTGAGCCATCAGAATTATATTCAACCACAACCGGTAATCTCATGGCCGGCATATCCCCATTACCACCAATCCAGGGGATCAACCCTGGTTCAATGAAGAGTGCAGGAGGGCATGCTAGGAGCAACACCAGGCATACCTAAAAATGTGGTGCCAACCTGCTAAAGCTACAACACAGGATTACTTGCATCTTAAACAGAAAAGCAGGAACTGATAGATAGAGCTAAGCGACCCCACAACCAACAGATCAAATCTGAGCTCTGCACTCCTGCCACATTGAACTGTGAATCGTGGTGGACAATTAAACAACTCACTGGAGGAGGAGGCTCCACAAATGTCTCCATCCTCAATGTTGGGGGAGCCCAGCACATCAATGCAAAAGATATGACCGAGGCATATAATCTTCAGCTAGATATGTTGGTGGATGATCCATCAGGGCCTCCTCTGGGGTCCCCAGCATCACAGATGTCAGTCTTCAGCCAATTCGATTCATTCCACGTGATATCAAGAAACTGCTGAAGGCATTGAACACTGCAAAGGTTATGGGCCCTGGCAACATTTGACAGTACTGCTGAAGACTTTGTGCTCCAGAATTTGTTGTGCCCCTAGCCAAGCTGTTTCAGTCCAACAACGAAACTGGCAATGTGGAAAATTTCCCAGCTATGTCCCGTACGCAAAAAGTAGAACAAGTCTAACCTGGCCAATTATTGCCCCATCAGTCTACTTTCGATCATCAATAAAATGATGGCAGGGTCATCAACAGTGCAATCAAGCAGCACTTGCTTAGCAATAACCTGCTCACTGATGCACCGTATGGGTTCCAGGAGGGCTTCTCAGCACCTGACCTCATCATATCTTTGGTTCAAACATGGACAAAAGAGCTGAACTCCAGAGATTTCCCATCTCTAATTGCCCTTGAGAAGGTGGTGGTGAGCTGACCTTTTGAACCGCTGGAGCCCATGTGGTCTGGGTACACCCACAGTGCTGTTAGGGAGGGAGTTCCAGGATTTTGACCCAGCAACAATCTAACCAATAGCGGTTAGCACAGTTGCTTTGCAGCTCCAGAGTCCCAGGTTCGATTCCCAGCTTGGGTCACTGTCTGTGTGGAGTCTGCATGTTCTCCCCGTGTCTGTGTGGGTTTCCTCCGGGTGTTCCGGTTTCTTCCCACAGTCCAAAGATGTGCGGGTTAGGTGGATTGGCCATGCTAAATTGCCCCTTAGTGTCCAACGACGTTCTTTCGGAGGGTTGGTGTAGACTCAATGGGCCAAATAACTTCCTTCTGCACTGTAGGGATTCAACCTTCTCTGGTACCTCTACAAAAAAAACTCCAGCAAGTTCCAGCAAGTTAGTTAAGTAAATGCAGTATTCATAAAGGAAATATATATCTGTTGATTCATTCGAACAGACTTTGTAAACAAAATTAATACATTTACAGTTAGCTTAAGCATGGTTTGTTTGTACGGCTTTGGAACAGAATGAAATGTACATAACAACAGCAGCAACTTAAATTTCCATAGGCGAATTATGTGCGAGACATTTTTGTTGAACTCACAACATCGGCATAAAGCTCTGTAGCTGTTTAATAATTGTTGGAAAGGTAGATAACACCTCAAGTCAGTTAATATTTACAAATTTCCAAAGCACAACAGCGCAGCTAGTTTACACTTGTTGGTTCAAATTTCTCCTGGATACCTTTGGTTTAAATAGCCTCTGAGGTGACCAAGGTGCAATATCAGTTTCGCACACATTTAGTGCAAGATGCCACTTTGGAAAAGGTGTTGGCTAGAAAAAGTCGCTGGAGAATCATTTAGGGTCTGATTGATAAATAAGTTGACTGCTGGAGCTCAGTAGGAGGCTGCATTTTGATGGGTAACACATCAATTAATGACCTTTCCTTTTTTGTAAAAAATATTTTTATTAGGGTATTTGCAAGTTTTTATAATAATAATAAAAATGACATAAACATAGTATAATAAACATTTCCACCCCCATCCCAATTTTCACACACCCCAACCATAAAACAACAATCCAGCCCTCCACCCCCCCTTGGAATACGGCATCTGCTGACATTTTAATTTTCCCCGAGAAAGTTGACGAACGGCTGCCACCTCGGGGTGAACCCTACTATTGACCCTCTTAAGGCGGACTTTATTTTCTCGAGACTGAGAAAGCCAGCCTTTCACTAACCCAGGTCTCTACACTCGGAGGCTTTGAGTCCCTCCACATTAATAAGGTCCGTCTCCGGGCTACCAGGGAGGCAAAGGCCAAGACGTCGGCCTCTTTCGCCCCCTGAACTAGCAGTTCTTCCGACACTCCAAAGATCGCCACCTCCGGACTCTGCACCACCCGTGTTTTGAGTACCATGGACATTGCCTCAGAGGAATCCTGCCAAATCCCTCTAAGCTTCGGGCATGCCTAAAACATGTGGACATGATTTGCTGGGCTTCCCGCGCACCTCGCACACCTGTCCTCTGCCCCAAAAAACTTGCTCATCCTAGCCGCTGTCAGGTGTGCCCAGTGGACTACCTTAAATTGTATCAGGCTAAGCCTGGAACATGATGAGTTGGTATTAACCCTGCCTAGGGCATCCGCCCACAGACCCACCTCTATCTCTCTTCCTAGCTCGTCCTCCCACTTGCCCTTAAGCTCCTCCACCGGAGTTTCCTCCGCCTCCGAAAGCTCCTGGTAAATATCCGATACCTTCCCCTCTCTCACCGAGGTACTGGAAACTACTCTATCCTGTATCCCCTGTGGCAGCAGCGGAAAGGCCGGAACCTGCTTTCTCAAGAAGTTTCGCAACTGCGAATACCTAAACCTGTTCCCTGCTGGCAATTCAAATTTATCCTCCAAGGCTTTCAAGGTGCGAAACCTCCCGTTTATAAATAGATATCCCATCCTTCTAATTCCTGCCCTTTACCATCTCCAGAACCCACCATCCAGCCTACCCTGTACAAACCGATGATTATTATAAATCGGGGTCCAAACCGATGCTCTCTCCACTCTCTTATATCTCCTCCACTGCCCCCAGATTCTCAGAGCCGCCACCACCACCGGACTTGTGGAGTATCGGGCCGGCGAGAACGGAAGAGGTGCCGTTATCAGTGCTCTCAAACTTGTGTCTATACATGACGCCACCTCCAGCTGCTCCCATGCCGACCCCTCCCCGACTACCCACTTCCTAATCATGGCTATATTAACCGCCCAGTAGTAGTTGCAGAAGTTCGGCAGCGCCAACCCACCGTCCCCCCGACTGTGCTCCAGCAACACTTTCTTCACTCGCAGGGTTTTACCCGCCCACAGAAAGCCCAAAATAACTGTGGTGATCCACTGTAATAGGAGATGTAAGGTAGGACCTGCACTACAGGTTCGCCGGTAGCTCCTGCCGGCTGGCTCCGCCCAGGGAGAACTGTATAAATATGCATGACCTCCGGTGCCCTGCTATTTCTCCAGCTGCAGCAGGAGGCCACACACCTGACTGTAATAAAGCCACAGTTGTACCCAACTTTAGTCTTTGTGCAATTGATCGTGCATCAATAACCTCATTCACCCGCTTGAAAAAGGCCCTTGGGATGAAGATGGGAGGCACTGAAAGACAAACAGAAATCTGGGGAGGACCATCATTTTCACGGTCTGTACCCTCCCCGCCAGTGATAGCGGGAGCATGTCCCATCTCTTAAAGTCCCCTTTCATTTGTTCTACAGGCCAGGATAGGTTTAACCTGTGCAGTGCCTCCCACTCCCGGGCCACCTGGATTCCCAAATACCAAAAGCTCTTCCCTACCATTCTAAGCGGCAGCTCTCTCAGTCTCTTCTCCTGCCCTCTTGCCTAGATCGTGAACATCTCGCTTTTCCTCATGTTTAATTTATACCCCAAAAAATTGCCAAATTCCCCCAGGTTTCGCATAACTTGCCCCATCCCCTCCAACGGGTCTGAAATATACAAGAGCAGGTCATCTGCGTAAAGCGAGACCCGGTGCTCCACTCCCCCCCAAACCAGTCCTTTACAGTTCCTAGAGGCTCTGAACGGCATGGCCAATGGCTCTATGGCCAGAGAAAACAGTAACAGGGAGAGGGGGCATCCTTGCCTCGTCCCTCGGCGTAGTTTAAAATACCCCGACCTCAGCCGGTTCGTACGCACACTCGCTACTGGTGCCTGATAGAGCAACTGCACACAGTCAATGAAGCCCTCACCAAACCCAAACCTTCCCAGCACTTCCCACAGGTAATCCCACTCCACCTGATCAAAAGCCTTCTCCGCATCCATCGCTACCACCACCTCCACCTCCCTTCCTTCCGAGGGCATCATAATAACAATTAACAGCCTTCAAACATTGGCCTTGAGTTGCCTTCCCTTTACAAATCCCGTCTGGTCTTCCTCTATCACCCCCAGGACACAATCCTCTATCCTTGCGGCCAGTATCTCAGCCAGCAGTTTGGCATCCACATTCAACAGAGAAATTGGCCTGAATGACCCACATTGCTCCGGATCCTTCCCCCGTTTCAGGATCAGTGAAATCGAGGCCTACAACATTGTTGGGGGAAGGACTCCTTCTCTCGTGTTTCATTAAATATCCTCACAAGCAGTGGGCTCAATGTCTCTGAAAACTTCTTATAGAATTCCACCGGGTAATCGTCCGCCCCGGGGACTTGCCCGGCTGCATGCCCTCCAGCCCCTCGATTATTTCCTCAATCTCAATTGGGGCTCCCAGCCATTCCACTAGATCCTCATCAACCCTCGGGAACCTCAACTGATCCAAAAACATCCCCTCACCCCCGCCGGGGATTCCGACTCATATAATTTACTGTAAAAGTCCTTAAACACCTCATTCACCCCCACTGAGTCCAGGACAGTATTCCCACCTCTACTCTTTACTCTCCCTGGCCGCCTCCCTTTTTTTGAGATGGTGCGCTAACATTCTACTTGCCTTTTCCCCATACTCATAAATCGCCCCCCTTGCCTTCCTCAACTGTTCCACCGCTTTTCCTGTAGTCAACAGCCCAAACTCCGCCTGTAACCTCCGCCGCTCCCTCATAGCCCCGTGTCCGGGGCCTCCGAGTATCTTCTGTCCACCTGGAGTATCTCCTCAACTAACCTATCCCTCTCAGCCCGTTCCGCTTTTTCTCTGTGGGCCCGTATCGAGATTAATTCCCCTCTGACCACAGCCTTCAAAGCTTCCCAAACCATTGCTGCAGAGACCTCCCCCGTATAATTTGTTTACAGGTAGTTCTGGATGGTACTTTTCACTCGCCCACAGATCACTTCGTCCGCTAACAACCCCACATCCAGCCTTCATAGCGGGCATTGTCCTCTCTCCACACTAACCCGTAGATCCACCCAATGTGGTGCATGATCCGACACTGCGATTTCTGAGTACTGAGTATCCACCATCCCCGGTATTAGCGACCTGCTCAGAACAAAAAAGTTGATGCGAGAGTATAGCTTGTCGACATGGGAAAAAAAAGAAAACTCCTTCGCCCTTAGCCGTGCAAACCTCCATGGGTCTACTCCCCCCATCTGTTCCATAAACCCCTTCAATTCCTTTGCCGCAGTCGGCCTCCTCCCTGTCCTGGATTTTGACCGGTCCAATTCCGGATCAACGACTGTTAAAATCTCCTCCCATAATCAGGTTATGTGACTCTAAGTCTGGGATCTTACCTAACACCTGCCTCATAAATTCCACATCATCCCAATTCAGAGCATATATGTTCACAAGTACCACTCGCACCCCCCCAGCTTCCCACTCACCATTATGTACCTACCCCCCTTGTCTGACACGATTCTCCCTGCCTCGAATGCCACTCATTTATTGATCAAGATCGCTACCCCCCTGGTCTTTGAGTCCAGCCTGTTGTGTTATGTACTCTGGGATAACACAGGCTGCAACTCGATGCAGCTTTGACCAAAATATACTCCAGACGTTGAAGTAAGTTCAATGTGATTTATTGAACCATTAGCACAGTTCTCTATGAGTTCAACTCTCCTGCTAATCTTGCTATAGTAACTCAGTCTAACTAACCAGTCTGCTCTAAGCCACATGGTGGGTGTGATGCTTCTGATCTGCCCGTCCTACTCTCTAAGTGTCGCCTGTGGAAAGAGACAGAGCATGTGTGCCCTGTCTTTATATATGGGTCGTGTAATGCCCCCTTGTGGTAGTGTCACCTCTGGGTGTCTTGACTGCCCATTGGTCGTGTCCTATTCTATGTGTTCATTAGCTGTATGTCTGCATGTCATGATGTCTCTGGTGCTCCCTCTAGTGTTTACTTAGTTGTAGTGTATTCACATTAACCCCTTGTGTATTTACAGTGATGCATATCACCACACAGACCTGAGTGGAATACTTGGCCAACCCACCCCTTTCTCAATCTAGTCTGGTCTATAACCTTTATGTGTGTCTCTTGCAACATTGCCACGTCCGCCTTCAGCCCCATCAAATGCGCAAACACGCAAGCCCTCTTGACCGGCCCATTCAACCCTCTAACATTCCATGTAATCAGCCTGTTCGGGGGGATTCCCGCACCCCCCTCCCCCCCCACACCGACTAGCCATCATCCTTTTTAGGCCAGCCTCCAGCTCACGCCCCCGGCCTCCTCGAGCCCCCCATCGGGCATTCGCCCCCCCGACCTCCCATTTGTCCACTAGTAACAGTTCTTTCCCTGTCAGCAAAGCAGCTCCCCCTCCCTCTCCATCCCCCCTAG
Organism: Scyliorhinus torazame; assembly: GCF_047496885.1. Taxonomy (NCBI): domain Eukaryota; kingdom Metazoa; phylum Chordata; class Chondrichthyes; order Carcharhiniformes; family Scyliorhinidae; genus Scyliorhinus; species Scyliorhinus torazame. Next base: position 144,352,958 of record NC_092709.1, on the reverse strand, counting down.
CAACAGCACTAGAAACCCAACCCCCCATATCAAACTCCAGCTTAACACCTGCTCACCTCCCACTGTGCTTCCGTGAGTCAGCTGACCCAAGCTGACCTGATAGCGCCTGCCCATGGCACCAAGCAATCTGTCTCCCCATTGTTCTCTCCCCTCTCCCGCCACTTGGACAAACATTTTCAAAGCATCACATTCCCCAGTAAACAAACATCAGAAAAAACTGTGCAAAAACAACCACAGAAGAAGAAAAAACAGCCCCAGAAACCACACCCCCCTCTAACCAGCTCCTTGTAAGACAAAGTTAACTTTAGCCATCAAAACAGCCCCTTATTGCACATAACAATACAACCCAACACAACAAATCGTCACTACTGACTCTCCAAGGCTTCAGTGTCTTTTAGTTCACCTCCAGTCTTTTTTCTTTTTAAAAACAAATATTTTTATTCTCCTCCCTTTTCACATTTTCTCCCGAATTTACACCCACCAACAACAAACAATAATCAGCAACAAATATGTCAATCCCCATAACAATAACAACGATCCCATCCTCCCACCAACCTCCAAATGTAAGCCCGCATGTTTACATAACCAAATGACAAAAAGGAATCAGGGATTACCCATAGTCACCCTTAATACACACAGCCCCCCACCCCCACAACCCTCCCACTCATCCCCTCCAACTAATGTTTGATGTTATCCAGTTCTTGAAAGTGCATAATGAATAACGCCCATGAATTGTAGAACCCCTCCGTCCTTCCCCTCAGTTCAAACTTAACCTTCTCAAGAGTCAAGAATTCCAACAGGTCCCCCCGCCACGCCAGGGCACAGGGTGGAGAGGCTGCTCTCCATCCCAACAGGATCCGCCTTCGGGTGATCAATGAGGCGAAGGCTACGATATTTGCCTCCGCGCCCGTTTCCAACCCTGGCTGGTCCGACACCCCGAATATGGCCTCCCGGGGACCCGGGACCAGTTTCATGTGCACCACCTTGGAAATTACCTTACAAACCTCCTTCCAGTAATCCTCTAGCTTTGGACAGGACCAAAACAGATGAACGTGATTAGCAGCGCCCCCCCCCCCCCCCCCCCCCCCCGCAACGCTCACACACATCTTCTACTCCTTCAAAGAATCGGCTCATCCTCACCCTCAGCTGTATCAGCCCCAACCTCGCACATGAGGTGGAGGCATTTACTCTCCGGAGCACCTCACACCAGACCCCCTCCTCTATAACCTCTCCCAACTCTTCCTCCCACTTTGCTTTGATCCCTTCCAGTAGTACCTCATCCTCTTCCAAAATAGCTCCGTACACTGCTGACACTGCCCCCTTCTCCAGTCCCCTTGTCGTCAGCACCTCCTCCAGCAATGTGGAGGCCAGTTCCTCCGGGAAGCTCTGTATCTCCTTTCTGGCAAAATCTTGAACCTGCATGTATCTAAACATTTCTCCCTGCTCCAGCCCATACTTCGCTTCCAGCTCCCTCAATCCTGCAAACCGACCCCTAAGAAACAAATCTTTTAGCGTCTTAATCCCCTTCTCTTCCCATTTCTGAAAATTTCCATCCCACCTCCCTGGCTCAAATCTGTGGTTCCCCCGAATCGGCATTTCCCTTGACTCTGCCCCCAACCCAAAGTGTTGGTGAAACTGCCTCCAAATTCTCAATGAAACTGTTATTACCGGACTCCCTGAGTATTTCCCCGGAGCTATCGGGGGCGGCGCTGTTGCTAGTGCCTTCAGCCCCGACCTCCTGCACAAACTCTCCTCCATTCTGACCCACTGGGAATCAACCCCTCTGACCCAGCTCCGCACCTTCTCCACATTCGCTGCACAGTAGTAGTACATCAGATTCGGAAGACCCAACCCCCCTGCCTGCCTTCCCCTCTGTAGCAGCACCTTTCTAACTCTGGCCACTTTCCCTCCCCATATGAACGAGGTAATCCTTCCCTCAATCTCCCTGAAAAAAGCCTTTGGCAGGAAAATCGGTAGGCAATGAAAAATAAACAGAAACCGCGGCAACACATTCATTATAACCGCCTGTACCTGACCTGCCAGTGAGAGAGGGAGACCATCCCACCTTGCCAGATCGGCCTTCACTCTCCCCACCAAACTAGAAATGTTGTACCTGCGAAGCCCCCCGCCCCTCCCCCACTCCCGGGCAACCTGCACCCCCAGATACCTAAAGTGAGTCCCTGCCCTACGGAATTGCAGCCCCCCACCCCTGGCCCCATCCCCGGCCGAGACACCACAAAATATCCACTCTTGTCCAGGTTCAGCTTGTACCCCAAGAAAGACCCAAATACTCGCAGTAGCTCCAATATTCCCCCTATCGACACACTCGGTATTTCCGACACATACAGCAGCAAGTCGTCGGCATATAAGGACACCCTATGCTCTATCCCCCCCCCTGCACTATTCCTTTCCATGCTCCCGAACTCCTTAATGCGATGGCCAACGGCTCAATCGCAAGTGCAAACAGCAGCGGGGACATAGGACATCCCTGCCTCGTCCCATGGTGGAGAGAAAGGTATCTCGAGCTGATGTTGTTTGTGCGGACACTCGCCTTCGGATCCTTATATAGTAGCTTTCACCAGTTCACAAATCTTGGTCCAATCCCAAACCGCTCCAGAACTGTCATCAAGTACCCCCATTCTACCTGGGTCAAACGCCTTCTCGGCGTCCAATGCCACAACCACCTGTTTCCTTCCCTTCCGCCGGTGCCATAACGACGTTCAAAACCCTCCTAATGTTCGAAAAAAGCTGCCTCCCTCTCACGAACCCCGTCTGATCCTCACCTATCGGGAGGCAGTCCTCCAGCCTACCCGCCAGTACCTTCGCCAATACTTTTGCATCCACATTCAGAAGTGATATGCCTATACGACCCACACTCCGTCGGATCCTTATCTTTTTTTAGCAACAGTGAAATCGATGCCTGCCCCAAGGTTTGTGGCAACACTCCCTTCCCTATCGCCTCCTCAAACATCCCCACCAACAGGGGTGCCAACCTGTCCTTGAATTTTTTATAATATTCCACCGGAAACCCATCCAGCCCTGCCACCTTCCCCGACTGCATCCTCCCAATCGCATCCTGTATCTCCTGCTCCACTATTGCTCCTTCTAATGTAGCCCTGTCCCCCTCCTGTTGCTCTTTTTAGCCTTAGTTTATTAGCTCTAATTCTGTCACCTTTGCTCATGAGTCGCCAGGTATCTTTCTGATACCGCCACGTGGTTCAAGTCCAAGTAATGATTAATAATGCAACACACCGCTTAGTAAGAGTTAAATCAACGCTCATTTATTATATACAGCAATTAATACTTATACAATAATCCTACTTCTAGTTACTACCTACCACTTTGGAAATGGCCCACCAGGTCAGGGAAACAAATGGTCTTTCAAATTGGTTCTGAGCCTGCGGGATTCAAAAGGCTGGTGCAGGTCGATAGTCAGGAGTGTCTATCTGGTAGCAATCGCTGGAGTCAAACTTACAGTTTTCTTGTAGCAGGGTCTCGAAGGTTGCGAGCAGAAGAAGGGTAGAGTTGAACTTGGCCCCTATTCTTATAGTCCCCAGGGGCTTCCCGCCTCTCGGGGCGGACCTTGACCCTGGTTCCAAGTGATTGGACTTGGTCCCAATCACTTGGCTCGATATGCTCCAATAATGGGGCGATTCCTTGGTCAGGGGGTGGTCGTTTACCTTTCTTTGTGTCTGCTCCTGCTGGCGCCGAAAGGTCTGGATCTGCTTTATGTTGCTAATGTTGTAGCAATTGTTCCCGGGGATGGCTGCTTAATATGCAGATGGCTGGGTTGTTGTGATGTTAATGGCTGCAGGTATCGGTCTGTCTGGATTCCCCCAGAGGCGAATACACTGTTTTACCTGCAGCTGTCCGTTTGAGTCTTGTTGGCTGATTTTCCCATCAGCCTCTTCCGTTCGCCATTTTAGATCGGGGTTTGACCATTCTAATCGGGAATCAGCCATTTTACGTGGCTACATTCCCTCCTTGTGATCCTAATGCGAAGCGTGAAGGATCACATAACATTTTTTCTTTCCATTCCCTGACCGGGGGGACACCTCCTACATGGCCTCTGATCTGACCCTAGCTATGCACAAAAGTTTTACCTAGCAATTCTGAGGGTGCTATGTCAGGCAGGGACATGCATTACAAAATAACAAACTTGGAACCTCTAATTTAACCTTATCACACTATACTCACTAAACATTGCATTATCCTATCTTCCTAAAACATACAACAAAAATCACATTATTCCATAATCTTTCCTGACTTGGCAGTCAAGCTCAGGATCATACAGTGTTTCTCATGAAAATTTTGTACATTCCTTTATTCACAGTAATAACGCAAGTGAATGCTCTTTATTGTTTTGTTATAGTTCACGGGGGTCGGGGGTCTGGTCATAACCGAATATAGGGGATCTGATCCGATATACCGGGGTTCGAGCGCGGTACGCTCTCCTTTTCCATTTACGTAGGCGCATAGTCTGCACTACACAGCAGAGTATCGCCAACGCCAACAGTGCTTCGATCACGTAGGACAGGGAGTACCACGTTACAAACCTGGCACACCAGGATAATCGCTGGTGACTGGGCTCTCGGTACTGCGGGGCAGTGAAACATTAACGGCTGGGGGGGGGTTGAAGTCATGGGGTTCGCGTTCCCGCGCAACCAAATGTCACAGAAAAAGAATGTTGAGCATGATGAAGGAAATCCTCATGGCTGTCCTCTTTCCTTTTCTTTCTGTGTGTTCTCTTGTATTTTCTCCGGTCCTGGAGCTTCTGGAGTTCTGTAAAAACAAGCATAGTACCTGTAACTATCTTTGTTTAATATGTGGTGTGCTAGTGTGTCTGTCCTTTGGTGTCAATTATACCCTTATAATTGGTCACTATGTGTGACTCCCTCATTTTTTTCCAAAAACAAATTTTAGGACACGGCACACTTCCCAATCATGAACCAGTGCTGATTTATCATCCAAATGTTCTAGGATGGAAATAGCATATGGCAGCAACCTAAAGGTCGCCTAAACAAAAAAAAACTTTTTGAAAGGAAAATGTCAAATGAGGTGCGTATGGGCCGCGACGGGTAAGATTTGGATGGAGTCCCCGGGTAGGACGGCTACCAATGCCGTATCTCCCCTACCCGAGCGTGTTTGATCAACGGGGGGGTCCCCAGGCAGGGCGGGTCTCACGCCGTTTCTCCACTGCCTGAGCAACCGATAAGAACGGGCAAGAATGTAGTCATCGTGGTGGGGCTGCTACAGTGATTCTATCCTTGAATCAGAAGAGCAGTTACGATCGGGCGACTGATACCCGAACAATTATCAGCTGAAAAGCTAGTTCCTCTGAACAAGCGTGTGGTCTGTTGACCAGGTATCTGCAGATAAGCTAGTTCCGCTGAACAAGCGTCTGGAAAAATTATCCTGTCGGACAAACAACACTGAAACAAACGTACGAACAACATAAAACATCCTGCAGGTTCCATCAGGAAGGACAACACTTTTCCCAAGCGTTTCCTTTAAATCATCATGTAGACACCTCAGTTCTCGGTTGCGAACAGGGTCGCAAAGGGGTTGGCAGTTTGGGAGTCAGACGCGAGGTTGTCACCTTCTCCCGGGTGCCAAACTCTGGAGTGAATTAGGGCGGAAAGGGCTGCTTGGTGTGAGTTGGGGTTGCTCTCGTCGTTGCGGACGAGTCTGCAGGAGTTGTCGCGGTGCCAATGAGTTGGGTCGAGTTGTGTGGGGACAAAATCGGGGTCGTCCGTGTGGTTCGGTGGTCGGTGGTGGGATTTGTTGAGATAAGTGATCAGGAAGGATCACTTGGATCGGATTCGGAGTCGCTGGGTGTGGGTCCGGTTGCATGGGGATAGTAGGGAGGCGTGCTGTGGCCATCGTCCGAGTCACAGTCGCTGTCTCTGCTGCTGCAGTCTGTGGGCGTTCCGGGGCGGAGTGTATATTTTGGGGGTGGAGTCGAGGTCGAGTCCGTGGCTGGGCTGGACGTGCTGGGGGTTGGTTGGTTTATGTTGGCTGTGGGTGGGGTGTGGTCTGCTGCATCAAGCATGACGTGGTGTGCGTGGTTTGACTGTGTTCCATAAGCCTTTAACTGGTTTCTCTGAAACCACGCAGTCTTACCATTTGGGTATTTTATTTTGTACACCGATGGGCTTACTTTATCCGCAATGGAGTACGGACCCGAGTATTTTGGAGACAGGAATGTGCTGGGGTTATATACAGACAGCATCACTTGCTGTCCGATATCATACTCCGTTGCATGCACTGCCTTATCGAAACAAGCCTTGCTGTGTTTCTTTTTGGTGCCCAGTTTTACTGCGGCCGCTAACTGAGCCATTCTCACATTTGCCACTAATTGCTCCACGGCTTTCTCGTGTGTGAGGGCCGTTACTTCGGGGCTGGTCAGGTCTAAACCTAACATGTATTCTGTCCCTTTCATGGGGCGTCCGGTCATGAGAGTGTGTGGGGTGTAACCTGTGGAGGGGGAAACAGTGTTATGCAAAAACATCAGCGCAAAAGGGAGGACTGAATCCCAAGTGGTGTTGTTCTGCTGGACCATTTTTCTGAGGGTGGTTTTTAGGGTCCGATTCATGCGCTCCACGATACCACTCGACTGTGGGTGGTACGCAATGTGGAATTTTTGGGTGATTCCAAATATCGTGAGGACGTTCTGCATGTCGCGTCCCGTAAAGTGAGAACCTTGGTCCGATTCAATACTGCGGGGGAGTCCCCATCTTGTAAAGGTGTGGTGGGTTAGGATCTTGGCTGTTTTCGCGGTGTTGGTGCGGGCTGGAAATGCTTCCACCCATTTGGTGAAGGTGTCTATGACCACCAGTACATATTTATAGCCATTCCTGCAAGGGGGCAATGGACCTATAAAATCAATCTGGAGGTTAGTCCAGGGGCCGTTAACGGGTCGGGTGTGGCTGAGTTGGGCCTTTTTGGCATATCTATCGGGGTTGTTCTGCGCACAGATAAGGCAATTCTCAATGTAATGGCTTACATCTTCCTTGAGATTTGGCCACCAACAAAGCTGTTTGAGGTGGGCTGTAGTGGGATCGATTCCCTGGTGTCCATGACCATCATGGAACAAGCAAATCAATTGGTTCCTATCCTGCTCAGGAACTACATAAAGGGTGTCCTTTAACACCACACCATCATGTGTGGTCAATGTATTTCTGAACCTCTCGTAGGAGGCTGGAAACTTCCCTTTTACAATTTCTGTGAGAGCGCTATCCTGCTTCTGGGCCTCTACTGGATCCTCGATCCTAGTCTGCGTGACCTGAACTGCACTCACTGGCGCGCTTTCGGGGGTTTCCAAAAATACCCATGTCTGGAACCTGCCTTAGCCAGTGCGTCGGCTTTTACATTTCCAGGGGGGGAGGAACGATGGTGGCTGCGGACTTTTATGATGCCAAAAGTCCTGTTCTGGGCTTTTTGTAAAATGTGGTGGAGTAATGGGGCTGAGGGGAGTGGTTTCCCGTCCGCGGAAACAAATCCTCTTGTTTCCCACAGGGGCAGAAATTCTGTAAGGCTGTTGCAGACATAGAGGCTGTCTGAGTAGAGGTCTGCTGGGCTGGGGAAGGAATCTGGGTGGTCTACTATGTACGCGATGGCCGCAAGCTCTGCTGCCTGCGCGCCTAAGTGTCCGGGGAGTTTTAATGCTATTTCCTCGAGGGCGCGTCCCTGCGCGTCCTCAACATATATCCCGCAACCTGTTATGCGCTGCCCATCTAAAACTGTGGAAGATCCATCCACATAAATCTTAATGGGTTCGCACGTGTCCGTGTGCGGGGGGCTCTGAGATGAATTTACTATCTTTCTAGGGGTGTTTTAGCTAAAAAGGGGCCTGTGTTGTGGTGTGGAGAGATAATCTCACATTCATGGGGGTTCCGGGGTACTGCAAATTGTCCGCTAAGTAGGTGTGTGTCTTTGTCCGTTTTACTGTGATGTCCCGTCCCTGCAAGAGAAGGGTCCATCTAGCCGCGCGTATTTGGCTGGCGATACCGTCCTTGAGTCGTCCGTCCAGTAAAAGTTGGGTGGGGGTGTGTTCGGTCAAAATGGTGATGGGGTTCAGTCCGGTAATGTACGAGAAGTACTGGACTGCCCAGAAAACTGCAAGCAGGTGCCTCTCGCAGGCTGAAAATCCCTGCTCCACAGCGTCTAAAAGTCGGGAGGCGTAAGCTACGGGTCTTAACTGGTCGTGCCGTTCCTGGAGGAGCACGGCTGAAAGGGTGCGGTCTGTGGTCGCTACCTCTATGGCGTAAGGGGAAAGCGGGTCTGGAACTTGTAGTGCGGGGGCGGCTATGAGCGCCTGTTTTAACGATCCCACAGCAGCCGTATGCTGCGGAAGCCAATCCCAGGGGGCTCCCTTCTTTAGGAGGTCTGAGAGGAGCGCTGCCTTGCTGGCGAAACCGTCAATGTGGTTTCGACAGTAGCCAACCAGTCCTAAAAACCACCGGAGGGCTGAAACGTTCTGGGGAAGGGGCAATTTAGCGATCAAGTCAATTATTTTATGCTCGATCTCGCGTTTGCCATGTGTGATAATTGTACCCAAATATACCACATTTTCTTCCAATATCTGGGCCTTTTTGGGGTTGACTTTACATCCAAAGGAATGTAACAATTCCAGGAGTTCGGACAGAAGCTCAATGTGCTCTTCCTTAGTGTCTGTCTGCAGTAGTAGATCATCTACATACTGTACCAGACATTCGGGGCGAGAACATTTCGCTAGTCCATTTGCCAGATGTCGGTGGAAAATGGAGGGGGAGTTGTGGAATCCTTGTGGAAGGCATGTCCACGTGTACTGCTGCGCTTTAAAAGTGAAGGCAAATTTATACTGGCACGCCTTTGCCAATGGAATGGACCAGAATCCATTACTGACGTCCAAAACCGTGAAATAGCGGGAATTGAGTCCCTGTTTGAGCATGGTCTCGGGACTTGTTGCTACGGTGGGAGCTGCTGCGGGGGTGACTTTATTGAGTTCCCGATAATCAATGGTCAGGCGCCATGATCCGTCGGGCTTCCTTACTGGCCAAATCGGGGCATTATTAGTAGAGGCTACCGATCTAAGTACGCCCTGCTCTAATAAGCTCGTGATAACTTTTAGGATTTCTCCCTCTGCTTCTAGGGGAAATCCGTACTGTTTCCGGGGTCTAGGGTCAGGTCCTGTTATTTGCACGGAGCCAGTCATCCGTCCACAGTCGTGTTTGTGGGTCGCGAATGCTGCCCTGTTCTTTTGCAGGACTGCCCTAACCTGCTTGTCCGTGCTAAGCGTGGTCAGGTTGAACCAAAATTCGCCCACTGCGCTAATTTTGTTCATGTGGTCCCCTATGTTGAGCGTTGCGGGGGCTCTAGCGGATTTCGCCATCTTCCAGACACACTGGTTGACTGGATCGAATGATAGGTGGTGGGAATTCATAAAATCAATCCCCAGGATGTGTTCTGCTGTGTGGGGCAGGTCAACTAAAACTACGGGGTGTTCAAAGATAAAGGGGTTTTGTTACTTGTGTATTGTTTAAAATTTCTGTATTGTTATTGTTGCGTTTGCTTTGTAAGAGGGGAAAAATTGTTGTTTGGGAAAAAAATTTCAATAAAACATTTATAAAAAAAAAAAAAACTAAAACTACGGGGTGTTTTGTGGTTATGGTTCCGATTTGGATGGATACAGGGACTGTGAAGTGTCCCTGCTGTGAGTGGCCTGTAAAGCCGCTGAGGGTGATAGTGGCTGTAGTGGGCCACGTGTCCTTTTGAAAAAGGGTGGAGGAATTTATGGTGGTGCGGGACCCTCCTGTGTCCCAAAGAAACTCGATAGGCTGTCCCCGAATCTTCGCTGCGACTAAGGGTCGTCCTGACCTATCCCAAAGGGTGTCACAGACCCAACTGGGGGAGCCCGTACACCGTCAGTCTGTTTCTGTCAAGTCCGTCTGATCTGAACGGGCGCTAACGCTATGGATGGGCTCAGCCTTTTTCTTAATCAGAGTGCCTGTTTGTTGGGCTCTCTGTGGTTTTTGGGGCCATTGCACTCTTTTGCAAAATGTCCCAACTGTCTGCAGTTGTAACATTCTTGTGATTTGGGTGGAGGGCTGTTCTTTCCCTCATTTACCCAGGTGGGGTTGCGAGGTGTGGCTTTTACTGCCTGTATGTCTGCGGCGGCTTGCTTTTCCTCGGTGGTTTTAGCGGCGGGTTTATTCTGGACAGACTGCTCCCAAACGCGGGACAATCTTTTAACCACCCACTTTTCGTTATGGGCCTCTTCTGAGGGATCATAACTATTACAGGCATTCTGTCCTGCATCTGTGGCATGGGAGATAAGGGTGCGGGTCCATTTGGCCATATTGTCTGGGGACAATAAGGTCTACGTCTCCAAAAACGGCTTCGAAGTGAATCCACAGGCGTCCTGCAAATGCTGTGGGGTGCTCAGACGTCTTCTGCCTACACTTATTTAGGCCATCTACGGGGTCACCCCGGTTATACCCAATCGCATCCAGGATCGCGGTATGCATTTCTGCAAGGGTGCCTCCTCCTTCATTCTGTGGGTCGGGAAGAGCTGCTGCTACCGATGGATCCAAACTTAGAACCATGAGCTTTACCTGCTCTCTTTCATCCAGGCCGTACATGGTCGCCTGATGTTTGACGGTGGCAAAGAAATGGTGGGGGTCTGCGGCGGGGAGGAACGGTGTGATTTTTGCACACGCGTCCCGTAATTGGGTCACTGTTAGGGGGGTGGAATATAGAACTTCCGACTCGTCCGATGCGGCTGTGCGGTGGGTTGTTACAGGGTTCATTGGAGCCTGAACTACCTGCTGTGTAGGGGGTGGGGGTGCATTTCTCCTTTGGGGCTTTCCCTGCGCACATGTTCCTTGGACATATCTCTTCGCTGTTTCTTGTAACTCTTCCCAATCAGGGCCGTCTTCCTGGTCTAATTTTTCCCCAAAGGTTTCCTGAAATCCTTTCTGGACAGAAAGCAGTGATTGCAGGTCTGCAATTTGCTTCCGGCACTTTGCATGGTCTATGGTGCTCTGTCTTTGTTCTGTGGTTGCAGCGTGGAGCGCTCTCAAGGTTGCCTTGAGATCACTACATTGTTTTTGTAGCGTCTCCACCTGCTTCTCTGTTTCTTTCCTTACCAGGACTGCACACTGCGTGTCCTGATAGGCCTTTTTGTATTGGGATTGGAAACTACTCAAATGCGCCAGACAAGACTGGTGACCCAGTTTGGTGTCAGCCACCTCTTCGTCCTTTGCTGCTAATTTCCTCCTTAACTCCAGATTCTCTTTCTCAACCTCGCATACATCGACTTTACTCATACGATGTATGTCCTCTACTTCTTTGCGGAGCGTCTTGACGACCTCCTCTGTGCCTCGCAATTGTGCCAGACAGGACACGATTGCCATCAGCTTGCGAGCTTTCGCTAAGCTCTTTTTATGTATCTCGCTCAGGTTCTCCCACCAAGTATGCCCTATATTTCCGGGACCTGATTCGTTATTGTCGCAGAAATCATTCCACATGGGCCATCCTTTGCCCTTGAGATATTTCCGGATTTCCTCTTCCCAAATGGGACACTGTCCCACTCTACTGCTGCTGGTCGCTGCGACCGCAAATTCCTCGGGGTTCATGAGGCGCTGCATTGCCTGCATGGGCATCTTTCCTATCCGCTTGCTTCATTTAAATTTGGAACAGGGGGCTAAGGTGGTGCCGTAGATGCGGGTACGGCTTGCGCTAATTTCCGAAAATACTGACTTCCGACAGTTTTGACACAACAAAAATCTATCAGTTTAACCTTATAGCCCTGTTAGTTACGCATGCATACACACACTTCCGAAGTTTGACTATTAATCAAAACTTGTGGTTTTCTGTTTCCAATTGGGTTTCTAATTCAAATTTCTTGGGTTCGCCCGGAGTGGTTTTCCACTTCTAGATCAGGTCCCGTCAGGATGTCGCCAAAATGTTGCTCTTTTTAGCCTTAGTTTATTAGCTCTAAATCTGTCACCTTTGCTCATGAGTCGCCAGGTATCTTTCTGATACCGCCACGTGGTTCAAGTCCAAGTAATGATTAATAATGCAACACACCGCTTAAGAGTAAGAGTTAAATCAACACTCATTTATTATATACAGCAATTAATACTTATACAGTTACTACCTACCACTAACAGGCAAATACTTAACTTTGGAAATGGCCCACCAGGTCAGGGAAACAAATGGTCTTTCAAATTGGTTCTGAGCCTGCGGGATTCAAAAGGCTGGTACAGGTCAATAGTCAGGAGTGTCTATCTGGTAGCGATCGCTGGAGTCAAACTTACAGTTTTCTTGTAGCAGGGTCTCGAAGGTTGCGAGCAGGAGAAGAAGGGTCGAGATGAACTTGGCCCCTATTCTTATAGTCCCCAGGGGCTTCCCGCCTCTCGGGGCGGACCTTGACCCTGGTTCCAAGTGATTGGACTTGGTCCCAATCACTTGGTTCGATATGCTCCAATAATGGGGCGATTCCTTGATCGGGGGGTGGTTGTTTACCTTTCTTTGCGTCAGCTCCTGCTGGCGCCAAAAGGTCTGGATCGGCTTTATGTTGCTAATGTTGTAGCAATTGTTCCCGGGGATGGCTGCTTAATATGCAGATGGCTGGGTTGTTGTGATGTTAATGGCTGCAGGTATCGGTCTGTCTGGATTCCCCCAGAGACCTGTTTTACCTGCAGCTGTCCGTTTGAGTCTTGTTGGCTGATTTTCCCATCAGCCTCTTCCGTTCGCCATTTTAGATCGGGGTTTGACCATTCTAATCGGGAATCAGCCATTTTACGTGGCTACATTCCCCTAGCCTTGGCTACTCCAACCCATCTAGAAATTCCTGCATCTCACACTCTCCCCCGGGTGGCTCTGACCTGTACAACCTCTCATAAAACTCCTCAAAAACCTTGTTAATCCGCTCCAGAGCCACCACCAACTTCCCTGCCCTATCCCTCACCTGAAGAATTTCCCTTGCCGCTGCTTCCCTCCGGAGCTGACCTGCTAACATACCTTATCTCCATGTTCATAAACTGCACCCCTTGCTCGTCTCAGTTGGCGCACCGCCTTCCTGGTAGACAGTCGGTCGATGCTCGCCTGTAGTTCCTTCCTCGTTTCCAGCTTCGCTGGGTCCCCATCTTCTGCATATCTCCTATCTACCTCCAACATCTCATCTATTACCCTCTGCCGCACCAACCTCTCCTCTTTGTCCACCCTGGCCTTAAACGAAATTACCTCACCCCTCACCACCGTCTTTAGAGCCTCCTAGACAACTGCCTTTGACACCTCACCCGTTCAGTTGAAACCTACATATTCCTTAATTACCTTTTCAATTTTCTCACAGAACACTTGGTTCCCCAAAAGTCCCACATCTAATTTCCACCCCGGCCTCTGCGCTACCCCCTTCTCAGTACCATATCCACACAATGCGGAGAATGATCTGACACTGCAATTGCCGAGTATTCCACCCCTTAACCCCAGCCAGCAAAGCCTTTCCCACCACAAAAACGTTGATCCGCGAGTGTACCTTATGGACTGCTGAGAAAAACGAGTACTCCCGTTCCCTTGGGTGCAGGAACCTCCAAGGGTCCACCCCTCCCATTTCCACCATTAGCCCAGTCAGCGCCTTCGCCCCCACTGATGGGACCAGCGAGCGCGGCCATGATCTGTCCAACCTTGGCTCCTGCACCAAGTTCCAGTCTCCCCCCACAATCAGTTTGTGTGTGTCCAAGTCGGGGATGGCCCCAAACACCTTCTTCGCGAATCCCACATCGTCCCAATTGGGACCGTATACACTTAACAGCACCACTAATCTCCCCTCCAGTGCCCCTGTCACAATCACATATCTACCCCCTGATCTGCCACCACCTTCTCCATCTGGAAGCGTGCCCTATTGCTGACCAGCACCACTACCCCTCGAGCCCTTCTGTCAAATCCAGAGTGAAACACTTGACTAACCCAGCCCTTTTTAAGTCTCACCTGGTCCTTCACCCTCAAGTGAGTCTCCTGCAGCATTGCCACATTGGCTTTCAAACTTTTAAGATGCGCAAGCACCCGTGACTTCTTGACCTGACCTCCTAGCCCTCTCACGTTCCACCTGACTATCCTTACTGGCGGTCTCTCACGCCCCCCACCTTTCTTATCCACCATCATCATACCACCGGGCCCTGCCCCATAAGCCTGACCCGCCCCTGTCCATTGTTAACATTGAACCCCTTCCCCCCCTCCCAAGAACCCCCCCCCTACATTTCCCCTTGAAAAAACATCTCCCAGCATCAATCCCTTCCTCCCTCTCACTCGCCTCGTAGGCCCATTGAAGCCTGCTATCTCACCTCACCTCCGTTCACTAGCTGACTTTAGTTAGCTAGCGCGGGTGGCTACCCCCGCCAAGATATACCGTCCGCTTCCACCCAGTCCCAGAGAAAGAAAAAAACAAAACCAACAATCCAACCCATACAATTCACTAACATAAGATTTAACCGTCGTAACACAGAACGCCAATCAACCCAACCATTAACTTGAACTCTGTAACAATGCAATGAGAAGTAAATTACAATACACATCAGTAAAAAGAAAGTTGTAGCATTTATACATTTTCCAGCTGCCCAAACACAGTCCACAGTCTCTCTTCCAGTTCCGCTCCTCACATCTGTCCCAAGCCTTCTGCCCTCACGAACGCCTCAGCCGTCTCCGCTGTCTCAAAATAAAAGTCTTTGGTGTTATACGTTACCCTCAGCTTCGCCGGGTACACCATACCAAATCGCACCTCCTTTTTGTACAAAGCCGCCTTCACTTGCCTGAACGCTGCTCGTCTTTTTGCGAACTCCACCGTCAAGTCCTGGTAGATCCGAACCGCAGCATCATCCCACTGCACCTCGCGCTTCTGCTTCGCCCAGCTTAATACCTTCTCCTTCATGCAGAACTTATGGAAGCAGGTAATTACTACCCTTGGCGGCTCATTCACTTTGGGCTTCGGCCTTAATGACAGATGAGCTCAGTCTAGTTCGTACCGGGAGGGGTTCTCACTCTCCCCCATCAGCTCCGCCAACTTCTTAGCGAAGTATTGTGTTGGTCTTGGGCCCTCTGTCCCTTAGGGCAAGCCCACAATTCTCAAACTGTGCCGCCTTGAGCGGTTCTCCAAGTCTTCGAGCTTTGCTCGGAGTCCTCTGTTGACCTCCACCACCCTCCGCAGCTCGACCCCCATCAAGGTGACCTGGTCGCTGTGCCGTGACACGGCCTCCTCCACTTCCTTCATCTTCTCGCCCTGCTCTCTCACCTCGGCCAATGTCTTTGCCACAGCTACCCTCACCGGGGCGATTGCCTCCTCCACCAATGACTTCAATGCGACCACCGTCTCCTTCCTCAAGGCCTCCATGTGCCTCGCGAACTGATTTTCCAGCTCCAATCGCCATCACGTCGGTCATCTTCTCCACCGTAAGTAGTGCGGCCCCACCATGCGGTTCATCTTCCGCCATCCTGTTAGCACTTTTGCTCGTCCTCTCATTCAGTGGCGAACCCGTGTTTGCTCCTTTCTTCGACACTGCTCTTCGCATCCTTTAGCGGCTTATTGTTTTTCCTTTCTTTTCTTCCCCCTTCCACCCTCCTGTCCTTCATCAATCTGAATTTTGAAAAAAAAAACAATTTTTCTTCCTTCACACAAAAAAGACTCCGTCCCCGCTGCTCCGACCTCCGCGGCACGCTGGGCCCAGCGCCTTAGCCCCCGCCGCCCGACACCTGCGCGGGGTTCTTCTTTTAAACCGGCCCCGCTAGCTGTCCGTGACGGCCCCAGAGGCCGACGATAGTCGGGGGGTGAATGGTGACTTGGGGAAATCTTCGAAAGCGCTGCAAATCGTGGCCACCGGCGTGAACTCTTCTTGATGCGGCCGCCCTGCTCGCATACGCCCCAGAAGTCCAGTTTTTTTTCTTTGATAAAAGTCCATACATCGTCCGGCGTTTCAAAGTAGAAGTCCCGTTCCTCATGTGTGACCCACAGGCGCGCTGGGTACAACATCCCGAACTTCACCCCTTCTTAAAGAGGGCTGTTTTTGCCCGATTAAACCCAGCTCGCCTCTTGGCCAAATCCGCACCCAGGTCCTGATAAATGCGCAGCTCACAATTCTCCCACTTGCTGCTCCGTTCCTTCTTGGCCCACCGTAGAACGTGTTCCATGTTCAGGAATCGGTGTAAACGTACCACCATCGCCCTTGGCGGCTCGTTCGCTCGGGGCCTCTTCGCGAGGGCTCGGTGCGCTCTATCCACTTCGAGGGGCTGAGGGAATGCCTCAACCCCCACCAGCTTCTCCAAAATGTTTGTCACATCGGTCCTCACATCCGATCCCTCACTGCCTTCAGGGAGGCTGTCGATTCTCAGATTCTGCCTCCTGGACCTGTTCTACAGGTCCTCCAGCTTCTCCTGCATTCTTTTCTGGCGGTCATTCATCAACTCCACCTTGGTCTCCAGCACGGTTATGTATTCCTCGTGCTCCGACACCTTTTTCTCCATCTCTTGGATCGCTCGTCCGTGGGTCTCCTGATTCTGCACCACCTGATCAATCGAAGCCTTGATCGGGTCCAGCGTGTTTTTCTTAAGCTTGGTGAAGCAATCTTCAAAAAACTTCACCAGCTGCTCCGTCGACCACTGTGCCGTCTCCCCGCGGCCCTTGCTCTCCGCCATGCTGTCCCGCGTTGGCGGCTCTGCTCGCGTCTTCCTTGTAGGACTTTGTCTTCTCATACGGCCACTTCTATTCCAATTCTCCATACACTGGAGGGGAATTTCTCCTCACTATCTCACTCTTCACCGATTTATCCCTGTGGTATTATCAGGTATTGCGGCTGATGACCATTGGTTTAACCTAGGAGTTTACCATTGGCTGTTGATACGTAGCTCCGCCCTGACAGGCGGAGTATAAGAAATGGTGCCGTCCCAGCAGCCTTCACTTTCGGTACCGAAGCTGCTGGGGAACAGTTCTAGTCGATTAAAGCCTTCAGTTATGAAATCACTTCATCTTGAGTGTAATTGATCGTGCATCAATTTAATCGACTAGACTTAAGCTGGAAGGATGGATCTCCGAATCAAACCGGAGTGTCTACAACTCAGCCCCCACGTGGAGAACTCGGCTGCAATATTTAAACACTGGCTGGCGTGCTTTAAAGGCTACCTCGAGACGGCCGGAGGCACCCCCTCAGGAGAACAGAAAATGCATCTCCTGCACTCAAGGGTCAGCCCTGGGATCTACACCCTTATCGAGGAGGCGGAGGACAGTGATGCCGCGATCGAACTATTAAAAGGACATTATATCCGCCCGGAAAGTCAGGTCTACGCACGTCACCTGCTTGCAACTAGACGGCAAAGCCCCGGGGAATCGTTGGAGGATTTCTACCGGGCGCTACTGGTGCTGGGCCGAAACTGTGGCTGCCCGCAAGTTTCGGGGAGCGAGTACACGGAACTTTTAATCAGGGATGCCTTTGTAGCAGGTATGAGCTCCTCAGAGATCCGCCAAAGACTCCTAGAAAAGGACACCCTGGGACTTAGAGAGGCACGGGCCCTGGCAGGGTCCATGGACGTAGCCTGCCAAAACGCGCAGTCCTATGCGCCCGACCGCGCGGCGGCCCCTGGGCTATTCAGTTCATCTGCCATCTCTTTGCTTCCTATTATTACTTCTCCAGCCACATTTTTCAATGGTCCAATGTCTATTTTTGCCTCTCTCTTACCTTTTAATTCCTCACTGATTAACAACTTACTTACCTTGCAGGTCAGCTGTTTAGTTCGGGAGAGAGAGAGAGCCGGGACCTTAGAAACAGCGCGGGAATTTGAAAAAGCGCGGGAGCTGCGAGGCAGAGGGGACCGTTTAAAAGGTCGCTGCCTGGGTGAGGTAAGTACTGATTAACAACTTACTTACCTTGCAGGTCAGCTGTTTAGTTCGGGAGAGAGAGAGAGCCGGGACCTTAGAAACAGCGCGGGAATTTGAAAAAGCGCGGGAGCTGCGAGGCAGAGGGGACCGTTTAAAAGGTCGCTGCCTGGGTGAGGTAAGTACTGATTAACAACTTACTTACCTTGCAGGTCAGCTGTTTAGTTCGGGAGAGAGAGCCGGGACCTTAGAAACAGCGCGTGAATTTGAAAAAGCGCGGGAGCTGCGAGGCAGAGGGGACAGTTTAAAAGGTCGCGGCGTGGGTGAGGTAAGTACTGCTTAACAACTTCCTTACCTTGCAGGCCCAGTCGATTTCAGCAGGAGCGGAGCAGGCTAGTTCATTTCAGCGGTGGCAGTGCGGTAGTGATTTCTGGGGGGTAAGTCTCTCCTTTAAATTTAAAAAAAAAATTTTAGTGTTTAAGGTGGGAACAGGAAGTCGACCCGCGGACTTCTGGGAAGACCCTCACAAATAAATTCTGGTGGAGAGGAAACCCGAGACACTACACGTGTAGTGTCTCTCACTCGCCCTCCTCCTCTAACCTAATAATAAAACCCATTGGTGTGAGGTAATTACCATATTTTATTATTGTTATTATTATTTTTTTTTTACATAAAAAATTTAATTTAGTTGTTAGCCAGATCTTGGTAGAAAGTTCGAGGGATGGCAGGGAAGGGAGTGCAATGTTCCTCCTGCAGGATGTTTGAGGTGAGGGATGCAGTTAGTGTCCCTGCTGATTTTACCTGCAGGAAGTGCTGCCATCTCCAGCTCCTCCAAGACTGAGTTAGGGAACTGGAGCTGGAGTTGGAAGAACTTCGGATCATTCGGGAGGCAGAAGGGGTCATCGATAGCAGCTTCAGGGAATTAGTTACACCAAAGATTGGAGATAGGTGGGTAACTGTAAGAGGGACTGGGAAGAAGCAGTCAGTGCAGGAATCCCCTGCGGTCGTTCCCCTGAGAAACAAGTATACCGCTCTGGATACTTGTGGGGGGGACGACTTACCAGGGGTAAGCCATGGGGTACGGGCCTCTGGCACGGAGTCTGTCCCTGTTGCTCAGAAGGGCAGGGGGGAGAGGAGCAGAGCATTAGTAATTGGGGACTCGATAGTCAGGGGCACAGATAGGAGATTTTGTGGGAGCGTGAGAGACTCACGTTTGGTATGTTGCCTCCCAGGTGCAAGGGTACGTGATGTCTCGGATCGTGTTTTCCGGGTCCTTAAGGGGGAGGGGGAGCAGCCCCAAGTCGTGGTCCACATTGGCACTAACGACATAGGTAGGAAAGGGGATAAGGATGTCAGGCAGGCTTTCAGGGAGCTAGGATGGAAGCTCAGAACTAGAACAAACAGAGTTGTTATCTCTGGGTTGTTGCCCGTGCCACGTGATAGTGAGATGAGGAATAGGGAGAGAGAGCAATTAAACACGTGGCTACAGGGATGGTGCAGATGGGAGGGATTCAGATTTCTGGATAACTGGGGCTCTTTCTGGGGAAGGTGGGACCTCTACAGACAGGATGGTCTACATCTGAACCTGAGGGGCACAAATATCCTGCGGGGGGAGATTTGTTAGTGCTCTTTGGGGGGGTTTAAACTATTGCAGCAGGGGCATGGGAACCTGGATTGTAGTTTTAGGGTAAGGGAGAATGAGAGTATAGAGGTCAGGAGCACAGATTTGACGTCGCAGGAGGGGGCCAGTGTTCAGGTAGGTGGTTTGAAGTGTGTCTACTTCAATGCCAGGAGTATACGAAATAAGGTAGGGGAACTGGCAGCATGGGTTGGTACCTGGGACTTCGATGTTGTGGCCATTTCGGAGACATGGATAGAGCAGGGACAGGAATGGATGTTGCAGGTTCCGGGGTTTAGGTGTTTTAGTAAGCTCAGAGAAGGAGGCAAAAGAGGGGGAGGTGTGGCGCTGCTAGTCAAGAGCAGTATTACGGTGGCGGAGAGGATGCTAGATGGGGACTCATCTTCCGAGGTAGTATGGGCTGAGGTTAGAAACAGGAAAGGAGAGGTCACACTGTTGGGAGTCTTCTGTAGGCCTCCAAATAGTTCTAGGGATGTAGAGGAAAGGATGGCGAGGATGATCCTGGATAAGAGCGAAAGTAACAGGGTAGTTATTATGGGAGACTTTAACTTTCCAAATATTGACTGGAAAAGATATAGTTCGAGTACATTAGATGGGTCGTTTTTTGTACAGTGTGTGCAGGAGGGTTTCCTGACACAGTTTGTTGACAGGCCAACAAGAGGCGAGGCCACGTTGGATTTGGTTTTGGGTAATGAACCAGGCCAGGTGTTGGATTTGGAGGTAGGAGAGCACTTTGGGGACAGTGGCCACAATTCGGTGACGTTTACGTTAAGGATGGAAAGGGATAAGTATACACCGCAGGGCAAGAGTTATAGCTGGGGGAAGGGAAATTATGATGCCATTAGACGTGACTTGGGGGGGATAAGGTGGAGAAGTAGGCTGCAAGTGTTGGACACACTGGATAAGTGGAGCTTGTTCAAGGATCAGCTACTGCGTGTTCTTGATAAGTATGTACCGGTCAGGCAGGGAGGAAGGTGCCGAGCGAGGGAACCGTGGTTTACCAAAGAAGTGGAATCTCTTGTTAAGAGGAAGAAGGAGGCCTATGTGAAGATGAGGTGTGAAGTTTCAGTTGGGGCGATGGATAGTTACCAGGTAGCGAGGAAGGATCTAAAGAGAGAGCTAAGACGAGCAAGGAGGGGACATGAGAAGTATTTGGCAGGAAGGATCAAGGAAAACCCAAAAGCTTTCTATAGGTATGTCAGGAATAAGCGAATGACTAGGGAAAGAGTAGGACCAGTCAAGGACAGGGATGGGAAGTTGTGTGTAGAGTCTGAAGAGATAGGCGAGATACTAAATGAATATTTTTCGTCAGTATTCACTCAGGAAAAAGATAATGTTGTGGAGGAGAATGCTGAGCTCCAGGTAAATAGATTAGATGGCATTGAGGTACGTAGGGAAGAGGTGTTGGCAATTCTGGACAGGCTGAAAATAGATAAGTCCCCGGGACCTGATGGGATTTATCCTAGGATTCTCTGGGAGGCCAGGGAAGAGATTGCTGGACCATTGGCTTTGATTTTTATGTCATCATTGGCTACAGGAATAGTGCCAGAGGACTGGAGGATAGCAAATGTGGTCCCTTTGTTCAAAAAGGGGAGCAGAGACAACCCCGGCAACTATAGACCGGTGAGCCTCACGTCTGTAGTGGGTAAAGTCTTGGAGGGGATTATAAGAGACAAGATTTATAATCATCTAGATAGGAATAATATGATCAGGGATAGTCAGCATGGCTTTGTGAAGGGTAGGTCATGCCTCATAAACCTTATCGAGTTCTTTGAGAGGGTGACTGAACAGGTAGACGAGGGTAGAGCAGTTGATGTGGTGTATATGGATTTCAGCAAAGCGTTTGATAAGGTTCCCCACGGTAGGCTATTGCAGAAAATATGGAGGCTGGGGATTGAGGGTGATTTAGAGATGTGGATCAGAAATTGGCTCGCTGAAAGAAGACAGAGGGTGGTGGTTGATGGGAAATGTTCAGAATGGAGTTCAGTCACAAGTGGAGTACCACAAGGATCTGTTCTGGGGCCGTTGCTGTTTGTCATTTTTATCAATGACCTAGAGGAAGGCGCAGAAGGGTGGGTGAGTAAATTTGCAGACGATACTAAAGTCGGTGGTGTTGTCGATAGTGTGGAAGGATGTAGCAGGTTACAGAGGGATATAGATAAGCTGCAGAGCTGGGCTGAGAGGTGGCAAATGGAGTTTAATGTAGAGAAGTGTGAGGTGATTCACTTTGGAAGGAATAACAGGAATGTGGAATATGTGGCTAATGGTAAAGTTCTTGAAAGTGTGGATGAGCAGAGGGATCTAGGTGTCCATGTACATAGATCCCTTAAAGTTGCCACCCAGGTTGATAGGGTTGTGAAGAAGGCCTATGGAGTGTTGGCCTTTATTGGTAGAGGGATTGAGTTCCGGAGTCAGGAGGTCATGTTGCAGCTGTACAGAACTCTGGTACGGCCGCATTTGGAGTATTGCGTACAGTTCTGGTCACCGCATTATAGGAAGGACGTGGAGGCTTTGGAGCGGGTGCAGAGGAGATTTACCAGGACGTTGCCTGGTATGGAGGGAAAATCTTATGAGGAAAGGCTGATGGACTTGAGGTTGTTTTCGTTGGAGAGAAGAAGGTTAAGAGGAGACTTAATAGAGGCATACAAAATGATCAGGGGGTTGGATAGGGTGGACAGTGAGAGCCTTCTCCCGCGGATGGAAATGGCTGGCACGAGGGGACATAGCTTTAAACTGAGGGGTAATAGATATAGGACAGAAGTCAGAGGTAGGTTCTTTACGCAAAGAGTAGTGAGGCCGTGGAATGCCCTACCTGCTACAGTAGTGAACTCGCCAACATTGAGGGTATTTAAAAGTTTATTGGATAAACATATGGATGATAATGGTATAGTGTAGGTTAGATGGCTTTTGTTTCGGTGCAACATCGTGGGCCGAAGGGCCTGTACTGCGCTGTATTGTTCTATGTTCTATGTTCTATGAAAGAAACTCTTCCTATCTTCTTTTACATTACTAGCTAACTTGCACTCATATTTTATCTTCTCTCCCCTTATTGCTTTTTTTAGTTGTCCTCTGCTCGCTTTTAAATGATTTCCAATCCTCTGGCTCCCCACTAATGCTTGTCACTCTGTATGCTTGTTCTTTTGCTTTCATGCTGTCCCAAACTTCCCTCGTCAACCATGGATGCCTTGTCCTGCCCTTAACATGTTTCCTCCTCCTTGGGATGAATTTCTGCTGTGCCTCCCGAATAACCCCCCAAAACTCCTGCCATTGCAGTTGCACTGTCTTCCCTGCTAGTCTCCTTTTCCAATCAACTCTGGCCAGCTCCTCCCTCATGTCTTTGTAGTTATCCTTATTTAATTGTAATACCATTACATCTGACTCCAGCTTCTCCCTCTCAAACTGCAGGGTAAATTCTATCATATTGTGGCCACTGCTCCCAAGGGTTCCTTCACCATAAGATCCCTAATCAAGTCTGCCTCATTACACATCACCAAATCCAGAATTGCCTGTTCCCTAGTGGGCTCTACCACAAGCTGCTCCAAAAAAACCATCTCTTAAACATTCCACAAATACCTTTTCTTGGGATACACTACCAACCTGATTTTCCCAGTCCATGTGCATATTGAAGTCATCCATGATTATTGTGATATTGCCTTTTTTACATGCTTTCTCTATCTCCTGATATATTTTCTTCCCTCCATCCTGACTATCGCTAGGGGGCCTGTACATAACTCCCATCAGGGTCTATTTACCGTTGCGATTCCACAACTCTACCCACAGAGATTCTATGCCTTCTGATTCTATATCGCTCCTTGCTATCGATTTAACTGGTTTAGGTGAAGTGGATGTTTTGAGCCGCCTGGGCATATAGGGCCTCCGTGTCGGTGCGGATGCACCTTTACACCGAGATCTGAGAGATCCAGGACAGGTCCCCACTCGGCTCCTGGAAGGACCGCGTCGCATAACGATTCAGGGCGACCGTCATCTTGACAGCCACCGGGAGCGGGTGTCCTCTCCCATACCACCGCGGTGCCAGGCGTGCCATCATATGGCAGATATGTCACACTGTCTCCCTCCTCAGCCAGAGTCTTCGACGGCATGCTCGGTCCGGCAGATCCTCGAATGACAGGCACTGCCGGTTCACACGAGGCCTCATGCAAAGCATTCTTTAAAAAAAAAAAAAAATTTTTTAGAGTACCCAATTATTTTTCTTTTCCAATTAAGGGGCAATTTAGTGTGGCCAATTCACCTAACCAGCACATCTTTGGGTTGTGGGGGTGAAACTCATACAGACACGGGGAGAATGTGCAAACTCCACACGGCAAGTGACCCAGGGCCAGGATTCGAACCCGGGTTCTCAGCGCGTAATCCCAGTGCTAACCACTGCGCCATGTGCCACCCTCGTGCAGTGCATTCTTGGCACCTGCCTGCCCTCGGCCTGTTGGGTGGCTCACTCTCTATCCTGGGCGGCTGTCCCCTGTCCCTCTGCGGTCGGCTCCGCTGCTGCAGCTTCCTCCTCCTTGAGCACCTCCAGCTTGTACAGCCGCAGGGCATCCCCCAGAACTGCGGCGACTAGCAGGTAGGCCACCATTGCCGTTGAATTCCAATATCCATTGTCTCTAGGGGGTGAAAGGCCGACATGTTAGCATGATGCATACTCCCGTGCCGAACCGGCTACATAGTGGTCCCAATTGGCACTCCAGGCTCTGCCCCCGCATCCCCCTTCTCCATCCACGCATACCTGGCCCCATCGGTGGCCTGCACCATGGGGGCCTCTGGTCCTGGTGCCTGTCCTTGATGCCAAGGATATCAGCTGCCTTGCCAGGGGTATGCTCCACAGCCCCCACCCGGCCCCCGTAGAGGCTACTGTGGGCATTGCCCTGGATGGGCCGCTGGAAGGTGGTGGCTGGGTGGGGGTGTATGGCAGAAGGGGGGGTGTCACTCTGCAGAACCAGGGGCCAAGGTGGGTGGTCAGTGGGTGTGCAGCAAGATGGCTGCTTTGAAGGCCGCAGTAATGGCAGTCCAGGACTGGACACCGTCCCAATCCCGTGAGTGGTCACCCTGGCCATTTGCCTATTCCGCCTTCACCCCCTCCCCCCGGCCCCGGCAGGGCACCCACATGCCAGCCGGCCTGTCCAGTATCTGGCCCAGCAGCTCACAGTCGCTCCTCTCTGTGTCCTATCTCCTCTTTCTCTCCCTCATCATCCATGACATCGGCTTCACAGTTTTTAAAGGCACAAGTGAACTGATTCGTCGGGAACTCGGCTCATCGGAGGAGAATCGCGGAGTACCCAGAGAATACTGGGCCGGGCCCACTACTGATATGTAGACGGTGTTTACTGTTCTGGAAAGCATTGACACCGCTGTTGAGGTGACGGAAAATTGCGATTTGGTGCCAAATCGGCGCCTGCCGGGATTTTGACTTCAGAACCTATTCTCCGTCCAATTATGTTTACTGATTCCGGTGTTGGCCAATGGAGAAATCCGCCCAGAATTTTTTCTTTTAAAATATGGAAAAATATTGGGCGCGATTCTCCACTCCCACGCCGGTTGGGAGAATCGCCTGGGCCGCCGGAATTTCTGGGGACGCCGGTCCGACGCCCTCCCGCGATTCTCCCAAGCAGCGGGAACAGGCCGGTCGAGTTTCGCGGACCGCAGGCCGGAGGATCGCCGGAGATACCCAAAATGGCGATTCTCCGGCACCCCCGCTATTCTGAGGCCCGGATGGGCCGAGCGGCCAGGCCAAAACGGCGGGATCCCCCCGGCGCCGTCCACACCTGGTCGCTACAGTCGTGGGCAGTGCGTGAACGCTGGGGGGGCGGCCTGTGGGGGGGCGAGGGGGGATCCTGCACCGGGCTTCACCTTGAATGTGGGGTGGCCCGCGATCGGTGCCCACCGATCGTCGGGCTGTCCTCTCTGAAGGAGGACCTCCTTCCTTCCGCGGCCCCGCAAGATCCGTCCCCCATCTTCTTGCGGGGCGGATTTGGACAGGACGGTAACCGCGCATGCGCGGATGACGCCCGTTATGCGGCGCCGGCCGCGTCATCTATTCGGCGCTACTTTTACGTGGGCGACAAGGCCTGGCGCGGGTAGATGACGCGGCCCCGATACTGGCCCATTGTCAGGGCCTGAATCGGTCGGGACCGGGGCCGTTCCGCGCCGGCGTGAACCTCGACGGCGCGGCCACTTCGGTGTGCGGGTGGAGAATCCCGCCCATTTAATTAGGTGGACACTTGGAAGCTAACCTTGATTTCTTTACAAAAAAGTTCATGAGCGGGATTCTCCATCCATTTGTGTCAGCAGAATTCTCCAGTCCAGTTGCAGCAGTTTTGGCTAAGCGGCAAATTCTCAGTCCTCACTGAGTATGGTAGCGGGGAGGACTTGCACTGGAGAATCCCGGCCCATAAATACACCCTGGACTGTCAACAACCATGCCCAGTAACATTGGGTGCGATCTTCCCAAAAGGGTGAGCGCGATTAGCCGTGTGTTTCCTGCACTCGCAGTGTCGAGAAACATATGGCTATTCAACGCGACTCACGTTGAATAAGGGGCCTAAATGGGGAACGCGGGTCCAAGACTGCACAGAGCCCTGTTTTTTACAATGGGGAGCTCCACTCACCAAAACACCTTTGCGGCGACAGATGAATGCCATTTTTAATTTAATCCCAAAGCCTCGGGTACCTCGAGAATCTGCACATTAGAGTAAGACTTACTGCCTCGCTCTAATATGCAGATTTGCCAAATTCTGATCCCACCCATTGTGGGCGGGATTCCCCTTGCAACGTCTCACAAGACGTTTAATCTCGTGAGGCGTTGCAAGCCAGGTAGATCTCTGGAGCAGAGTCTCCCGGCTTTCACCGGCCACACTGCGCCGCAGCGAGATGTTTTTCCGGCACAGCATGGCCGGAGATCGCGCCTATAACTTCAGTTAACTGATCAACATGGCACTTGATGGGGGAATAGTGGTTGGCACTGCAATTATTTTGACTGATGGAAAAAAAATGGTTTATATGGAAAGGATAGTTTGATTTACTGGAAATCACGGGCAGAATATTACTAGAATTTGGGAAAGTGTCAAGCTCGGACTGAAAACTGGGGCGAAATTCTCCCCCAACAACGCGGTGTCCGCCGACTGGCGCCCAAAACGGCGCCAATCAGACGCGCATCGCGCCGCCCTAAAGGTGCGGAATGCTCCGCATCTTTGGGGGCCTAGCCCCGACATTGAGGGGCTAGGCCGGCGCCGGAGCGATTTCCACCCCGCCAGCTGGCGGCAACGGCGTTTGTTGCCCCGCCAGTGGGGGCGGAAATGACATCCCTGGGCGGCGCATGCGCGGGAGTGTCAGCGGCCACTGACAGTTTCCCGCGCATGCGCAGTGGGGAGAGTCTCTTCCACCTCCGCCATGGTGGAG
Organism: Scyliorhinus torazame; assembly: GCF_047496885.1. Lineage (NCBI taxonomy): Eukaryota > Metazoa > Chordata > Chondrichthyes > Carcharhiniformes > Scyliorhinidae > Scyliorhinus > Scyliorhinus torazame. The sequence goes on along the minus strand of NC_092709.1, from coordinate 144,326,067 downwards.
GCCGTTGCGGAGGCGGAAGGGAAAGAGTGCCCCCACGGCACAGGCCCGCCCGCGGATCGGTGGGCCCCGATCGCGGGCCAGGCCACCGTGGGGGCACCCCCCGGGGTCAGATCGCCCCGCGCCCCCCCCTGGACCCCGGAGCCCGCCCACGCCGCCGGTAAATACCCACTTTAATTTACGCCGGTGGGACAGGCAATTTCTCGGCGGGACTTCGGCCCATCCGGGCCTGAGAATTGAGCGGGGGGGGCCCGCCAACCGGCGCGGCCCGATTCCCGCCCAATCTCCGGTACCGGAGACTTCGGCAACCGGCAGGGGCGGGATTCACGGCGGCCAACGGCCATTCTCCGACCCGCTGGGGGGTCGGAGAATGACGCCCCTGGTGTCTAACTCTCCAATTGCACAGAACAGTTTTCTCTCCAAATATTGACCCTTTAAGAGAAAAAAGTGACTGGGCATGGTTTATGCCATCGCCCTGAGGATGGGGCCTCACAGAGCTGGCAAGCAGCTCCAGAGTTCGGGGGTGTCATCTTTAAACCCCAGACCACATCACGGGGATTTGGGGGGCTCAACCCCACCCCCACGCAACAATGCTCACCGGCATTCCCCCCCCCCCCCCCCAACAACATTCATCGTCATCATTCCACCCCCATCAACACCACAAAAATATACCCGACAGCCCCCCCCGTGTCTGCTCTCTCCCATCACTACATCCCACCTATGGGGATCCCAATAGGGTTTGCCCCTGACACAGGTTGGCACTGTGCCAACCTGGCTGCCAACCTCTGCCAGGGTCCCTCTCCCCCAACTGAGGGCTATACTTACCTCTGCGCCCTTGACTGCCTTACGTCTGGCCAAACTGTTTGTAAACCTCGCAAATTTGACATGAATATTTAGTGGGGGGCAGGGGTCATGTGGCAGGGAGCCCACTAATAAGACGTAAATTGATGGAATTACACTCAAATGAGATTTATTCCCATGTGATGTCGCCAGCAAGGGGTGGGCAAAATTGGCAAACTATCTCTCTGGCAAGAATTATTGGGCGGGATTCTGCACTCCCACGCCGAAGTGGCCGCGCCGTCGTGAACGCCGTCGAGATTCACGACGGCGCGGAACGGCCCCGGTCCCAACCGATTTATGCCCTGACAATGGGCCAGTATCGGGGCCGCGTCATCTACATGCGCCAGGCCTTGTCGCCTGCATAAAACCGGCGCCGCATAGATGACGCGGCCGGCGCTGCATAACGGACGTCATCCGCGCATTGCCGTCCTCTCTAAGTCCGCCCCGCAAGATGGGGGACAGATCTTGCGGGGCCGCGGAAGGAAGGAGGTCCTCCTTCAGAGAGGACGGCCCGACGATCGGTGGGCACCGATCGCGGGGCCACCCCACATTCCAGGTGAAGCCCGGTGCAGGATCCCCCCTCGCCCCCCCACAGGCCGCCCCCCCCAGCGTTCACGCACCGCCCACGACTGCAGCGACCAGGTGTGGACGTCGCCAAGGGGAACCTGCCATTTTGGCCTGGCCGCTCGGCCCAACCGGGCCTCAGAATGGCAGGGGTGCCGGAGAATCGCCATTTTCGGTGTCCCCGGTGATTCTCCGGCCTGCGGCCCGCGAAACCCGACCGGGCCGTTCCCGCCGCTTGGGAGAATCGCGGGAGGGCGTCGGACCGGCGTCCCCGGAAATTTTGGTGGCCCAGGCGATTCTCCCAACCGGCGTGGGAGTGGAGAATCGCGTCCCATGTTTTTCAATTCTTACAGGATTTTCCACCCGTGCTACCGACCCCGCAGATGACTAGTAATAATAATAATTATTATTGCCACAAGTAGGCTTACATTAACGCCGCAATGAAGTTACTGTGAAAATCCCCTAGTCGCCACATTCCGGTGCCTGCTCGGGTACACAGAGGGAGAATTCAGAATGTCCAATTCACTGAACAGCCCGTCTTTCGGGACTTGTGGGAGGAAACCGGAGCACTTGGAGGAAACCCATGCAGACACAGGGAAAACGTGCAGACTCCACACAGACCGTGACCCAAGCGGAGATCGAACCCGAGACCCTGGCGCTGTGAAGCAGCAGTGCTACTGTGTGGGCTTAAAAGTGTCCCCCACATGTCAGAGATGAGCTTTAAGTTTTGAACTTGTTTTATTGAGTCAAGTTGGGACTGAACTAAGGAATGGAAAAGCTGCCCAGCTCTCACTCGCTTTGCCTTGTCAGTTATCCAGCTTGGAATGATCACCTCAGTGGAACATGTCAGTCTTCAGAAACCGAGGGACTGAAACGAGGGATTGATTTCAGCTATACTTTCCTCCCACCAAAGCTCGGTTGGTAAGACACTTCCAGTCATCTACTAAGACTAGTGCTCTGTCTTCACACAAGGGAACGCCAGTTCTACAGCATCAAAACCCTGTGAACTTTATCTTTGTCTTTATAAAGTCTATTTTCTAAAACCCATCTCTGCAGAGACCCTATCTGTTTGCCCTTTGTGCACATACTGTGGAATTTTAAAAAGGGTAGTTATATTTCCAGGTTACAATTGCGTGTTAAATAGTTCTTGCAACTTTTAAAAAAAAAGTTTTGTTTTATAATAAACCAATCATTCTGATTTGATTGAAGTGAGCCTAATTAAAATCTCTTATTCTGGGTCTAACAGTAGTGAAGGAAAATAGTTTGTCATTTTGGTGAGTTAATTAAACGTTTAAACTAATAGTACAACCTGTATATTACTGTGCACTCCTCCTATCCTGGTCATATGACTTTTAATAGTTTTCTAAGAGTTCTTAATCCTTTTTCAACCTGAAGTCTGGGTGGTAAGGTTGTGCATCATTATCAAGTACTAAATGTTTCTGTTTTACCTAGGTGTAGTGCTATGAGATTTAATATTGCAAGTCACATTCCGGTTTGCAGGGAGCAAAGATCTGCTTACTGGGGTGTTTTCTGATGTTGAAACAAGAGAAATATTTGGGTAAAACCGAAAGATGTAAAAAGAGTAATTACTCAATTTTGATTTTTTAATAAACAATTGAATAATTCCAAACAGTACTGAGAATAAATTAGTTCTTTCTATGAAACAAAAACACATACATTTCCAGAATAACAATAAATGTACAATATGGGCTAGGGTATCTTTATCTGCTCTACTGCATTATTTTGATTTCTGGTTTAAAGGCTGCCAGTAACTATAGTTCATGGTGCACCTTTTCAGTTTTATCAGTCTTATTTCTTCTTTTCCACAGGTTTCCAAGTACAATTCCAGAAAGCAGTATAAATCCCAATGTCCGATTCAAATTGAACTTCTTCCAGCAATCTTGAGGATTATTTATGTCCAATGAGTATATCTATTTTTGAAAGAACAGTTTGCATTTAAATAAAATGGCATTGTAAAGTGGACAAAATGTTCTACTTAAAGGGTTAGTTGAAAGAGAATGGCCATAAAAAGTTTGTATTATGGTTGATGTAACATTGTTTGTCATTGTTTAAATAAATAAAGATTTGGCCAGTTCGTGTTGATAACTTGATAATCTTGAAAGTCAGTCATCTCCTATTGATAGAATACCAGCTGGTCTTTAAAATGAGAATTTATTGATATCTAAACTGAATTTTTCTTGAGGAATTTCTTCTTCCACAATTTGTTTTTCAGCAACAAAGGCAGAGTTAATTCTCCCTTGGACTTGCCACCAACCCCCCCACCCCCCCCAACCCATATCTCTAATACCCTCCAACCTCACAACGTTCTGACATATGTGTGCTCCTCTAATTCTGGTCTCTTGTGAGTTCCAACCTTAAGTGCCCCACTGGTGGTAGCCATACCTCCAGTTGCCAGACTTCAAGCTCTGGAATTCCCACTCTACGGTTCTCTGTCTCTCACCAATTGCTTGCCTCCTTTTTTAAAAAAAATGTATTTTATTACAAACATGTATCAAAACAGGTTACAGGAAATAAACACCCTGGGAAACATGCTTCCCAGCAATCGACTATAAAGTCTGTACAGGTTTGTCCCCTTTTTCACACCTCCTCCCCCGCAACGAATGGCTCCTCAAACACGGTCACAAACATCCCCCACCATTTTTTAAACCCCCCCTGCAGAGCCCCTTAACTCATACTTCATCTTCTCCAACCGCAGGAAGTCGTACAGATCACCCAACGAGGCCGCTACCCCCGGCGGCGATGCCAACCGCTACTCCAGCACAATTTGTATACTCCCGTATACACTACCCATCCCCATGGCTCAAATCCATGATTCTCGCACAGCAGCGTTAGCACCGACAACCCTTCCACCTAAAATACCTCCTCAACTGATTCCATATCTTCACCACTGACTGCACCACCGGGCTCCCTGAATACCTACTCGGAGCCATTGGCAACGCTGCCATCACCATAGCCCTCAAACTAAACCCCTTACAAGATTCCTCCATCCTAACCCACTCTACCCCTTCTCCTTCCCACCACCGTCACATCTTGTCCACATTTGCCGCCCAATAATAATGAAGCAAATTCGGCAACGCCATGCTGCCTCTGCCTCTGTAGCAGGGTCTTTCCCACCCTCGGCACCTTCCCCGCCCATACAAAGTCGGAAATGATCGTGTCCACTTTCCAAAAAAAAGATCGGGAAAGCCTGAAAGATAAACAAGAACCTTGGCAGAATATTTGTTTTCACCACTTGGACCCGCCCCGCCAACGTTAAGTGCAATGTATCCCACCTCTTAAGATCCTCCCTGGCCTCCTCCACCAGCTTTGTTAAGTTCCACTTATGGAGCCCCGTATCCCTCGCTACCTGAATCCCCAAATACCTAAACCTTCGCTACCGTAAATGGCATGCCCGCCCTAAATTAGCCCGCTGTCCCAGCTCATTCACCAGGAATACCTCGCTTTTCCCTATATTCTGTTTGTACCCAGAGAACCCTCCAAACCTCTCAGCAGGCCCATAATCCTTCCCATACTCTCCAATGGATCCGAAACATACAGCAAGAGGTCATCGGCATAGAGCGACACCCGATGCTGACTCTGTCCCCTCATGATCCCATGAGAGTCATCGCCAACGGCTCTATGGGCAGCGCAAACAGCAACGACGACAGTGGGCACCCCTGCCTCGTACCCCTGTGTAAGTCAAAGCTTTGTGAGCTCATATCACTCGTCCTCACAGTAACTTCATTGAAGCCTACTTGTGACAATAAGCAATTATTATTATTGAACTTATTTAACAGTCTCCTATGCAGCACCTTGTCAAAGGCCTTCTGGAAATCAAAATAAATCACGTCCACTGATTCTCCTTTGTCTAACTTCCCTGTTACCTCCTCAAAGGACTCTTAAAAGATTTGTCAGGCACGACCTCCCTTTGACAAAGCCATGCTGACTCAGTCCTATTTTACCATGCACTCCCAAGTACTTTGCGATCTCATCTTTAACAACAGACTCTAAAATCTTACCAATGAACAAAGTCAGGCTAACTGGCCTATAATTTCCCATCTTCTGCCTCTATCCCTTCTTTTTATCTATTTATTTTATTTATTTATAAATTTAGAGTACCCAATTCATTTTTATCAATTAAGGGGCAATTTAGCGTGGCCAATTCACCTACCCTGCACATCTTTGGGGCGTGGGGGCGAAACCCACGCAAACATGGGGAGAATGTGCAAATTCCACATGGACGGTGACCCAGAGGCAGGATCGAACCTGGGACCTCGGTGCCGTGAGACAGCAGTGCTACCACTGTGCCACCATGCTGCCCTGCCTCACTCCCTTCTTAAACAGTGGTGTTTTATTCGCCACTTCCCAGTCCTATGGGACCTTCCTGCCTCCAGTGATTCCTCAAAGATCATCACCAATGCCACATCCGTGTTCAACAGTACCCACCCTTACATTTATTGTCGAGGAGAAACTAGAACAAGCGGGCTAGAAAAAGAACGTTTGGGATAAAATGATGGGGTGATTACGTGGGGTGAAGGGGGGGGGGAAATGGGGGAAGAGATGATTTCCCAAGTTGTTAATCCTGCGACCCTGTAACTTTTCTCTCTTCCCCATGTCGGGGGGGAGGGAGGATGGGGAGCTGGGGGCACCGGCCATTGGGGGCGGGGCCAAATGGGTAGCGCGGGCTTTGTTCCCGCGCTATGGTAATCATGGCGGGAACAAGGAAGCAGGAAGGAGGGGGCCTCGCACAGTGGGGGTCGAGGTCACGTGGGGGAAGCCGAGGTCGGCCAGAGTTTGCTGACTTCTGGGAGCAGCATGGGGGGTGCAATTACGCTAGAAAGGGATCTAGCGGGGGGGGGTGGTTAACTGGGTTGCTGCTGCTGGGGAGAAGGGGGAGCTGGTATGGGGTGGGGTGGTCGGGGCGGGAGGGCGCCGTTGGGGGGAGATACGGCTACGTGGGAACCGGGAGAGGAGCCGGATTGAAAAAGGAGATGGTTGTCGACAAGGGGGGGGGGTAAAGAGCCCCCCAACCCGGCTGATCACGTGGAATGTGAGAGGGCTGAACGGGCCGATTAAGAGGGCACGGGTACTCGCACACCTAAAAAAACTTAAGGCAACAAACAAAGAACAAAGAAATGTACAGCACAGGAACAGGCCCTTCGGCCCTCCAAGCCCGTGCCGACCATACTGCCCGACTAAACTACAATCTTCTACACTTCCTGGGTCCGTATCCTTCTATTCCCATCCTATTCATATATTTGTCAAGATGCCCCTTGAATGTCCCTATCGTCCCTGCTTCCACTACCTCCTCCGGTAGTGAGTTCCAGGCACCCACTACCCTCTGTGTAAAAAACTTGCCTCGTACATCTACTCTAAACCTTGTGGTTATGCTGCAGGAGACGCATCTGAAACTGATAGACCAGGTCAGACTACGCAAAGGATGGGTGGGGCAGGTGTTTCATTCGGGGCTAGACACAAAAAACAGGGGGGTGGCTATATTAGTGGGGAAGCGGGTAATGTTTGAGGCAAAGATCATAGTGGCGGATAGTGGGGGCAGATACGTGATGGTGATTGGCAGATTGCAAGGGGAGGCAGTGGTTTTAGTGAACGTATATGCCCCGAACTGGGATGATGCCAATTTTATGAGGCGTATGTTGGGACGCATCCCGGACCTAGAGGCGGGAAAGTTGGTAATGGGTGGAGATTTTAATACGGTGCTGGATCCAGGGCTGGACAGATCGAGGTCCAGGACCGGAAGGAGGCCGGCTGCAGCTAGGGTGCTCAAGGACTTTATGGAGCAGATGGGAGGAGTAGACCCCTGGAGATTTGGTAGACCTAGGAGGAAGGAGTTTTCGTTTTTCTCCTATGTCCACAAAGTCTATTCACGGATAGACTTTTTTGTTTTGGGAAGGGCACTGATCCCGAAGGTGACGGGGACGGAGTACACGGCTATAGTTATTTCGGACCACGCTCCACATTGGGTGGACCTGGAGATAGGGGAGGAAAAAGAACAGCACCCACCCTGGAGAATGGACATGGGATTATTGGCAGATGAGGGGGTGTGTTTAAGGGTGAGGGGGTGTATTGAAAGGTACTTGGAACTCAATGACAATGGGGAGGTTCAGGTGGGAGTGGTCTGGGAGGCGTTGAAGGCTGTGGTTAGAGGGGAGCTGATATCTATCAGGGCACATAAAGGAAAGCAGGAGGGTAGGGAAAGGGAGCGTTTGTTGAAAGAACTTTTGAGGGTGGACAGACAATATGCGGAGGCACCGGAGGAGGGACTGTACAGGGAAAGGCAAAGGCTACATGTAGAATTTGACTTGTTGACTACGGGTAAGGCAGAGGCACAATGGAGGAAGGCACAGGGTGTACAGTATGAATATGGGGAGAAGGCGAGCAGGTTGCTGGCCCACCAACTGAGGAAAAGGGGAGCAGCGAGGGAGATAGGGGGGGTGAGAGATGAGGAGGGAGAGATGGAGCGGAGAGAGTGAATGGAGTGTTCAAGGCATTTAATGAAAGATTATATGAAGCTCAGCCCCCGGAAGGGAAGGAGAGAATGATGTGCTTTCTGGATCAGCTGGAATTTCCTAAGGTGGAGGAGCAGGAGAGGGTGGGACTGGGAGCACAGATTGAGACGGAGGAAGTAGTGAAAGGGATTGGAAGCATGCAGGCGGGGAAGGCCCCGGGACCAGATGGATTCCCAGTGGAATTCTATAGGACATATATGGACTTGCTGGCCCCGCTACTGATGAGAACCTTTAATGAGGCTAGGGAAAGGGGGCAGCTGCCCCCGACTATGTCAGAGGCAACGTTATCGCTCCTCCTAAAGAAGGAAAAAGACCCGCTGCAATGCGGGTCCTATCGGCCCATTTCCCTCCTGAATGTGGATGCTAAGATTCTGGCCAAGGTAATGGCAACGAGGATAGAGGATTGTGTCCCGGGGGTGGTTCATGAGGACCAAACTGGGTTTGTGAAGGGGAGACAGCTGAACACAAATATACGGAGGCTGCTAGGGGTAATGATGATGCCCCCACCAGAGGGGGAAGCAGAGATAGTGGTGCCGATGGATGCCGAGAAAGCATTTGATAGAGTGGAGTGGGATTATTTGTGGGAGGTGCTGAGGAGATTTGGCTTTGGAGATGGGTATATCAGATGGGTACAGTTGCTGTATAGGGCTCCGATGGCGAGCGTGGTCACGAATGGACGGGGGTCTGATTATTTTCGGCTCCATAGAGGGACGAGGCAGGGATGTCCTCTGTCCCCGTTATTGTTTGCATTGGCGATTGAGCCCCTGGCCATAGCATTGAGGGGTTCCAGGAAGTGGAGGGGAGTACTCAGGGGAGGAGAAGAACACCGGGTATCTTTGTATGCGGATGATTTGTTGTTGTATGTGGCGGACCCGGCGGGGGGGATGCTAGAGATAATGTGGATACTTGGGGAATTTGGGGATTTTTCAGGGTATAAATTGAACATGGGGAAAAGTGAGTTGTTTGTGGTGCATCCAGGGGAGGAGCAGGGAAATAGAGGATTTACCGTTGAGGAAGGTAACAAGGGACTTCCGGTACTTGGGGATCCAGATAGCCAAGAATTGGGGTACATTACACAGGCTTAATTTAACGCGGTTGGTGGAACAGATGGGGGAGGACTTTAAGAGATGGGACACGGCGTCCCTGTCACTGGCAGGTAGGGTGCAGGCGGTTAAGATGGTGGTCCTCCCGAGATTCCTTTTTGTGTTTCAGTGCCTCCCGGTGTGGTCACGAAGGCTTTTTTCAAGAGAATCAAGAAGAGTATTATGAGTTTTGTGTGGGCCGGGAAGACCCCGAGAGTGAGGAGGGGATTTTTGCAGCGTAGTAGGGACAGGGCGGGGTTGGCACTACCGAGCCTAAACGACTATTACTGGGCCGCCAATGTTTCAATGGTGTGTAAGTGGATGGGAGAAGGGGAGGGAGCGGCGTGGAAGAGATTGGAGAGGGCGTCCTGCAGAGGGACTAGCCTACAAGCAATGGTGACGGCACCGTTGCTGTTCTCACCGAAGAAATACACCACAAGCCCGGTGGTGGTGGCTACATTGAAAATTTGGGGGCAGTGGAGACGGCATAGGGGAAAGATGGGAGCCTCGGAGCGGTCCCCGATAAGAAATAACCATAGGTTTGTTCTGGGGAGAATGGATGGGGGATTTGGAGCATGGCAAAGAGCTGGGGTAGTACAATTGAGAGATCTGTTCGTAGATGGGACGTTTGCGAGTCTGGGTGCGCTGACGGTAAAATATGGGTTGCCCCAAGGGAATGCATTTCGGTATATGCAACTGAGGGCTTTCGCGAGGCAACAGGTGAGGGAATTCCCGCAGCTCCCGACGCAGGGGGTGCAGGATAGAGTGATCTCAGAGACATGGGTGGGGGATGGTAAGGTGTCGGACATATATAGGGAAATGAGGGACGAGGGGGAGATCATAGTAGATGAGCTGAAAGGGAAATGGGAAGAAGAGCTGGGGGAGGAGATTGAGGAGGGGCTGTGGGCTGACGCCCTACGTAGGGTAAACTCATCGTCCTCGTGTGCCAGGCTAAGCCTGATACAATTCAAGGTTCTACACAGGGCGCACATGACTGGAGCACGGCTCAGTAAATTTTTTGGGGTAGGGGATAGGTGTGGGAGATGCTCGGGAAGCCCAGCGAATCACACCCACATGTTCTGGTCATGCCCGGCACTACAGGGGTTCTGGGTGGGGGTGGCAAAGGTGCTTTCGAAGGTGGTGGGGGTCCGGGTCGAACCAAGCTGGGGGTTGGCTATATTCGGGGTTGCAGAAGAGCTGGGAGTGCAGGAGGCGAGAGAGGCTGATGTTTTGGCCTTTGCGTCCCTAGTAGCCCGGCGCAGGATATTGTTAATGTGGAAGGAAGCCAAACCCCCCGGGTGTGGAGACCTGGATAAACGACATGGCAGGGTTTATAAAGTTAGAACGGATCAAGTTCGTATTAAGGGGTTCGGCTCAAGGGTTTACCAGGCGGTGGCAACCGTTTGTCGACTACCTCACAGAAAGATAGAGGGAATGGAAAAGAAGAAGACAACAGCAGCAACCCGCGGGGGGGGGGGGGGGGGGGGGGGGGGGGAAGGAACCGGACGGACTATCAGGGATGTCATTGTATATGTATAGACATTTGTTATAGGTCATGTATATTGGATTTTATCTTTGGAGAGTAACTATTTTTGACAAGGCAGTTGCCACTCAGTTTTGTTTATGTTTCTGTTTATATATTATTTATTTATTTGTTTAAAATTGGCCACGGTTATTTATATTGCTTTGTTGTTGTTCAAAAGAAAAACTATGTACTGTTATGTTTGGCCACAAAATTCTGAATAAAATATATATTTTTTAAAAAAACAGTACCCACCCTTTTTTGGGATTAGTGCGTTTACTGCCTGCATCATCGTCTCCGGCAACTCCTCCTTCTCCAGAACTTCATTAAATGCCCTCAACAGATGTGGTGCTAGGTCTGTCGCAAATTCCGTCGGGTACCCATCGGGCACAGGAACCTTCCCTGACTTCATACCCCTGATACTATCCAGCACTTCCCTCAGCCCCAGGGGCTCCTCCAACGCCTGCCTCCTTGTTTCCTCCACCTGGGGAAATTCCAGTTCATCCAGAAAACACTCATGTTCCCCTCCTCTCCCCCTGGGTCCGCCTCGTAAAGTCCCTGGTAATACTCCCTAAACACCATGTTTATCTTCCCTGGCTCCGACACCACATCCCCAGCCCGTATCTTCAATATTTCCCTGGACGCAGCCTGCCTCCACAGCTGGTGGGCCAGCATGCGGCTTGCCTTCTCCCCGTACTCATATTGCACCCCTTTTGCCCTACACAGTTGTCCTACGGTCCTCCCCGTTGTCAGCCTGTCAAACTGCCCCTGCAACTTTTTCCTCCTCGCTAATTGCTCCACGGTGGGCACCCTCGAATATTCCCTGTCCACCTCCACTATCTCGCTCACGAGATGGTTATATTCCTCCCTCCTTTCCCTATCCGCACGAGCCTTAAACAAAATAATTTCCCCCCATACCACGGCCTTCAGTGCTTCCTAGAAAATGGCCGCCGACACTACCCCATTCTGATTCAACCCCACATACTTCTAAATCGCCGCCCGCACCTTATCACAAAAACCTCCAACCGCCAACAACCCCGAGTCAAACCTCCACCCCAGCCTCTGCTCTCATCCGATCTAAACCGAATCTCCAGCCAATGGGGCGCATGGTCTGAGATAACTATCCCTGCATACTCTGCCCCCTCCACCCCAATCAAAAGCACCTGACTCATTACAAAGTAATCAATCCTCAAATACACCTTATAGACGTGTGAAAAGAAGGAATACTCCCTTCCCCCTGGGTTCTGAAGGCGCCATGGATTCACCATACCCATCCTCTCCATAAACCCCCCAAGCTCCCTTGCCATTCATACCCTACCCATTGATCTGGGGCTCGACCTATCCACCCTCGGCTCTAGGAGACAGATAATATCTCCTCCCATGATCAACTGGTGCATGACCAAATCCAGGATCGCTGCCAGCAACTCCCTCATAAAACCCACATCATCCCAATTTGGGGCATGCACATTTACCAACACCACCGGTACCCCTTCCATTACTCCACTCACAATCACATATCCCCCGCCCGGATCCCTCACCTCCTTCGTACTCACAAATCTCATTTTTTTGCTCATTAAAATCGCCACCTCCCTCGATTTGGAATCAAACCGAGTGAAAAACCTGCGCGACCCACCCCTTCCTAACCTAACCTGGTCCTTCACACGGAGGTGCATCTCCTGCAGAAAGACCACCCCCCCTTTTAAGCTCCTGAGGTGCGCGAACACCCGCGACCTTTTAACTGGCCCGTTCAGTCCCTGGACGTTCCATGTTACCATCCTTACCAGAGGCTTACGCTTCCAATCCCCTCTACCATCCATCACCTTCCCCACTAAATTCTCGCACCCTTAATTCCACCCTATACCTAGCCCATCCCAGATGGCCCCTTTCCCTGCCCCTGACCATGTCATCTCTCACCCCCTGCCATGTCGCAACAACCTCCCCCCAATGACCTCGCTACCCCCTCCCCAGGCCACCCCTCTCGACCCTTGACCTTTTCCCCCACCATCTCACTTCGGTTCACCAACATCACCTGCTAACGCAGCAGCCCCTGCCCAAAGGCTCCTCCCAATGATCTCCCCCTGCCCCCCCCAACTCATCAGCTCAAGGAGGAAGGCTCCCTGTTGACCATACCCACCCCCCCATCCAAACAAAGACTTCTCCTGAACTCCAGGCAGCATTCTCCAAAAGCAAACAAACAAATGTTAAACACAAACAGTCCCATAAAACATGAGGGGGGGATGGAAACATCCATCCCCACATAAACTTTTCACCCCTACAACCCTTAACAATCGCAACAGTAAACAGAACCCCCCCCCAAAAAAAGACAAAAATCCCCCAATCCTGACCCTCACTTCAAACATGCTCCCAACCATTACAAAGTGCCAGCACCCCGGTCCCCAAGGATTGTCCGCTCAGTTCTCCCCAGTTTATGTTCCTTAATGAAATCTTTGGCTGCTTCTGGGGTCTCAAACTAATACTCCCGGCATCCGAACATCACCCTTAATTTTGCCGGGTAGAGCACCCCAAACCTAATCTGCCGCAGTACAGCACCTCCTTGGCCTTGTTGAAGCTTGCCTGTCACTTCGCTAACTCGGCTCCGATATCATGATAAATTTGTAATTCCCCCTCCCCGGTACGCTTCTCCCTGGCCCATCTCCACAAATTTGTGGAGTCTCACAATCACCGCCCGCAGCGGCTCCCCAGCTCTAGGCTTCTGCCTCAGGGACCTATGTGCTCGGTCCACTTCAGGCGCCTTATCTAGCATCCCTTCTGCCACCAACCCCGCCAGCATCTTCGAGACGTACCTTATGACACTCACACCTTCCACTCCTTCAGGCAGGCCCACTATTCGCAGGTTCTGCCTTCTCGGGGTATTCTCCTGCTCCTCCACCTTTGCCTTCAAGAGTTTACAGAGCCCCACCTCCGCCTCCAGAGTCACCACACGATCGCTGTGGTCAGAGATCTGTCCTTCGATCTCCCGAATCTGTGACCCCTGCACCTCCAAAGAACTCCTCAGGGGTGCCACAGTTCCTTCGATGGCCTTTGAGCGATCCTCCCCCGTTTCCTTCCTCTGCTTCTGGAATTTCACCTTAATGAAAGCCATCAGTTCCAGCTGGGGCCTTCCAGCTTGCAGCAGCTCTTCCCCCTCCTGCATGTTTACAGTGGCTGCTGTTGCAGGCCTGCTCCAACTTTTCAGCCAAATCTCACCGCTTTCTGCCGGGTTTGAAACCACTCCCGGGGGAAACAACTACTCCAATATTCATCAAATTTCCACCCAGTATCAGGTAAAAATAGCTCTTTTTTGTGCCTTCAAGCAGGAGCTGCCCGGTGTGTGACCACTCACACCATGGCCACCCCTGGAAGTCAATTGCTTGCCTCCTTTAAGAAACGTCTTGAAACCGTCCTCTTCGGTCTAGCTTTTGATCATCAATATCCCCTCTTGTGACTTGGCATCATACTTAGTTTCACAATGCTCATGTGAAGTGCCTTGGGATATTTAATTAAATTAAAGATGCTACATAAATAAAAGATGTTGTTGTTCTGGTCACAAACGTCCCTATGACCAAAACGTGTTTCTTTAGTAGCCAAAAGTTACAATCCACAGAAGGCACTTTGCCTCATGTTTGGTTCATTCCTTCCCTTGTGATGCTATGTTTTGGCCTAGAAATGAATTCACATTGGCCCAAACTGGATGCAGGGAATGATCCCTGCACCTTAATGAACAGGCTTAAATTATACCCAATGTTAAGCCTTGGGTCTCCTTTCCAGGCCAGCGAGCTGCAGATACCTGGACTTCCCCATTAGTTGTCAGTGAAGATGTCAATTTGAGGACACAGAAATGTTGAGACTTTACTTTCCGATGTCTTAGCATTATTTTCTCCAACAGAGACAAGAGACGCAATCTAATGGGAATGTTACTATGTGTGGTAGCAAGCGGGAACTGCCAGGTGTTTCCAGGCGGCTGACCTGGCGAGGCCGTCACCGGTATCTAATGTTAATAAGGCCACTTAATGATGCCCCACAGGCTTCATGCCAGAAATGACTGTCCCACCAGCTGATTCACCTGAACCGTGCTCGGCAGCTCCCTGCTAACGAGGGGAAGCAGCTCTCAAACCAATCCCATAGAGCAAACCCCAGACAGCAGGCAGCCATGCCACCGCACAGACCAGCCCTACTTTTCTGTGATGCCGACCTGGCCTGACTGTTGGAAGTGGTGGAGTCCAGACGGGATCCCTGTTCCTTCGAGGGGGGGGTGGAGTAGCATGGCAGGGGAGGCAGTGGCAGTGGCGGGGAGACTCACCAGGAGGACTGCCACCCACTGCCGTAAGAAGCTAAATGACTTCCACCAGGCCACACGGGCAAGTTAGCATTAGCCCCTTGACACCGGTCCCACCTGCCACCTCTGGTGATCACCCCACATGCCCCCAGCCCTGTTGATGGCATCCCCCAGACACAATAATGCACCCGTGCCCCAGCACACTCTGGTGCCCACTTGACACCCCGCCCATGCACGTGATGCATGAAGCGCGCAGTTCAAAATGTCCCCTCTGTCCTCGCAGGAAAAGTTGGCCCACACGGGCGGCGGGGTGCTGGACATCAGAGTCCTCACCCTCTACGAGGAACGGGCCCTGGAGGTTACGGAGATGGCCGAGGACAGATCAGTCACTGACGTCGGGCTTGCCTTCGCCGCACAGGTGAGGATCTACTGGCCCTCACCCAGATGACCCGTCACACGTGAGTTGTTCATGTCAGACGGATGATCCTTCCCTCCCACTGGCCACATGTCCATTCCCCCGCAGGATCTCCATCCTATGGTGCCGGAACATCTGGGTGGACCCTCCTGCCGTCCAAGAGAACATCTCGGAGGAGAGCTCCAAGGATGCCACCGATGAGGGGTCACAGCTACTATCCCCACCCTCCACTAGCACAGAGACAGACACCTCGATGGGTGAAAGTGGTGGACAGGGTCTAGGGCACAATCTGGTGAGCACCACACAGTTACTGATGTACATCCGTTGGAGGCAGGAAAATCCAGTCGGAGTTCTGCTGGACCCCAGAACCCAGCTGGGTTCCACTCAGACGCTGACCTTATGGGCCAGATTATCCTGGAGCTAATGCAGGCGCGACACGGTGGCACAACGGTTAGCCTCACAGGACTTCCGGGTGCGGCTATGCAGAGCTAGATCGCATATTCGGTAGCTCCCGCTTGGAACGGACCTTTGGGCTCTTTTACAGGGCCCCCACGGCATTTGTTTGACATTTCCCGGTGTGGGAAGAAGACTGCAGCATTCCCCTGACAGTGTCCCCCAGGAATGTTATGTCTTTTGGCTACCAGACCCGGCAGAAACAGTAAAAGATTTGGCTTGAGCTGCAGGAATAGACAAAAGCCTCTTCCAGCATGCAGGCGGGGGAAGGGCAAGCTTAAAGCTGCAATCTGACTTGAGGGCCTCTATCAAAGGTGAATTCTAGCAGCAGAGGGAACAACTGTGAAAAGATCTACCAAGGCCATTGAAGAAGCAGGGACGAGGCTTTCGGTGGCGGCCATGGAGGAGTAGGTCGCGCATTCGGCAGCTCCCGTCTGGAACCGACTCTCAGACCTTTTTCAGGAGTTTCCATAGACTTTTTGGGGCAGACTGGTGAAGCGAACACTGCCAAAAGGATTCCCTCTCGACTTCTGGTTGCGGCTATGCGGAGCTAAGCCGCACGATTCGGCAGCTCCCGCTACCACGGACTTTTGGGCTTGTTAGAGGAGCCCCAACGGAACTTTTTTTTTTTTTGACGCAACCCGTGGGGAAGGGAAGAGAGAGGTCCCCCTCCAACTTCAATGATACGGACCAGAAGTGTAACGGCCAAAGGAGCGGCACTGGAGCAACGGGAGAAGCGAGGGAAAGAAAACAAAATGGCGGCAGCCAGGGACAAAGGGGAGCTGCAGGAGTTCATCAAGCGCTGCTTCGAGGAGCAGCGCGAGGAGATGCGCAAGGGGATGTTGGCGCCTATGCTTTTGGCAATCGAAGGACTCGGGATCACCCAGGAGACCCACGAAGCTAAGATCCAGGAGGTACAGAAAAGAGTTAGTCAGAACGAGGACGAGCCCGTGGGCCTGGCGGTGAGAGTGGAGCAGAACGAGGCGCTACACAAGAGGTGGGCGGGAAGACTCGAAGACCTGGAGAACAGGTCGAGGAGAAAGAATCTGCGAATCCTGGGTCTCCCTGAGGGAGTGGAGGGGGCTGATGCCGGGGCATACGCGAGCACGATGCTCGAGGCGATGATGGGCACGAAGGCCCCTTCGAGGCCGCTGGAGTTGGACGGGGCACATCGGGTGCTGGCGAAGAAGCCCCAGGCAAATGAGCCGCCAAGGGCGATGGTGGTGAGGTTCCACCGGTTCACGGCCAGAGAGTGGGTCCTGAGATGGGCCAAGAAGGAGCGGAGCAGTAAGTGGGACAATGCAGAGATCCGAATATACCCGGACTGGAGCACGGAGGTTGCAAAGCGGAGAGCGGGTTTCAACCGGGCCAAAGCGGCGTTGTACCGGAAAGAAGTGAAATTCGGATGCTGCAGCCAGCGCGACTGTGGGTCACATACAAGAGCCAACACTATTACTTCGAAATGCCTGAAGAGGCGTGGACCTTTGTACAAGCCGAAAAGTTGGACTCTAACTGAGGGTTTGTGAGGATGGGGGGGATGTTTTGGGGTTTGATGTGTGATGGTTGTTGTATATAGGGGGTCAATCACGCGCAGGAAATGTTACATGGGCTGGGGGAGAGAGAGAAGGCCGCGACAGGAGCTGCGCCAGAGGGGGCGGAGCGGGCTTTGGAAAGCGCGGGGTGTTTTCCCGCGCGCGGGAAGAAAGGCGGGATTGAGAACGAAGGAATGCATATGGATTGGGAGACTCCCAAGCGGGGAGGTCAATGGGACGGCGGGGGAAGCCGGGGTCAGCAGGCGTCAGCTGACTTACGGGAGTGACATGGGGAGAGCTAAAAAGCTAGACAGGGGTCTAGCGGGGGGAGGGGAGGGGGGGAAGGGGTGGGGGGGAAAGGGTTGCTGCTGCACTGGCCAAAAGGGAATGGGACACAGAAGAGGTGGTCGGGACGGGGGTCCCCCCCCTCTGGGGGACTGGAGGGTGAGGGAGGCGTGGACACGGGACTGGCCCAGAAAACGAGATGGCTAGTCGGCGTGTTCGCGCACTTAAAGGGACTGAAGGCGGACGTGGCCATGCTCCAAGAGACACACCTGAAGGTGGCGGACCAGGTCAGGCTAAGAAAGGGATGGGTAGGACAGGTATTCCACTCAGGACTGGACGCGAAGAATAGAGGGGTGGCAATATTGGTGGGAAAGCGGGTGTCATTTGAGGCCAAGACTATTGTAGCGGACAATGGAGGGCGATATGTAATGGTGAGCGGTAGGCTGCAAGGGACGTGGGTGGTGTTGGTAAATGTATACGCCCCGAACTGGGATGATGCAGGATTCATGAAGCGCATGTTGGGGCGCATTCCGGACCTGGAGATAGGAGGCCTGATGATGGGAGGGGACTTCAATACAGTGTTGGATCCAGCACTGGACCGCTCCAAATCAAGGACTGGAAAGAGGCCGGCGGCGGCCAAGGTACTTAGGGGGTTTATGGATCAGATGGGGGGAGTGGACCCATGGTGGTTTGCAAGGCCGCAGGCCAGGGAATTTTCTTTCTTCTCCCATGTACACAAAGCCTACTCCCGGATAGATTTCTTTGTTCTGGGTAGGGCGCACATCCCGAGGGTGAAGGGGACGGAGTATTCGGCTATAGCCGTTTCGGACCATGCCCCGCACTGGGTGGAACTGGAGCTGGGAGAGGAGAGGGAACAACGCCCGTTGTGGCGGCTGGATGTGGGACTGCTGGCAGACAAGGTGGTGTGTGGGAAGGTGAGGGGGTGTATCGAAAGGTACTTGGAGGCCAACGACAACGGGGAGGTGCGGGTGGGGGTGGTATGGGAGGCGTTGATCAGGGGAGAGCTAATTTCCATTAGGGCTCATAGGGAGAAGACAGAGGGTATGGAAAGGGAGAGGTTAGTGGGGGAGATTTTGAGAGTGGACAGGAGATGCGCAGAAGCCCCGGAGGAAAGATTACTTGGGGAAAGACGACGGCTCCAGACGGAGTTTGACCTGTTGACCACAGGGAAGGCGGAGGCACAATGGGGGAAAGCGCAGGGGGCGACCTACGAGTATGGGGAAAAGGCTAGTCGGATGCTGGCACACCAGCTCCGTAAGAGGATGGCAGCGAGGGAAATAGGGGGAGTCAAAGATGGAAGGGGAGCCACGGTTCGGAGTGCGACGAAAATAAACGAGGTATTCAAGGCCTTTTATGAAGAGCTGTACAGATCCCAGCCCCCAGCGGGGGAAGAGGGGATGAGACGATTCCTAGATCAGCTGAGATTCCCGAGGGCAAGAGGTGGCTGGTTTGGGGGCACCAATTGGGTTGGAGGAGCTGAGCAAGGGTTTGGGGAGCATGCAGGCGGGGAAGGGCCCGGGACCGGACAGATTCCCGGTGGAGTTCTACAGGAAGTACGCAGACCTGTTGGCCCCGCTACTGGTGAGGACCTTTAATGAGGCAAGAGAGGAGGGGACCCTGCCCCCGACAATGTCGGAAGCGACAATTTCTTTGATCCTAAAGCGGGACAAGGACCCACTGCAATGTGGATCGTACAGGCCGATCTCGCTCCTCAATGTGGATGCAAAGTTGCTGGCAAAAGTGCTGGCCACGAGGATCGAGGACTGTGTCCCGGGGGTAATCCACGAGGACCAGACGGGATTTGTAAAGGGCAGGCAACTAAACACCAATGTGCGGTGGCTCTTAAACGTGATAATGATGCCATCGGAGGAGGGAGAGACGGAGATAGTGGCAGCTATGGACGCGGAGAAGGCCTTTGACCGAGTAGAGCGGGAGTACCTCTGGGAGGTGCTGCGTAGGTTTGGGTTCGGGGTAGGGTTTATCAATTGGGTTAAGCTCCTTTACAGAGCCCCGATGGCGAGTGTAGTGACGAACCGGCGGAGGTCAGAGTACTTTCGACTGTACCGAGGGACGAGGCAGGGGTGCCCCCTGTCCCCCCTGTTGTTCGCATTGGCGATCGAACCATTGGCCATGTCATTGAGGGAGTCTAATAAATGGAGGGGGGTGGTCCGAGGGGGAGAAGAGCATCGGGTGTCACTATGTGCGGATGACCTGTTGCTGTACTTGGCGGATCCAGTGGAGGGGATGGTGGAGTCATGCAGACTCTAAGGGAGTTTGGGGAGTTTTCGGGCTATAAGCTCAATGTAAGGAAGAGTGAGCTCTTTGTATTACAGGCGGGGGACCAAGAAAGAGGGATAGGGGACCTACCGCTGAGGAGGGCGGAGGGGAGCTTTCGGTATCTGGGGATCCAGATAGCCAGGAGTTGGGGGACCCTACATAAATCGAATCTGACGAGGTTGGTGGAGCAAATGGAGGAGGATTTCAAAAGATGGGACATGTTACCACTCTCGCTGGCGGGTAGAGTGCAGTCGGTCAAAATGGTGGTCCTTCCGAGGTTTCTGTTTGTGTTTCAGTGCCTTCCCATCGTGATCACTAAGGCCTTTTTTAAGAGAGTAGGCAGGAGTACTATGGGGTTTGTGTGGGCGAATAAGACCCCGAGAGTAAGGAGAGGGTTCCTGGAACGCAGTAGGGACTGAGGAGGGTTGGCGTTGCCAAACCTGGGGAGCTACTACTGGGCAGCAAATGTGGCGATGATCCGCAAGTGGGTTATGGAGGGAGAGGGGGCGGCATGGAAGAGGATGCAGATGGCGTCCTGTAAAGGAACGAGCCTGGGGGCGTTGGTGACGGCACCGCTGCCGCTCTCGCCGACAAAGTATACCACGAGCCCGGTGGTGGCGGCAACGCTAAGGATCTGGGGCCAGTGGAGACAGCACCGGGGTGTAATGGGAGCATCGGTGTGGTCCCCGATCAGGGGTAACCACCGGTTTGTCCCGGGGAAGATGGACGGGGGGTTCCAGAGCTGGCATCGGGCGGGGATTGGAAGAATGGGGGACCTGTTCATCGACGGGACGTTTGCGAGCCTAGGGGCACTGGAGGAGAAGTTCGAGTTACCCCCAGGAAATGCCTTTAGATATATGCAGGTGAGGGCTTCTGTGAGGCGACAGGTGAGGGAATTCCCGTTGCTCCCGGCACAAGACGTTCAAGATAGGGTGATCTCGGGTGTATAGGTCGGGGAGGGCAAGGTGTCGGAAATACACCAGGAGTTGAAAGAAGAGGGGGAAGCGCTGGTAGAAGAGTTGAAGGGTAAATGGGAGAAGGTCTGTGGGCTGATGCCCTAGGTAGAGGATTCGTTGGAGAGGATTAAGTTCGCCTCGAGAGGGTCTGCGCAGGGGTTTTACAGGCAGTGGCAACCGTTCCTAGACTATCTCGGGGAGCGTTAGAGGAAGGTCGGTCAGCAGCAGCAGCAACCTTGGGGGGGGACGGGGGGGGACAGACAGCCTGGGAGGGTGGATGAGCAAGAGATAACATGAAGGGTTGGGGAAACTGGCACGTACGGGTGAGGGCCAGTGTATAAAGCTGTGTAAATATATCATTTTCCCATGTATATATCTTGCTCTGCGTGATTTCTCGTTTTTTTTTTGTTACGGGGGGGGGGGGGGGGGTTATTGTTTGTAAGGGAGAAAGGTTGTGTTAAAAAACTTTAATAAATATATATATATTTTTTTAAAACGGTTAGCCTCACGGCACTGAGGACCAGAGTTCGATCCCAGCCCCGAGTCACTGTCTGTGTGGACTTTGCACATTCTCCCCGTGTCTGCGTGGGTTTCGCCCCCACAAACCAAAGATGTGCAGGTTAGGTGGAGTGGCCATGTTAAATTGCCCCTTAATTGGAAAAAAATAATTGGGTACTATAAATTTAGTGAAATAAATAGCTCCAGAATGCAACAGGTTATACTGTCACACATGTAAATAATAAGTTGTCCCAGCTACAAAATATATATCAAATTTTGTCAAAACCATATAAATGGCAATCGTTCACCATATTCCCAACTGTCACTGTTTGTGTGCTATTTTGTTAAAGCCCTTTGTTGCAACTTGTGATGGGGATTTTGTTTCAAAAGAACGCACAAAATACTATAAAGGTACTACCACGAACAAGCAAAGGCGCAACGATTCTCAGTCTTCAGAAAAGGGAAAAAAAGTGAAAGCTGAAGTTACAATTATGGCCCAATTCCAGTCTCGTAATTTTAAAAGGCATTTTTGTTTAACTGTAAGTACTATACAGAAATGTGCAAATGTTCATACCTGATGAGCCAGGTGAGCTCCAACAGTTACCACAGCAGTGTAGTAGGGCAATGTCTGGTCGCTGTTTAGTCCTACCACAGTCAATCCTGTCAGCATGATTGTGCTAAATCCAATTAGCCATTGTTTGGTCTGTTCTTGAAACATCAATGCAGTCGATTTCACTCCTATTAGAACATCATCTGCTTTATCCTAGTTACAGAAAACCAGAACAAAACAGTCTCAAGAATGGTCTGTCACACCATAAACTATCACTAAGTGGTAATTATCATCTCAGATTGTCCATTCATCCAGGCTTAAGACAGTTTTTTTTCCTTTAATAAATTTAGAGTACCCAATTATCTTTGGTTAAGGGGCAATTTAGCACGACCAATCCACCTACTCTGCACAGCTTTGGGTTTTGGGGGTGAGACCCATGCAGACATAAGGAGTGTGCAAACTCCACACAGACTGTGACCTGGGGCCGGGATCGAACCAGGGTCCTCGGTGCCATGAGGCAGCAGTGCTAACCACTGCACCACCATGCCACACAGGCTTAAGACAGTTAGGAAACGGGCTTGATTATAGGTGCACTGTCTGGAAAAACACCCCTCCCCGGTATAAACAAAATGCCTTTCATCCCGTGCATACTGTACACAAGTCCAACGACAATTTTTAAAACTAAAAATAGCTACATGAAGTCTACACTAAATACTATGGGAATTTCAATAAGTTTGCTCAAATGTTACTATTTCTAAAATGAGAAAGATGGGCAAACTTATTTGCATTTCGGGGTGGCACGGTGGCGCAGTGGGTAGCACTGCTGCCTCATGGCTCTGAGAACCCAGGTTCGATCCCGGCCCCGGGTCACTGTCAGTGTGGAGTTTGCATATTCTCCCAGTGTCTGCGTGGGTCTCAGCCCCACAACCCAAAGATGTTCGGCGTAGGTGGATTGACCACGCTAAATTCCCCTTAATTTGAAAAAATAATTGGGTATTCTAAATTTATTTTTAAAACTTATTTGCATTTCGATCCTAAAGTAAAATTCTCCTTATGCTTTAATTAACATTCGTGTTTTTAATGCTAACTTCAGTATGTTAAAGATAAGGGGCGAAATTCTCTGGAAACGGCGCGATGTCCGCCGACTGGCGCCCAAAACAGAGCAAATCAGTCGGGCATCGCGCCGCCCCAAAGGTGCGGAATGCTCCGCATCTTTGGGGGCCGAGCGGAGCCCCAACCTTAAGGGGCTAGGTCGGCGCCGGATGAATTTCCGCCCCGCCAGCTGGTGGAAAAGGCCTTTGGTGCCCCGCCAGCTGGCGCGGAAATGACATCTCCGGGCGGCGCATGCGCGGGAACGTCAGCGGCCGCTGACGGCATTCCCGCGCATGCGCAGTGGAGGGAGTCTCTTCCACATCCGCCATGGTGGAGACCGTGGCGGAGGCGGAAGGGAAAGAGTGCCCCCACGGCACAGGCCCGCCCGCGGATCGGTGGGCCCCGATCGCGGGCCAGGCCACCGTGGGGGCACCCCCCGGGGCCAGATCGCCCCGCGCCCCCCCAGGACCCCGGAGCCCGCCCGCGCCGCCTTGTCCCGCCGGTAAGGTAGGTGGTTTAATTTACGCCGGCGGGACAGGCATTTTAGCGGCGGGACTTCGGCCCATCCAGGCCGGAGAATCGCGCGGGGGGGCCCGCCAACCGGCGCGCCGCGATTCCCGCCCCCGCCGAATCTCCGGTGCCGGAGACTTCGGCAACCGGCGGGGGCGGGATTCACGCCAGCCCCCGGCGATTCTCCGACCCGGCGGGGGGTCGGAGAATGTCGCCCCAGATCCTAAATGAAACACAGCAACTTTAATATTAGCAGAAAATGCTGGAAGAACTGAGCAGGTTGGCAGCATCTGTGGAGAGAGAAACTCAGTTAAACATCGAGACAATATGACCATTCCACAGAACAGAGTTTATCCAACATTTAGTTTTTATTTCAGATTTCCAGTATCCGTAGTAATTTGCTTTTACTTGAGTGTTATTATTAGATTTTGTTTTCACAAAGTTTTGCTGGATGAATGGGAGAATCTCTGCGGTAAGTCAAGTCACCCCATGGGATGTTAGGATGCAGCGAATCAACACTAACAGGAAGAGGTCTCAAATTTGACCCTGCCTGCTGCTGGAAGCAACAGAAGCATTTGAACAATTTATACTGTTAGATTAATAGGTAAATCACAAATTCACCAATACCCTAAATAGTGGTCCAGTAACTCAAATTTTGCAAATTATTGTTAACTTGACATTGAAACACGTGAACACAAAAGTTTCAAATTCCTAACCCAAGATATTTTGTATGAAATACTTTTGCTGATGTATTATGCATTCACCCTTCTCTTTTATTCCCCTGAAACCCCTCAGTCTTTCCACTCTCCTCTCCTTCTTTAAGTCTCTCCTTAAATCTACCTCTTTAATCCCACTTCTGTGAAGCAAATTGGATTATTTTTCTATTTAAAGACAATATAAATGTCAGTTGTTTGTACCCTTTTGGACAGCTGCTGTATGTTGCAATACCACTATAATTGTTCATGGTAAACATGGGGCATGATCTAGCGGCTGTTCACGCGGGTGAGGTAGTCCGGTCCCATGGGTTTCTCGGCGACGAGGGGTGCAGTTACTGGGAAATCCTGTTGACAACGGCGGGGTCTGAAAATCCAACTGTCATTCTGCCGAAATACATGCAGCAGGTTCGTCGGTAAATCCCGCCCATGGTTTGATTTAGGTTTTAGCAGCTCTTGTGGGTGCTGCCTGTTCTAGTCTAGAAGTTGGAGAACCGAAATTTAGATTTAATTTATAATCTTACCTGATGTGCATAAATAGTGTCATATATCAATGTCCACATGATACCAGAAATATAAAGTGGTAGGCAGATTGACCAATCACAGGAATTCTTCACAGCAGACCATCCTAAAAGTGCTCCCCAGTTGAATGCAAGACCTATAGACAATAATTCAGGATAAATCTAATGTATATGCAAATCTATAAAAGAAATAGTGGAAAAAAAACGCGGAGGTAAAAAGATCACAGCAGGTGGTGGGGTGGGTGGGAAGGGGAGTGCAATACATCAGGTGGCAAGTCAGCCCTTTTTGCAGTGCCACATGAAGTATTTTGGGCAAACCGAATTTCCAGTGCAAGCATAACATCTTGAGGCAGGGGAACTCCACATCATTTATATAAAAGGCAAAATATTGCAGACACTAGAAATCTGAAATGTAAAATAGAAAATGCTGGAAATTCTGCACTGTAAATTCTATGATTCTATGATTGGCTGCTGCTACAGCAGTTTGTGTTGATCATCAAAAGCTAAAATAGGCCATTGTCCTTGGACAAGAAACATTAGGCAGGATATAAAAGGGACTTTTACCCTGTCACACAGGATCGATTCTACACTTTAAAAAAAAATTTTTTTTAAATAAATTTAGAGTACCCAATTATTTTTCTTCCAATTAAGGGCCAATTTAGTGTGCACATCTAGCCTGCACATCTTTTTGGGTTGTGGGGCTGACAGCCACGCAGACACGGGGAGAATGTGCAAACTCCACACGGACAGTGACCTGGGGCCGGGATCGAACCCAGATCCTCGGCGCCGTGAGGACCAATTCTACTCTTGGTGTCTGCAAAGAGAGCAGCAATTCTGATAAATGGCTTACTCAAAAGTGTTTTTTTTTTCAGGTGAAATGTTGAAAGGACTTAAAAAGTGTAAAAGGAACAACAATTAAAGATGAATTAAACTGCCAATATTGTCACAATACAAACAGCAGCCAATATAAAACCGTTAAACTGGAAGTAATAATAAGAGGCCTTCCAGTTTGAAAACTGTAGTAGGAACTGTCATGGCAACTAAGTGAAGGCGAGTGTGTTTCCAAAATAGAACATACAGTGCAGAAGGAGGCCATTTGACCCATCGAGTCTGCACCGACCCACTTAAGGCCCTCACTTCCACATTATCCCCGTAACCCAATAACCCCTCCCAACCCTTTTGGTCACTAAGGGCAATTTACCATGGTCAATCCAACTAACCTGCACGTCTTTGGACTGTGGAAGGAAACCGGAGCACCCGGAAGAAACCCACGCAGACACGGGGAGAACGTGCAGACTCCGCAGACAGTGACCCAAGCCGGAATCGAACCTGGGACCCTAGCGCTGTGAAGCCACTGTGCTATCCACTTGTGCTACCGTGCTGCACATCTTTTTGGGTTAGGGGGCTGAGACCCATGCAGACACAGGGAGAATGTGCAAACTCCACACGGACAGTGACCCGGGGTCGGGATCGAACCCGCGTCCTCGATTCTACTTTTTCAAACCTTAAACAAAAACTGGTCTTTGCAGCTAGGCCACCAATGTGGTGGTGGTGGTGGTGGGAAGACACCAAGCAGTCTGTGGTTGGTGCTGCACCCAGCTAAAATGTCCTCACCGGGTTCCAAGAACCTCGAAGTCAACAGGAAAATCTCCTTTAGTAGGCCGTCATAAATTTAAACAGCTACCGTGGCTTGTAGATGGTTAGCCCTGTGGCAGCCCCTCCACCACCTCAGGTTTCCAAACCCTGGAGTAGGATGGAGCCGGAGAACTGTCATGCCAGTCAGCAGTTCAATAATTAGCGCCCACCAGGCTCATTTCTTCACCCTGCAAGGGATGTATTTGTGTAGTTAAAAGTGGAAATCCAGAACTTGCTTTTGGTGATCCTACACTGAACCGTAAGGTGTGCTATTAAAACCCCGCAGACGGACTTCCGGGTGCGGCGATGACCAGCTGAGTCGCACGTTTCGGCAGCTCCCTGTGAAACGGACTTTTGGGCTCTTGATAGGAGCCCCAACGGCAATTTTGACGGCTAAAAACACTGTGCGGTAAACCAGAAGGGAATCCCCCCTGGATACGGATGGAAAAAGGAGGAGAGAGTGGCCAGATTGCAGTGGATCCTTTAGAACAGCGGCAAGGAAGGCAAGCAAAAACCAAGATGGCGTCGGAAGGTGGCAGTTTAACATGGGGCCCTGAACAACAAGAGTTCTTGAAATGCTGTGTGGAAGAGATCAAAAAGGAAATGAAGAAAGAGCTGTTGGCCCCGATACTACAGGCGATCGAAGGGCTAAAGGAGGAACAAAAGACCCAGGAGCGGGAGCTTCAGGTCGTGAAGGCAAAGGCAGCCGAGAATGAGGACGATATACAGGGCCTGGTGGTGAAGACGGAGACGCAGGAGGCACATCAGAAACGATGTGTGGAAAGGTTGGAGGCACTGGAAAACAACGCAAGGAGGAACAACCTGAGGATTCTTGGTCTTCCTGAAGGTGTGGAGGGAGCGGACGTCGGGGCATATGTGAGCACGATGCTGCACTCGTTAATGGGAGCGGAGGCCCCGGCGGGTCCGTTGGAGGTGGAGGGAGCATACCGAGTGATGGCGCGAGGACCGAGAGCAGGAGAAATTCCCAGAGCCATAGTGGTAAGATTCCTCCGTTTTAAGGATAGAGAAATGGTCCTTAGATGGGCGAAGAAAACTCGGAGCAGTAAATGGGAGAACGCGGTGATCCGCGTTTATCAAGACTGGAGTGCGGAGGTGGCGAGAAGGAGGGCGAGCTTTAATCGGGCCAAGGCGGTGCTTCATAAAAAGAAGATAAAATTTGGAATGCTGCAACCGGCAAGACTGTGGGTCACATATCGAGGGAGGCACCACTACTTTGAGACGGCGGATGAAGCGTGGACTTTTATTGTGGAAGAAAAACTGGAATGAGCGGGTTATTAAAAAGAACGTTCGAACAAAGTGGTGGGGCGAATGTGGGGGGCAAAGAGGGGTTTTATGTACTAATCCTGCGATGTGGTAACTTTTCTCTCTCCCACAGGTGGTGATGGGGGGAGGAGGGGAGGTGGAGGAGATGGGGCGTTGGCCATTGGGGGCGGGGCCAAGGGAGAAGCGCGGGCTTGGTTCCCGCGCTATGATAATCATGGCGGGAAGAGAGAAGCAGGAAGGAGGGGGCGTCGCACGATGCGAGCCGAGGTCACGGGGGGAAGCCGAGGTCAGCCAGAATTTGCTGACTTCTGGGAGCAACATGGGGGGAGTAATTACGCTAGCGGGGGATCTAGCGGGGGGGGGGGGGGGGGGGGGGGGGGAATTACTGGGTTGCTGCTGCTGGGGAGAGGGGGGAGCTGGTATGGGAGAGGATGGGCGGGGGGGCACCGCCTGGGGGAGATACAGCTGCGTGGGAAGCGGGTGAGGAGCTGGAAAAAGGTGATGGCTAATCGACAAGGGGGGGGGTAGGAAGCCCCCCAACTCGGCTGATCACGTGGAACGTGAGAGGGCTGAACGGGCCGATAAAGAGGGCACGGGTACTCGCACACCTTAAGAAACTTAAGGCAGATGTGGTTATGTTACAGGAAACGCACCTGAAACTGATAGACCAGGTTAGGCTACGCAAAGGATGGGTGGGGCAGGTGTTCCATTCGGGGCTAGATGCGAAAAACAGGGGGGTGGCTATATTAGTGGGGAAGCGGGTAATGTTCGAGGCAAAGACTATAGTGGCGGATAACGGGGGCAGATACGTGATGGTGAGTGGCAAACTACAGGGGGAGACGGTGGTTTTGGTAAACGTATATGCCCCGAACTGGGATGATGCCAATTTTATGAGGCGGATGCTAGGACACATTCCGGACCTAGAGATGGGAAATCTGATAATGGGGGGAGATTTTAATACGGTGTTGGAACCAGGGCTGGATAGGTCGAAGTCCAGGACTGGAAGGAGGCCGGCAGCAGCCAAGGTACTTAAAGATTTTATGGAGCAGATGGGAGGTGTAGACCCGTGGAGATTTAGCAGACCTAGGAGTAAGGAGTTCTCGTTTTTCTCCTATGTCCATAAAGTCTACTCGCGAATAGACTTTTTTGTGCTGGGTAGGGCATTGATCCCGAAGGTGAGGGGAACGGAGTATACGGCTATAGCCATTTCGGATCACGCTCCACACTGGGTGGACTTGGAGATAGGGGAGGAAACAGGAGGGCGCCCACCCTGGAGAATGGACATGGGACTAATGGCAGATGAGGGGGGGTGTCTAAGGGTGAGGGGGTGCATTGAAAAGTACTTGGAACTCAATGATAATGGGGAGGTCCAGGTGGGAGTGGTCTGGGAGGCGTTGAAGGCGGTGGTTAGAGGGGAGCTGATATCAATAAGGGCACATAAAGGGAAGCAGGAGAGTAAGGAACGGGAGCGGTTGCTGCAAGAACTTTTGAGGGTGGACAGACAATATGCGGAAGCACCGGCGGAGGGACTGTACAGGGAAAGGCAAAGGCTACATGTAGAATTTGACTTGCTGACTACAGGCACTGCAGAGGCACAATGGAGGAAGGCACAGGGTGTACAGTACGAATATGGGGAGAAGGCGAGCAGGTTGCTGGCACACCAATTGAGGAAAAGGGGAGCAGCGAGGGAAATAGGGGGAGTGAGGGATGAGGAAGGAGAGATGGAGCGGGGAGCGGAGAGAGTGAATGGAGTGTTCAAGACATTTTATAAAAATTGATATGAAGCTCAACCCCCGGATGGGAGGGAGAGAATGATGGGCTTCTTGGATCGGCTGGAATTTCCCAAGGTGGAAGAGCAGGAAAGGGTGGGACTGGGAGCACAGATCGAGGTAGAAGAAGTGGTGAAAGGAATTAGGAGCATGCAGGCGGGAAAGGCCCCGGGACCGGATGGATTCCCAGTCGAATTCTATAGAAAATATGTGGACTTGCTCGCCCCGGTACTGACGAGGACCTTTAATGAGGCAAAGGAAAGGGGACAACTGCCCCCGACTATGTCTGAAGCAACGATATCGCTTCTCTTAAAGAAGGAAAAGGACCCGCTACAATGCGGGTCCTATAGACCTATTTCCCTCCTAAATGTAGATGCCAAGGTCCTGGCCAAGGTAATGGCAATGAGAATAGAGGAATGTGTCCCGGGGGTGGTCCACGAGGACCAAACTGGGTTTGTGAAGGGGAGACAGCTGAACACGAATATACGGAGGTTGTTAGGGGTAATGATGATGGCCCCACCAGAGGGAGAAACGGAGATAGTAGTGGCGATGGATGCCGAGAAAGCATTTGATAGAGTGGAGTGGGATTATTTGTGGGAGGTGTTGAGGAGATTTGGTTTTGGAGAGGGGTATGTTAGATGGGTGCAGCTGTTGTATAGGGCCCCAGTGGCGAGCGTGGTCACGAATGGACGGGGATCTGCATATTTTCGGCTCCATAGAGGGACAAGGCAGGGATGCCCTCTGTCCCCATTATTGTTTGCACTGGTGATTGAGCCCCTGGCGATAGCGTTGAGGGGTTCCAAGAAGTGGAGGGGAGTACTTAGGGGAGGAGAAGAGCACCGGGTATCTTTGTATGCGGACGATTTGCTACTATACGTGGCGGACCCGGCGGAGGGGATGCCAGAAATAATGCGGATACTTGGGGAGTTTGGGGATTTTTCAGGGTATAAATTGAACATGGGGAAAAGTGAGTTGTTTGTGGTGCATCCAGGGGAGCAGAGTAGAGAAATAGAGGACCTACCGTTGAGGAAGGTAACAAGGGACTTTCGTTACCTGGGGATCCAGATAGCTAAGAATTGGGGCACATTGCATAGGTTAAATTTAACGCGGTTGGTGGAACAGATGGAGGAGGATTTCAAGAGATGGGATATGGTATCCCTGTCAATGGCAGGGAGGGTGCAGGCGGTTAAGATGGTGGTCCTCCCGAGATTCCTCTTTGTGTTTCAGTGCCTCCCGGTGGTGATCACGAAGGCTTTTTATAAAAGGATTGAAAAGAGCATCATGGGTTTTGTGTGGGCCGGGAAGACCCCGAGAGTGAGGAAGGGATTCTTACAGCGTAGCAGGGATAGGGGGGGGCTGGCACTACCGAGCCTATGTGAGTATTATTGGGCCGCTAATATTTCAATGGTGAGTAAGTGGATGGGAGAGGAGGAGGGAGCGGCGTGGAAGAGATTAGAGAGGGCGTCCTGTAGGGGGACTAGCCTACAGGCTATGGTGACAGCCCCATTGCCGTTCTCACCGAGGAACTACACCACAAGCCCGGTGGTGGTGGCTACACTGAAGATTTGGGGACAGTGGAGACGGCATAGGGGAAAGACTGGAGCCTTGGGGGGGTCCCCGATAAGAAACAATCATAGGTTTGCCCCGGGGGGAATGGATGGGGGATATGGAATGTGGCAAAGAGCAGGAATAACGCAACTGAAAGATCTGTTTGTGGATGGGAAGTTCGCGAGTCTGGGAACGCTGACCGAGAAATATGGGTTGCCCCAAGGGAATGCATTCAGGTATATGCAACTGAGGGCTTTTGCGAGGCAACAGGTGAGGGAATTCCCGCAGCTCCCGACACAAGAGGTGCAGGACAGAGTGATCTCAAAGACATGGGTGGGGGATGGTAAGGTGTCAGATATATATAGGGAAATGAGGGACGAAGGGGAGACTATGGTAGATGAACTAAAAGGGAAATGGGAAGAAGAGCTGGGGGAGGAGATCGAGGAGGGGCTGTGGGCAGATGCCCTAAGCAGGGTAAACTCGTCGTCCTCGTGTGCCAGGCTAAGCCTGATTCAGTTTAAGGTATTACACAGGGCACATATGACTGGAGCACGGCTCAGTAAATTTTTTGGGGTGGAGGATAGGTGTGCGAGGTGCTCGAGAAGCCCAGCGAATCATACCCATATGTTTTGGTCATGCCCGGCACTACAGGGGTTTTGGATGGGGGTGACAAAGGTGCTTTCAAAAGTAGTAGGAGTCCGGGTCGAACCAAGCTGGGGGTTGGCTATATTTGGGGTTGCACAAGAGCCGGGAGTGCAGGAGGCGAGAGAGGCCGATGTTTTGGCCTTTGCGTCCCTAGTAGCCCGGCGCAGGATATTGCTAATGTGGAAAGAAGCCAAGCCCCCGGGGGTGGAGACCTGGATAAATGACATGGCGGGGTTTATAAAGCTAGAGCGGATTAAGTTCGTCCTAAGGGGGTCGGCTCAAGGGTTCACCAGGCGGTGGCAACCGTTCGTCGAATACCTCGCAGAAAGATAGACGGAATGGGAAAAAGAAGGCAGCAGCAGCAGCCCAGGATCGGGGGGGGGGGCGGGGAGGAGGAACCAGAAGGACTCTCAGGGTTGTTAATATATACTGTATAGTATGTATAGGTCGTTGCTACAGATAATTATATATTGGACTGTTAAATTATATTTTTGGAGAGTGTTACTTGTGACAAAGCAGTTGCCAATTCGGGCTAGTTTTCATTTTTGTTATTTATTATTTATTCATTTTTTGTTTATAAAATAGGTCATTGTTATTTGTGTTGTTATAATATTGTGTAAAGGATGCACAATGTACTGTGTTGGTTGACCAAAAATTTTCAATAAAATATTTAATTTTAAAAAAAACCCGCAGACTGCAGTCAATTTGAAATCACAGAACTGATAAGAAATGTAATATTGCTTTAAAAATTCTAAAAAGGTACACCTTGTTAATTAAGTCTAACTAGGTCATTAATGGCATACTAATTTCTAACTACAGGGGCTGGAAAGCTAATTTCATATTTGTGCAATGTAAATTTTCTCCAGTATATCACCCCAAACCCAAGAGCTCCAAACGCACGCAGCAAATTTTTTTAAGCACAATTTGATGGGAGAGGCCGCAACCCCTGGAGGCGGGGGAAAGAAGAGGTCGCAACCCGGGAGGGCGGGGAAGGGGAGAGCTCACAGCCTGGAGGTGGGGAAGGGGAGAGGTCGCAACCCGGGGGGCGGAGGAAAAAGAGAGGCCCCAGCTCGGAGGCGGGGGAAAAGGAGGGGCTGCAACCCAGAGGCGGGGAAAAGAGAGGTTCCAGCTCGGAGGTGGGGAAAGGGGAGATGCCGCAACTCGGAAGCGGGGAAAGGAGAAGGGCCGCTGTTCAGAGGCGGGGGAAAAAGAGAGGCCGCTGCTAGAAGGCGGGGGAAAGGAGGGGCTGCAGCCCGGAGGTGGGGGAAAAGGAGGGGCCGCAGCCCGGAGACGGGGGTAAAGGAGGGGTGCAGCTCGGAGGCGGGGGAAAGGAGGGGCTGCAGCACGAGGCGGGAGAAAAGGAGGGGCCACAGCTCGGGAGCGGGGGAAAGGAGGGGCTGCAGCTCGGGAGCGGGGGAAAGGAGTAGCCGCAGATCGGAAGCGGGAGAAAGGAGGGGCCGCAGCTCGGGGGGGGGTGGGAGAGGAGGGGCCGCAGCTCGGGGGGGTAGGAGGGGCCGCAGCTCGGGGGGGTAGGAGGGGAGAAGTCACAGTTCGGGGGTGGGGAAGGGAAGAGGTCGCAGCCTGTGGGCGGGGAAGGGGAGAGGTCACAGCCCGGGGGCTGGGAAGGGGAGGTTGCAGCCCGGAGGCGGGGAAGGGGAGAGGTCGCAGCCCGGGGGTAGGGAGAGGCTGCAGCCCGGGGGCGGGGGTAGGGGCGATGTCGTAGCCCGGGGGCGGTGAAGGGGAGAGGTCGCAGCCAGGGGGCGGGGAAGGGGAGAGGTCGCAGCCAGGGGGCGGGGAAGGGGAGAGGTCACAGCCTCGGGGCAGGGAAGGGGAGAGGTCGCAGCCCGGGGGTAGGGAGGTCGTAGCCCGGGGCGGGGAAGGGGAAGAGGCCGCAGCCTGGTGAAGGGGAGAGGTCGCTGCCCGGGTGAACGGGAGAGGCCGCAGCCTGGTGAAGGGGAGAGGCCGCATCCCGGGGAAGGGGAGATGTCGCAACCCGGGGAAGGGGAGAGGTCGCAGCCCGGGGAAGGGGAGAGGTCGCAGCCCGGGGAAGGGGAGAGGTCGCAGCCTGGGGGCGGGGAAGGGGAGAGGTTGCAGCCCAGGGGCGGGGGTAGGGAGAGGCTGCAGCCCGGGGTGGGGGTAGGGAGAGGCTGCAGCCCGGGGTGGGGAAGGGGAGAGGTCGCAGCCCGGGTGCAGGGGTAGGGAGCTCGCAGCCTGGGGGTGGGGAAGGGGAGAGATCGCAGCTCGGGGGCGGGGAAGGGGAGATCTTGCAGCGCGGGGGCGGGGAAGGGGAGAGCTCGCAGCCCAGAAGCGGGGGAGAGGAGGGGAGAGACTGCAACCCGGAGGTGGGAGGGAAGTGGAGAAGCTGTAGACAGGGGGTGGGAGAGGGATCGCAGCCCGGAGGTCAGAGGGAAGGGGAAAGGCCGCAGGCTGGAGTTGGGGAGAGGAGAGGCTCAAGATCGGTGGTTGGAGTGCTTGCAAACTGGCATCAATCGGGTCTCATGGGAAATTACGTTAAAATGAATCGCGTGACGATTTTACAGTGGAATAATGTTAAATGGGACACCATTATACGAGGACTTAATGTAATTGGTAGACCAGATTGCTTTCCTAATCTTTCACTGACACAGGGAGCTTTTTTTAATTTTAAAGTGTTTGGATTTAAATAATTTCACAGTTTGACAATTCTACAGACCTTCTTCACACTTAATGAGCACTTAATCTCCCACACTTGGATTAAGGTCCTTGCCACAGTGAAAATGGGATATGTTTCATGTGGTGGTATGTATTAGGGGTAATACGGTACACCATGAAGGCCGAGGAGCTATTGGAGGACAGATGCTGGGTCCCGATTGGATCTGCCGCCTACTGGGCTCCACCCAGATAGGCGGGGTATAAGAACCCCGTTTACTCCCCGCAGCTGCATTCTGTGACTGAGCTGCTGGGGAACAAGTCTGAACAAGTCTGCTCAATAAAGCCTCGATTAAAGTTCTCTACGTCTCGCCTCGTGTGTGATCGATGATGCTACAATTTATTGAGCAGACATAAAAAGGAATATGGAGCTCCGGATCGCCCCGGATTGCCTGCGAATCGGCCCCCAAGCAGCTAACGCAACATCGGCGCTTAAGCACTGGCTGGCGTGCTTTGAGGGATACCTCCGAACGGCCCCCGGCAGACCAACAGAAGACCCAGAAGATGCAGGTCCTGCATTCCAGGGTGAGTCACAAAATCTACTCACTCGTCGAGGACGCGGAAGAATTCCCAGCGGCGATCAACTTGCTGAAGGAGATCTACATTCGGCCCATCAACCAGGTCTACGCACGCTACCAGCTCGCGACGAGACGACAAATCCCTGGGGAATCGCTAGACAAATTCTTCAATGCTCTAACGATCCTGGGAAGAAACTGCAACTGCCCAGCGTTTACGGCGAACGAACATACGGACCTCCTGATCAGAGACGCTTACGTAGCAGGTTTGGCATCGTCGCAAATTCGCCAGAGACTTTTAGAGAAAGACTCTCTCGGACTCACAGAGGTACGGGCCCTTGCAACCTCCCTCGACGTGGCCTCCCAAAACGCCCGCGCCTATGCCCCCGACCGCGCTGCAGCCCCTTGGGCTCCGTGGACCCCCGCCGCGACCGGCCCCCCGGCACCCCCCACCCCTCCGCAAGCGTGCGCAGCCAGAATTCCAGACCACCCGGGGGGCCCCGCTGCTATTTTTGCAGGCAGCCAAAACACCCCTGCCAGCGCTGCCCGGCCTGCTCGGCCACCTGCCAAAAACTGCGGTAAAAAGGGGCACTACGCGGCGGTGTGCCAGTCCCGTGGGTTCGCCGCTATCTCCGGGGAAGAAACGGGACCACGGACTCAACCCCCCCAGCGACCCACGGGCGGCCAACGGGCGCCGCCATTTTGGGCCCCGGACACCACGAGGGGGGGACAGGTGCCGCCAACTTACTACCCACAGGCCGCGTGCGATCCATGGGAGCGGCCATTTTGTCCACCCCGGCCGCGTGCGACCCATGGGAGCGGCCATTTTGTCCACCGCCGACCGCGTGCGATCCATGGACGCCGCCATCTTGGCTGACAGGCAAGGACCCCAGTGTGGACGGCTCCACACTGCCTGAAGACAACGGTCTGATGCACCAACCACGTTTGGCATCGGTGACCCTCGACCAGTCGCGGCTCCGGACGCTCCAGACGACAACGACAAAGGTGCTGGTGAACGGGCACGAGACGCCGTGTTTGATCGGCTCGGGGAGCACAGAGAGTTTTATTCACCCGGACACGGTAAGACGCTGTTCCCTTGTAATTCGGCCAAGCACCCAAAATTTTTTCCTGGCGGCGGGGTCCCACTCCGTTGCAATCAAAGGGTTCTGCATCGCAAACCTAACGGTGCAGGGGAGAGAGTTCAAAAATTACCGGCTGTATGGCCTTCCCCCACCTCTGCGCTCCCACCCTCCTGGGGTTGGACTTCCAATGCAACCTCCAGAGCTTAACATTCAAATTTGGCGGCCCTATACCCCCACTGACTATCTGCGGCCTCGCGACACTCAAGGTCGAACCGCCCTCCTTGTTTGCGAACCTCACCCCGGATTGCAAACCCGTTGCCACTAGGAGCAGACGGTACAGCACCCAGGACCGGACGTTTATCAGGTCCGAAGTCCAGCGGCTGCTGAAGGAAGGCATAATCCAGGCCAGCAATACTCCCTGGAGCGCTCAGGTGGTAGTAGTGAAGACAGGGGAGAAGCAAAAGATGGTCGTAGACTACAGTCAGACCATCAACAGGTACACGCAGCTAGATGCATACCCTCTTCCCCCCATATCCGACATGGTCAATCGGATTGCACAGTACAAGGTCTTCTCCACCGTGGACCTTAAGTCCGCCTACCACCAGCTCCCCATTCGCCCCGGTGACCGCACGTACACTGCCTTCGAAGCAGACGGGCAGCTATACCACTTCTTAAGGGTTCCATTCGGCGTCACGAACGGAGTCTCGGTCTTCCAACGGGAGATGGACCGAATGGTTGACCAGCACGTTTTACGGGCCACGTTCCCGTACCTCGACAACGTCACCATCTGCGGCCACGACCAGCAGGACCACGACACCAACCTCTGCAAATTCCTCCGGACCGCTAACGCCCTCAACCTCACCTACAATGAGGAAAAATGCGTATTTAGCACCGACCGTCTAGCCATCCTTGGCTACGTAGTGCGTAATGGAGTGATAGGCCCCGACCCCGAACGCATGCGCCCCCTCATGGAGTTCCCTCTCCCCCACTGTGCCAAAGCCCTGAAACGTTGCCTGGGCTTCTTTTCTTATTACGCCCAGTGGGTTCCTCAATACGCAGACAGGGCCCGCCCACTAATCCAGTCCACTACCTTTCCCCTGTCGACAGAGGCCCGCCAGGCCTTCAGCCGCATCAAAGCGGATATCGCAAAGGCCACGATGCGCGCCATCGACAGAGGCCCGCCAGGCCTTCAGCCGCATCAAAGCGGATATCGCAAAGGCCACGATGCGCGCCATCGACGAGTCCCTCCGCTACCAAGTCGAGAGCGACGCGTCCGACGTAGCTCTGGCGGCCACGCTCAACCAAGCAGGCAGAACAGTGGCTTTTTTCTCCCGGACCCTCCACCCTTCAGAAATTCGCCACTCCTCAGTAGAAAAGGAGGCCCAAGCCATAGTGGAAGCTGTGCGACATTGGAGGCATTACCTGGCCGGTAGGAGATTCACTCTCCTCACTGACCAACGGTCGGTAGCCTTCATGTTCGATAATGCACAGCGGGGCAAGATAAAAAACGACAAGATCCTGCGGTGGAGGATCGAACTCTCCACCTACAATTATGAGATCTTGTATCGTCCCGGAAAGCTGAACGAGCCGTCCGATGTTCTATCTCGCGGCACATGTGCCTACGCACAAGTGGACCGTCTCCAAGCCCTCCACGAGGACCTCTGCCACCCGGGGGTCACTCGTTTTCGGCGGCGTGAGAGCAGCTGGTTAGTCAATTTCAGCGGGAGCATTGCGGAAGGAGGTTGCTGGGAGGTAAGTCAACCTTTAAAAGCACTTCTCTTTGCAGGGGCAGGCCAGTCGATTTCGGCGGCGTGAGAGCAGCTGGTTAGTCAGTTTCAGCGGGAGCATTGCGGAAGGAGGTTGCTGGGAGGTAAGTCAACCTTTAAAAGCACTTCTCTTTGCAGGGGCAGGCCAGTCGATTTCGGCGGCGTGAGAGCAGCTGGTTAGTCAGTTTCAGCGGGAGCATTGCGGAAGGAGGTTGCTGGGAGGTAAGTCAACCTTTAAAAGCACTTCTCTTTGCAGGGGCAGGCCAGTCGATTTCGGCGGCGTGAGAGCAGCTGGTTAGTCAGTTTCAGCGGGAGCATTGCGGAAGGAGGTTGCTGGGAGGTAAGTCAACCTTTAAAAGCACTTCTCTTTGCAGGGGCAGGCCAGTCGATTTCGGCGGCGTGAGAGCAGCTGGTTAGTCAGTTTCAGCGGGAACATTGCGGAAGGAGGTTGCTGGGAGGTAAGTCAACCTTTAAAAGCACTTCTCTTTGCAGGGGCAGGCCAGTCGATTTCGGCGGCGTGAGAGCAGCTGGTTAGTCAATTTCAGCGGGAGCATTGCGGAAGGAGGTTGCTGGGAGGTAAGTCAACCTTTAAAAGCACTTCTCTTTGCAGGGGCAGGCCAGTCGATTTCGGCGGCGTGAGAGCAGCTGGTTAGTCAGTTTCAGCGGGAGCATTGCGGAAGGAGGTTGCTGGGAGGTAAGTCAACCTTTAAAAGCACTTCTCTTTGCAGGGGCAGGCCAGTCGATTTCAGCGGGAGTGGAGCTGGCTGGTTGGTCAATTTCAGCAGGAGCTGAGAATTTTTCTTTTTTTTTTTAAATTAGTTTTTTAGGCGGGATCAGGATGTCGACCCGCGGACGTCTGGGAAGACCCTCCCAATAAATTCTGGTGGAGAGGAAACCCGAGACACTACACGTGTAGTGTCTCCCACCCACCCTCCTCCTCTAACCTAATAATAAAACCCATTGGTCTGAGGTAAGTACCATATTTTTATTATATTATTATTATTTTTTTATAAAAATTTAATTTAGTTGTTAGCCAGATCTTGGTAGAAAGTTAGAGGAATGGCAGGGAAGGGAGTGCAATGTTCCTCCTGCAGGATGTTTGAGGTGAGGGATGCAGTTAGTGTCCCTGCTGATTTTACCTGCAGGAAGTGCTGCCATCTCCAGCTCCTCCAAGACCGAGTTAGGGAACTGGAGCTGGAGTTGGAAGAACTTCGGATCATTCGGGAGGCAGAAGGGGTCATAGATAGCAGCTTCAGGGAATTAGTTACACCAAAGATTGGAGATAGGTGGGTAACTGTAAGAGGGACTGGGAAAAAACAGTCAGTGCAGGGATCCCCTGCGGTCGTTCCCCTGAGAAACAAGTATACCGCTTTGGATACTTGTGGGGGGGACGACTTACCAGGGGTAAGCCATGGGGTACGGGCCTCTGGCACGGAGTCTGTCCCTGTTGCTCAGAAGGGAAGGGGGGAGAGGAGCAGAGCATTAGTAATTGGGGACTCTATAGTCAGGGGCACAGATAGGAGATTTTGTGGGAGCGTGAGAGACTCACGTTTGGTATGTTGCCTCCCAGGTGCAAGGGTACGTGATGTCTCGGATCGTGTTTTCCGGGTCCTTAGGGGGGAGGGGGAGCAGCCCCAAGTCGTGGTCCACATTGGCACCAACGACATAGGTAGGAAAGGGGACAAGGATGTCAGGCAGGCTTTCAGGGAGCTAGGATGGAAGCTCAGAACTAGAACAAACAGAGTTGTTATCTCTGGGTTGTTGCCCGTGCCACGTGATAGAGAGATGAGGAATAGGGAGAGAGAGCATTTAAACACGTGGCTACAGGGATGGTGCAGGCGGGAGGGTTTCAGATTTTTGGATAACTGGGGCTCTTTCTGGGGAAGGTGGGACCTCTACAGACAGGATGGTCTACATCTGAACCTGAGGGGCACAAATATCCTGGGGGGGAGATTTGTTAGTGCTCTTTGGGGGGGTTTAAACTAATGCAGCAGGGGCATGGGAACCTGGATTGTAGTTTTAGGGTAAGGGGGAATGAGAGTATAGAGGTCAGGAGCACAGATTTGACGTCGCAGGAGGGGGCCAGCGTTCAGGTAGGTGGTTTGAAGTGTGTCTACTTCAATGCCAGGAGTATACGAAACAAGGTAGGGGAACTGGCAGCGTGGGTTGGTACCTGGGACTTCGATGTTGTGGCCATTTCGGAGACATGGATAGAGCAGGGACAGGAATGGATGTTGCAGGTTCCGGGGTTTAGGTGTTTTAGTAAGCTCAGAGAAGGAGGCAAAAGAGGGGGAGGTGTGGCGCTGCTAGTCAAGAGCAGTATTACGGTGGCGGAGAGGATGCTAGATGGGGACTCTTCTTCCGAGGTAGTATTGGCTGAAGTTAGAAACCGGAAAGGAGAGGTCACCCTGTTGGGAGTTTTTTATAGGCCTCCTAATAGTTATAGGGATGTAGAGGAAAGGATGGCGAAGATGATTCTGGATATGAGCGAAAGTAACAGGGTAGTTATTATGGGAGACTTTAACTTTCCAAATATTGACTGGAAAAGATATAGTTCGAGTACAATAGATGGGTCGTTTTTTGTACAGTGTGTGCAGGAGGGTTTCCTGAAACAATATGTTGACAGGCCAACAAGAGGCGAGGCCACGTTGGATTTGGTTTTGGGTAATGAACCAGGCCAGGTGTTGGATTTGGAGGTAGGAGAGCACTTTGGGGACAGTGACCACAATTCGGTGACGTTTACGTTAATGATGGAAAGGGATAAGTATACACCGCAGGGCAAGAGTTATAGCTGGGGGAAGGGCAATTATGATGCCATTAGACGTGACTTGGGGGGGATAAGGTGGAGAAGTAGGCTGCAAGTGTTGGGCACACTGGATAAGTGGGGCTTGTTCAAGGATCAGCTACTGCGTGTTCTTGATAAGTATGTACCGGTCAGACAGGGAGGAAGGCGTCGAGCGAGGGAACTGTGGTTTACCAAGGAAGTGGAATCTCTTGTTAAGAGGAAGAAGAAGGCCTATGTGAAGATGAAGTGTGAAGTTTCGGTTGGGGCGATGGATAGTTACAAGGTAGCGAGAAAGGATCTAAAGAGAGAGCTAAGACGAGCAAGGAGGGGACATGAGAAGTATTTGGCAGGAAGGATCAAGGAAAACCCAAAAGCTTTCTATAGGTATGTCAGGAATAAGCGAATGACTAGGGAAAGAGTAGGACCAGTCAAGGACAGGGATGGGAAATTGTGTGTGGAGTCTGAAGAGATAGGCGAGATACTAAATGAATATTTTTCGTCAGTATTCACTCAGGAAAAAGATAATATTGTGGAGGAGAATGCTGAGCCCCAGGCTAATAGAATAGATGGCATTGAGGTACGTAGGGAAGAGGTGTTGGCAATTCTGGACAGGCTGAAAATAGATAAGTCCCCGGGACCTGATGGGATTTATCCTAGGATTCTATGGGAGGCCAGGGAAGAGATTGCTGGACCTTTGGCTTTGATTTTTATGTCATCATTGGCTACAGGAATAGTGCCAGAGGACTGGAGGACAGCAAATGTGGTCCCTTTGTTCAAAAAGGGGAGCAGAGACAACCCTGGCAACTATAGACCGGTGAGCCTCACGTCTGTAGTGGGTAAAGTCTTGGAGGGGATTATAAGGGACAAGATTTATAATCATCTAGATAGGAATAATATGATCAGGGATAGTCAGCATGGCTTTGTGAAGGGTAGGTCATGCCTCACAAACCTTATTGAGTTCTTTGAGAAGGTGACTGAACAGGTAGACGAGGGTAGAGCAGTTGATGTGGTGTATATGGATTTCAGCAAAGCGTTTGATAAGGTTCCCCACGGTAGGCTATTGCAAAAAATACGGAGGCTGGGGATTGAGGGTGATTTAGAGATGTGGATCAGAAATTGGCTAGCTGAAAGAAGACAGAGGGTGGTGGTTGATGGGAAATGTTCAGAATGGAGTACAGTCACAAGTGGAGTACCACAAGGATCTGTTCTGGGGCCGTTGCTGTTTGTCATTTTTATCAATGACCTAGAGGAAGGCGCAGAAGGGTGGGTGAGTAAATTTGCAGACGATACTAAAGTCGGTGGTGTTGTCGATAGTGTGGAAGGATGTAGCAGGTTACAGAGGGATATAGATAAGCTGCAGAGCTGGGCTGAGAGGTGGCAAATGGAGTTTAATGTAGAGAAGTGTGAGGTGATTCACTTTGGAAGGAATAACAGGAATGCGGAATATTTGGCTAATGGTAAAGTTCTTGAAAGTGTGGATGAGCAGAGGGATCTAGGTGTCCATGTACATAGATCCCTGAAAGTTGCCACCCAGGTTGATAGGGTTGTGAAGAAGGCCTATGGAGGGTTGGCCTTTATTGGTAGAGGGATTGAGTTCCGGAGTCGGGAGGTCATGTTGCAGCTGTACAGAACTCTGGTCCGGCCACATTTGGAGTATTGCGTACAGTT
This sequence comes from Scyliorhinus torazame, assembly GCF_047496885.1. Taxonomy (NCBI): domain Eukaryota; kingdom Metazoa; phylum Chordata; class Chondrichthyes; order Carcharhiniformes; family Scyliorhinidae; genus Scyliorhinus; species Scyliorhinus torazame. The sequence continues at coordinate 144,284,051 of NC_092709.1, read as the reverse complement.
CTGGTCACCGCATTATAGGAAGGACGTGGAGGCTTTGGAGCGGGTGCAGAGGAGATTTACCAGGATGTTGCCTGGTATGGAGGGAAAATCTTATGAGGAAAGGCTGACGGACTTGAGGTTGTTTTCGTTGGAGAGAAGAAGGTTAAGAGGAGACTTAATAGAGGCATACAAAATGATCAGGGGGTTGGATAGGGTGGACAGTGAGAGCCTTCTCCCGCGGATGGATATGGCTGGCACGAGGGGACATAACTTTAAACTGAGGGGTAATAGATATAGGACAGAGGTCAGAGGTAGGTTCTTTACGCAAAGAGTAGTGAGGCCGTGGAATGCCCTACCTGCTACAGTAGTGAACTCGCCAACATTGAGGGCATTTAAAAGTTTATTGGATAAACATATGGATGATAATGGCATAGTGTAGGTTAGATGGCTTTTGTTTTGGTGCAACATCGTGGGCCGAAGGGCCTGTACTGCGCTGTATTGTTCTATGTTCTATGTTTCTACCATTTCATAAAGGCCCGCAACCTCCCGTACTCCGTCGAGGAGGTCCGAACAGTCACCAGGAACTGCCAAATCTGCGCAAAATGCAAACCCCATTTTTTCAGGCCAGATAGAGCGCACCTGATAAAGGCTTCCCGTCCCTTTGAACGCCACAGTTTGGACTTCAAAGGCCCCCTCCCCTCCACCGATCGCAACACGTACTTTCTTAACGTCGTTGACGAATACTCCTGTTTCCCCTTCGCCATCCCCTGCCCCGACATGACCGCGGCCACGGTCATTAAAGCCCTATGCACCATTTTTACCCTGTTCGGTTTCCCCGCCTACATCCATAGCGAATGAGGCTATGACAGGTGAGGACCTTGAGAGGATTGATATCACCAAGGAGGTAGTGATGGGCAAGCTAATGGGGCTAAAGGTAGACAAGTCTCCTGGACCTGATGGAATGCATCACAGAGTGCTAAAAGAGATGGCTAGGGAAATTGCAAATGCACTAGTGATAATTTACCAAAATTCACTAGACTCTGGGGTGGTCCCGGCGGATTGGAAATGAGTAAACGTGACACCACTATTTAAAAAAGGAGGTAGGCAGAAAGCGGGTAATTATAGGCTAGTGAGCTTAACTTCGGTAGTAGGGAAGATGCTGGAATCTATCATCAAGGAAGAAATAGCGAGGCATCTGGATGGAAATTGTCCCATTGGGCAGACGCAGCATGGGTTCATAAAGGGCAGGTCGTGCCTAACTAATTTAGTGGAATTTTTTGAGGACATTAACAGTGCGGTAGATAACGGGGAGCCAATGGATGTGGCATATCTGGATTTCCAGAAAGCCTTTGACAAGGTGCCACACAAAAGATTGTTGCATAAGATAAAGATGCATGGCATTAAGGGGAAAGTAGTAGCATGGATAGAGGATTGGTTAATTAATAGAAAGCAAAGAGTGGGGATTAATGGGTGTTTCTCTGGTTGGCAATCAGTAGCTAGTGGTGTCCCTCAGGGATCAGTGTTGGGCCCACAACTGTTCACAATTTACATAGATGATTTGGAGTTGGGGACCAAGGGCAATGTGTCCAAGTTTGCAGACGACACTAAGATAAGTGGTAAAGCAAAAAGTGCAGAGGATACTGGAAGTCTGCAGAGGGATTTGGATAGGTTAAGTGAATGGGCTAGGGTCTGGCAGATGGAATACAATGTTGACAAATGTGAGGTTATCCATTTTGGTAGGAATAACAGCAAGAGGGATTATTATTTAAATGATAAAATATTAAAACATGCTGCTGTGCAGAGAGACTTGGGTGTCCTAGTGCATGAGTCGCAGAAAGTTGGTTTTCAGGTGCAACAGGTGATTAAGAAGGCAAATGGAATTTTGTCCTTCATTGCTAGAGGGATGGAGTTTAAGACTAGGGAGGTTCTGCTGCAATTGTATAAGGTGTTAGTGAGGCCACACCTGGAGTATTGTGTTCAGTTTTGGTCTCCTTACTTGAGAAAGGACGTACTGGCACTGGAGGGTGTGCAGAGGAGATTCACTAGGTTAATCCCAGAGCTGAAGGGGTTGGATTACGAGGAGAGGTTGAGTAGACTGGGACTGTACTCGTTGGAATTTAGAAGGATGAGGGGGGATCTTATAGAAACATATAAGATTATGAAGGGAATAGATAGGATAGATGCGGGCAGGTTGTTTCCACTGGCGGGTGAAAGCAGAACTAGGGGGCATAGCCTCAAAATAAGGGGAAGTAGATTTAGGACTGAGTTTAGGAGAAACTTCTTCACCCAAAGGGTTGTGAATCTATGGAATTCCTTGCCCAGTGAAGCAGTAGAGGCTCCTTTTAAGATAAAGATAAATAGTTTTTTGAAGAATAAAGGGATTAAGGGTTATGGTGTTCGGGCCGGAAAGTGGAGCTGAGTCCACAAAAGATCAGCCATGATCTCACTGAATGGTGGAGCAGGCTCGAGGGGCCAGATGGCCTACTCCTGCTCCTAGTTCTTATGTTCTTATGATAGGGGGTCCTCCTTCATGAGTGACGAGCTGTGTCAATTCCTGCTCAGTAAGGGCATAGCCTCGAGCAGGATGACCAGCTACAACCCCCGGGGGAACGGGCAGGTAGAGAGGGAGAATGGAACGGTCTGGAAGACCGTCCTACTGGCCCTACGGTCTAGGAGTCTCCCAACTTCCCGCTGGTAGGAAGTACTCCTGGATGCCCTTCATTCTATCCGGTCCCTGCTGTGTACCACCACTAACCAAACGCCTCACGAGCGCCTCCTTGTCTTCCCTAGGAAGTCCGCTTCTGGAACGTCACTCCCGACCTGGCTGGCAGCCCCGGGATCCATCCTGCTCCGGAAACATGTGCAGGCGCACAAATCAGACCCACTGGTGGAGAAGGTACATCTACTCCACGCAAACCCGCAGTACGCCTACGTGGCGTACCCAGACGGCCAACAGGATACGGTCTATCTGCGGGACCTGGCGCCCGCCGGAGCTCCCCACACCCCCCCCAACACCAATCACCTCCCCCTCACTCCCGCCGGTGCACCCCACAGCCACCCCCTTCCCGGGGGATCGGTTCTCCTCCCAGGCCCGTCCAGGAGTAAGGAAACTGAGGGGGACAGTGCGATGCTCCCAGAGTCGACCGGACCCGAGCCAGCACCACCACCCGGACTGAGACGATCGGAAAGGGCGACCAGAGCACCATTTCGACTCATCGAATCGACTTAAGTTGTATATAATTCAGTGGCCCAGTAAAGCGGCATTGTTGTAAATAGTTAACGCTGCAAATCGGGTAAAATGTGAATAATTCAGTGGCCCAGTAAAAGCGGCATGATTGTATATAGTTCAATGGTTAAGGTACGACCCTGTAAACCCCTACCACCATGCCACCCACCACCCCGCCGGGTTCCTTTTTAACAAGGGGAGAATGTGGTGGTAAGTATTAGGGGTAATACGGTACACCATGAATGCCGAGGAGCTATTGGAGGACAGATGCTGGGTCCCGATTGGATCTGCCGCCTACTGGGCTCCACCCAGATAGGCGGGGTATAAGAACCCCGTTTACTCCCCGCAGCTGCATTCTGTGACTGAGCTGCTGGGGAACAAGTCTGAACAAGTCTGCTCAATAAAGCCTCAATTGAAGTTCTTTACGTCTCGCCTCGTGTGTGATCGATGGTGCTACATTCAGCACTCAGCTGAAATGGCCCTGCTGAGTTTGTGTTTCTCATGAGGAATAAAGCACCCCCCTCACCTACAATGAAAATTAAATGTCAGAAATGGACCTTGCATTTCCAGTTCTGGATCCCACCTCCCATTTAGGGAGCTCCATGGAGTCTCCATGGCCCAGTGAAACCCCAGGCCAAAATATTTTTTTAAATTTTAGAGTACCCAATTTTTTCCCAATTAAGGGACAATTTAGCGTGGCCAATGCACCTAACATGCACATCTTTTTCGGTTGTGGGAATGAGACCCATGCAGACACGGGGAGAATGTGCAAACTCCATACGGACAGTGACCCGGGGCCGGGATCGAACTGGGGTCCTCAGGGCTATGAGGCAGCAGTGCTAACCACTGTGCCAGGGTGCCGCCCTAAAATATTTGTTTGCCATGCCTGCCATTTCCTTATTCTCTATTAGCCCAGTCTCTATGAGACCCACATTTAGCTCTGCTAATCTCAATATTTTTACATAAGGTGGGCTTTTTATCAGTTTTGCAAATTATTTTAAACATTTGGTGGTTGTAAAGCATAAGATAGGATTGCATCCAGCAGGTAGAGAACCATAAAAGACAAAGGGTGTAAGACAGACACCCTGGGCGGGATTCTCCGCAATCGGCACGATGTCCGCCGACCGGCGGCAGTAACGGCGCAAATCAGTCTGGCATCGCACTGCCCCAAAGGTGTGGAATTCTCCACATCTTGAGGGGCCGAGTCCTCACCTTGAGGGGCTAGGCCCGCGCCGGAGTGATTTCCGCCCCGCCGGCTGGCAGGAAAGGCCTTTGGCGCCCCGCCAGCTGGCGCGGAAATTACTTTGCCATGCAATGCATGCGCGGGAGCGTCAGCGGCCGTTCAAGGCATCCCCACGCATGCGCAATGGAGGGGGTCTCTTCCGCCTCCGCCATAGTGAAGGCCATGGTGAAGGCGGAAGGAAAAGAGTGCCCCCATGGCACAGGCCTGCCCGCCGATCGGTGGGCCCCGATCGTGGGCCAGGCCACCATGGGGGCACCCCTCGGGGCCAGATCGCCCCGTGCCCCCAGAGCCCGCCCGCGCCACCTTGTCCCGCCGTTCGAAAGGTGGTTCAATCCATGCCGGCTGGCGTGGGTTGACAGCGGCGGGACTTCGGCCCATCGCGGACTGGAGAATCGCCAGGGGTGGGCCCGCCGACCGGCGCGATTTCCGCCGACCGGCACGATTCCCGCCCCACCGTATCTCTGGTGGCGGAGAATTCGGGACACGGCGGGGGCGGGATTCACGCCAGCCCCCGGCGATTCTCCGACCCGGTGGGGGGTCGGAGAATCGCGTCCCATGCTTTCACTTTGCAAGAGAGATAATTTGCTTCCTACTAAAATCTGTGGTCTCAACAGGCTTAGAGAAGTTAAATTTACAAGTATTAAATTTCCATACAGTAATTTTTGGATATAGTGTTGAGTTGCACTTTGTACAGTTTGTTCGGATCTTTAAGATGAATGTTTTGTCAATAATAATTGAAATCAAACAACATTTTACAGTCACCAGTTGTTTGAATCTATTGGTCTACAAATCTATAGTCATATGACCATATATCATTCCATGGGTGGTGCTGTTCTTCAGTCCCACATTAACCCTTGCTCTGTCGAGCACCACAATGTCTTGCAGGCAAAGACACCCAACTTTCTTCTTAAAAGAAAACTTTTCTCACTTCTAACAGAGCTATCTACAATACAACCTTTACCGTGTATCCCTTCTCCCCCAACCTTGAGTCTCTGACTTTATAAATTCAGACGATTTGAGGCTTGACCGTTCTACATTTCAATTGGTCACGTTTGGAGGAACAGTTGTAGTACTCGGTTTCTGGCAATTGGTTGTCTCCATTTGATTCACTCTTTGCGCTCCTTCGAATTGTAATTCTCGTTATTGACAAGCCATTTGCTTTTTTCAGGCACTGTGGATTTATCCCATTCCTTCCAAAGGGAATGTTCATATCATTCATTTCCAGAGTAGACTTAAATTTTCCACCATGTTCTTGCTGGACATTGATGTTTTTTGTAGTTTTACTCACCCATCTTGTGAACTGACCAGGCTCCTTCCCTATGCGTCACTCCGGGCTTCTTTTTTGTAGCTTTGCTCACCCATCTTGTGATCTGGCCAAGTTCCTACACTCTGTGTCACGCGGGGTATTGCATTGGACTGCCACTCACTCTGGTAGGTTCCTCAACTTCCAAGCTGGTAGTAAGCGTCTTCAAATGTTTCTTTAGTTTTTCCTCTTCGTCACACGTCAGGCTTCAACTGCTTCGTCTTTCATTTCTTGGTATTCTGCTTTGGGTTAATTGTTTCAATGCCACCTTTCATACCATATCTCCATGTTGTTTTATGGATTTGTCTCACTGATGAGATCTTGAGACTCATACGTTTAAACTTGAACCGTTTTTGTTAATCTTCAGCTCTGTACAGTTACGGTCATGCATGGTGCGATGTCTCCATGCAGACTCCTTTTAGACTGTTTTACAATTCTATTAACACGTGACTCTATGTATCACACCATGGATAGTGTTATTCTCTATCCCCATGTTAACACTAGCTCTGACGAGCACCTTTACATTACAATGGCATGCAGGTACACACAATGTAACACATCCAGCATATAAATAGCAATTTAAATTTTCATCATGCCCTAAAATAGACATAATTCTGCGGCATGCTGTGTTGATGCACGAGAGGTTTGGGAATCTTGTGCCTCATCAAAATAAATGTCAGAAACTTAAAAACTGGGAGTGATGCAAAGCAAGATGTTGACTCACTCTTGCCCATTTTATTACTCTTGCGAAGTCTGGGAAAGAAATCCATATTTGTTAGTAAGAGATTGCTTAAGAAAAGGTCTTATAAATCTCTATTCCATCCTAGGTTCAGCCCAAAATAAAATCGTAGAATTTACAGTGCAGAAGGAGGCCATTCGGCACATCGCGTCTGCACAGGCCCTTACAAAGAGCACCCTATCTAAGCCCATAACCTCCACCCTATCCCCGTAGCCCATTCTAACCTTTTTTTTAACGCTAAGGGTAATTTAGCATAGCCAATCCACCAACCGGCACATCCCCGGACGGTGGGAGGAAACCGGAGCACCCGGAGGAAACCCACGCAGACACAGGGAGAACGCGCAGACTCTGCACACACCATGCAACGTGTGTTTAAAATCTAGCGGAAGGTGGTGACACCATGGGACTAAAATTTCTCTGGGTAGAAGATTCCCAATCATTCATTGCAACTTTGGCAAAAAGCAAAATTGAAATCATAGGAAAACAGCTTAAATGGCTTTTTACCATAAGGGGCCTTTAGAGGAACCCAAGTACTTCCAGAAATGTTTTTGATGACATTTCCCAGGGGTTGAGCCGAGGCCATATAGTCTTAACTGCTTCCCCCAGTGACTCCACCAAACATACTGGATTACATTATAAATATGTATGAAATATATACCGAGTTCTTCCTACCTCCAAGAATCTGTTACCAGGGAGGATAAATATTGCATGTAAATGCCACATTTGCATGGAAAATTATTTTTGTCCTCAAGACTGCATGTGAGGCTCCCTGCTCATGGTACTGAGAGAGATCCCTCAAGTCAACTGCATATAGCCAGCCTTCCAGTCACATGCTTTAAATGATCTATAGGGACTTCGGGTGGCGGCCATGGTGTGAGTGGTTGCACATTTGGCAGCTCCCGTTCGTGGAGGTTTTGATGGTCCTTTTCCCTGATTAATGGGCGGATGTTTTGACGAAAAAAGGTGCAGGAGTGGTGGAGGAAGAGTATATTCTACCAGTGGATGGATTCGTGGACCAGAAGTGGTTTAGGCGAAAGGAGCAGTTGGAGCAAAATACTTTCCCTGTGACACAGAGAAAGATGACGGTGGTCAAGGGGTCAGCCCTACCATCTCAATGGTCGAAGGAGCACCTGGTGGACTTCTTGAATGAGAAGTTCAGCCAGCGAGAAAAGAAGCTCTGGAAGACCTGCCAAAGGTGGTAGACCCGCTGAAGGCGGGGATCGATTGTGTAGAGCTGAGGTTGGCGATCCAAAGTCAGACGATCCAGAAGGAGGAGGAGACGGTGGGGGAGCATGAGGAGCAGCTCACTTCGTTGGCGGCCGAAATTGGGATATTGAGGTATACCCAGAAGCGGCTCAAAGAGAAAGTGGAAGATCTGGAGAACCACTCCCAGAGACAGAATTTGAGGAGTGTGGGGTTGCCAGAGAGCATTGAGGGAGTGGACGCCGGCTCTTATGTAGCCAAAATTCTGGAGACGTTGCTGGGAGGGGGCCTTCGAACGGCCCCTGGAGGTAGATCACCAGACAGGAATGTTCCCTTCCAGTCGGGGAACACTTCAGCAGTCAAGGGCATTCAGTCTCTGATCTTCGGCTAAGCGTTACCTAAGTCGGCCTTCAGGAGGCGCGACAACGCAGAATCACCGAGCAGAAACCGATAGCTAGATAGGTTCCGCACACACGAGTAGGGCCTCAACTGGGACTTTGGATTCATGTCGCATTACATTTACCCCCCATCATCTGGCCTGGGCTTGCGAAATCCTACCAACTGTCCTGGCTTGAGACAATTCACACCTCTTTACCCTGTGATTATCCCTCTCTCCAGTCATACATTCTGGACCTGTAAAGACTTCATCACCTGCAAAGACTCGCATTCAAAGTATCATCTTGCATCATTGACTTTGCCTATATATGTGTTTGTGCAACCCACCTTTTCACTCACCTGATGAAGGAGCTGCACTCCGAAAGCTAGTGATTCCAAAAAACCTGTTGGACTTTAACCTGGTGTTGTAAGACTTCTTATTATAGTACAGAGAAGGAGGTGCTGGAGGTATTAAAGAGGATCAGGATAGATAAATCCCCGGGACCTGATGAAATGTATCCCAGGACGGTGTGGGAGGCTTGGGAGGAAATTGCCGGCCCCCTAGCTGAGATATTTGAATCATCGACAGCCACAGGAGAAGTGCCTAAAGATTGGATGGGAGCAAATGTTGTGCCCTTGTTTAAGAAGGGCTGTAGGTATGTGGGAACTACAGACCTGCGAGCCTTGCTTCTGTAGTGGTTAAGTTGTTAGAAGGTATTCTGAGGGGCAGGATCTACAGGCATTTAGACAGGCATGGGCTAATTAGGGAAAGTCAGCATGGCTTTGTAAGGAGAAAGTCATGTCTCATGAATTTGATTGAGCTTTTTGAAGTGGTAACCAAGGTAGATGGGGGCAGTGTGGTCGACGTTGTCTACATGGACTTTAGCAAGGCCTTTGACAAGGTACCGCATGGTAGGTTGTTGCAAAAGGTTAAATCTCAAGGAATCCAGGGTGAGGTGGACGATTGGATATAAAAATGATTTAGAGGAGAATGTAGGAGGGTAGTTGGGAGGGTTGTTTTTCAAATTGGAGGCCTGTGACCAGCGTTGTGTCTGAGGGATCGGTGCTGGATCCATTGTTATTTATTTGATATATATATATACATATATATATAAATGATTTGGATGAGAATGTAGGAGGCATGGTTAGTAAGTTTGAAGATAGCACCAAGATTGGTGGCATAGTGGATAGTGAAGAAGGTTATATAATATTGCAACAGGATCTTGACCAATTGAATCAAAGAGGGCCGTGAATGACAGATGGAGTTTAATTTGGATAAATGTGAGGTGATGCATTTTGGTAGATCAAATCAGGGCAGGACCTACCTCAGTTAATGGTAGGGGAATTGGGGAGAGTTACAGAACAGAGATCTAGGAGTACAGGTTCATAGCTCCCTTGAAGACGGAGTCACAGGTGGACAGGGTGGTGAAGAAGGCATTCAGCCTCTTAGGTTTTATTGGTCAGAATATTGAATACAGGAGTTGAGATGTCATGTTGAAGTTGTACAAGACGTTGGTGAGCCCACAAATGGAATACAGTGTTCAGTTCTGGTCACCCTATTATAGGAAGGATATTGTTAAACTATAAAGAGTGCAGAAGAGATTTACGAGGATGCTACCAGGACTTGATGGTCTGAGTTACAAGGAGAGGCTGGATAGGCTGGGACTTTTTCCCTGCAGCGTAGGAGGCTTAGAACAAAGAAAAGCACAGCACAGGAACAGGCCCTTCGGCCCTCCAAGCCTGCGCCGACCATGCTGCCCGTCTAAACTAAAGTCTTCTACAATTCCGGGGCCCGTATCCCTCTATTCCCATCCTTTTCACGTATTTGACAATTAAACATCACTATCATCCCTGCTTCTACCACCTCCTCCGGCAGCGAGTTCCAGGCACCCACTACCCTCTGTGTAAAAAACTTATGTCGTACATCTCTAAACCTTGCCCCTCGCATCTTAAACCTATGCCCCCTGGTAATTGACCCCTCTACTCTGGGAAAAAGTCTCTGACTATCCACTCTGTCTCTGCCCCTCATAATTTTGTAGATCTCTATCAGGTCGCCCCTCAACCTTTTTCGTTCTAGTGAGAACAAACCAAGTTTATTCAACCTCTCCTCATAGCTAATGCCCTCCATACCAGGCAACATCCTGGTAAATCTCTTCTGCACCCTCTCTAAAGCCTCCACATCCTTCTGGTAGTGTGGCGAACAGAATTGAACACTACTCCACTTAAGGGTGATTTTATAGAGGTCTATAAAATCATTTCATTTTCATTTTCATATTTTCATTTTCATTTCAAAATAATGAGGAGCATAGATAAGGTAGATAGTCGACATATTTTCCCAAGGGTAGAGAAGTCTAGAACTAGAGGGCATAGGTTTAAAGTGAGAGGGGGGAGATACAAAAGAGACCAGAAGGGAAATTTCTTCACACAGAGGGTGGTGAGTATCCAGAACGGGCAGCCAGAGGCAGTGGCAGGTACGATATTGTCCTTTAAAAAGCAGTTAGACAGTTACGTGGTCAGGGTGAGTATAGAGAGATATGGACTAAATGTGGGCAAGTGGGATGAGCTTAGTGATAGAAACTGGGCAGCACAGACAAGCTAGGCCGAAGGGCCTGCTTCCATGCTATAAACATCTATGACTCCATGACCTGGGGCCCCTGCTGGTGAGGGCATTGAATGAGGCAAAGGAGAAAGTGAGACCCACCCACGATGTTGCAGCCCTTAATTTCCTTAATTTTAAAGAGGGATAAGGACCCAGAGCAGTGTGGGTCCTACCATCCAATTTCATTGCTGAATGTGGATACCAAGTTGTTGGCCAAGTACTTGGCCTAACAGATTGAGGACTATGTGCCAGAGGTGAAAGGGGAAGATCAGACAGGGTCTGTAATGGAGAGGCACCTGTCGACCAATATTAGGTGTTTGTTAAACATTATAATGATGCCCCCAGAGGGACCAAATGTGGAGGTAGCGGTCGCTATGGACGCGGAGAAGGTCTTTTTTTTTCAACATTTTTTTTTTCAACATTTTTTTAAAATTTAGAGTACCCAATTATTATTTTTCCAATTAAGGGGCAATTTAGTATGGCCAATCCACCTAACCTGCACGTCTTCGGGTTGTGGGGTTAAACCCACGAATACATGGGGAGAATATGCAAACTCAACACGGACAGTGACCCAGGGCTAGGATTCGAACCCGGGTCCACAGCGCCGCCACATGCCACCTCGTGGAGAAGGTCTTTAAGCGGCTGGAATGGGATTACTTGTGGGAGGTGCTGGGGCGGTTTGGTTTTGGCAGGGGTTTGTGAATTTGGACCGGCTGTTGTACCGGGTGCCAACAGCGAGTGTGCGGCCGAATCGGGTGAGCTCGGAGTATTTTAGGTTGCACCATGGGATGAGGCAGGGATGTCCACTCTCCCCATTGCTCTTTGCCTTGGCGATAGAGCCATTGGCAATGGTACTTTGAGCGTCAAGGGGTTGGCAGGAAATAGTACGGAGGGGGTGGAGCATAGGCTCTTGCTGTATGCGGACGATCTATTGCTCCATATATCGAACCCACTGGAGGGTATTATGGCCACACTGGAGGAATTTGGTCGGTTTTCGGGGTACAAATTGAACATGGGGAAGAGTGAGGTTTTCCCAATCCAAGCGAAGGGCAGGAGAGGAGGTTGGGTGAGTTGCCGTTTAAGGTGGTGGGGCCGAGTTTCAGGTATCTGGGCATTCAGGTGGCGCGGGGGTGGGAGTAGTTGCACAAGTTGAATCTGTCCCGGCTGGTGGAGCGAACAAAGGGGGATTTCAAAACTGGGACATGCTCCCCCTGTCATTGGTGGGGTGGGTGGAGTCTGTGAAGATGACGGTCCTCCCGAGGTTCTTATTTGTGTTCCAGAACCTCCGGATCTTTATTGCAAAGGCTTTTTTTAGGAGGGTTAATGCCCTGATTTCGGGTTTGTTTGGGCGGGTAAATCCCACGAATAAAGGAGGTGCTGCTAGAGTGGGGACGAGCTGGCTTTGCCAAACTTGATGAATTATTACTGGGCAGCAAATATAGCCATGGTCAGGAAGTGGGTAGTGGGGGAGGGGAAGGTATGGCAGCGGATGGAGGCAGCCTCTTGTAAGGACTCGCGCTTTGTGGCACTGTTGACGGCAATCTGCTGTTCTCGACGGCCAGGTACTCCACAAGCCTGGTGGTGGTGGCATCCCTGAGATTGTGGGGACCATGGGGTCAGCACCTGAGGCTGGAGGGGGCCTCGGGTTTGGGCACCGGTATGCAGGAATCATAGGTTTGCTCCGGGTGGGCTCGACACGGGGTTCCGGGGGTGGCGACGGGTGGGGATTGAGCAGTTTGGGGACCTATTCGTTGGGGGCAGCTTCCCGAGCTTGGAGGGGTTGGTGGAAGAATACAAGCTGCCCAGCAGGTGTATTTGCAGGTGAGGGATTATGTTAGGAAGCAGGTACTGTCTTTTCCCGGCCTACTGCACCCAGGGTTGCAAGACTAGGTGGTGTCGAAAACAGGGGTGGGTGAAGGTAGAGTGTCGGAGCTAATGGATTAGGAGTGTGCCCCGATAGGAGAGGTCACACCTAAGTGGGAAGAACAGCTGGGGAGGGAGTTGGGAGGCTGGGTTATGGGAGGAGGCTTTGAGGAGACTAAAGGCACCCTCTTCGTGTGTGAGGCTTAGCCTTATTCAGTTCAAGGTAGTCCACAAGGCACAAAAGATGGTAGCCGGGATGAGTAGGCTTTTTGAGGGGGTAGAGAATAGGTGGGCCCGCAAACCATGTCCACATGTTTTGGGCCTGTCCGAGCTGGAGGAATTATGGCAAGGGTTTGCTGATGTTATGTCTGAGGTGTTGAGAGTGAAGGTAGTCCAAGTTCAGAAGTGGCAATTTTTGGAGTGTCGGAAGACCCGGGAGTTCAGGAGGTGAGGGAGGCTGATGTGCTGGCCTTTGCCTCCCTGGTAGCCCGGAAGCGGATCTTATTGGAATGGAGGGACACAGGGCCGCCAAAACCCTGTTTGAAACTAAGTTGGGTGTTTTGGAACTAAGTTGAAGCTGTGGGATCCTGAGGGGTTGTTGTTATTGTCTAAGCTGAGCTTTGGTTGGTATGTTGTGGGCCATATATGTATATTTTCGGAGTTCTTTATAAATGTCTCTCGCTTCAACAAGCTGGGTGAACAAGCTCCTGTCAGGGCAGGTGATTATGCCCAAAATTCCAATATAAACTATCAGTCATTGAGGTTCAACGTCAGTAGTTCAAAGTCAGAAAATTACCCTTTAGTGTGGTCAAAAGAGTCCACTTAACACATTTGGTAAAATAATTTGACATTACAGGTAGGTGTGGACACAGTCAATGACTTATGAAATGAAAATGAAACTTATTAACATATTTGGAATTCTTTAATGTTACTAAGTTAAACATTCAAGTGGATTCCCAGTATAACCACAGAAATTAATCCTTCTGGAGAAGGAAGTCCTTTCAATTTAAATACACCATCATTCTATGTCCTCTTATTTTACAATTGTTTATTCATCTACCCTTGGGAAAAGTACACAAATTAAATAATTTCCTGGCAGCTTGATATACATGCATTATATTGGATTTTGATTGTCTGATCCCCTAATCTCACTGGCATACAAGGCAAATCATTGACCAAGTGGCTTTCAATGAGGGAATATGGATTAGTCTTCTCCTTGGTACATAAAGTAAATCCAGGGGTTGCAGAATAATTGACTAAATATTAGTCTCAGTTTACCAAATGTTTAAATTGTTACACCATTCACTTTGCAGCTCAACATATTGATCAGAAATTGAATTATAGCTGAATTTTAATTCATTTTAAAGAAATTTAAAAATGCATTATCCCTATAATAATAATAATCGCTTATTGTCATAAGTAGGCTTCAATGAAGTTACTGTGAAAAGCCTAGTCACTACATTCCGGCGCCTGATCAGGGAGGTAGGTACGGGAATTGAACCTGCACTGCTGGCCTTGTTCTGCATTACAAGACAGCTATTTAGCCCACTGTGCTAAACCAGCCCCTGGTTCAACATAACATATAACATATATCTAAAACATATTTCAGATGTTTTATTCACATTGTGGTTTTAGAGGTTACTTATTTCTTGGAAGATGAGCTACTAAGAAATCACAAAGGCTTTACCCACCCAGAATTAATTGTGGCCAATACGTTAGTCTCTTCATCAGGGGGTAAATGATCACCAGTCCCAGCGATGCAGCTCCAAGCACAATGCTGTCAATGGAAAAAAATAGGCATCTTATATTACTTGGCAAAGTATAAGATCATGAGAGTCAACTGGATTTATGTTGGTATTTTATTAACAATTTTTAGATTGTTCTTTCCATTAACACATTCACCTTCATATTAAATTTTTCTGGGGCTGTATGCAGCATTTCTCCAGGCTTTCCTCCAAAGTTGTGGCAGCTCAGGGATTTGCACCGGGTATTAGGCTTAATGCATTACTGATCTTAGCTAACTTTTGAAAGTAAAGTCCAAAGTAGATAAAATTGTTCAAAGCTAAAGCACTTTACAAGTTGGTACATGAATAGTGTGGCCACCTAAAATGGTCTCCCGCAAAGAATGGGAAATGTGGTCAAGCTTTGGACAGACAAGCTGCAGTTTGTATATTTGCAAGCTGCAGCCCAGACTTTATGCAGGACCTCACACCTGCTGAAGGCCATTCAAAGGTCTTCCCGGGACAATGGGCTCCAGATAGAAACTAACAATAAGTGGCAGACTCAGCGGCGCCTGCTTGCCTTATTTGGGAAGGCCTACGTGCCCTGGACACTAATGGCCGTGGCCGACCTGGACCCACTCAGCCATCAAGGTGCCTGCCCCTAATTGGCCAGGAGCGATTAGGGTGATCAAGACCCTATCGATCCATTGGAGCCTCACCTGGGACCACCCAAAAGGGCGCAAAAGATCGGAGGATAACAAGAACTGCACAGCCAGCATTCGTTCTCTTTTGGACCAGCTCTTGCGCCTGACATCCGTCTGCAGCACAGCTACTGACACCAGCCAAGTTCAAGGGCCCGCGACATCCATCGAAGGACGATAATCGAGCACAGACAACCTACCAGAACTCCAGCCGCCAGAAGTTAGAAAATAGTTAAGGCCATATCTACTCTATATCGGCCGGTCATCTGGAAGTTAAGTCAAGGTCGTTTAAGTGTGTTAGTTATAGTCTTAGTGTGCATGAACGCGCGATTACTTAAGTAAATAATCTTGTGTTTGATAAATGAACTCTGATTGAACTAAAATACTTGTGTGATTATTTGTGCACCATACGGGTTAAAACACACAGTGTATAAAAGAGCAACAATAGCAATTGCTCCTTTTTCACATGTCTTATCAAAAAGGTGCATCATATAACTTAAAATCACCCACAATGCATTCAGAAGAGAAATTGATCTATTCTCTATTCATATAGTTGTACTGTTCACGTCAATGAATCAGTTGAAGTAGATGTATAGGAGGTTCTGTTGATTACCCTGCTAGATCAGCACTTCATTCAGCAGCCTAAATATCCACCACCTTTAAATATGGCTGCAGTGCCCACAGCACAATGCACCATAAAAACTCACCAAGGCTCCGCCTGCAGCACTTTCCAAACCCACAACTTCCACCACCTAGAGGACAAAGGAATCACGTGCCTGAAATTTAAAAAACCTTCAAGTCATATACAACATGACTTGGATCGATCAGGCACGATTTAACCAAATTCGGTCCGAGTGTGATAGCGAGCGGGAAATGCCAGGAGTTTCCCGACAGCAGACACAGCGAGGCCGTCACTGGTATCCAACATTAATTAGGAACACCACGGGCTTCACACCGCAAATGACTGTCCCACTGGCTGATTTGCTGGGACCGTGCTTGGCGGTTCCCCGCTAATGAGGGGGAGCAGCACTAAACCAATCCCGCAGAGCAAACCTCCAGACAGCACGCAGCCATGCCAATGCACAGACCAGCTCCATAATTTGGGGATGCCGACCTGGCCAGACGAATGGACGCAGTGGAGTAAAGACATCCTGTTCCCCAAGGGGGGTCAGAGGGACAGCCACAGGGCAGCCAGTGCCGCCTGGAAGGCAGTGGTAGAAGCTGTTAGCTCAGTGAGTACGACAAGGGGGACCGCCACTCAGTGCTGGAAGAAGCTCATCGACCTCCTTCGGGCCACACGAGTGAGTTGGCTTTGGCCCCCTGGCACCGGTCACGCCTGCCCCCACCCCCCACCCCCCAAATGACGCCGCGCCTTTATCCACCCCAGCACAATACCACCACGTGCCCCAGCACACCCGGACATCCACCAGCACGCCCCACCCATGTCCAGCATCGATGTCCACACCTGTCCCCCGCCGTGCACCCTCCCACGATGCATGAAATGTGCAGCTCACGATGCCCCCTCTGTGTCCCTGCAGGAGAAGTTGGCCCACAACAGATGGGAGAAGGCCCAGATGGGTGCTCGATCATAGGGTCTTCACCCGCTATAAGGAACGAGAGGTCGTGGGGGTGGCCGAGGACAGATCGGTCACCAAGGTTGTTTGGCCTGCACTGCAGAGGTGAGGATCCGCCAGCCCCAACCCAGATGACTTATCTCATGTGAGTTCATGCCAGAATGATGGTTCTTCCCTTCCACATGTCCATGTCACTCTGTGCCAAAGTAGTGGACAGGCTTCTGGGGCACGTTCTGATGAGCACCACATAGTTGCAGATGCACATCTGGTGGAAGCAGCAATGACCAGGGGAGGCAGCGGATGGATGTCTGCTGGATCCAAGGACCCAGCTGAGTCCCTGTCAGATGCTGAGCCTCTGGACCAGGCTATCCCAGAGCTGATGCAGTCGATAGGGTGCGGCCAAGGGATTCAGACGGGGGATTCAACGACACTCTAGCAGGTCCATAGCTGGCGGCCCCATCGGTAGCTAGCTTCACATTGCCAGGGTCCTAGGTTCGATTTCCGCTTGGGTTGCTGTCTGTGCAGAGTCTGCACGTTCTCCCCATGTCTGCGTGGGGTTTCCTCCCACAAGTCCCGAAAGACGTACCTATTAGGTGAATTAGACATTCTGAATTCTCCTTCAGTGTACCCGAACAGGCGCCGACTGTGGCCAGCTGTTCCTCCTCCTCCACCTCCACCATGTCGCCCCGTGTTGTGCCAGGTTGTGAAGAGAGCAGCAGACCATCACATAGTGGGCGACCTTCCGTGGGGGTTTACTGCAGTGCGGAGTCAACATGTCCGCAGTCCAGAGGTCGAGGCATCGGAACCGCAATTTGAGCAGTCCGATGCACCGCTCAAAGACAGCCTGGGTGGCCACCTGGGCCTCGTTATATCGGGTCTCTACATCGGTCACCGGCTCCATTCTGGCAATATCAGCCAAGACCTAAGCGCGTACCCCTTATCCCCCAAGAGCCAACGGGTCACCCCGCGGTGCCCTTCAAAGAGGCCGGTTATCTCTGACTGCCCCAAGATGTACCTGTCGTGCACACTAGCTGGGAAGCGTGCACACATGCATGATCCTCATGTGTTGGTCTCCCCCACAAGCTGGACATTCAGGGAATGGAATATCTTTCTGTTAATGAAGGGTGCCCCAGGACCACCCGGCGAGCACAAGACAACATTTGTGCCATCTATTACCCCCTGGACCTGGGGCACCCTGAGACGGCTGAGAATCCTGATGCTGGGGCTTCTTATTGTGGCTGGTCCAGATCTTATGTAGTTGCTACCCAGGAAAACAGGGCATCCGTGACTTCACGGATGCACTTGTGGGCTGTAGGTTGGGATATGCCACACAAGTACCTGCTCAAGCCCTGGCGAGGCATGGAAGTTCAGGGCTGCGTGACTTGGACGGTGATCAGGAGCGGGTATCCCCCTCCTCCATGTGGTGCCAGGTCCAGAAGGACATGGCACAGGTGCCGCACTGTCCCCTTGTTGAGGCGGAGACTCCTGATGCACATGCTGTCCTTCACCTGTTCAAAAGACCAGCGACACCTGTACACATTGGCTGTTGCTGGCCTCCCCCTCTGGGTCCCTCCCCTACCTAATGGGCGGATGGCTCCTCAGGGTGTGGGGTGCGCCCCTGCACATGGGCCCCTGCCTCGAGGGTCCATCAACGCTACTGCCTGCTCCGGCGACTGGCCACCTGGCCTGCCACCAGCTCCGCGATGGCAGTTTCCACGGGGTCCACAATGTGATATCGGTAAGGAATTGGAGAGGGCGAGACACTGACAATCAGCTATGGCTACCAGCGCAGGACCCCCCTATCCCCCAGGAGGCCCCCACCCTCACACGTCCCTTGCCAAGCCTCAGGGTGCGATCCAACCTGCGCTGCATGCGCAACCCTGGCTGCAGCAACGTCGGGATCCCAGACACCTGCTGGGAACGTTACCCGGACTGGGCGCTGGTTCCACCCCTAGTCCACACTCCCACCCTCTGGTCCCGGGGATGTCCTCAGTGCTGTGGCCCAGCTCCTGGTGTCGGAATGTTAGCTGCTGCCTCTGTGGTGTTGATGCCTCCAGAGTTCAGGCTAAGTGTCCAGGCCTCTCAGTCTGATTGGGATGCTAGGCAGTAGCAACCGCCTGCGACATGGCACGTGTACCCACGGGATCCACTTGGGAGCTGTGAGTTTGCATTAGTAGAATTACCAATTCCCATTAGCAAGAGCCTTCAGCTGTGCAGCCAGAGCCTGCCAAGGTCAATAAGAGTTAAAGTGATCATCACCATATTACCACGGACAGAGCTCTGTTCCGGGTGTGTTCGATGGAACGGACAGGCAGCAGCTGGAGCTGCACCCGTTATGGATATACACAATTCGGGGAAGGGGGGATGGCATGCTGGGCCCGCAGGCTCTGGACCATCCACCACCTCAGCCCTGGAGCACTGCCGGAGGTTTCCCCCACCACACACCGGCCCAGCGCCTGCAGGCTGACTGCCGGTTTCCAAGATGGCTACTCACCTCCTCAGATCCCCACAGCAGCCACTCCGTCAGCTTCACATTTTTGAACAGGTGTACTAAATGGCACCTGCGTGACCGCTCAGTGGGGACGCAATTAGATCACGGGAGGCCGTTCAATATGGGGATCCTTCCCATTAAGGTACTGGAGATTGGTCTTAATTGGTGATTATTGGTTTCTCGGCACGACCCGGCGGGATCCTAATCTCACTAACGGGAGAGGGCCACTTTGATTGGAAACTGATTGGCTCCCGGCTGGCAGATCGCGGCCATAATCACTTTTCCTTTATTGTTGGTGTGAGAAAATCCTAGAACTCCTCGCCCACAGATTGTGGGAGCACTTTCACCATGCATAGTGGTTCAAGAAGGGCCGCATGTATCTTCTCAAGAGCAAATAGTAATGGACAATAAAAGCCAACTGCTCCCATTTCTAAGGAATGAATATAAATAGCTGAGAAGCATGTACAGCAATGTCCTGAGTCTGGGATGATTGCCCCCCGCATCCCCCAACAGCATAACCTGTTTCCTTTATGCTAGGTATTACTCCAGCCACTGAAATTGATCCCATACTGACTTCAGAATGTAGCCCAAAGGAGCCCTGGTAAAACTGAAATTAAAATTAAACTGAGGCCATTTGAAGCGCAAGATAAAAAAAATAATCAAGTCCCACACTGCTGCTCACCAAGTCAGACTTGGTTAAATTGTCTGACTCCTACATTTTCAGTCTAATTTGCTAACAAATAATGAGTTTGTACATCCATAGTTCTCCGAGAAAGGTACCCCATTACAGCATAAATTACAGCATTATAGCAATAAAAGCAGGAAATGCTGGAAATACTCAGCAGGTCAAGCAGCACCAATGGAGGAAGAAACAGACTTAATGGCCAGAGGTTTTCAGGGTCTTTAGGGGATGGGCCAGGAGGAGGGACATGGCTGCCCCAAGCCAAAATGAGCCAATGAACTGACTAAATAAGTTCCTCTTCGTGCTTCTGTGAACATTTTAGCAGCACCAGGTAGGGAGATTGGGTGGCAACCCTGGCAAAAACCACTTAATTGTGTGCTACCAATGACCTGCAGCACCAGGTCCCGCTACCTGCCAACCCAGGTTCCGCCCACCTGCTTTAGCCCCAGGACACCTGCCACCTGCAAAATTTCCAGTCAATGTTTTAGGTCTGTGACCTTCAGCAGAAATAAGGTACGGTAACAGACCTGAAAGACTGACTCTGTTTCTCTCTCCACAGATATTGTCTGACCTGCTGATAATTTCCAGCATTTACTATTTTATTTCATGTCCCAACATTCACAGTATTTTGCTTTTGTAGAAAAAAGTTTGTGTGAATTCTCTATCACCATCAGGCTAATCAAAACATGTCAACATTTCACCTTTTCCACACATAAGAGGTGTTAGCTTCACTTGCCTGTAATAATTTAAGCACAAGAGAACAACAAGTGCCAAACTCAGCTGACCGCCCAAAAATACCAGGGCTTGAAAACGACTGACTTCTCCAGCAGCTATGGGTCGACTTCCTGTTCTGGCAACCTATTCCAGAGTCAGCAGAGAAAGGCATGACAATTAACAAGGATCCTTGCGAAGCGGTTTTAAAGACAGCATAAGAAATAAAGCAGGCATTAAGATGACAGCAATCAGCATTCATTTGGCCAACGAAAACAGAAAATATTGGAAATACTCAGTCGGTCAAGCAGCATCCATGGAGCTCAGGAGAGAAAAGAACTCCCTTTCTCCACCCTAAAATAACACCCCTCCACCTTAAATTCTTTGTTTCTGATTCTAGTCATTTGCACAACTCTCTGAACCTCTGCAGTGGTAAGAAAGGGGCTCAGAACATGAGGAAGTAGAATCAGCACAGGCGGAGATTAAGAACATAAAATACTGGTGGGAGTCATTACTAGACCCCCCTTAATAGTGGATATACAATTAGACAAAGCGCTCAGCAAGAAATCATGAGGGGTCTGGACAGAGTATAGGGAGAAACTGTCCCCCTCATGAAAGAATCAATAATCAGGGGGCACAAATTGAAAATAATTGGTAAAAGAAGCCAAAGCAATATGAGGGTAAATTTTTCCCCATAGCAAGAAGTCAAGATCTGGAATGCACTGCCTGAGAGTGTGGTGGAGGCAGTTTCAATAGAAGCATTCAAAAATTAATTCGACAATAATCTAAAAAATGAAGAACTCGCAGGGTTATGGGGGAAGGCAGGAGAATGGCATTGCTCATTTGGAGAACTGGTGCAGACACAACGGGCAGAATGGACTCCTTCTGTGTTGTAATTATTCTGAGATTATGTGAAATAATTGAAGCTTGCAACAAAGGCAATATAATAATCATGAGGGGCTTTCACCGCCGTGTCTCGGCTTGGCAGGGGGACCTGCTGGAATTTCTGACACTCCAGAAGGTGAAGTTTGAGCTGAGGGGGAGGATGGAAGGGTTCTACAATTAATGGGCATTATTTATCTTGCACTTTTAAGAATTGGAAGGCATCTTAAATCTCCAAATTTGCAAACAATAAGCGGAGTGGCAGTGTGTGCTGCGAGGAGGATGCAAAGAAGCTGCAGGGTGACTTGGACAGGCTGGCTGAGTGGGAAATTACAATATAATGTGGGTAAATGTGAGGTTGTCCACTTTGGTGGCAGAAGCAGAAAGGCAGATTATTATCTGAATGGCGGCAGTTTAGGAAGAGGGGCAGTGCAACGAGACCTGCGTGTCTTTTGGAACAGTTGCTGAAGGTTGGTATGCAGGTACAGCAGGCGGTGAGGAAAGCTAATGGCATGCTGGCCTTCATAGCGAGAGGATTTGAGTATAGGAGTAGGGATGTCATGCTGCAGTTATACAGGGCCTTGGTGAGGCCACACCTCGAGTATTGTGTGCAGTTTTGGTCTCCTAGTTTGAGGAAGGGCATTCTTGCTATTGAGGGTGTCCAGCGAAGGTTCACCAGACTAATTCCCAGGATGGCTGGGCTGACATATGAAGAAACACTTGATCATCTGGGCTTGTACTCACTGGAGTTTGGAAGAATGAGGGGATCTTATATAAAATCCTGATGGGACTGGACAGGCTAGATGCGGGAAGAATGTTCCCGATGTTGGGGACCTCCAGAACTAGGGGGTCACAGCCTAAGAATAAGGGGAAAGCCATTCAGGACTGAGATGAGGAAGAAGTTCTTCTCTCAAGAGACATGTGAAGTTGTGGAATTCTCTACTACTAAAAGCCATTGGGGCCAGTTTGTTGGATATATTCAAGAGGGAGCTGGACATGGCCCTTGCGACTAAAGGGATCAAGGGGTATGGAGAGAAAGCAGGTGTGGGATACTGAATTTGCATGATCAGACATGATCATATTGAATGGTGTTGCAGGCCGAAGAGTCAAATGGTTTACACCTGCACTCATTTTCTATGTTTCATTATGTTAAAGGTGTGATATAAATACAGGTTGTTCGGGCAGCACGGCGCCAGGACCCAGATTCGATCCCGGTCACGAGTCACTGTGCATGTGGAGTTTGCACACTCTCCCTATGTCAGCGTGGGTCTCACCCCCACAACCCCAAAAAATGTGCAGGGTAAGTGAATTGGCCACGCTAAACTGCCTCTTAATTGGAAAAAAAAAGAATTGGGTGCTCTAAATTTAAAAGAAATATAATAAATACAAGTTGCTGTTGCTCATCCTGACCCCGACCAGTACTGTAAAGGCATTTCTTCATGGATTCAGCCCCTCTTAATTCTATACTGCCAAGTAAACTTGTAGTTTAAAACAAAATTAATGATTTAAAAATGAAGGCACATAGCCTCAATTTAATATTTAAATCAGAATAATCAAACTGGTGGCCCACCAAATGGTTTGTGCAGCTCATGGGAGTGGGAGGGTCGGAATGGGAGCAGTGTGCAAGAGGATCAGGGAGAAGTGTGGAAAGATGCAAAGCGTGAGAGTTGAGGTGGGGAAGTGCATAGTCAGGAAGGTTGGGGAGGGTAAACAGTAAGTGGGAGGGAAGCAGTGAAGCGGCAGTGTGTTTTTAAAAAAGACTAAGTATGCTCAGTAACTGCACTAAAGAAACGGCAGCGCTATTTGGAGAATGTCGCTAGTTTACAGACCACATTAAAACAAAATGTGTTATTAGAATCTGCTTTAAACCAAGGAAAGCGAGAGTGATAGATAAATGGTTTCAAAGACTTGCTCTAGAGGATTCAGAGCAAAATTACACTTTCTTGTGTTCTGGTCTAATAGTAATTAAACTTGTTGAAGGTAACCATTTTAAAAAAAAACCTAGAAAAGCTTATGGGCGGCACGGTTGCACAGTGGTTAGCACTGTTGCTTCACAGCACCAGGGTCCTGGGTTCGATTCCCAGATTGAGTCACAGTCTGTGTGGAGTCTGCACGTTCTCCCCGTGTCTGCGTGGGTTTCCTCCGGGTGCTCCGGTTTCCTCCCACAAGTCCTGAAAGATGTGCTTATTAGGTGAATTGGACATTCTGAATTCTCCCTCAGTGTGCCGGAACAGGCACCGAGTGTGGCGATTAGGGCATTTTCATAGTAACCTCATTGCAGTGTTAATATAAGCCTACTTACGACACTAATAAAGATTATTATTATTACAAAGACTGAAACCAGAGTGGGATGCTTTCGAAGGACAATTACTCACACCTTTATTTTGGAGATATGTTCCAATCTGGAAGTATCTATTGTGCAAAAGTACATTCTCCACTTTGTATTCCATAAAATCTCAATAATGAGGCCACTGTGTAACAAATCACTTTCTCATTTACTGCGACTGTTCTCGTAATAAGAACATTTGTCCAGGGCAGCACGGTGCTGCAGTGGTTAGCACTGCTGCCTCATGGCACCGAGGTCCCAGGTTCCATCCCACTCTGGGTCACCGTCCTCTTGGAATTTGCACCTTCTCCCCGTGTTTCCGTGGGTTTCGCCCCCACAATCTTAAGATGTGCAGAGTAGGTGGATTGGCCACGCTAAATTGTTCCTTAATTGGAAAAAATGAATTGGGTATTCTAAAATTTTTTTTAAAAGAACATTTGTTCAGTGTTCTGGATTTGAATGCATTTTACCCTCTGACATGGTCCCAATCCACCTATTTTAGGGAATTAAAGTTCATCCCTAAGAATGCCTGCAGTGCGCATAACTAATTTTCTAATGTCGAATTTGCTTCCAACTGGTTACATATTGTAATAGAGAAATCATTTTTCTTTACAATGTCAACAAAAACTTATATTTGTATAGCACCTTTAACGTAATAAAATGTCCTAAAACATTTCACAGGAGCATTATAAAACAAAGTATGATGCCAGGCCACAAAAGGAGCTATTCGTCAGATGACTAAGAGATAGTTTTAAAAAGTTTTAAAGAAAGCAAGGTACAGAGGAGAAGTTTAGGGAGGGTATTCCAGACATTGGGACCTAGGCAATTCAAGGTGTGGTCGTCAATTGTGGAGTAATTATAACTGGAATGCACAAAAGGCCAGAAATTTCAGAGGACTGTGGGAGATTACAGAAATACAGAGCAGCATATCCATGGAGGAATTTCAAAACGATGGTGAGAACATTCAAATTAAGATATTGTTTGACTGGGAGCCAACGCAAGTCAACAAGCACAGGGGTGATAGTGGAACACAACTCAGCGAGTTAAGACTCGGTCAGCAAAGTTTTGGATGTCCTCAAATATATAGAGGCTAGGGTGTGAGAGGCCAGTCAAGGCAACACCTAAGTTCTTTAAAGAGTGTAGGAGGGTACATTTGCACTGATTTGTTTTGGTTTTTTTTGTTCTAAATTTTAAAGTACCCAATTTTTTTTCCCCAAGGGACATTTTAGCATGGCCAATCCACCTACCCTCTCGGAGCTGAGACCCATGCAGACACAGGGAGAATGTGCAAACACCATGCGGACAGTGACCCAGGGCCGGGATCGAACCTGGGTTCTCAGCGCCATGCGGCAGCAGTGCCGTACAATCACCAATTGTACGATTCACGGACTCCAAAGACGCCAGCCATTTTTGCGGCCTTGTGGAGTCCATGGGCCATGTCTATGTTGCAAGTTTATTAGGCTGCACCCACTTTTAAGTTTTCTAACCCCCTTTGGTGTTTGGTTGCACTTCAGCCCCACGCTCCTGGTCTATGGGCACCCAGTGCAGAGGGGGGCAGAGAAGACAGAAGACTTCCTTGTAAACCTGGTCCTGGGCTTGGCAAAGCACGCATTTTATAGGTCCAGGCAGCAAGCGACCGAGGCGGGTCATCCGGCCAGACTGTCTGCCCCTCTTCTGCGGCTACATTCGCGGCTGGGTGTCCCTGGAATGGGAGCATGCAGTGTCCAGGGGCACCATCGAGGCCTTCCATGCCCGGTGGGCACCACAGGGGTTGGGGTGCTTTATTGACCCTTTAATTGCACTCTTATTTGATGTTTTTTAAGTTTCCGTTGATCTTTGTTATGTTCAGGCAGTGCCCCTAACACAAGCGGCCCTTTTTTGCTTTGTCCCTCAGTTTGTTTCCTTTCTTCTGTTTTGTTGGTGGACCTCAAAAGAGTGGCCAATGCACCTACCCTTTGGGAGGTGAGACTCATGCAGACATGGGGAGAATGTGCAAACTCTACGCAGACAGTGCCCCAGGGCCGGGATCGAACCTGGGTTCTCAGCGTCATGCGGCAGCAGCGCTAGCCACTGCACCATCGTGCCGCCCCTGATTTGTTTAAATTGAAAGATTATTAGGTTCATTATATATAGAACAATATCCTTGTTAATGTCACAGTCTTCTAGAAAATAAATAGTTGACACAGGAATGTGTGCCAGTGGGGAGTTACCTTTCTGTCAATGTCTTTATCCCACATGTCATTGATTGTACACCCAGCTCCTCGCATCAGTAATGCCCCTGTTCCAAAAAGTGCAAGCATGGACAGATCTGGAAGGCAGCCTGGTTCTGCTGCTAAACTGATACTCCAGGTGCAAGGCAAATACAACAACCAGGTCCCTGAAACATTAAATTGTAACAGATTACTACATTCTGTGTGCCAGTCAGTGCCTTGTTGTCAGGTGAGGATGGGTGAAAGGAGCGACAAGTCATATCATCTGTGTAAAAAATGAACTGGTAAACTGGCTGTACAAAACCATTCTGAATGCTAGTTTGATGAAATGGCCCAAATTAACCCGGTCCTTTCTCTTTACAGATGCTGACTGTCCTTGTTGTGCATCCACTACAAAATAGTTTACTCATTTCTGTAAGTTTTTATACTCTCAACAATCTATTGATTACTCTGCGCTAATACCATTGTCAAGTCACTCGCATTATGGACTTGCAAGTGACTTGACAAAACTTGCGCTTACTCCCCTCTTCAGGAAGCAACACGCAGATTGGGATTTCCTATCAGTTCAGACTCGCTGATTGGATCCAGGGCCAATCAGAGGTGGGGCCAGTTGGCTGGCAGGCTCCGCGCGGTATTCCGGTTGATTTACCGATGGGTTTGTCCAGTCGCATCAGTTTAAGGTAAGGCTGCACGGCCGTGGGCGCCGATCCCACCAGTGCCGCCGCCGACAGGCCGCTGCTCCGCCTGATGTCCCCACTCGAGAGCGCCCGGACATGGCGAGCCGGCGCCCTCAGAGCGGCCGTTAGCCAGCAGCCCCTGGGCGGCACGAGCGCGGCCAGCAAGCGGCGCGAGCTCGGCCTCAGCCACAAGAGCGACATCTCGCGCGGCTCCTGGGGGGGGGGGGGGGGAGAGAAGGAGGAGGACCCAGCCCGCGTCATTGGGAAAACGTCACACTTCCCGCCCTCAACTGGAGGGAGGGAAGGAGGAGGACCCAGCCCGCGTCATTGGGAAAACGTCACACTTCCCGCCCTCAACTGGAGAGTATGCGCCATTTCCCCTATATTTAGCAGAATTCGACTGTGTTGCAGACTGGCACTCAATGGGGAAGTACCACTATGTCAGGGCTTTCAGCAAATGTACACTGGGGGGCTGGCAACCGATTAAAACCCTTTGGTCTGGGTGACTAACATTAAATGTAACTTTTGAAACACTGCAGGGTTTCACTGCATGAAACACATGACCAAAATAAATATTTTGAAAAGAATTGTGACATAAACATTGAAATAATTTAGAATAATAATCTTTATTGTCACAAGGGGGCTTACACTGCAATGAAGTTACTGAAAAGACCCTAGTCGCCATATTCCGGCGCCTGTTCGGGTACACCGAGGGAGAATTCAGAATGTCCAAATTACCTAACAGCACGTCTTTCGGGACTTGTGGGAGGAAACCGGAACACCCGGAGGAAACCCACGCAGACACGGGGAGAACATGCAGACGCTGCACAGACAGTGGCCCAAGCCGGGAATCAAACCTGGGATCCTGGCGCTGTGAAGCCATAGTGCTAACCACTATGCTTGAAATGTGTGTAATTTCCTCTTATTGAATTGAAACTCAAAGTGAATCTGGACCTCTGGAGAAAATGTAAATATTATCGTACTTTACTGTTAGGACACTTTGAAATGTTTTTGGAATTTGTTTTTTGAGATTTTATGAATAAAGTATATTTTTGTAAAAAAAAGTCCATGCAGAGTGAACATACATGAAACCGCCAGCTGGCTACAACAACTCTTTGATTCTCAGTACAGAATAACTCCACTCCCTGAAGGGTCTCCCTCCCTGACCTGTGCCCAAGTCGACTTTTATATTATGAGGGCTCCCCTCATTAAAGGGGAAGGCCTGCCCTGTTACCAGGGAAGTTCATATTCTGAGGCGGTCGCGGGGAACCGGATGGTCTGCTGCCCGTGCCCTCCGTGGGAGTTGTAGCACATAAAACACAATACAGACAATACAATGAAGATACTTACTTCACACCATAGTGTCGTGTTGGGTGTTCCGATACACAAACAAACCAACACGGTTGTAGATGGTACAACTCTGTTTTATTATTCTGTACAATAACAACTGTTAACTTCTGTCTGTGGTTCGTACTTCACCAGTTAACCTGTGGACCCAGCCCTAGCACTATCTTAGAGAGGCACTCAGCACATGGTGTATGTCTGAGTGGCACGCTGTGAGCTCTGAGCTATCTCCTGGTACAATGAACGGGAACTGTGGTGTTCCCTGTTTTATAGTGCGTGTGCTCTCACTGGTGATTGGCTGTGATGTGTGTGTTGATTTGTCCGTCTACCTGTCCATCACTGTGTGTGTGATTGCACCATGATATGTTAATATGGATATCATGACATCCCCCCTTTTCACAAGGATATGTGCCTACATGGTAATAAATATTGGTGTGTACTGAGTGCGGCTGAGTATGTGTGTGTAATATTTACAACATGTACATGAGGCTAAACTATATACATAGGAAGGTGTCAGGTGCAACAGAGCAACGAGGTTGTACCACAAACAAAACAAGTGCAATCATCAAATATCGAAAGAGAACTGGAACGACAGAAAAAAACACGTTAACATTATTGCATAACAATTCAGTGAGTCCAATGTGCAAACAGGCTCATAAGTCCAGTCTAGTAGGTGGGCGACAAATTCGGGTTGACCACGGGCGATAGAGGAATAGGCAGAGTGGCAGGAAGCTCCACAAAGTCAACATCAGGGACAACAGGAGGGCGTGGCACCGGTGCATGATCACGTAGCGAGCGCGGAAGCAGCCGAAGGGCCCACCAATTACGCTGGCAAATGGAGCCATCAGGCATGCGAACCAGGAACGAGCGGGGAGCCACGCGGCAGAGAACCTCGGCAGTTGCCGACCAGCCACCCTCTGGCAAGGTGGATGCGGACTTTGTCTCCAGGCGCCAGGGCAGGAAGATCAGTTGCCCGAGTGTCATGTACCACCTTCTGCTGAGCACGCTGCTGTCGCATCGTTTGCAGTACTGGAGCATGGTCGGGTTTAGGAACATGAATGGACGGCACAGTGGTCCTGAGGGTGCGACCCATCAACAGCTGGGCTGGTGAGAGGCCTGTGGACAGTGGGGCCAAGCGATAGGCCAGCAGGGCTAAACAGAAGTCAGATCCGGCATCAGCAGCCTTGCAGAGGAGCCGCTTCACGATATGGACGCCCTTTTTCGCCTTGCCATTCGACTGGGGATGCAAAGGGCTGGACGTCACGTGTGTGAAGCCATATGAAGCGGCAAAAGAAGACCATTCTTGGCTCGCAAAACAGGGCCCATTGTCCGAAATGACGGTAAGCGAAATGCCATGGCGAGCGAAGGCTTCTTTACATGCTCTGATTACAGCTGATGATGTCAAGTCGTGCAGGCGTATGACCTCCGGATAATTGGAAAAATAGTCAATTATAATGACGTAGTCCCTGCCGAGCGCATGAAAAAGGTCCGCACCCACCTTTGCCCAGGGGGACGTTACCAACTCATGGGCTGAATTGTCTCAGGGGGTTGCGCCGGCTGAAACCTTTGGCAGGTGGGGCAGTTGAGCACCATGTTGGCAATGTCGTCGCTGATGCCCGGCCAGTAGACAGCTTCTCAGGCCCTCCGCCTGCACTTTTCAACCCCGAAATGGCCTTTGTGCAATTGTTCGAGGACAAGCCGGTGCATGCTGTGTGGGATCACAATCCGGTCCAACTTTAGGAGGACACCATCAATGACGGCCAAGTTGTCCCGGACATTGTAGAATTGTGGGCACTGCCCCTTGAGCCACTCTTCCGTCATGTGGCGCATCACACGTTGTAGAAGGGCGTCAGTCGCAGTCTCACGGCGAACGTGGGCCCGACTTGCATCAGTAGCCGGCAGATTGGCCGATGTGAAGGCTACTTGTGCATCAACCTGACAAACGAACCCCCTGATTCGGGCGGTGTGCTCACTGCTCTGGACAGGGCATCCACGTGATGAGGTCCTTTCCCGGGGTGTAGACAAGTTGGAAGTCGTACCTCCAGAGCTTGAGCAGAATGCGCTGGAGGAGCGGGATCATCTCGTTGAGGTCCTTTTGTATGATACTGACCAGGGGGCGATGGTCGGTCTCCACGGTGAACTGCGGAAGACCATATACATAGTCGTGGAATTCATCGATGCCGGTTAACAAACCCAGGCACTCCTTTTCAATCTGCGCATAGCGCTGTTCTATGGGGGTCATGGCCCGCGAGGCATAGGCGACCAGGGCTCATGATGCAGTGTCGTCCCGTTGCAGGAGTACCGCCCCAATGCCAGACTGGCTGGCATCAGTCGAGATCTTTGTGTCTCGAGTAGTGTCGAAGAACGCCAATACCGGGGCGGTGGTGAGCTTGATCTTGAGCTCCTCCCATTCCTTCTGGTGTGCGGGCAGCCACTGGAATTCCGTAGCCTTCTTTACCAGGTGGCGAAGAGCCGTTGTGTGCGAGGCAAGGCTGGGAATAAACTTCCCCAGGAACATCCCTCATGATGTTATTGTTCAGGTCTTTCGGGTCGATGCAGATCCGGAGCTCGCCAGAGGGCTTTTTTACGCACACCATGGAGCTGACGCATGGCGTAGGCTCCGTGACCCGGGAAAGCACTCCTTGGTCCTGCAGATCCTGCAGCTGCTGCTTGAGGCGGTCCTCGAGTGGTGCTGGGACTCTACGAGGTGCGTGAATGACCAGGGTGGCGTCCTGATTGAGCCGTATTCTGTAAGTGTAGGGCAGTGTGCTCGTGCCCTCGAAAACCTTCTGGTTGTGGGCGAGGAGCGAATGGAGCTGCGCCCTAAAGTCTGCATCCGGGAAATCGGACGTGCCTTCTGGATACAGAGTGTGTACCCGCTGAACGAGGTGGAGGATCTTGCACGCCTGTGCGCCTAGCAGAGTCCTTCGAGGATCCAACTATCTCAAAAGACAGTGTGGCTGTGTATGAATTGTGTGCAACCTCGAGCTGGCAGGACCCCATGGCCGGGATAACATTACCGTTGTAATCAACCAACTGACAGTGAGATGGCCGAAGCGGTAGTTTGACCTTCAAGGTGTGGAAGGCTGACCATGCAATGAGATTGGTGGAGGCACCAGTGTCTAAGCGGAATGTGATCGGTTGACCGTTAGGGTGGCACACCATTCATCTTCCGGATTAACGCTGTGCACTGGCATCGGCTGGTGGGTCCTACTTGGGGACATCCGATTTCTCTCTATTACCGCTACGCGGAAGGGTTCCCAGTCGTCGGTATAACCGGTCTGTGCGTCGTCAGGGTATGACTCGGCGTATGGAGGCTGAATGGCCCGCATGTCCCTGCTAGGCTGGCAGAATTGCGGAGCGTTGGCAGGTTGAGCTGCTTGACAGCAGGCAGCGTAGTGGCCCATCCTGCCACAGCGGAGGCATTGTTGAGTTTTGGCTGGACATTGCCGCTTAAGTGTGCAGATCCACAGTTGCCGCACGTCGTGACGTCATGGCGTTCGTTGCGCCACCGAGGTGACCCCAAAAACTATCTGATCCCGAATCATGTAATCGGAGGTGGCCTCATAGCCGCAGGACTGCGTGAGAATACGGAGGTGTGCCAAAAAAGATTGAAAAGGCTCATCCTTACCCTGCAGGCGCTGCTGGAAGAGGTACCACTCGAAGCTCTCATTCACTTCGACTCTGAAGTGTTGCTCAAATTTTAGAAGGACTGTCTTGTACTTCATCTTGTCCTCGCCTTCCGCGAAAGCCAGGGAGTTGTAGATGTGGATGGCGTGTTGCCCCGCCGTGGAGAGGAGGAGGGCAATGTTCCTGGTGTCCGATGCATTCTCCCTGTCTGTGGCTTCTGTAAGGGGAAAATTCGGGACAACGGATCAAGACCATAAATCATGGCTGACACTGTACCAGAAACAGGCAGGCAAAGGGTTAAATCAGATGGATAGCACAGAAAGACCACACTTAAAAACCACAGACACATATCCTATCAGTACAATAAAGTATTCCCAATCAATGCAAAGCCTGCATTTAACACCTCGTTATGAAACCCGGAACATATCTCAACCGCCACCCAAAAGCCATCACCATTTAATCTAGTTACAGGGAGCTCTATTGTGAACCTAAATAAATCTATTATCACCATTTAATCTAGTTAAAGGGAGCTCTATTGTGAACCTAAATAAATCCTATTAAAATGCATGGTACTGACGTCAGAACCAGGAAGCCCGCGAAAAACTATGAATGAATGAAATCATGAATGAATGGGCTGTGAAGTGGGAACCGGTAATGGCCCACTGAAACTAACCTAATCATGTCTGCAGGGTAAAGCTGTAAATATGCATGAACCCAAAAGCCCGCCAAAACGTGTAAGAAATCTGTACGATATAAAATAAAGCCTTTCTGTATGTATTTTGAGTTCAGTGTGGACCGTGCTGTCTTTTAACTCCGGCCCGCTGTTCTCCCTGGAGCTTCAGACAATAAACCCTGTCTTGCGATTCAAACTTCTGACTCAGGCTGACTTTCTCAGCAATCACTTAAATCCTCACATTTCTAACTGTCTGGCTTTTCTCATTGTAAGGAAAGAGCCCACAATTCTCAGGAGAGGCGGAGAAGTGGAGCTGCATCCATGGACATCCAGACCCAATGGAGGAGGAATCTCTAGAGATTGACACGGTGGCTGCTGTACAGGCAGTTGCTGATGGAAGATGAGGATGGCCCAGAGACTGGGAGACAATATTAGAGATCGCACAGCTACTCAGTACTGAACTGTCACTAATGTTGAATCGATGTCAGCAGTGCATTAACTGTCTTTTTAAAAAATAAATTTAGAGTACCCAATTCATTTTTTCCAAATAAGGGGCAATTTAACGTGGCCAATCCACCTAGCCTGCACATCTTTGGGTTGTAGGGGGCGAAACCCACGCAAACACGGGGAGAATGTGCAAACTCCACATGGACAGTGACCCAGAGCCGGGATCGAACCTGGGACCTCAACGCTGTGCCACCGTGTGCATTAACTGTCATGATCTACACTATGGAAAACTGAAATACAATTTCACCTATTCTATGCTGGCTTTTCATTTCCTCAAGTGCATTGTTGGAACCATAGCAGGAGATGAAGGAGGCGGCAGTGCAGTCCCCAGATGAGGACCATCACTCTAAGGAAACACTGTCACATGACTCCTCACACCCTCCACCATTGCAGATATAAACACCTTTGTAGGTCCAGCATCACAGATAGAAAGGGTGGCACAAGTTGGAGAACACATGTGAGCAAGAACAGATGCTGGAGGCAGAGACAGCAGTGGATTGACCCCATTTCAGCACCGAGAGCACATCAAGCTCCGCTCAGCTGGACACAGATTGTAGAAGGAACTTTAGTTGGCGGATTAGTTGCCTTGATACCCTGTATTCCTTCTTAACTGGCTGCTTGACTATGTTTCATGGCAAAAGGCACTTGGCAAAGCATGATGGATATATTAGCTTTATTTCAGTCAAGAAGTTCTGCATGTAATAGGCAGAAGGTCAGACTATGTAAACAAGTGCATAGCTGCACATTTTGCTGAGAGTAGACAATTATTATTGTTCTCAGTCATGGGAATGCCGGCTACTCCCACAGTGACAATAGAGGACTCACCGGGGGTTAATTCCACGGAGGGGGGCACAGATGACATAGTAGCGCCGGTATCGACCAGAAGGTCCACATAATGATCTCCGATTTTAACCGTTGTCATGGGTTCGTCTCTTATTGAGTTGGACAGTCTGATCATAGCCGCCTGTATCACCTTTTCTCCGTGGCACCCCTATTGGTTTTGGTTCGGGTTCGGGTCAGTGTACGTAAATGGAGGTGGGGGAGGGGGCATGTCTCCGAGTGGGACGCATCCTTCCTGGAGATTAAAGTTACAATCACGAGCCCAATGTCCCTTTGCCCCACATCGCCTACATTGATCCTGGGATCTATCCCTTCCTTGCCACTGTCCTCTGCCTCTACCCCTACCTCTCTGCCCCCTGCTAGCCTGCTGACCACGACCGTGCCTACCCTTTCCTTGGTAGAATTGCCCTGTGATTCGAGGCTTTTGATCTTTGGGGGCCATGAACAGTTCTTTCCGGTCCATGTTCACCAAGGAAGTAACCACTGCCGTCCATGGCTGTGTTTGCCAGGTGAGATTAATCAATTTGTAACTTTGTGCATGCACTGGTAGCATGCAATTCAATAATGTCAGCACCTTCCTGGGGGTTAAATGCTCCTTGGTGAACATGGACCGGGAAGGACTGTTCATGGCCCCCAAAAATCAAAAGCCTAGAATCACAGGGCAATTCTACCAAGGAAAGGGTGGGCACGGTCGTGGTCAGCAGGCCAGCAGGGGGCAGAGAGGTAGGGGTAGAGACAGAGGACAGTGGCAAGGAAGGGATAGATCCCAGGATCAATGTCTCCGAGTGGGGCGCATCCTTCCTGGAGATTAAAGTTACAATCACGAGCCCAATGTCCCTTTGCCCCACATCGCCTACATTGATCCTGGGATCTATCCCTTCCTTGCCACTGTCCTCTGCCTCTACCCCTACCGGCGCTACTATGTCGTCTGTGCCCCCCTCCATGGAATTAACCCCCGGTGAGTCCTCTATTGTCACTGTGGGAGTATTTAGAACATAGAAAATACAGCACAGAACAGGCCCTTCGGCCCACGATGTTGTGCCGAACTTTTGTCCTAGATTAAGAACAAATTAATCTACACCCCATCATTCTACCGTAATCCATGTACCTATCCTATAGCCGCTTGAAGGTCCCTAATATTTCTGACTCAACTATTTCCACAGGCAGTGCACTTCATGCCCCCACTACTCTCTGGATAAAGAACCTACCTCTGACTTCCCCCCTATATCTTCCACCATTCACCTTAAATGTATGTCCCCTTGTAATGGTTTGTTCTACCCGGGGGAAAAGTCTCTGACTGTCTACTCTATCTATTCCCCTGATCATCTTATAAACCTCGATCAAGTCTCCCCTCATCCTTCTCCATTCTAATGAGAAAAGGCCGAGCACCCTCAACCTTTCCTCGTAAGACCTACTCTCCATTCCAGGCAGTATCCTGGTAAATCTCCTTTGCACCTTTTCCAAAGCTTCCACATCCTTCCTAAAATGTGGCGACCAGAACTGCACACAGTACTCCAAATGTGGCCTTCCCAATGTTTTGTACAACTGTAGCCGGCATTCCCATGACTGAGCCATTATCACGTCCGACTAACCTGGAAATTGACGATATCCCCTTGGTCGATACTATGATTATTTCAAAAACTACGCCCCTCCCTCTGCTTGGCAGGCAGACCCTCTGCAAATTAGGGGCAATAATTCATTGCACTAACAAAGGCATGTTTATGGAACTGCCTCAGATACGCGCTCATCAGTTGTTGAATTTAATAGCTTTTGACCAAGAGCCAGATCGCTCTGTGTCTGTGTTATATTGCTGGCAGCTGGACTTTAACCCTTACAGCACAATTCTTAAACAACTGCAGGAAGCATTGCAAAAGATTACTGACCCTTGGGCGCAGTTATTAAAACACCTGATAGAGACCAGCCGAGAGAGCACAGTGACCCACTCCGCGGCTTGGTATGCTCGTAAAGACGAGCAGTCATACAATTTAAAAGTGCAATGTCATCTAGGGAAGCAGACAACATTGCATGTCACCCCATTTTTATTTTTCGGTGTTGTGGGATTAGGAATGTTAGTACAGTTGACCTATAGTCAGAGGGACCTTTTTAGGATGGGTTTAACTTCAGAACCCCATTTAACATTGGCTGTAAGACATCCCGCTAAGGCAAAGCAAATCGGAGAAGTGATCAAAGAGGCCAAAGGAAAAAAGTAATACATGGGATTTATATTGAAATGGACGGACAAAATTGCCTGATAGAATTTTATGGCAAACAGGAGGACAGAATGACCTGGAAAGAGGAGCAATGGCCCGCTACATTTGAAATACAACAACCGCCCCGAAACAGCCATCATTTACTCCCTTCAGTCCTGGCTCAGGTACCAGCAGATCTATGGGCACAGCATAAAAATCATGTTGGAAAGGTACATTCTGCCCAAGCGCACAGGGTACAGTTACAGAAGAACGTTGCCCTGCCATGCTTGAAACAATACCGGTTGGCGTCAGACGCAGAGAAAGGAATAGAGGGAGTGATCAGTGCACTATTACAGCAAAGGGTGCTGAAGAGGACACAAAGCCCCTGTAATACCCCTATACTCCCCATTCCAAAAGTGGGAAGACCCAACGAGTGGCGATTTGTACAGGATCTCAGAGCCGTCAATAAAATTGTTATCCCTATTGCTCCATTGGTGCCGGACACAAATGTTATTTTGTCTTCTATACCACCAGCAGCAGACACTCTCTGTCATAGATTTATGCTCAGCCTTTTTCTCCATACCACTGCACCCGGACAGTCAATATCTATTTGCTTTTACATATCGGAATCAACAGTACACTTGGACGCGCCTGCCGCAGGGCTACACAGAAAGCCCGGCAGTATATGCTGCGGCGGTTAAAAGAGACTTGGATGAGTGCCAGTTGTCATCTGGCTCAACGCTGTTGCAATATGCGGATGATTTATTATTGGTGTCAGAGGGGAGTCTAACTTGCCAACAGGATACCCTTTTGTTATTGACACATCTGGCAAAAAGAGGGCATAGGGCCTCCATGGAGAAGCTGCAATTCTGCCAGGAGACAGTTCAGTATTTAGGATTTCAGCTTCAGCAAGGGCAGCGGAGGCTTGGGTCTGAAAGAATACAGGCTATAGCAAGGGTTCCAACTCCGCGTACAAAAAAGGAGACCCTCACCTTCCTCGGCATGGTGGGCTATTGCAGGCAGTGGATACCGGACTTTAGGGAGATGGACGCGGTACTGCGCACGGCTACCCTACAGGATGCCCCTTCAGTTGTTACCTGGACCCCAGAGAGGGAGCAAGCATTTCGGAATTTGAAACAATCCATGATTAGCGCCCCTGCCTTGGGACTTCCTAATTACGCCAAGCCCTTTACTCTTTATGTGAATGAAGCAGGGGGATTTGCGAAAGGGGTCCTGGTACAGGAGCACGGAGGAGGGAAACGACCCCTTGCCTACTACTCGGTCGCCTATGTCCAGTGGTAAAGGGTATGCCAAGTTGCTTAAGAGCAGTAGCAGCCATGGCCGCCATAGTAGAAAAATCAGTACCCCTTGTACTCGACCACCCGTGTACAGTATTGGTTCCTCACTCTGTTTTGCTCCTGCTTAATTCATCCGCAACGCAGCGGGGTCCTGGGGGGCCCCACGGTGGCCTGGCCTGCGATTGGGGCCCACCGATCCGCGGGCAGGCCTGTGCCATGGGTCACTCTTTTCTTTCCGCCTTCACCACGGTCTCCGCCATGGCGGAGGCGGAAGAGACTCCCTCCACTGCACATGCGCGGGAATGCCATCAGCGGCCGCTAACGCTCCCGCACATGCGCCGCCCGGAGATGTCATTTCCGCGCCAGCTGGTGGGGCACCAAAGGCCTTTTCCGCCAGCTGGCAGGGCGGAAATTCGTCCGGCGCGGGCCTAGCCCCTTAAGGTTGGGGCTCGGCCACCCAAGATGCGGAGCATTCCGCACCTTTGGGGCGGCGGGATGCCCGACTGATTTGCGCCGTTTTGGGCACCAGTCGGCGGACATCGCGCCGATACCGGAGAATTTCGCCCCTTATTATGGCATTAACTCCACTTTCCCACACCTCTCCAGCCTCACCCCCCCACCCCTCACGACCTTTGACTCCCTTGCCAATCAAACATCTGTCCAACTCAGCCATAGAAGGAAAGAGGTTATGCTATTTAAAAGAGAAAATGCTGGAAAATTTCAGCAGGTCTGGCAGCATCTGTAGGGAGAGAAAAGAGCTAACGTTTTGCCCCCCCATGAACCAAAGGGTCATCTGGACTCGAAACATTAGCTCTTTTCTCTCCCTACAGATGCTGCCAGACCTGCTGAGATTTTCCAGCATTTTCGCTTTGGTTTCAGATTCCAGCATCCGCAGTAATTTGCTTTTATGCTATATAAAACACTAGTTAAGCCTCAACTTGAATATTGCAACCTGTTCTGAACACCACACTTTCGGAAGGCTGTGAAGATATTAGAGGGGTTGTAGAAAAGATTAATGAGAATGGGTGATTGGTTTCAGGGATGTGAAACTTCAATTATGTAGGAAGATTGGAGAAGTTGGGACCATTCAAGAGAAGGTTGAGATGAGATTAGAGATAAGTATTAAGAATTATGAGGGTTCTGGACAGAGTAGATAAGGACAAACTGTTTCCATTGGTGGAAGTACCGTGGAATTCAAGAGGGAATCAGATTTGAAAAGGAAGAAAGTTTGATGGGGGAGGTGAGGTGGTGGGGGTGGAAGGGAGGGTTGGTGGTGAAGTTATGAGATCCAAAGACCAATCTGCCTGCAGATAATTTCAATGTCCTATGTACTGGCTATTTGAGCTATACTCACAGATTTAGTGTTTAAGGTAATGTTAGAGAAAAACAGATACTGAGAGAACCACTTTTACGAGTTCAAAAGAACACATAAGTCTCTCTCACTCAGTCAAAGGAAGAATCTGAATCGCACTATTACCTTTGGGGAGACTCTTAATTTAATATTTGAGCACTATTGATGATTATGTGTTCTCTCTAACCTGAACACTAAATTGCTGTTAACCTTTCACTATACACTATATCCAGCTAAATAATGATGACATAAAGTAAGCATTCAATAATACAAGTGCATATGATCCAAATGCAACTAGGAGCAGCACTGAGTGGAATCAGGCCCTGAGATAAAACAGGAAACAAGTCTAGGCTATGGTTCCACCTTGTGCCATACTGCAGCACCCAGCGTCACCTGGTGAAAGATTGACTTTGGAGAGGCGTGTGAGAAAGCTTATGATTGCTTGTCCAAACTCTAAAGAGCCCAGGGAGCACAGGAGGTACGCGGAGATGCCAGAGGAGGGACTGCTGAGGGAGAGGCGTAGCCTCCAGGCCAAATTCGACCTGTTGACCACCAGGAAGGTGGAGGCACAGTGGAGGAAGGCCCAGGGGGTGGTTTATGAATATGGGGAAACGGCAAGCCGGATGCTGGCGCATCAGCTTCGGATGCGGGACGCAGATAGGGAGATCGGGAGAGTTAAGGATAGGGGAGGGAGTGTGGTGCGGAGTGGGGTTGGCATCAATGGGGTCTTCAGGGACTTTTATGAGGAACTGTATCGGTCCGAGCCCCAACTGGAGGAGGGAGGGATGGGCCGCTTTCTGGACCAATTGAGGTTCCCGAAGGTGGAGGAGGGACTGGTGACGGGATTAGGGGCCCCGATTGGGCTGGAGGAGCTGGCCAAAGGGATAGGGAGCATGCAGGCGGGGAAGGCACCGGGGCCGCATGGTTTCCCGGTCGAATTCTACAAAAAATATGTGGACCTGTTGGGCCCGTTGCTGGTTAGGACCTTCAATGAGGCAAGGGAGGGGGGGCATTGCCCCCGACGATGTCCCAGGCACTGATCTCCTTGACCCTGAAGCGGGACAAGCGTCCCCTGCAGTGTGGGTCTTACAGGCCGATTTTGTTGTTAAACGTAGATGCCAAGGTGCTGGCGAAGGTCTTAGCCACAAGAATTGAGGACTGGGTGCCACAGGTGATCCACGAAGACCAGATGGGGTTCGTGAAGGGGAGGCAGTTGAACGCGAATGTGCGGAGGCTCCTGAACATTATTATGATGCCGGCGAGGGAGGGTTTAGGCGGAGATAGTGGTGGCGATGGACGCTGAGAAGGCCTTCAATAGGGTAGAGTGGGGGTACGTGTAGGAGGTGCTGAAGGGGTTCGGGTTTGGAGAGGGGTTCGTCAGGTGGGTTAGGCTGTTGTACGAGGTCCCGATGGCGAGTGTGGCCACGAACAAAAAGAGGTCTGAGTACTTTCGGTTGCATCGAGGGATGAGGCAGGGGTGTCCCTTGTCCCCCCCTGCTCTTCGCACTGGCGATTGAACCCCTGGCTATGGCACTGAGGGAGTCGAGGAACTGGAGGGGGTTGGTGCGGGGTGGGGATAGGGTGTCTCTCTACGCGGACGACTTGCTGCTATATGTGGCGGACCCGGTGGGGGGAATGCCGGAGGTAATGATGATCCTCAGGGAGTTTGGGGATTTCTCAGGGTACAAGCTCAACATGGGGAAGAGCGAGTTGTTCGTGGTTCACCCAGGGGACCAGGAGAGGGGGATTGGCGAGATCCCACTAAAAAGGGCGGAGAGGAGCTTCAGGTATTTGGAGGTCCCGGTGGCCAGGAGCTGGGGGGCCCTCCATAGACTTAATTTCATGAGGCTAGTGGAGCAAATGGAGCAGGAGTTTAAGAGGTGGGACGCGTCCCTGGTGGGTAGGGTGCAGTCAGTTAAGATGACGGTGCTCCCAAGGTTTTTGTTCCTTTTCCAGTGCCTCCCCATTCTTATCCCGAAGGCCTTCTTTAAGCGGGTCAACAGGAGCATAACGGGATTTGTGTGGGCACGAGGGACTCCGAGGGTGAGAAGGATGTTCCTGGAGCAGAGTAGGGATGGGGGGTGGGGGGGGGGGGGGGCTGGCACTGCCCAACCTCTGTGGGTACTACTGGGCCGCCAATGCGGCGATGGTGCGCAAGTGGGTGATGGAGGGGGAGGGGGCTGCATGGAAGAGGCTGGAGATGGCGTCTTGTGAGGGTACGAGTCTGGAGGCGCTGGCAACGGCGCCACTGCCGCTCCCTCCAAGGAGGTATACCACGAGCCCGGTGGTGGTGGCGGCCCTCAAAATCTGGGGGCAGTGGAGGCGGCACAGGTGGGAAGTGGGGGCCTCGGTGTGGACCCCAATACGGGGGAACCACCGGTTTGTCCCAGGGAGAATAGATGGAGGGTTTTCGAGGTGGCACAGGGCAGGGATAAGAAGGTTGAGGGACCTGTTTGTGGATGGGAAGTTCGCGAGCCTGGGTGAGCTGGAGGAGAAGTATGGGCTTCCCTCCGGGGAACACCTTTAGGTATCTATAGGTAAGGGCGTTTGCCAGGCGGCAAGTGGTGGAATTGCCGCTGCTGCTGCCACGCATGGTACAGGACAGGGTGCTCTCGGGGGGGGGGGGGTGGGCGGTTGGAGAGGGGAAGCTCTCGGCAACTTATCAGGTGATGCAGGAGGAGGAGGAGGTCTCGGTGGGGGAGTTGAAAGGTAAGTGGGAGGAGGAGATCGAGGAGAGGACGTGGGCAGATGCCCTTGGGAGGGTGAACTCTTCCTCTTCGTGCGCGAGGCTCAGCCTCATACAGTTTAAGGTGCTGCACAGGGCACACATGACCGGAACAAGGATAAGCCGTTTTTTTTGGGGTGAGGACAGGTGTGTTAGGTGCTCAGGGAGCCCAGCAAATCACACCCATATGTTCTGGGCATGCCCAGCGCTGGAGGAGTTTTGGAAGGGCGTAGCGAGGACGGTGTCGACGGTGGTCGGATCCAGGGTCAAACCGGGCTGGGGGCTCGCAATATTTGGGGTTGCAGGGGAGCCGGGAATGCAGGAGGCGAAAGAGGCCGGTATTCTGGCCTTTGCGTCCCCGGTAGCCCGGCAAAAGACTCTTCTTCAGTGGAGGGATGCGAGGCCCCCAAGCGTGGAATCCTGGATCAACAATATGGCGGGGTTTATTAAATTGGAGAGGGTGAAATTTGCTTTAAGGGGATCGGTGCAAGTGTTTTTCAAGCAGTGGCAACCGTCCTTGGACTTCCTGGCAGAATGGTAGTCAATGGTCAGCAGCAGCAGCAACCCGGGGGG
Organism: Scyliorhinus torazame; assembly: GCF_047496885.1. NCBI lineage: Eukaryota > Metazoa > Chordata > Chondrichthyes > Carcharhiniformes > Scyliorhinidae > Scyliorhinus > Scyliorhinus torazame. The sequence goes on along the minus strand of NC_092709.1, from coordinate 144,242,416 downwards.
GGGGGGTTCTATTTTATTTTTGTTTGTCTACGCTGGGGGATCTGAGGGGGTGTATATATTTGCTATGTTTGCTATGTGTTAATTCGGGGTATTAATTTATTATTTATGTATAGGGGGAGGGGGGCACGGGGTTTTATTTTGTTTTGTATTTAATTCTATTGGGTTCCTTTTTCATTTTGTTGTTGATATTTTGTGAAAACTTCAATAAAAATTATTTATATAAAGAAAAAGATCCCAGGAAGCGTAGTTTGGAAGGCTGCAAATTGTGGAGAGGGTGCCGGGATTGAGGCATAAAAGTTGGTTTTCCTCTTCTAGTACACAATGGTATTAAAGAATGGTATTAATTTTGTCAGAGTGGCAATGTGTTACTAGCAATTAAGTTTTCTTGAGTTAATTTATTTTTATATTTTTATTCATGATCCAGGTACAGCCTACAGCAAGTGACAATCACACTAGTAGGAGAGGAAATACACATTATGGGATGGGGACAGTTAAAGGAAAGGGCCACAATGTGAGGACAACATCTCTGAATGCCTTTAGAGAAACTCAAAAGGATCGCAGCCCACTAACAAACTTTGCCAAGGCTGAAGAGCAGGAGATTGAGAAGTGGCACTACAAAATGAAGAGAGATGTAGCTCCAAGTTCATATATTTAGAATTACTGTAGAAATTGCAGACCTGCCAGTGGCACAGTGGTTAGCATTGCTGTCTCACAGCGCCAGGGACCCGGGTTCAATTCCGACCTTGGGTCACTGTGTGGAGTTTCCACATTCTCCCTGTGTCTGCAGGGGTTTCCTTCGGATGCTCCGGTTTCCTCCCACAGCCACAAGATGTGCAGGTTAGGTTGATTGGCCATGCTAAATTGCTTCTTAGTGCCCAAAAAAGTTAGTTTGTGTTACAAAATAGGGTAGGGGTGTGGGCTTAGATAGGGTGCTCCTTCGGATGGGCGGTGCAGACTCGATGGGCCGAGTGGCCTCCTTCTGCACTGTAGGGATTCTATGATAAAAAATGCAGTGGGAGATATCAGAATGGTACTCCTGCATTATTCATGCTTGATTAATCAAATAATGTACTTAATATTATATTAAGCTGCTGCTTGCTTCAAGCAAGAGGGTCAGAATTTGCCCTGGGCTATCAGATGGACATCAAACACAAATGGGCTATTGGGGCAGGTATAGGTTTCCAACGCTTTATATTCATCCCAGTTTCTCAAGAGCTAGTGCACATTGGGCATTATAATGAAAAAAAATCATCCCTGTAAAGTTGATTAAACCTGTAAAACCTGCTCCAAATTTAGAAAAGTTTGCACAATTCCAGAAAACACAGATTTAATAAGATCATAAGAGATAGGAGCTCGAATAGGCCGCTCGGCCCATCAAGCTCTCTCCACCAATTAATGAGATGGCTGATCTGATTGTGGCTTTCCATCACTCTCTGGCCTGCACCTCCTCTACTTCCCCCGCCCCCCCTCCCCCCCCACATCTCTTAAGCCTAAACTTCATATCAGTCAAAAATCTCCAACTCAGCCTTGAAAATATTCAATGACTCAGATTCCATTGCACTCTGTGGGAGAGAATTCCAAAGACTAGCAACTCTCTGAGAGAAGAAATTCCTCCTCATCTCCATCTTAAATGGGAGACCCCTTATCTTTAAACTGTATCCCCTAGTTTGAAATTCCCCACAAGTGGAAGCATCCTTCCCACATCTACCCTGTCACAACCACTCAAAATCTTATATCAAAAAGATCACCTCTCATTCTTCTAAACTCCAACAAGTATAGGTCTAACCTGCTCAACCTTTCCTCATAAGACAATACCTTCATCCCAGGAATCAGTCAAGTGAACCTTCTCTGAATTGTTTCCAATTTAAGAATATCCCTCCTCAAGTAAGGAGACCAAAACTGTACACACTACTCCATGTGCAATCTCACCAATGACAAATGTTGTAGCAAGGCTTCCCTACTTTTATACTCCATCCCCCTTGCAATAATAATAGGGCAGCACGGTAGCATTGTGGATAGCACAATTGCTTCACAGCTCCAGGGTCCCAGGTTCGATTCCGGCTTGGATCACTGTCTGTGCGGAGTCTGCACATCCTCCCCGTGTGTGCATGGGTTTCCTCCGGGTGCTCCGGTTTCCTCCCACAGTCCAAAGATGTGCAGGTTAGGTGGATTGGCCATGCTAAATTGCCCGTAGTGTCCAAAATTGCCCATAGTGTTGGGTGGGGTTGCTGGGTTATGGGGATAGGGTGGAGGTGTGGACCTTAGGTAGGTTGCTCTTTCCAAGAGCCGGTGCAGACTCGATGGGCCGAATGGCCTCCTTCTGCACTGTAAATTCTATGAAATCTATGAAATCATAAAAGCCAACATTGCATTTACCTTCCTAATTGCTTGCTGTACTTGCATGCTAACTTTTGTGATTCTTGTACAAGGACACCCAGAACCCTCTATACTGCTGCATTTTGTGATTTCTTCCACTTTGAATAATATTCTGCCTTTCTCCTCTTCCTCACAAGTGGAGAACCTCACATTTTCCCACATTATATTCCATCTGTCATTTCTTTTCTCCACTCACTTAAAGTATCTATATTCCTTTGCAGACTTTTTGTACCCTCTTCACAACTTGCTTTCCTACCTATCCTTATATCATTTGCAAATTTGGCTACAATACAGGTGATCCCTTCATCCATGTTATTAATATAGATCCCTGTAGTACTCCACTAGTTAGTTTGTCAACCTAAAAATGCCCCATTAATTCTCACCCTCTGTTTCCTGTTATTAGCCTCTCTCCATGCTAATATCACCCCAAAATCTTTAAGCTTTTATTTTTTGCAGTAACATTTTATGTGGCACCTTATTGAATGCCTTTTGGAAATCCAGATTCACTACATCTACTGGTTCCAATTCATCCACCCTGCTTGTTAAATTTCCCTTTCACAATAACATGTTGACTCTGCCTAATTGTATTATCATAGAATCTACAGTGCAGAAGGAGGCCATTCAGCCCATCGAGTCTGCACCAGCCCTTGGAAAGAGTACTCTACTTAAGCACACGCCTCCCTGTAACTCAGTAACCCTCCTAATCTTTTGGACACTAAGGGGCAATTTAGCATGGCCAATCCACCTAACCTGCACATCTTTAGACTGTGGGAGGGAAACAGAGCACCCGGAGAAACCCACGCAGACACACGGAGAACGTGCAGACTCCGCACAGTCACCTGAGGCAGGAATTGAACCCAGGACATTGGAGCTGTAAGGCAACAGTGCTAACCACTGTGCCATCGTGCCACCCTGTATTATGATTTTCTTTTTTTTTAGAAAAACATTTTATTAAGACATTTATGATTTTATAACAACAAAAATACAAATGTAAACATAACTCAGGAAATAACACCCCCTCAACCAACAACCATACCCAGCATACATGGCTTATACACACAATTCCCCAGTCGCACATAAACTAAACTAAACTATCTCCCCCTACCTCCCCCCCCCCCCCCCCCCCCCGCCCACGTTCCCTAACCCACCCACCCCTATTGAATCTGCTAACAGTTTTGTTTTCCCCAAAAAAGTCGATAAATGGCTGCCACCTCTGGATGAACCCTAACATCGATCCTCTTAGGGCGAACTTAATTTTCTCAAGCTTGAGAATCCCAGCCATGTCACTAATCCACACCTCCGATTTAGGGGGCTCCGAGTCCCTCCACGCTAATAGAATCCGTCTCCGGGCTAACAAGGTGGCAAGGGCCAAAACGTCAGCCTCTCCCGCCCCCTGGTCTCCCGGGTCTTCCAACACTCCAAAAATCACCACTTCTGGACTCGGTGCCACCCTTGGCTTTAGCACCGTGGACATGACATCAAAAAATTCCTGCCAGAATCCGCTAAGCTTCGGACATGCCCAAAACATGTGGACATGATTTGCGGGTCCTCCCGCACACCGCCCACACCTGTCCTTCACCCCTTCAAAAAACATGTTCATCAGGGCCACCGTCATGTCTGCCCGGTGGACCACCTTAAAATTGTATCAGGCTGAGCCTGGATTATGATTTTCTAATTGCCCTGCTACTACTTCCTCAACAGCATTCTAGCATTTTCTCAGTGGCAGGCATTAGACCAACTAGCCTGTAGTTTCTAGCTTTCTGTCTCCCCACTTGAATAGTGAATTTACAATATAGGAAATGGAATTAAGCAGTTCCCTGCCAGTGTTATTTTGGAAAATGCCGAGTTACTTTCTGATTTTTCCTCTCCAGTAGATAGAGGAGCAGGGAGTTAGACACCCTCCATTCTAAGGTCTGTCTTTTTGGGGAGCTACAACTTCATTTACAAACTCATGTTACAGCCACTGTTTGATCGAGCACATTGCTGACACAAACAGAGGGGAGGAATAGTAAAGAGACAGCTCTTCTGAAGTTAGGAATAGGCATAGCATATAGTTAGCATACAGTTCCCTGCAGTACAGAGGCCTCGCATCTGTTGTCTACCTATTCCGATCTAATCTGGAGGTGCTAAGTTTGTCATCTGCAGTAAAATGACAACCTATTCTCATTTTCACTATGGTCATTGCCAATGCTGAACAATATATAAAACCATTGTTGTAGACTATTGCTTGAGTAATCAAATAACATACTTACCGTGTGGCAACGGCTCCTGAAAATGTTATTGGAAGATATATCTTTGTATAGATATGGGGCGCAATTTTCCCACCAATCCAGGTGCAATGGGTGAATCACAGGAGAGGCCCAAATCGGGTTCTGTGCAGGCGCGAAACCTCGCGCGAGTCACCCAACACGCGACGCCCAGCCCGATCTGGATCAGGCCCTCACTGGGTATGATCCAGATAATCATATTTAAATGAGCCATTGTGCTCATTTAAATATCCCAATGCCATATTCACCCAGCGCACGGGAGTCAGCAGCCGTGCCTACGAGGCGTCAACCGGGTGCTGTTTAGTTTTGGTTTCCACAATAGTATAGCAGGCGTGATGGCACTTTGGGGGGGGGATCTTGGAGGCCATTAGAAGCGCCCGGGTGATTGGAGATAGGGCAGGGTAGAGACCCTGGCACTCCCCTTGGCACCTGCCAGTGACAAGACCAAGGTGCCTGGGTGCCAGGTTGGCACTACCAAAGGTCGGGACCTGGGGGTTCATTGCCATGAAAGGGGGGAGTGGTGATAGGGGGGTTTAAGGAGGCTGCAGAAATGTTGGAGTGGTGAAGGGGGGTCCTAAAAGCAGGGGAATCTTGAAAGTGGGCAGTAGAGATCAGGGCAGCCTTTCAAAATGGTGGCCTGATCTGTGAGGAACCGGTCCTACTTGCGAGCTCAGCTCCCCAGTGCCGGGAAAATGTTAAAGTGATGCCTCGACAGGGAGAATTCCCCGTGGCCCAGAAATACGGCTCAGTGCCATTGATTAGCGGTCTCAATCTCAGCATTGCAGCCGTCGGAAAACACCCCGCTAAACGTGCCCGAAATCACATTTTGAAATTTTTCCGGTGAATCGCGGCCATGGATTCTATTTTTGTGAATTCTATTTTTTTCCAAAAATATTTATTTCCTAAAAGCATTGATTTATATTTCTATGGACGCTGTCAGCTGTTCTATTTCCCAAGTGGTTATTCTTCATGTTCCTGTAGAATAAAGAGTAAAAGGAAGATTTTACACATATGTGTTCTTGGCATAGCACCTCATGTACAAGGGCCACATATCTAAAATTTGGGTGTTGGGACGGCAAGTACGTGACACTGAATATTCTGTCCTTTGTTTTGTTGTTTCTCTAAATGCACATAGTGGTGCACAAGACAGATTTTCATATGTTCCCATAGCAAGGTTTATCCTGGAATAGGTTGCTATCCTGTCGCCAGAGGCTTACAGCTTGAGAGGCACCATTCTGCATCAAGTATGACTAACCAGGGGCGCAATCTACCAACTGTTCACGCTGGTGGGTTATTCCGGTCCCACGTCAGCGCACGGGTTTCCCAGCGATAGGGGGTGCCGTCACCGGGAAATCCCGTTGACAACAGCAGGGTTGGTAAATCCCGTTGCCGGGCCACCTCCACTGCCGAAAGACACGCAACGGGTTGGTCGGTAAATCCCGCCCCAGGGGTCTCTCCCACTCTTAGCTCCTGCCATTGACATGTTGAAAGGAATTTGCAGGTTGGCCACGTTATGAACACCCCCTCCTTAGCCATTAAGTCTGATAGCGAGAGCACCTGGCTCAGAGACAGAGATACCCACTGCTCCACAAAACCTCCGCACATTCTGTCTCGTGGGCATTAAATCCTAATGAAGCTATTATCCTCCATATTCTAATTCACAACGTGCACTCCAAGCAAACTAAGCTGGAAGTACAAAGCTGCAAAATTTGCCCTGAAGTCAGGAAAGTACTTGACTGTAGGGCAGCAGTTATCACAGCTAAGCTCTTTCCTTTTTTAAAATAAATTTAGAGTACCCAATTATTTTTTTCCAATTAAGGGGCAATTTAGCTTGGCCAATCCACCTATCCTGCACATCTTTGGGTTGTGGGGGTGAGACCCACGCAGGCATGGGGAGAATGTGCAAACTCCAAACAGACAGTGACCCAGAGCCAGGATCGAACCCGGGTCCTCAGCGTTAACCACTGCGCCACCTTGCCGCCTTGCTAAGCTCCTCCCTGACCTCACCAATACATGAACATTTTCCAGTAGGGACCACTGGATTTCAATCTGGAGCAGGAAGTCTGGCTGATTTCATAACACCCAACAGTCCCAGCTCCCTCCTCCCACCCGACCCCAGCTCAAACCCACTAAACATTTGGTGCCCCTCCACAAGAGATGAGCTAATTCAGCCCAGAACACCACAACTGAAATTCAAACTCTCTTGGTTTGAATTCAACTCTTGGCGAATCTGGTTCTAAGGAATGAGGTGGGTCCAATCGATCAGGTGTCATTTGGGATTTTAAAAAAAATATTGTTACGACCCCCTGGACTAGTGTGCCGTCAATTCCAGCCTCACTAGACCCGGAGTCGCAACACAATTGAAATGAACAAATAATTCTTAGAAAAACACCCAAAGTCTTTGACCCTTGGCTGTCCAATAACTACAGTCGCCAGCTCTGTAAACGCAAAATTATTTAAACGCAATTAATTTTATTAGAAACATGACTATAATTAAATGTGCAGCAAACACAACAGGTTAACTATCATCTAATTCCAGGGCAGCATGGTGGCGCAGTGGTTAGCACTGCTGCCTGACGGCACCGAGGTCCCAGGTTCGATCCCGGCTCTGGGTCACTGGCCGTGTGGAGTTTGCACATTCTCCCCGTATTTGTGTGAGTTTCGTCCCCACAACCCAAAAGATGTGCAGGGTAGGCGGATTGGCCACGCTAAATTGCCCCTTAATTGGAAAAAATGAATTGGGTATGCTGAAGTTATTTTTAAAAAGTATCATCTAATTCCTAACCCCTCCCACTTAAACTCACCCAACCTCTGCACACAGACAAACACAGAGAGTAAAAGAGGGGTGTAAAATAATAAGTAAAGGATAAGAGTCTTTGTTTCAGATGGTGGTTTTCTAGCACACCTCCCTTCAATTTAGGCTTTCAGTTTGAAGTTTCAGCTTTCAGTCTGTAATGAATTTTCATTCATCCAGGTCACAAGACCTCTCTGCAGGTTCAGAAAAAAAACAACAGATAGGCAGTATTTCTGGAGAGAGAGACAGACACTCACAGCTGCTCCTCTCAGCATCCAGGATACGACTGTGCTGTTCTTAGTTCTCTGAAAAATCATCCCACTTGGGTAGGATCCAATCGCTGCCTATTACCGGGCAGACTATGGCTTTTTGGCCAATTCATTGGCCACCAGCAAACCAATCGAATGAGTCCCACTAATCTGTCGGGTGCCGGAAAGTCTGAGTTCCGCTGTCCAAAGGCTAGCACAGTGTTGCCTTTTGTAACTTTTGAGTTCCATACTTCCCCTGCTCGACTTAAAGATACATGTCCAAGGGCAGCACGGTGGCGCAGTGGTTAGCACAGCTGCCTCATTGCCCCTTAATTGGAAAAAATGAATTGGGTACTCTAAATTTATATTTAAAAAAAGACACTTGTCCATTAAGCAGCCATAGATCAAAATGATAATGGCAAAAATAAAGAAAGGGAAATTAAGGGAATCAATCGGAAGGGTCCTTACAATATATTTTTATTGGAGTTTTTCTATTTTTACAAATAATGCATCAAATCCTCAGGATCGGTACAGCATAAGTGCCTCAGCACACATGAATACAGAAAAAGACATGAGAACAATAACACAGTAGATTCAGCGTAATCATTGAACTTGATGCCTCCATATGTACCAACAGATAAGCAAAAGAATGAGGGAGAAGAGGATAAAACCATGAAAACATAGTAAAATGGTGCACACCTTCACATGTAGTGAATGCTCGTACAGCCAACAAAAATACAGGGTAAGAATTTTATGTCATATTCGGACACACAGTAGAACACATCTCCCCCAACTCCGATCATACCAGAGGCATCAATAACACATTATGACACTGTGTCCCGGGGGTAATCCACGAGGACCAGAAGGGATTTGTAAAGGGCAGGCAACTAAACACCAATGTGCGCAGGCTCTTAAACGTGATAATGATGCCATCGGAGGAGGGAGAGGCGGAGATAGTGGCAGCTATGGACGCGGAGAAGGCCTTTGACCGAGTAGAGTGGGAGTACCTCTGGGAGGTGCTGCGCAGGTTTGGGTTCGGGGTAGGGTTTATCAATTGGGTTAAGCTCCTTTACAGAGCCCCGATGGCAAGTGTAGTGATGAACCGGCGGAGGTCGGAGTACTTTCGACTGTACCGAGGGACGAGGCAGGGGTGCCCCCTGTCCCCCCTGTTGTTCGCATTGGCGATCAAACCATTGGCCATGTCATTGAGGGAGTCTAATAAATGGAAGGGGGTGGTCCGAGGGGGAGAAGAGCATCGGTTGTTGCTATATGCGGATGACCTGTTGCTGTATGTTGCGGATCCAATGGAGGGGATGGTGGAGGTCATGCAGACTCTAAGGGAGTTTGGGGAGTTTTCGGGCTATAAGCTCAATGTAGGGAAGAGTGAGCTCTTTGTATTACAGGTGGGGGACCAAGAAAGAGGGATAGGGGACCTACCGCTGAGGAGGGCGGAGGGGAGCTTTCGGTATCTGGGGATCCAAATAGCCAGGAGTTGGGGGACCCTACATAAATTGAATCTGACGAGGTTGGTGGAGCAAATGGAGGAGGATTTCAAAAGATGGGACAGGTTACCGCTCTCGCTGGCGGGTAGAGTGCAGTCGGTCAAAATGGTGGCCCTTCCGAGGTTTCTGTTTGTGTTTCAGTGCCTTCCCATCGTGATCACTGAGGCCTTTTTTATGAGAGTAGGCAGGAGGATTATGGGGTTTGTGTGGGCGAATAAGACCCCGAGAGTAAGGAGAGGGTTCCTGGAACGCAGTGGGGACCGAGGAGGGTTGGCGCTGCCAAACCTGGGGAGCTACTACTGGGCAGCAAATGTGGCGATGATCCGCAAGTGGGTTATGGAGGGAGAGGGGGCGGCATGGAAGAGGATGGAGATGGCGTCCTGTAAAGGAACGAGCCTGGGGGCATTGGTGATGGCATCGCTGCCGCTCTTGCCGACAAAGTATACCACGAGCCCGGTGGTGGCGGCAACGCTAAGGATCTGGGGCCAGTGGAGACGGCACCGGGGTGCAATGGGAGCATCGGTGTGGTCCCCGATCAGGGGTAACCACTGGTTTGTCCCGGGGAAGATGGACTGGGGTTCCAGAGCTGGCATCGGGCGGGGATTGGAAGAATGGGGGACCTGTTCATCGACGGGACGTTTGCGAGCCAAGGGGCACTGGAGGAGAAGTTCGAGTTACCCCTGGGAAATGCCTTTAGATATATGCAGGTGAGGGCTTTTGTGAGGCGACAGGTGAGGGAATTCCCGTTGCTCCCGGCACAAGAAGTTCAAGATAGGGTGATCTCGGGTGTATGGGTCGGGGAGGGCAAGGTGTCAGAAATACAACAGGAGTTTAAAGAAGAGGGGGAAGCGCTGGTAGAAGAGTTGAAGGGTAAATGGGAGGAGGAGCTGGGGGAGGAGATCGAGGAAGGTCTGTGGGCTGATGCCCTCGGTAGGGTTAATTCCTCCTCCTCGTGTGCCAGGCTCAGCCTGATACAATTTAAGGTGGTCCACAGAGCGCACTTGACGGGGGCGAGGTTGAGTAGGTTCTTTGGGGTAGAGGACAGATGTGGAAGGTGCTCAGGGAGCCCGGCGAACCATGTCCATATGTTTTGGTCATGCCCGGCACTGGAGGGGTTCTGGAGAGGAGTGGCGGGAGCAATATTTCAGGTGGTGAAAGTCCGGGTCAAGCCAAGCTGGGGGCTAGCAATATTTGGAGTAGTGGACGAACCGGGAGTGCAGGAGCTGGGGGCTAGCAATATTTGGAGTAGTGGACGAACCGGGAGTGCAGGAGGCGAAAGAGGCCGGCATTCTGGCCTTTGCGTCCCTAGTAGCCCGGCGAAGGATCTTGCTAATGTGGAAGGAGGCGAAGCCCCCCAGCCTGGAGGCCTGGATAAATGATATGGCTGGGTTCATAATGTTGGAGAGGATTAAGTTCGCCTTGAGAGGGTCTGTGCAGGGGTTTTACAGGCGGTGGCAACCGTTCCTAGACTATCTCGCGGAGCGTTAGAGGAAGGTCGGTCAGCAGCAGCAGCAACCTTGGGGGGGGGGGGAATGTCCTGGGAGGGGGGGGGGGGGGAGAGGGGGACTGCCTGGGAGGGTGGATGAGCAAGAAATAACATGAAGGGTTGGGGAAACTGGCACGTACGTGTGAGGGCCAGTGTACAAAGCTGTGTAAATATATCATTTTGCCATGTATATATCTTGCTCTGCGCGATTTCTCGGGTTTTTGTTTGTTACGGGGGCGGGGGGGGGGGGGCGGGGCGGTTATTGTTTGTTAGGGAGAAAAATTGTGTTAAAAAACTTTAATAAATATATATATTTTTTTTAAATAACACATTATGACATATTTTTCTTGGATATAAGACCTGTCTGTGCCTTCTTTAATCCCCAAATAACAGAAAACAAAATACAGAATTAATTCGCGAGGACATTAGTTGTAAAAGGATATTTTACCTATATCCGCAAGGCACAACACATCCCCCGAATCGAGCACAGTACAGAGCGATCATCTTTCCGCACATTTATACAGAGAGGAGCAGCAAATATTCATACAATTGGTTCAGATTGTAATCATTGCGGTCGGCGCCTCCCATTACACTGACAATGACAGAATAAAAAGATAATACCAAGAGGAGAGGATCTCGGGATAACAGGATACCAGGATATGGACATGAGCGCACGCCCCTCACATGAGACAAGGAAAACGCTGCACATTCAAAACCTTACTCAGCCTCCCTATATAACTAGGCCAAGAAGGAACATCCCAAGCCAAGGGAAACAACAGGATACCTCAATACATGACATGGCTTGACATTGTACACTCTCATATACATGCGGGGTGGCACTGTGGAACAGTGCCTCACTGCTCAATGGTTCAATTCCGGCCTCGGGTGACTGTCTGTGTGGAGTTTGCACTTTCTCCCCCTGTCTGCATGGGTTTCCTACGGATGCTCCGGTATCCTCCCACAGTCCAAAGATGTGCAGGTTAGGTGGACCTGTCAATCCTTTCCGTGTCCAGGCCGGGTGAGGTTTCCAGTGTTGCCCCTTAGTGTCCTAAAAGGTTAAGTTGGATTACTGGGATAAGGTGGAGGCATGTGCGTAAGTAGGGTGCTCGTTCCAAGAGCCGGTGCAGACTCGATAGGCTGAGTGACCTCCTTCTGCACTGTAAACTCTATGATTCCATGAGCCGGTGAGCGAAGGATGCTCGAGCAACGGCAAGACTTGCCAAGACAGGCCTCACTCCTCTCCAGCCACATCAGATACACTGCTCCATCCCCGTGCGACACTGGAGGATTTACACCATCCTCCTCTGAGGAAACCCCACCAACAAGGAGGAGAAGAATCGTCAAGGCACCTACAAACTGGCCGTCTTGGGAGGGGTACAATCCCCCCCCATCCCAACATGATTAGGGAAACCCCCTGAGAAACCTGATACCAAATCGGGGCCTGTATCAGTGCCCTTCTTACCCAAGTAAAGAAAGGAAACACCAAACAGAGAGGAACACTAGAATTAGTCAAAGAATGCCAGGGGTTTAGCACCGTACAAAAGGATGCCAAGGTCAGAACAGCGTTGCCTCACCCGAAAAAGGACACTGCCTCCCCAGGGGAGCCCAGGTCTCAAGAACTGTCAATATAAAAACACTTGGGGGAGGATGCCTAACTCTCCCACCCAGCTTACCCTCCAACCAAAGAACAACTCCAATAATGCTGACCTACAGCACTCAGACTCGCACACAGATCCTGCAGTCCATAGGTTACTACCTCCCCAGTGAAACCCTATCTCGAAAAGGAGAGTAAATGAAGAGCCAACAAAAGAGGACAACTTGGAGAAGGGTAATCTCCTCCAACACCCAACATACCCTCCCCCCGAACCGGGTAAACTCAGTTGCTACTGCCTTAACTTACTCAATCAAGCGACTACTGCCACTACCCAGGCAGCCAAGTAAATATTGAAGATCAACCCAAGGAAGACGAGCCAAATGAGGAGTAACCAACCACACCCATGTGTGCACCATTACACACTTCCTCCTACTCCAACAACTCCAGAGATGCTAACCACAAAGAAGAATCATAAGGAACCCAGTCCTCCCTGGGATACATGATCTGTCCAGGCCTCCATAGGGTATAAGCATGGATTACATAATCCCAAAATAACAAAAAGAAAAAAACACGACCCAGGCAGTTCTAACTGGGTGCTTTCCTCACACAAAATGAGGGCTTACATGATCATACCAACCACTTGCACACCAAACGTCCACCTGTCACCCTGTTTTGATGCTACTAATCTTCTCTTAAACAAAGTAAAGGGTACCTGAAATGAACTCCTTCTTTGTAGATTGAAGGATTACAGCAAAATTAAAAAAAATAAAAATAAAGCTAGATAAATGCTGCACAAGCCTCGTGACACACTATTTTTTAAAATAAATTTAGATTCCCAATTATTGTTTTTCCAATTAAGGGGCAATTTAGCGTGGCCAATCCACCTACTCTGCACATCTTTTGGTTGAGTGGGTGACACCCAAGCAGACACGGGGAGAATGTGCAAACTCCATACAGACAGTGACCCAGACTTGACTACTGGCTCAGTGTGATTTTTACCATATAACAGGATAATAGGCAACATCCACCTCCGGCAGGATTAAAGACAATAACCTTAACAGTGACATAATCACAAGGGGAGAAAGTTCAGGATTATTGATGAACTGCAGGATAATATCACCATCCACGGCGCTTGGAAAGGCCAAAGCCATGACAGGATTGTCAAGCAGCAATCAGGATCCCTCCGGAGTTCCACTGAAGCCCCGGCACCTCTGCCATGTTATCGTCCTGAAGCCCAGATAGTCAGATAGTTACAAACCTAGGCCCAGTGGGAGGTGATGACCCATCGTGTCAGGCCACCTCCAACATTACTTGGCGAGGATTGAGGACAAAGCAACGCAAAACCAAAGGTCGGGGTCTCTGACCAACTCCAAGCCCCGAAGACCGGATACAATGTGCTCCGTCAAACCCAAAACACCCAGCCTTCAAATCGAGAGTGTGAAAGCATGACAGCCAGCTCTCAAATTTGGCCGGGAATTCGTCACCCATTCCCCTTGGTCGACCAGGTGGAGAAATTCCCTGTCCGGTCCCATCACCCCGAATCAACCAGGATATTCGACATACCAAGGAGTTTGCCCTATCGAGCGACAGGATCCTCTTCTTTGCTTCATCTGTCTTCTTAAGGATATCTCCCAGTTCATCATTGTGAGTACCATACCAAAGTCTACACCATCATTCACAATGGCAGCCATCGTCTCAATGCCAACAACATTGCTGAAGCGCAGCTCGCTCACCAGCAAGCTGGGCCCCAACCCGGCCGCCTCCGACCCCCTTAATCAAACAAGGATTTTTTTTTTTACTTAACTCAGCCCCCATCACCAAAATCTAGCCAGGATCTTCCAGGAACATAGCACAGGACATTCATATAATGAACAAATAATAATGGGTTGTGCAACAGGATAATAAAAAGGATTAAAAGATGAGTATTGCCAGAGCTCGCAAAACGCAGCCACTCCCATGCTCACATCACGTGACCCTATCGTCAATATGGAGTTTAAAGAATACTGATCATGGTATCGTAAGGTTTAGGTTAGTCATAGTAAATTGGAATCAAAGATTGTCATGCTAAACTGTAACACAACAATGGCTACCATGAAAGAGGTGTTGGTTGGGTAGAGTTGAGGCACATTTCAATGAAGCAGAAAGGTAGGGCAAGCAAAGTCAGAATTCCCTGTATAATAAGAGACAGAGAATGAGATGTAGCAGAAAATTGGTGTTTGGTAATGTCAGGTTGATTGTAAAAGTGAGAACCAGGCTGAGTATAGAAAGTTCTGAGGGGAAGTGATAAAGGAAATCATAGAGACAAGAAAAGAAAATGGGAAGAGACTGGCAGTTAGCTTGAAAGGGAATCTAAACGTCTTCTATGAGGATTTAAATAGTATAAGGATAGCAAGGGGAGAGTTAGGGCCAATAAAGGAACAAAAAGAGGATCTATGCATGAAGACAGAGGTACAAAATGACTACTTTTCATCTGTCTTTACCAAGGAAGAAGAGGTTGCAAGAATGTTATGGAAGAGAAGGTGGTTAAGTCACTAGATGGGACCGCTTCTCAGCCTCTTGGCTAAGATCAAGCATCAGAACAAGCCCAAGAATAGGTGCAATGCCTTTTCTTGTCAGTTTGGATCTTGTGGGCGGGATTCTCTCAGTCCGGGGACGGGCCGGAGAATCGGTGCGACCGGCGCGAATCGCGCCACGCCGCCCCGACACTGGGACGCGATTCTCCGCAGAGCGGAGAATCAGTGCCATTGGCACCAGTGCGGTTGGAGCGATGCCGGTCGGGGGGCGCTCTACCGGCCACCCCCGGCGATTCTCGGCCCGGGATGGGCCGAGCGGCCGTAACAAAAAACCCAAGTCCCACCGGTGCCGTTTTAACCTGCTCTTAGCCGGCGGGACCTCAACGTGGAAGGGTCTGGGGCGGCCTGTGGGGTGGGAGGGGGGATCCGACCCGGGGGGGGCCTCCGTTGTGGCCTGGCCCATGATCGGGGCCCACTGATCAGCGGGCCGGCCTCTCGGGCTGGGCGCCTTCTTCCGTGCCTGCCCCTTTAGCCCTACGCCATGTTGCGTTGGGGCCGGCCCAGAGAAGGGAGCTATTGCGCATGCGCGCGTTGGCGCCAGTACCCATGCGGATGCGCACGTCGGCGCCAGTTCCACTGCGCATGCGTGGACCCCGCGGCGCCCAATTGATGCCGGAATCAACAGCTGGAGCAGCGAGGGTCACTCCAGTGCCGTGCTGGCCACCTGTAGGGGCCAGAATTGCAGATCCTGAGGCCATGTTGACGCTGTCAGAAAACGCAACGGCGTTTATGACGGTGTCAACACTTAGCCTCAGGATCAGAGAATCCCGCCCTGTATGTCTCTCTTGTGGAGACCACGAATTGGCTTCAATGTGAATTTGAATTGGTTTTTGGGGCAAACAATGAGATGAATTAAGGGTTTGCCACTCTGCGCATTGGCGTTGTAACTTTAAGGATGGGATAAAAAAGAATTTTTAAAAGGAAAAAAGAGAAAATAAGGACACCAGATGGGCTAAATATTGATAAAGAGGAGTTATTGGAAAGGCTATCTGTACTAAAGGCTAACACATCAAAAGGATCAGACCATATGCATCCGAGGGTAGCGATGGAGAATGTGAGGTCCAAGGCTTAATCTTCCAATCCTCCTTTGGCACAGGAGTGATGCTAAAGGACTCGAGAATTGCAAATGTTACACTCTTGTTCAAAAAAGAATGAACCCAGTAGTACAAGCCAGTTAGTTTAACCTCAGTGGTGGGGAAACGTTTTGAGATGTTAATCAAGGATAACATTAACATCTTCTTGGATTACTGTAGATTCATGTGGGAAGGTAAATCATGTTTAACTAACTTTAAAAAAATGACTTTATCAGAGTTACAAAGGCAGAGCTCAGAGGGTGGACAGGGGCAAACCCCTAATCCAGCTCCTTGCCTGCTCCAAAAAACAATTCAAATTGAATCCAATTCATGGTCCCACAAGAGAGACATACCAGATCCAGCCATTACACCTGACCTCACGCTCATTTTAGCCAAAGCACCGAGAAGCGATATGTTTAACTAACTTGATTAAGTTTTTTGATGAGGTAATAGCGATGGTTGATGAGGGTCATCCGGTTGATGCAGTGTTCGTGGACTTCCAAAAGGCATTTAAAACAGTGCCACATAACAGGCTTGTCAGCAAAGGTAAAGCTCATAGAACAAAGGCAAAGTGGCAGCTTGGATACAAACTCAGCTGAGTTGAGGAAACAGAGAGTGCCGGTAAACAGTTGCTTTTCAGATTAGAACAAGATGTACACGAGAGTCCCGTGAGGATCGACACTGTCCTCGGCCCATTGCTTTTCTTGATTTATGTTAATGACCTAGACTTGGGTATGCAGGGCATAAATTCAAAATTTGCACATTGGACAAAACTTGAAATTATAGTGAACTTTGAGGAGAATAGTAATAAACTTCAGAAGGACATAGACAGGCTGGCTGAATGGACAGACACATAATAGACAAAATTTACTGAAAAGAAAGGTGAACGGGTACATTTTGGTAGAAAGAATGAGAAGAGGCAATATAAGACAAAGTTTGAAATTCTAAACTGGATGCAAGGACAGAGAGATCTGGGGATATATGTGCACAAATTGTTGAAGGTGGCAGAGTAGGTCAAGAAAGTGGCAAAGAAAACTTGCAGGACCCAAGGCTTTATAAATAGAGACATTAGAGTACAAAGCAAGGAAGTTCTGACATGCCTCTCTAAACCTCTGGTTCAGCCTCAATGGGAGTTTAACCCCAATTCTGGGCATCCCGTTTTAGGAAGGAGGATTTAAAGAGGCTGCAGAAAAAAATTAAGTGGATGGTTCAAGGGATGAAGAATTTCAGTTACGTGGACCGATTGGAGAAGCTGAGGTTGTCCTCTCTGGAGAAGAGAAGGTTGAGAGGAAATCTGATAGAAGTGTTCAAACTCATGAGGGACCAAGCAGAGTAGATAGGGGGAAACTGCTCCCATTGGCAGAAAAGTTGAGAGCCAGGGGACACCAATGTAAGGTGATTGGAAAAATACCCAACAACAACGTGGGAAAAAACATAATTTATCAGCAAGTGGTTAGGATCTGGAAGTCACTGTGTGGGGGAGGCACATACAATCAGGGCTGTCGAAATGGAATTAAATAATCACCTGAAGAGAAAAATAAAAATTTGCAGAGCTCCAGGGACAAAGCAGGCGAGTGAGAGTGTTGCGCTTGCAGAGAGCTAGCACTGACACGATAGGGTTAAAGGCCTCCTTCTGTGCCGTAATCAGTCTATGATTGGCTGAGAAGCACATTAGATGGCGCATTCACTCACTGAATATTTGAGGGAGCTAAGAGGATGAATTCTATTCGTTCATGGTACGTCGGCATCCCTTCTGTGTCACCTGCCTCACATTGGTTGGAATTCTTTGCAAAACTGTCAAATTCATAGTCACAATTCTAAAATAATTATTTTATCAGCTCTCTATAATCCTAGTTGGACATCGAGGAAGAGGTAGCCTTGTGTGCTGTCTACTTGCTTGGCAATTTCATTGGCAGTTAAGAGTCAACCACATTCCTGGAGTCACATACAGGTGAAACCGGGCAAGGTTTACACTTTTTCTTTGGTAACAAACATAAGTGAACCAGGTTGGTTTTTACAACAATCCAGTAGTATCACGGTTGTTGTATTATCATAAATGTGAGAACTGCAAAGGCTAATGAGATGTGTAACTCAACCACTAGAGGGAGCTAGTCATACAAGTTTTAAAAATTTTTTTAGAGTACCCAATTATTTTTTTTCCCAATTAAGGGGCAATTTAGCGTGGCCAACCCACCTAACCTGCACATCTTTGGGTTGTGGGGGTGAAACCCACGCAGACACGCGGAGAATGTGCAAACTCCACATGGACAGTGACCCAGGACTGGGATTCAAACCCAGGTCCTCAGCGCCATAGGTAGCAGTACTAACCACTATGCCACATGCCGCCCTCGACGTACAAGTATATAAGACATTGACGCTAAGCCTTAGGGGTGAGAGGTTGAGAAGAAGGCTAGAGAGCAGACTGAAGGAAAGATAGTGTGAGTGAGAGCAGATCATAGTCAATGTAATAGTGTAGAGATTAGTAGTAGATGAGTGTTTATTATCAACTGTGTATTATCTAGGAGTAAGTGTCAAATCCAAATTAGTAGTGTTCATAAATTTATAGTTTGTTCAAGTTAAAGCTATTTTGTGGTCTTTTTGATGAACACTACGCCAATCATCCTGAATTTAGCAACACAACAAACACCACAACAGTCACCATTACCCATTACATATTTTTATTCCAGATGCATTTAATTAACTAAATTCCATAGCTGTCATGTTGGGATCTGAAGTCATGTCCATGGATTATTATTCGAGGCCTTTAGAGTAGTCAAGTTCCCAAATCCCACTTACAGAAAATCATATGTGTGCATGTCGCCCTGTTTAACTTGCGAGTGATTCAATTTAAAAATAACCCAGCAGTCAATCGATATTCTTCAAGATAATTTATTACAAAGCTATTGTTGCAAGTTACCAAAGTAAAAGTGATAAAGTTCTTAACTAAAATACAAAGATTAAAATGTAGATAAAGGAAAAAAGACGAGATTCTAAATCACTATCCATAAGATATCATTGCGAGCCCTTTGCTTGAGTTCCTTAGCTGAGTAGCTATATTGGCTTATGAAGTCGATGCATCAGAGCTTTAATTTGTAGGCGGACTCAATAGATAGGGCAGATGAAGGGAAACTGCAGGTACTGACATTTGAAGATGGCAGTTTTTTATCAGCAAACCAGGGACAATTTTCTCGAAACCTGTAAAGATGTACTTTCACAGCCTTCATTAATGAACACAAAATGTATTTATTAATATGAATTATTCCGCAGTCGCATGCCTGCAGCAACTCCCTGCATGTTTTTTGTCTAAGAGAGCTCCATCCACTAGGGTGGTTCTTCATTGAGTCTTATTTGGTCCCCAGGCCGTCGCCCTTAGAGGGACAATCAGCACAATTCCTTACTCTACTCCCTCGCAGTGGCAGTGAGAAACACAGCTCTCATCTGCTATTAGCAGTTAGTTCAGCTGGGAGCTGTGGGCTGGAATTGACTTCCTGAAGTCTTCTGGGTTCTCTACACACTGCCATACAAAACGACTTCTTGCCATTTTTGATCCTTCATCCAGATCAAAAACACAAAAATTACTGCTGTTAATTTTCAATAAGACAGTGGGCACGAATTTCCGGCTTTGTTACTATCTCGCTCAAGCGTAACAAGGTCGGTGAATAGCGGGAGAGGCCAAAACCGAGATCTGCGTCGGGCGCCAAACAATTTGCGATGCAACTGGCCCCATCCCATAGGCGAAATCGGGATCTCGCCATAGCGTGGACAGAAACCAATTATCACCACTTAAGGCCCATTTCCATACAATCAACGAGAGCGACCCCATATTCAATGGCTTCCCATCATTAAGCAGCCTCCCCAGCAAGTGGTCACGCAGATTAGTACTCCTTTTTAAAAACGTGAACCTGGAGGAAGGGCTTCTATGAGCAGCTGGGGAGGTGAGTAGCCATCTTTGCTCACAGGCAAAGAGCCCGAGGGTGCTGAGCTTGCCACCCCAGTGCTCGGTTGGGGGGGGGGGGGGGGGGGGGGGGGGGAGCTCAGCTGGGGATAGGGGATCCTCCGCAAGGGTGGACCGCCACAGGGGAAGGGAGGGGAGGCGCTGGGGGGGGAAACCGCTCGCGGCACCACCATGCCAACCCCTGGATCATGTGTGCCCATTTCGGGGGCAACCCTTGAACCTGCCCATCTGCCCCACTCATCACCCATAACCCCCACCGACTGCCGATGCCTCTGGCTGCGCGGCTGAAGGCTATTGCTAATAGGGAATGGGCCATTGTGGTTATGTAAGCACTTCATACATGCCAAGTGGATTCCCGTGGGTGTGTGGGCCACATAGCATGTGGAAGTCATTGTCTAGCATCCCAATTTACCTTGATGCATGGACACTGTGTTTGAACACTGTGGGATGCAACACCACACACGCAACATCCGAAGATGGGACACTGCTCCCGGGACACTCCCACGGCCGGAGGGTGGATGGGTGCCCCTGCTGGGGTGGTGGTGGGGGAGGGGGGTGAGGGGAGGGGTGCCTGGAAAGATGGGCAAAGGGTCAGGAGGTGGCCCACATTGCGGAAGAAAGTGACCGGGGTCATCACACTGGTTGTGTGTACAATACCCCACACCCAGTGGTGCCTCCCCCCTCCCCCCCAGTTGCCTCCCTCATCCTGTGGCCTTCAATGCCCCTGGTGGGAATCCCCTGGGGGCTATGGGGCCAGAAGGCCCCAGCTCACTTGTCGGCGGCCCATGTACAGCTGCGCCACCCTGTCCCTGTCCCTGACCTCGAGATGCAGCCTCATCAGAGGGATGGAACTCCATGGAGCTGGTGGCCACCATCCCCACTCCATGGGACTGGTCCGGCCTGGCACTCAGAACCCCATTCTCCCGGTCGGTGCCCTTAGGACCCTGGGGTTCACCTTGGGATGGAGGTGCAGGCTGGTGCGAGTCCCAGCTGCCCCTGCATCGTCTGGCTCTGCCAGCCCTGGTGGTTCCCCATGGTCCGCATCATAGTATCGACACCCTCGGCGATTCTCCTCAGTGACTGGGACAAGCTCCGCATCGCCTCGACCATGCCCCTCTGAGAGCGGGATACGTCTCACAGAGCTTCATCAAGGTCAGCCTGGTGCTGGGTTACATCCCCCAGCGAGGTGGTCATTCTGACGAGGCCGTCACTGACTGCGCATGGTGCCAATGTCGTGCACCAGGCTCCCCACTGCGGTCGCCACCCTAGCTGTGTTGGATCGGTGCCACTCGTTGTCGGCGCCATCTCCTGTGCCCGTAGCCACTGGGTCTCCTCCACATGGCTATGGATTTGTTGGAGTGACGCTGACATCTCCCGCTGCACGTCCCAGCCATCCCCTATCGTCTCCATCAGCTCCAGGTAACCCACTTCCACAAGCTCAGCATCGCGCTGGGACCCAACTGACTCCTGCGATCCAGCAGACCTTCGACTGCTGTCCCACCTGGTGGTTCCTGCATCCACTAGATGTACATCAGCAGCAGTGTGGTACTCACCAGATTGTGCCCCAGAAGCCTGTCCACTAACATTTCCCACCGAGGTGTGTGTATCTGCACTGCCGGGGGTGAGGATGACAGCTGTGTTGCGACGACGATGGCATCCTCAGAGCTCTCCTCCGAGGTGTTCTCCTCAGAGTCAGGAGAGGGGGCCACCTGAGATGGACCGGCGCCATCGGCTGGAGGACCTGTGGATGATTGGACATGTGGTCAGTCAGTCAGTAAGGCAATCATTAGTCACATTTGACAGGTCCACCAGGTGGAGCTCAGTGGTTCCTCACCTCTGCGGCATCCGCCAGCCTCCGCGTGGGTGACCATCCTGTATTCGGCCACTCCAGTCACCTCCAGGGCCCATCGGCTCGAAGGAGGTGAGGATTCTCAAGTCCGGCACCCCTCCGCCAGTCTGGGCCCTCTCTCACCAATTGTGGGAGAGCTTTTCCAGTGGAATCACAGAGGGGGCATCGTTAGCCACACAGTGGTGGGCGAGAGGGTGTGAAGGTGGGGTTGGCGGGGGGGGAGGGGGTGGAGGGAGGGCTGGGGGCCGTTTGGAGAGTTGGGGGGGTTGATGTTCCCGTGGGGCGGAAAGGTCCTGGGGGGGGGGGGGGGCATTTCTGCCTACTCACCCGTGCTGCCCGGTGTAGTTTCTTTGTGCACTGCTGACCAGTCCACTTGGTCACAGTGTTGGAACTAACAGCTGCCGCCACCTCATTGGCTTTGGATTGGATTGGATTTGCTTATTGGGAAAAGTATTGTTCTGTGCGTAGCTCAGGCAGATCATTCCATACTTGAAAAGAAAATACATCGGGCAAACATAAAATACACAATGTAAATAATAGACACAGGCATCGGGTGAAACATACAGGAGTGTTGTATTACGCAGTAGAGAAGATGTGTGAAGAGATCTGATCATCCATGAGGGTCGTTTAGGAGCCTGGTAACAGCTCGGAAGAAGCTGATTTTGAGTCTGTTCGTGCGTGTTCTTAGACTTTTCTAACTCCTGCCCGATGGAAGAAGTTGGAAGAGTGAGTAAGCCGGGTGGGAGGGGTCTTTGATTATGCTGCCCACTTTCCCAAGGCAGCGGGAGGTGTAGATAGAGCCAATGGATGGGAGGTGGGTTTGTGTGATGGCCTGGGCAGTGTTCACGACTCTCTGAAGTTTCTTACGTTCTTGGGCTGAGCAGTTGCCACACCAGGCTGTGATGCAGCCTGATAGGATGCTTTCTATGGTACATCTGTAAAGGTTGGTAAGAGTCAACGCGGACATGCCGAATTTCCTTAGTTTCCTGCGAAGGTATACGCGCTGTTGTGCTTTCTTAGTCATAGCGTCGACATGGGTGGACCAGGATAGATTGTTGGTGATGTGCACACCTAGGAATTTGAAGCTGTTAACCATCTCCACCTCGGCCCCGTTGATGCTGACAGGGGTGTGCACGATACTTTGCTTCCTGAAATCAATAAACAGCTTTTTAGTTTTGCTGACATTGAGGGAGAGATTGTTGTCGTTACACCACTCCACTAGGTTCTCTATCTATCTCCCTTCTGTATTCTCACTCATCCTTGTTCGAGATCTGACCCACTACATCGTGTTGTCAGCAAACTTGTAGATGGAGTTGGAGCCAAATTTTGCCGCACTGTTGTGTGTGTACAGGGAGTATAAAAGGGGGCTAAGTACGCAGCCTTGCGGGACCCTGGTATTGAAGACTATTGTGGAGGAGGTGTTGTTTATTCTTACTGATTGTGGTCTATGGGTCAGGAAGTTGAGGATCCAGTTAGGAGTGAGGAGCTATGTCCCAGGTTTTGGAACTGTTGATTGAAGCTTGACTGGGATTATGGTGTTGATGGCGGAGCAGTAGTCAATAAATAGGAGTCTGATGTAGGAGTCCTTGTTGTTGAGATGCTGCAGGGCTGAGTGTAGGGCCAGGGAGATGGTGTCTGCTGTGGACCGGTTGCAGCAGCATGTGAATTGCATGGATCTAGGTATTCTGGGAGTATGGGGTTGATGTGCCTCATGACCAACCTCTCGAAGCACTTCATTGCGATTGATGTCAAGGTCACCAGACTATAGTCATTGAGGCACATTGCCTGTTTCTTCTTTGGCACCGGTATGATGATGGTGGTCTTCCTGAAACAGGTGGGGACCTCGGAATGGAGTAGGGAGAGTGAAGATGTCCGCAAACACATCTGCCAGCTGGTCCACGCAGGATCTGAGTGCATGACCAGGGACTCCGTCAGGACCTGCCACTTTCCGAGGGTTCACTTTCAAGAAGGCCAAACTGACTTCGGAAACTATTTTGGTGGGTATGGGTGTGTCCCAGGCTGCTGGGGCAGTCGACCGTGATTTGATGGTTTCCCCCTCGAACCGAGCATAGAATACATTCAGTTCATTGGGGATGGGTGCACTGCTGCTGGAGATTCTGCTCAGCTTCGCTTTGTAGCCTGTTATATTGTTTAAGCCTTGCCACAACCGACAAGAGTCTGTGACGTTAGTCTGTGACTCTGGCTCTAGTTTGTAACTTGGAGGCCAAGTCACCGAGTGTCTTTAAGACAGATAGAGATAGGTTCTTGATTAATAAGGGGATCAGGGGTTACGGGGAGAAGGCAGGTTAATGGGGATGAGAAACATATCAGCCATGATCGAATGGCAGTGCAGACCCGAAGGGCCAAATGGTCTAATTCTGCTCCTATATCTTATGGTCTTGTAGTTTTCTACAGCCAATTCCTCTCAGGATACCTTGATTTTTTTTGAAAAAAATTAAAGTAAATATATAGGGATAGCTGATTCATTTAACCAAAGAAAAGCTTATTTGTATTTTGTTTTTGTTTAGATGCCATGACAATAATCCACAGAAGAGTGGGATATTTTGTGGTGTGGTAGGTGTTTCAGAAATTTAAAAATAACAAGGTTAGTTTTCCACAAGATTGTTAACCATTATTTCTTCCTACACAATACATTGCAAAACTAGGACGCAGTGACAAGGGAACAGGCAGAACAATCAAGATTATTTTGTTCTGTAGCGCTACGTAATATTTTGTCTGGTATCTGTTGTCTGTACACAGCGATCCAAGGTCACAGATGTCATGGTTCGTGCAGAACAAACCTACCTCTGCTCTGCCCATACTTCAGGAAAGCACCCCTTTCCATTTTTTGACATTGCCAGAAGATTATTAACAACTGCTTCTTCCCCTACAGAGTATTACACTACACATTTAAGTGCGATTTATTTTGTGGCCTCCAATTATGACTCTGTGGTAGTCACCACTGATGTATATATTAGGTGCTTTGTGGTAAGGCCCTGTACTACAGATACGGTGGGTAGTTCCCTGCCTGCTGGCTCCGCCCAGTAGGCAGAGTATAAATATGTGTGCTCCTTGTACAGCAGCCATTTCGCCAGCTGCTGTAGGAGGCCACACATCTTAGTGTAATAAAGCCTCGATTGTATCCAACTCTCATCTTTGTGTAATTGATCGTGCATCAATTTATTACACTAACGTTTTCAGAAGATGGACCTCCGCATCAAGCCGGATCGCCTGCAGCTGGATCCGCAATCGGACAATGCCAAAAAGGACTTTGAACATTGGCTAGCCTGTTTCGAAGCTTACATCAGGTCTCCACCAGACCCAATTCCGGAAGCTCATAGGAGTCAGATCCTCTACACGCGGCTGAGCTCCAACGTCTTTCCACTTATCCAGGACGCGCCGACCTATGAAGACGCCATAGCGCTACTGAAGGAAAACTATGCTCAGCGGACTAACACGCTCTACACCAGACACATCCTCTCCACTCGTAGTCAACTTCCTAGTGAGTCAGTGGAAGATTTCTGGGGTGCTCTAATTCCCCTAGTCAGAGACTGTGACTGTCAAGCCGTACCGGCCACGGAACACTCAAACTTGCTCATGAGAGATGCTTTTGTTACGGGGATAGGGTCGGATTACATCACCCAGCGCCTCTTAGAAGGGGCCACGGTCGACCTTGCGGCAACCAAAAAGCTAGCGCTCTTGCTGACGGTCGCTTTGCGCAACATCCAGGCCTACACCCCCGGCCGCGCGGCCCAGCCCTCCTACGCATCGTGGACTCGGCAGACATCCGCCCCATCGGGGACCCCACTCAGCCAACCCCACGCCTATGCCGCGCGGCAGCCAACCTACCCCGGGAGACCCAAATGTTACTTCTGTGGGCAGCCAAAACACCCCCGACAACGCTGCCCGGCCCGGAGCGCCCTTTGCGAGGCCTGAGGCAAGAAGGGACACTTCGCTGCGGTGTGCCAGGCCCGCGCCGTCACCGCTATTGTTCCGACCCCCCCCACGTACGGCTAGTGGGCGCCGCCATCCTCCCCTCCTCAGACCACGTGCGGCCCGTGGGCGCCACCATCTTGTTCGACCTCCACCACATGCGGCCCGTGGGCGCCGCCATCTTGTCCTCCCCAGGATCATCAGGCGCCACCATCTTGTTTCCCCCACAACACGTGCAGCCTGTGGGTGCTGCCATCGTACGAAGACCCATGCCGCCTGGGCACCCCATCGTCTGCCACCATCGACGACCAGCCGCGACTCGCCTCGGTCACGATTGACCAGTCCCGCCCGCGCAACCTAGCAACGGCCACTACCAACGTGAAAATCGATGGGCATGAGATCTCCTGCCTGCTGGACTCCGGGAGCACCGAGAGCTTCTTCCATCCCAATACGGTAAGGTGCTGCTCCCTCGCGGTACACCCTGCCAACCAGAGAATCTCCCTGGCCTCCGGGTCCCACTCCGTGGCGATCCGGGGGTACCGCATAGCCACTCTCACTGTCTAGGGCGTGGAGTTCAGCGGCTTCCGCCTCTACATCCTCCCCAACCTCTGAGCTGCCTTGCTACTCGGCCTGGACTTCCAGTGCAACCTCCAGAGCCTAACATTGAAATTCGGCGGGCCACTACCACCCCTTACTGTGTGCGGCCTCGCAACCCTAAAGGTCGACCCACCTTCCCTATTTGCAAACTTAACCCCAGATTGCAAACCCGTCGCCACCAGGAGCAGATGGTACAGCGCCCAGGACAGTACCTTCATCAGGTCCGAAGTCCAGCGACTGCTTCGGGAAAGCATCATCGAGGCAAGCAACAGCCCCTGGAGAGCCCAAGTGGTAGTTGTGAAAACTGGGGAGAAACACAGAATGGTCTCCGACTGCAGTCAGACCATCAATAGGTACACGCAGCTCGACGCGTACCCCCTCCCACGCATATCTGATATGGTCAATCAGATTGCACAGTACCGGGTCTTCTCAACTGTCGACCTAAAATCCGCCTACCACCAGCTCCCCATCCGTAAGGCGGATGGCCCATACACTGCCTTCGAGGCACATGGCCGCCTTTACCACTTTCTTAGGGTTCCCTTTGGCGTCACCAACGGGGTCTCGGTTTTCCAACGGTAAATGGACCGAATGGTTGACCGGTACGGGCTGCGGGCCACTTTCCCGTACCTAGACAATGTCACCATCTGCGGTCACGATCAGCAGGACCATGACGCCAACCTTGCCAAATTTCTCCACACTGCCACTCTCCTAAACCTAACTTATAACAAGGAGAAGTGCGTATTCAGCACAAAATATAAATATGTGTGCTCCTTGTACAGCAGCCATTTCACCAGCTGATGTAGGAGGCCACACATCTCAGTGTAATAAAGCCTCGATTGCATCCAACTCGCGTCTTTGTGTAATCGATCGTGCATCAGACTCATTTGGTGAAGATGCGGCGGGGTGAGGTGGGGGGGTACGGGCAGGGATGTGGTGGTGGCAAACTTGAGGTCAATTCCTGCCAACTTTCTTCCTTTCGTCCTCTTTTCATATTAGTTCAGCCTACTTAGCCCACTCTGTCAGTAATGATTCAGTTGGAGCTGGCTTGGCAGATTCCACACCTTAATTTGTGCCTAACTGTATGTACTAAACTAAAAGTAAGGACATCTGAATGAAGCAAATGTTTTTGCCATATAATAGCTGTTATTGGGGCCCACGAGGCCAAGTCTCAATCAATCTCTGAAACACTTGCAGCCAACATTGAATTCCAGAAAAAAAAGGACTTTCAGCTTCTTTGGAGAGATTAAGCTTGCATGGTGATATTCTAAAACTTTGGTCCAGCTGTGGGACAGTAGCACAGTAAGATTTGGTAGAAGGCATTGCTAGGACAGAGCGGGTTCCACGATAGCACACTTATAATGATGTAGTTCCTGGCCAGAACATTTAGGGTTAAAAAATGCACATTTATTTCATGTAGGGCATTACACCAGCAGAGAGGCCACTTTCATCCCACCCTGGCTGTGTTGAAATCTACACTCCAGACAATGAAAGTTTGTGACCATTCAGTTTGCTCCAATTTGCTTCATTCGGATGTCCTTACTTTTAGTTTAGCACCACCCATTTCCCCCCCTCCTCAGGGCCCTTTAAGAAATGCTCTCTTGTGTACGTGTCTTTTCTCTGCACAACGTTCCTGTTCGATAGGCTGAGACGAGGGCCTGACATGCAGAGTACAATAATCCAGTGTAGCTTTGCACAAAGCATCACATGCTGCACAACATGTTCTTAAACATCTGCTGTGTTATCAGCTGACATTACTCAGCCAGAGACCCGAAAAGCTCTATTGTCATTTACACACAGAAATAATCCCAAATGACGTCTTTGATAATGTTGTTACAATAGAAAAAAAGAAATTGATGATAATGTTGTTACATTGGAAAAAATACAGAACTGGATCGGAATTTTCTATTTTCTTTGGTATGCTATGAATAGAGGCATTTTCCATGCGCATCCTTTACTTTCATTGAGTTCAGTAAAATTCAGCATAATGCAGCCTTCCAGTTCAAGCATAAGTATAATTGCAAAGATATAAACATGGGATAAAAGGTCAGGCATCAGACTTAACTTCAGAGGCCTAAATAATGGAAGTAG
Organism: Scyliorhinus torazame; assembly: GCF_047496885.1. Taxonomy (NCBI): domain Eukaryota; kingdom Metazoa; phylum Chordata; class Chondrichthyes; order Carcharhiniformes; family Scyliorhinidae; genus Scyliorhinus; species Scyliorhinus torazame. The sequence goes on along the minus strand of NC_092709.1, from coordinate 144,214,081 downwards.
TAGATTATATTTTCCAGTAAAATAGAGAAACAGTTTAGATTGATAGTAATGTCTGTCTCAGCACTGTAGTTTTATATGTAGATGCATAGAGTACAAGAGTAAAGAAACAAAGTGCTGTATTCTCTGGTTCCCCGGCTGCATGTTTCTCAGTGGCTTGTCAAAGGGATTTCCCATTGAATCCACCCCACGCCAGAGAATTTCGGCCAATGATACATTTCTACAAAACGTTTGATTGGGCCACAGTTCAGGGTACTCCCTGCAGTTTTGGGTCATCGATTCATAGAAAATGCAATGAAGATTAGAGAATGCACAATGCAGATTCACCAGGATAATGCCAGGAATGAAAAACTGAGGAAAGATTTGAGATACTGGGACTGTTTTCATTGGAATAGAGTCAGGCTTTTTAAATAAATTTAGAGTACCCAATTCTTTTTTTTCCAATTAAGGGGCAATTTACTGTGGCCAATCCACCTACCATGCACATCTGTGGGTTAATAATAATAATCTTTATTGTCACAAGTAGGCTTACATTAACACTGCAATGAAGTTACTGTGTGTGGTGGTATGTATTAGGGGTAATACGGTACACCACGTGTCGACAGGCTATTGGTGGAGGGATGCCAGGTCCTGATAGGATCTGCCACCTACTGGACTCCACCCAGAAATGCCGGTATAAGAACCCAGCTTTTCCCTCCATTTCCCTCAGCAGCTACATTCTGTAACCACGCTGCTGGGGATAAAGTTCTGCTTAATAAAGCCTTCAATTGACATTACCTCAACCTGCCTCGCGTCATATTGACGGTGCTACAAATTAAGCAGAATTTAAATTGAAGAAAACGACGTGGGAACATGGAGCTGCGAATCACCCCGGAAGTGCCTGCGCATCGCACCCCAAGCAGCTAACTCGACCTCTATTTTCAAGCACTGGCTGGCATGCTTTGAGGGCTACCTACGAACGGCCCCCGGCACACCGACAGACGAACAAAAGATGCAGGTCCTCTATTCCAGGGTGAGTCCTGACGTCTACTCCCTTATCGAGGACGAGGACGGTTTCACCGGTGCCATCGCCGCGCTGAAGGATATCTACATCCGGCCCGCCAACCAGGTTTTTGCTCGCTACCAGCTCGCCATACGACGCAATTTCCGGGGGAATCGCTGGACGAGTTTTATAACGGCCTGCAGATCCTGGGTCGAAACTGCAACTGCTCGGCGGTAACAGCGAATGAACACACAGAGCTCCTGGTCCGCGATGCGTATGTGGCAGGTTTGGCCTCTTCCCAGATCCGCCAGAGGCTTCTGGAGAAAGAATCTCTGGGACTTACAGAAGCTCGGGCCCTGGCGGCATCCCTCGATGTGGCCTCGCGTAACGCCCGCGCCTACGCCCCCGACCGCACTACAGCCCCTTGGGCTCCGTGGACCCCCGCTGCGGTCGACTCTCCGACACCCCCCCCCCCACCCCCGCAAAGCTGCGCGGCCAAAACACCAGACCAACCGGGGGGGCCCCGCTGCTATTTTTGGGCCAGCCAAAACACCCTCGGCAGCGCTGTCCGGCCCGCGCGGCTACCTGCAAAAGCTGCGGGAAGAAGGGCCACTACGCGACGGTGTGCAAGTCCCGCGGGGTCGCCGCTATCTCCGGGGAAGAAACGGGACCACAGACCCAGCCCCCCCAGCGATCCACGTGCGACCAACGGACGCCGCCATTTTGGACCCCGGACGCCACGAGGGAGAGATGGGCGCCGCCATTTTGCCCACCCCCGACCGCGCTCGATCCGTGGACGCCGCCATCTTGGCTGAAGGACCCCGACACAGACGGCCACATACTGCCTGATTACGATGCTCAACTTCAACAACCACGTCTGGCTTCGACGACCCTCGACCAGTCGCGACCCTGGACGCTCCAGACTGCAACCACTACAGTCCTAGTGTATGGCTACGAGACGCCGTATCTTATCGACTCTGGGAGCACGGAGAGCTTCATTCATCCGGACACGGTAAGGCGCTGTTCCCTCGTAATTCGGCCAAGCACCCAGAAACTTTTCCTGGCGGCGGGATCCCACTCCGTTCAGATCACGGGGTTCTGCATCGCTAACCTAACGGTGCAGGGGAGGGAGTTCCAAAATTACCGGCTGTATGTCCTCCCCATCTCTGTGCGCCCACACTCCTAGGGTTGGACTTCCAATGCAACCTCCAGAGTTTAACATTTAAATTTGGCGGCCCTATACCCCCACTGACTGTCTGCGGCCTCGCAACCCTCAAGGTTGAACCGCCTTCCTTGTTTGCGAAGCTCACCCCGGATTGCAAACCCGTCGCCACAAGGAGCAGACGGTATAGCGCCCAGGACCGAGCATTTATCCGGCCCGAAGTCCAGAGGCTGCTGAAGGAAGGCATCATCCAGGCTAGCAACAGTCCCTGGAGAGCCCAGGTGGTAGTCGTTAAGACCGGGGAGAAACAGAGGATGGTCATCGACTATAGTCAGACCATCAACAGGTACACTCAGCTAGATGCGTACCCTCTCCCCCGCATATCCGACATGGTCAATCAGATTGCACAGTACAAGGTCTTTTCCACCGTGGACCTCAAGTCCGCCTACCACCAGCTCCCCATCCGTCCCGGTGACCGCAACTATACTGCCTTCGAAGCAGACGGGCGGTTATACCACTTTTTAAGGGTTCCATTCGGCGTCACGAACGGAGTCTCGGTCTTCCAACGAGAGATGGACCAAATGGTTGACCAGCACGGTTTACGGGCCACGTTCCCGTATCTCGACAACGTCACCATCTGTGGCCACGACCAGCAGGACCACGACGCCAACCTCCAAAAATTCCTCCAGACCGCTCACGCCCTGAACCTCACTTACAACAAAGAAAAATGCGTGTTCCGCACCGATCGTCTAGCCATCCTGGGCTACGTAGTGTGTAATGGAGTGATAGGCCCCGACCCTGAACGCATGCGCCCCCTCATGGAGTTCCCTCTCCCCCACTGTGCCAAAGCCCTGAAACGTTGCCTCGGCTTCTTTTCTTATTACGCCCAGTGGGTTCCACAATACGCCGACAAGGCCCGTGCGCTAATCCAGTCCACTACTTTTCCCCTGTCGACAGAGGCATGCCAGGCCTTTAGCCGCATCAAAGCGGATATCGCAAAGGCCACGATGTGCGCCATCGACGAGTCCCTCCCCTTCCAGGTCAAGAGCGACGCATCGGATGTAGCTCTGGCGGCCACCCTCAACCAAGCAGGCGGACCCGTGGCCTTCTTCTCCCGAACCTTCCACGCTTCAGAAATCCGCCACTCCTCAGTGGAAAAGGAGGCACAAGTAATAATGGAAGCTGTGTGACACTGGAGGCATTACCTGGTCGGTAGGAGATTCACTCTCCTCACTGACCAACGGTCGGTTGCCTTCATGTTCGATAATGCACAGCGGGGCAAGATCAAGAACGACAAGATCTTGCGGTGGAGGATTGAACTCTCCACCTTCAGTTATGAGATCTTGTACCGTCCCGGAAAGCTGAACGAGCCATCCGATGCCCTATCTCGCGGCACATGTGCCAATGTACAAGTGGACCGTCTACAAGCCCTCCACGAGGACCTCTGCCACCCGGGGGTCACTCGTTTCTACCACTTCCTTAAGGCCCGCAACCTCCCTTACTCCGTCGAGGATGTCCGAACAGTCACCAGAAACTGCCAGATCTGCACTGAGTGCAAACCGCACTTTTTCAGGCCAGATAGAGCGCACCTGGTTCAGGCCTCTCGACCCTTTGAATGCCTCAGTTTGGATTTCAAAGGCCCCCTCCCCTCCACCGATCACAACGCGTACTTCCTGAACATCGTTGACGAAGACTCCCGTTTCCCTTTCGCCATCCCCTGCCCCGACATGACAGCGTCCACGGTCATTAAAGCCCTCGGTACCATTTTTACACTGTTCGGTTTCCCCGACTATATCCATAGCGACAGGGGGTCCTCCTTTATGAGTGACGAACTGCGTCAATTCCTGCTCAGCAAGGGCATAGCCTCGAGCAGGACGACCAGTTACAACCCCCGGGGGAACGGCAGGTAGAAAGGGAGAATGGAACGGTCTGGAAGGCCGTCCTGCTCGCCCTCCGGTCTAGGAGTCTCCCAATTTCCTGCTGGCAGGAAGTCCTCCCAGGTGCCCTTCACTCTATCCGGTCCCTGCTGTGCACCACCACGAATCAAACGCCTCACGAGCGCCTCCTCCTCTTTCCTGGGAAGTCCTCCTCTGGAACGCCACTTCCGACCTGCCTAGCAGCTCTGGGACCCATTCTGCTCCGGAAACATGTGCGGGCGCACAAGTCAGATCCGTTGGAGAAACGGGTGCATCTCCTTCACGCCAACCCGCAATACGCCTATGTGGAGTACCCCGATGGCCGACAGGACACGGTCTCCCTGCGAGACCTGGCGCCCGCCGGAGCTACCCACACACCCCCAACGCCAATCACCACCTCCTCACTCCCGCCGGTTCATCCCGCAGCCACCCCCTTCCCGGGGGGTTCGGTTCTCCTCCCAGACCCGCCCGGGAGTAAGGACACAGGGGACAGTGCTACGCTCCCAGAGTCGACGGGACTCGAGCCAGCGCCATCACCACCACGCCCGAGACGATCAGAAAGGACGACCAGGGCGCCCATCCGGCTCAACAAATCACTTTACCTCTCAACATTTCAGTTATTGTATCTTGTTATAGTTATGGCATCATGCCGACCCTGTTTGGCCCGTTGGCCCAGTTGAAGCGATAATTTTGTGTTTTGTTCAAAGTTACGGCACAGTACCGACTCTGGAAACCCCTACCACCATGCGAACCACCATCCCGCCGGGTTCTTTTTCAACAAGGGGTGAATGTGGTGGTATGTATTAGGGGTAATACGGTACACCACGTGTCGACAGGCTATTGGTGGAGGGATGCCAGGTCCTGATAGGATCTGCCACCTATTGGACTCCACCCAGAAATGCAGGTATAAGAACCCAGCTTTTCCCTCCATTTCCCTCAGCAGCTGCATCCTGTAACCACGCTGCTGGGGATAAAGTTCTGCTTAATAAAGCCTTCAATTGACATTACCTCAACCTGCCTCGCGTCATATTGACGGTGCTCCACTGTGAAACCCCCCTAGTCGCCACATTCTGGCACCAGTTCAGGTACACAGAGGGAGAATTCAGATTGTCCAAATTACCTAACAGCTGTCTTTCAGGACTTGTGGGAGGAAACGGGAACACCCGGAGGAAACCCACGCAGACACGGGGAGAACATGCAGACTCCACACAGACAGTGACCCAAGCCGGGAATCGAACCTGGGACCCTGGAGCTGTGAAGCAACAGTGCTACCCACTGTGCTTCCGTGCAGCCCACACGGAGGTTGTGGGGGTGAGACCCACACAGATACGGTGAGAATGTGCAAACTCCACACGGACAGTGACTGGGAGGCAGCAATGTTAACCACTTAGCCACTGTGCTGCCCCAGTGTAAGACTTTATAGAAGATTTTAAAAATAAATTTAGAGCACCCAATTATTTTTTTCAAAATGAGGGGCAATTTAGCGTGGCCAATCCACCTACCCTGCACATCTTTTGGTTTGTGGGGATGAAACCCACACACATATGGGGAGAATGTGCAAACTCTACACGGACAGTGATCCAGGGCCGGGATCGAACCCGAGTCCTCAATGGCGTAGGCAGCAGTGCTAACCACTTTGCCGCCATGCCGCCTGGGACTTTATAGAAGATTTACCGGAAGTTTTTAAAGTCATGAAGGCATTGATAGTGAATAAGGAAAAAACATTTCAGTATTTATGGGCCATCAGTTTAAAATTATTCATTTGGTTGTACAGAACTTGGGTATTGCTGAAAGAAGATACTATTTTTGTCAAAGCCTATTTTTCAATCATCAGGAAATTTGCAAGAATACAATGTAAGGGAAATCAACAAATTGGTTGACAAGTGGACTTTTATTGGTAGAGGCATTACCATGGAGAAAACACCAGCTGGTAGTGACTGACAGTTAATTGCTAAGCATTTTTTGAAATTTAAACCAGGCAACTTGACTCTAATTGGTCAAGGCACTGCCCTGAAGAATGAACCAGTGAATTGCTGTCACTTACTTTTTTTGGCTGAAACAGGCGCAATGTTTGTACATGTTCTTTCTGTTTGCAAACAACAGGATCCTGTGTATTAATATATGTAACTTCCTGTTGTAACCCCCACGGGGTCCAAGGGGCCGGGCCGATTAGGTTCCCTGTGAGTCTTGTGGATTATGAGCTTCCCGTTGAGGGACGGGGCCCCCTCATCAGCTGGACAGGAAATCAGAGTATTTGAACCAGGTCCGAGTGTGAACTAGGCATGGTAGTCCCTGCCGGGACTTGTGTACATAGTCCTTTCATACTTCTGTAAATAAACCTTTCGTTCCCAATGCTTCCCCTGAGGCTACTTCAGTGAACTCAACATTTCCAGTACACGCAAATGTGCCACACTGCAAGCCCGACTGATGATAATGAATTGGTTGTTAGCATAACTTAATAATAATAATAATAATCTTTATTAGTGTCACAAGTAGGCTTGCATTAGCACTGCAATTACATTACTGTGAAAATCCCCTCGTCGCCACATTCCAGCGCCTGTTCGGATACACTGAGGGAGAATTCAGAATGTCCAAATTACCTAACAGCACATCTTTCGGGATTTGTAGGAGGAAACTGCAGTACCCGGAGGAAACCCACGCAGACACGGGGAGAACGTGCTGTAGCCATCTGGGATGGCCACTTACAACAAGAAACATGGACGTTCACAAAGCCTAAAGGGAAATGTGGACAATGTAAGATTCAGGCAGGCACAGAGCCTGAATGCATATTTGTGAGCAAAGAATCCAGACCGCATCGAAATCCCCAACCGATTAGAATTATAATGGCCCATCTCTGTAAGACAAAGGACTGATACTCAGGTAGCCGATACAATCCCAGACACATCAGCGCCACCCCCTTTACTCAGGAAGCATCAACAACAGGGTCAATGACCGCTTAGGACAGGCCCGGCCATCGAGGCACCCGCCCCTTTATTGGCTCAGATCAAAGGCAGAACTGCCCAATTAATTGGGTCCAAACCTAAGGACCGCCCAAAAGAGCGCGAAGCTCCCAAGGATAAAGAGTGACACTGCCATGTGTTCGATCTCTTTTGGCCCTGGCACTCCGGCAACGTCCACCTCCAATCGCAGCACCACGACCAGAAGCAAGTTCAAGTTCAATGCTCGCTACCAGACGGATGAGCCCAGCTGAACAGCAGTTACTTCTCCAGACCCAGTAGATCCAGATTCGAACAAAGGCCACTGTTCCTCTGACCTAAGCCGGGTGCCTGAAGTTAAGTACAGGTTGTCATAGTTGTTAGGTGTAGTTTAGCTCATAGTTTTTATGTTGCATGTATAAGTTAATCTTGTGTGTAAATAAAGTACCATTGAGCTTGAACTAACTAACTGGTTGTTTGATTCTTTGATCGATACTCGGTTGAACCTTGTGGCGGTATCATTTGATACCTGGTGACTCTGAGAGCATATCATATTCATATCCATATTAAGAAGGGCGACCTTATTGGCTGCCATATTTAGAGCAAGCAAAAAAAGACAACAGTGCAGACTCCACACAAACAGTGATCCAAGCGGGACCCTGGCGCTGGGAAGCAACAGTGCTAACAACTGTGTTGGCACACTGAGGATTATTTAGAAAATGTTGTCCAATCATGGAATCACATCTAATGTTGGACACCGTATTTTAGGTTTTGCAAGCACAGACTGGCTGGGGATGGTCTGCATCTTACACTTTGATCATTTTGCGCTGTATATCACGCAAATGGGCCTAAGGCCATCACTCTCGGTCCTAAAAAGTGGCTAGTCTACCTCAGATTACTCTGGAAGGGCAATGTATCTCAAATATTTGAGCAATAGGTGTAGCTTGCTGTTTAACTCTGCTACTATGCAATAGCAACATGAGTGATATTTGCCATTAACAAGCTGCCGTCAAGCCAATGATATTCTCCCTATCACACGAATGAGTAAAGTGGTGTATGAATTTCAGTGTCACTGTGATGTCAGGTATATAGGCCGTATGTCCCAAAGACTGGCGGATGGCCTTAAACAGCACGTCCCTTCTGCTGTCGGAACAGGCAAAGTACTGAATTCCTTTACTGAGTTGGAAGGGGGTTACCCAAGAGGGTTGTTGGAACAGAGCATGCTTTCCAACAGTCTGAGGCAGAGATCATTGCAGCATTTAAGGAAAAATTGGATAAATATTTGAAGCAGGTAATTATACAAGGTTATGCTAAGAGAGCAGGGTAGTGTGTTCAGCAGTATTCCAGCAAAGAGCCGGCATTGACATAATGGGCAAAATATCCTCCTTCTGTACTGTAAACTTTAGTCGACAAGGTGAGTAGGGTGCTAGGAATGTGTGGGAGTCAATATTGTGGAGTTTACTGATTCTGCACATCTTATTCAGACTGGGTTTTGATGAGATTTCCACAAAACAGTATTGTTACCTTCTGCCTGTGTGTGTTATATTTAGATGATTATCGCTGCACAAAGGGGGGAGTCTCAATCAATGCAAGCACTAGTTGGAGTTAAGGATACAACATTGCTGCCCTGATTCTCTGATCTCTGCTTACATTGAGTGAAGCTTCAAGTTGCAACTTACATGCAAAATTGTACTGTAATTGTTCTCTCTGTATTTATAATGTTACTAGAAAAAGCAAATTTAAAAAAGGGTGCAGAGGTGATTCACCAGTTTGTTTCCAGTTTCCTGGGCTGGAGCATGTCAGCGATGAAGAGAGGCTGGTTCGGCTGAGGTTGTTCTCCTTCGAGCTGAGAAGGCTGAGGCAGACCTGATTGAGATGTTGAAAATGATGATGGACATAGATAGAGTAAATGGGATTTCCCCTTAGTAGAGGGGTCAATAGCCAGGGGGCATTGATTTAAGATAGGTGGCAGGAGATTTAGAGAGAATTTGAGGAAAGACTTTTTCACCCAGAGAGCGGTGGGAATCTGGAACTCACTGCCTGAAAGGGTGGTAAAGGCAGGAATCCTCACAACATTTCTGAGGCATTCAGATGAGCATTTGAAATGCCACCGTATACAAGGCTACAGCCCAAGTGCTGGAAAATGGGATTAGAATAGATAAGTGCTTGACGGCCGGCACAGACACGATGGGCCGAAGGACTTGTTTCTGTGCTGTAAAGCTCTATGACTCTATAAACACAGGAACATTAGCAGCACAACTGCCCTCTGATCTGAGATCTGTTAACTCTGCATTGATCAAACTAGATATTATCCTATCAATGTTTGCTTAAAACATCTCAACGATAGAAAATGCTATGATGTTGATTTATTTCTGTGAAAAGGACTTTGAACTATGATCAATATGAGGGGATTACTTTGATAATTCAGTAGGCATACATGTGATAGTGAGTTCTATAGACCAATAATAGGTTTAACTTTTGATCTCTGCAGACAGACATATCGAACCCAGGCAATTAAAGCTTTTGTACTGAAAGCAATGTGAATGTGTGCAGCAATCTGCAGAAAGATTATGTAGACTAATCATTACACTGTAAGAAACATGTTGTTACAGATCCTTGTCTGGCTTCATGTATTGAAAGTTAGAGATCATAGAAAAAAAAACAATGTTTCTTCAATGTCTTCAGATTGCTATACCATTTTGGCAGTAGAGTGGGATGCTATTCTTCTTAAGTTAGAGAAATCTAAGTAACGGAAAACATTGAAACCTAATGAATGGGCAGCACGGTGGCGCAGTGGTTAGCACTGCTGCCTCACGGTGCTGAGGACCCGGGTTCTATTTAGCGTGGCCAATCCACCTACCCTGCACATCTTTGGGTTGTGGGGGCGAAACCCACGCAGACACGGGGAGAATGTGCAAACGCCAATTATTGGATCCATTACTGATCTCTTGGTTAAATATTGTACTTCTTTGTACAAACCCCTTAGGATAATGACCGAATTGTTGTTCTGAAAAATATCCAGTTTTATATAGGTAATTATTTCTTGCCATTTTATTCTTTTCTGCCAAGTCATTCAATTAAATAAACACCACAGGGTACAATATCAAATAAAAGGAGTATTAGAACATAGAACATAGAAAATACAGCACAGAACAGGCCCTTCGGCCCACGATGTTGTGCCGAACCTTTGTCCTAGATTAATCATGGATTATCATTGAATCTACAGTGCAGAAGGAGGCCACTCGGCCCACCAAGTCCGCACCGGCGCCCGGAAAGAGCACCCCACCCAAAGCCAACACCTCCACCCAACACTAAGGGCAATTTTGGACACTAAGGGCAATTTATCATGGCCAATCCACCTAACCTGCACATCTTTGGACTGTGGGAGGAAACCGGAGCACCCGGAGGAAACCCACGCAGACACGGGGAGGATGTGCAGACTCCGCACAGACAGTGATCCAAGCTGGAATTGAACCTGGGACCCTGGAGCTGTGAAGCAATTGTGCTATCCACAATGCTACCGTGCTGCCCTTAAGAACAAATAAATCTACACTATATCATTTTACCGTAATCCATGTACCTATCCAATAGCTGCTTGAAGGTCCCTAATTTTTCCGACTCAACTACTTCCACAGGCAGTGCATTCCATGCCCCCACTACTCTCTGGGTAAAGAACCTACCTCTGACATCCCCCCTATATCTTCCACCATTCACCTTAAATTTATGTCCCCTTGTAGTGGTTTGTTCCACCCGGGGAAAAAATCTCTGACTGTCTACTCTATCTATTCTCCTGATCATCTTATAAACCTCTATCAAGTCACCCCTCATCCTTCTCCGTTCTAATGAGAAAAGGCCTAGCACCCTCAACCTTTCCTCGTAAGACCTACTCTCCATTCCAGGCAACATCCTGGTAAATCTCCTTTGCACCTTTCCAAAGCTTCCACATCCTTCCTAAAATGAGGCGACCAGAACTGTACACAGTACTCCAAATGTGGCCTTACCAAAGTTTTGTACAGCTGCATCATCACCTCACGGCTCTTAAATTCAACCCCTCTGTTAATGAACGCTAGCACACCATAGGCTTTCTTCATAGCTCTAAACACTTTTTTTTAATTTTTAAAAATATTTTATTGAAAATTTTTGGTCAACCATCACAGTACATTGTGTATCCTTTACACAATAATATAACCGTATAAATAACAATGACCTGTTTTATAAACAAAGAATAACTAATATATAACTAAAACTAAAACTAAAACTAAATGGCAACTGCCTTGTCTCAGATAAACACTCTCCAAAAATATGATTTAACAGTCCAATATACAATTATTTATAGCAACGACCTATACATATTATACATATATATTAACAACCCTGAGAGTCCTTCTGGTTCCTCCCTCCCCCTCCCCCCCCCCCACCCCCCCCCCCCCCCCCCCCCCACCCCTGGGCTGCTGCTGCTACCTTCTTCTTTACCATTCCCTCTATCTTTCTGTGAAGTATTCGACGAACGGTTGCCACCGCCTGGTGAACCCTTGAGCCGATCCCCTTAGGAAGAACTTAATCCGTTCCAGCTTTATAAACTCTGCCATGTCATTTATCCAGGTCTCCACCCCCGGGGGTTCATAGCTCTATACACTTAAGTGGCAACTTTCAAAGATGTATGAACATAGACCCCAAGATCTCTCTGCTCCTCCACATTGCCAAGAACTCTACCGTTAACCCTGTATTCCGCATTCATATTTGTCCTTCCAAAATGGACAACCTCAGGGTTAAACTCCATCTGCCACTTCTCAGCCCAGCTCTGCATCCTATCTATGTCTCTTTGCAGCCGACAACAGCCCTCCTCACTATCCACAACTCCACCAATCTTCGTATCGTCTGCAAATTTACTGACCCACCCTTCAACTCCCTCATCCAAGTCATTAATGAAAATCACAAACAGCAGAGGACCCAGAACTGATCCCTGCGGTACGCCACTGGTAACTGGGATCCAGGCTGAATATTTGCCATCCACCACCACTCTCTGACTTCTATCGGTTAGCCAGTTCGTTATCCAACTGGCCAAATTTTGCACTGTCCCATGCCTCCTTACTTTCTGCAGAAGCCTACCATGGGGAACCTTATCAAATGCCTTACTAAAATCCATGTACACTACATCCACTGCTTTACCTTCATCCACATGCTTGGTCACCTCCTCAAAGAATTCAATAAGACTTGTAAGGCAAGACCTACCCCTCACAAATCCGTGCTGACTATCCCTAATCAAGCAGTGTCTTTCCAGATGCTCAGAAATCCTATCCTTCAGTACCCTTTCCATGATTTTGCCTACCACCGAAGTAAGACTAACTGGCCTGTAATTCCCAGGGTTATCCCTAGTCCCTTTTTTGAACAGGGGCACGACATTCGTCACCCTCCAATCCCCTGGTACCACCCCTGTTGACAGTGAGGACGAAAAGATCATTGTCAACGGCTCTGCAATTTCATCTCTTGCTTCCCATAGAATCCTTGGATATATCCCGTCAGGCCCGGGGGACTTGTCTATCCTCAAGTTTTTCAAAATGCCCAACACATCTTCCTTCCTAACAAGTATTTCCTCGAGCTTACCAGCCTGTTTCACACTGTCCTCTCCAACAATATGGCCCCTCTCATTTGTAAATACAGAAGAAAAGTACTCATTCAAGACCTCTCCTATCTCTTCAGACTCAATACACAATCTCCCGCTACTGTCCTTAATCGGCTCTAGTCATTCTCATATTTCTCACATATGTGTAAAAGGCCTTGGAGTTTTCTTTGATCCTACCCGCCAAAGATTGTTCATGCCCTCTCTTAGCTCTCCTAATCCCTTTCTTCAGTTCCCTCCTGGCTATCTTGTATCCCTCCAACGCCCTGTCTGAACCTTGTTTCCTCAGCCTTACATACGTCTCCTTTTTCCTCTTAACAAGACATTCAACCTCTCTTGTCAACCATGGTTCCCTCACTCGACCATCTCTTCCCTGCCTGACAGGGACATACATAACAAGGACACGTAGTACCTGTTACTTGAACAAGTTCCACATTTCACTTGTGTCCTTCCCTGATAGCCTATGTTCCCAACTTATGCACTTCAATTCTTGTCTGACAACATCGTATTTACCCTTCCCCCAATTGTAAACCTTGCCCTGTTGCACGCACCTATCCCTCTCCATTACTAAAGTGAAAGTCACAGAATTGCGGTCACTATCTCCAAAATGCTCCCCCACTAACAAATCTATCACTTGCCCTGGTTCATTACCAAGTACTAAATCCAATATTGCCCCTCCTCTGGTCGGACAATCTACATACTGTGTTAGAAAAGCTTCCTGGACACACTGCACAAACACCACCCCATCCAAACTATTTGATCTAAAGAGTTTCAACTCAATGTTTGAGAAGTTAAAGTCACCCATGACTACTACCCTGTGACTTCTGCACCTTTCCAAAATCTGTTTCCCAATCTGAATATTGCGAGAGTTAGGTAAGAAATGATTGTATTAATAATGCAATCTAAACATTAGATAGATTATTTTCATTGGTTAATAAATTAAAGACAAATGACCACAACTTTAATACAAACTCTAGATCCATTTAAACAGCAATTAAAATAAACTTGCCTGCATTTGGAACTGGAAATGCCAGAAGTTGTGTTTGATGCTGAATAAATTACAGGGCTCAAACACACGGGTCAATTACTTAAAGAAGAATCTAACAAGGCACTGGGGATAAATGGGATTGGTACAAAAACAATGCAGACAGGAAGAACAAAACAACCTGTTCATGAGCTAAAAATGTAATTTGTTTATTGTTCATGACGATAGGCCCAACAAATTGATTGGGATCTCCAAACGCCAAGGAAACAAGTCATTGTTTTCCTTGGACATAGTTGGGCTTACAGTACTTGCGCTTGGCAAGGAATTGTATGCTGTCTTCAACTATTTCTATTCGAAATTTAATAAAAATATGTTTACACATTGTATTATCGGATGAGATTAAATGAACACGAAGGTGTTGTAGTATATCATTAAGTAGGTACATCCATAATCTGTGAACACCATCAGGCAGGACGTGATGTCATCTGTCATGTGACAGAGTTCGAATGCGTTAGTTGATCAAGCAAGACATACTAGTAACAGTAATAAATACTAATAATAAATAACTCACAATATAGTTTATCAGGGGTGGGATTCTCCGGTTCCCCAGCCGTGTGTTTCTTGGCAGCGTGCCTTTCGCTGACTCTATCTTCCCGCCAATGGGATTTCCCATTGAAACCGCTCCGTGCCACCGCAAAGTCCGTTGGCGGGGGTGTGCTCCCAGCGGGAAAAGTGAGTCCTAATGACCAGAGAATTCCGGCCCAGATCTCTACCTGAGTGATTGGTGAGTTTGTGTTTGAGGGAGAGAAGGAAATACAGCAGATGGGATTCTCTAAAGATGACAAACAGCTCCAGTGTATGATGGAATCATTCTCTCAGAGTTTGCACTGAGCACTGAGATCTGTGTCAGCAGAAATTCAATCTGTTTTGTTTCAATATGTAATAGTAAATAGCTTCAATGGAAATGTTTCTTCTATCTCCAATTTCCAATCCAAGTATATTGGGCGGGATTCTCTGATCCTGAGGCTAAGTGTTGACACCGTCGTAAATGCTGTCGCGTTTACGACGGCGTTAGCAGGCCCCCAGGAGCAGTGATCCTGAGCCCTACAGGGGGCCAGCAGGGCACTGGAGCGACTCACGCAGCTCCAGCTGCCGATACCAGCGTCAAATGGGCGCCGCGGGTCTGCGCATGCGTCTTGCGACCGGTGCGAATTTGCGCATGCGCGCTGCGACCGGCGCTAGTTTCCTTCTCCGCGCCATCCCCGATGCAACATGGCCTAGAGCTACAGGGGCCCGCCGTGGAGTAAAAGAGGCCGCCACCAGGAGAGGCCAGCCCGCCGATCAGTAGGTCCCGATCGTGGACCAGGCCACGGTGGAGGTCCCACAGGGGTCGGATCCCCCCTCCTCCACACAGGATGGATGGCGAGGTCCCGCCAGGCAAGTCCACATGTCTTAGCCTTCTCAGCCTATCTCGGTGGCCACTTGGCCCATCGTGCATGGAGAATCACTGGGGGGGGGGGCGCTCTACGGCGCCGCACCGACCGCACCGGCGCCAATGGCGTAGATTCTCCGGTCACCGGAGAATCGGCGGACCGGCGTCGGGGCAGCACCGCGTGAATCGCACCTGGCCCGGCGATTCTCTGACGCGGCCCGGAGTCAGAGAATCCCGCCCATTGAGTGTGGGATTCTCCATCAGCAGGCGTCGAAATCGGGTTAGGCAGTTGGGTGGAGAAATGGTCTTGAAGCAAAAATCATGGCGGCCGCTGGAATCACGCCATATCGCAATTCTCCCGTGCCCCTACAGCGGTGCCAATGCTTTCCACTCCTCACGTACAGTAAACGGCGTTTGCATATCATTAGCGGCCTGATCCGGTATTCTGCTGGGCCTCCATGATCCTCCGCCTCCACTGGGGGGAATTCCCGACAACGAGGTTCAATAATGCTTTTAAAAATCGCGAAACAGGCTGATGAGGGAGGGAGGGGAGGTTGGAAATACAGAGGCGCGACTGTGGGCTGACAGCGCTGACATTGGCCGGGCTAGCTGTGGGGGGGGAGGGGTGGTGTGCTGTGGACTGGGGGGGGGGGGCCTGCCACAGCCAGTGGGGTGTGGCAGGGTGTGACTAGGGGAAGGGCCGTGGGCAGTGGTGACCCCCCACAGGACTGGGGCGGAGTCCAGGGAAGGACAGACATTGCCACGGCCTGCAGGGCAGCCATCATGCTGTGCACGCCAATGACCACTCAACTTGGCCTGTGGTTTTGCAAAGTGACACCGGCTTTATGCGTCCACCCCACCACCCCTGTACCCAAGCCCCAACTCACCATCCCAACACCCCCACACCCTGCCCCGCACCCACTATTCCCGCACCACACATTCCACCATATTACCTCCTCCCCAACTGGCCACCTCCCACAAGCGGGATATCACGGTAGTGATAAACCTGCCCCTGGTAGCCTCTTCAAGGGGGTGCTGGACGGGGGCAGTGGAGCATACCACTGGCATGGGCAGCGCCAGCTGACAGTACCCCTGGCAGCAGGGAGAGGAGCCAGCACCAGAGGCCCCTACGGTGCCGGGCACCAATGGGGTCAGGGGTGTGGGGTGTGGGGAGTGGAGGAGGGGGAGGTGACAGTTTCCCTAAAAGTCTATGCAACGGGGTCCTTCCAGGCACCGAGTGGGGACCTGTCTGGAATCTCACTGAGCTCACTGCACAGGTGCATCCGCACTGTCACGGAGGCTGTGTGTGCCCAATCGGCACAATACATCCATTTCAATGTGGACCGATCCCACCAGGATGCCTGGGCAGCGGGGTTCGCCGCCATTACCGAGATGCCCAAGGTCTAGAGGGTGATCGACAGGATGCATGTCACCCTACGATCACCTGCAGATGACAGGCCTCTCTACACAAACTCAATGAATGTGCAGCTGGTGTGTGACCATCAGATGTCCGGGCAGTGTGTACGACGCCTTCATCCTGGCACAGTCGACGGTTCCAGGCCTCTTTGAGGGGGGGGGGGGCTGGCTCCTGTGCGACGGGCTTATCCGCTGCGTTAGTGGCAGATGATGCCTATCCGGAGGCCTCAGACCGACACAGAGACTCGCTACAATGACGCTCATGCAGCGAGCAGGGGCGGTGATCGAGCGGTGCTTCAGCATCCTGAAGAGGCGGTTCAGGTGCTGGATCGCTCTGGAGGGGCCCTACGTATCGTGCTTGGAGGATCTACCACATGGTGGTGGCCTCCTGTGTCCTCCACAACATCGTGCAGCAGAGGGACACCATCTGGAGGAGGAGGATGAACGTCATTGTCCGACGAAGAGGATGCGGGGGAGGACAAGGATGGACAGGGGCCCGGGCAGGCACGGGAGGTCGCACAATGTGTGCACCTGGGCCAACACGCAGGGGATGCTCTAATCGCCTCCAGGTTCACCGACTAGGGGGGGACTGGCCAGTGGCACGGACACAGCATCCCATCTCCACACCACGCGTCCACCTCCCTGGCCACCCCTGCTTGCAACCCCCTCCATGATTCCTACCTGCCTCACTGCAGTGTGGGCTCTGGGTTGGCAGTAACAACGGTTCTGGACCATGGGATGGTGACCATCCGTTCTGGATAAACTCTGGTACTCAGCATCATTTGTCAACATCTGACTCCTGTCCATGGCAGCACTTTCCATCGCCCACCTGAGTGATCCCTACATTTGAGCTGCCCATTCCATCGTGGTCCCACCGAACCCCTGGGGTGGCGATGGCAGGGATGGTTGGGGGTGGGGGGCGTGGTGGGGGTGGGACACCAGAGCAGTGAGCGATGGCAGAATGTCCATCCCTGGGCCAATTCCATCCACAACGTACATCCATTCCCCCCACCCACCCCGCACCCCCCCCTGCGGCTAACCCAGACCAGCCCACCCCTCACACCCTTCTGACAAAGCACTGAGGCAGGTTGAACAGGTTGAAACATTGTGCACAGGTGTTTCTGTAAAATCAATTTAGAGTACCCAATGATTGTTTTCCAATTAAGGGTCAATTTAGCGTGGCCAATCCACCTACCCTGCACATCTATGGGTTGTGGGGGTGAAACCCACGCCTTATACGAGATGCTCCTGTTCCTTAACACCCCGCCTTCAACATCTCCCAAACCACCGACGGCGAGACCTTCCCATTTTTATTGAGCCCCACAATAGTCATCATTCACCTGCTTCACACAAAAACCCAGATCCGCAAGCAACCCCACCTCCAGCCTCCACACCGGCCTCTGTACAGGCCCCTTCTCCAAGACCATGTGCGGGTTTCTCCGTTCCGTCATGCCAGATTTCTGGCTCAGCATGCCGTCGAGATTCTCCATTTCGTCGGCTGGTCAATGGGGTTTTCCATTGTGGGGCTTCCCCACACCGTTAGGACCCCCCTGGGCTGCCGGCAAAATGGAGCATCCCGATGGCAGAGAATTCAGCCCCACATCCACCAGGTGTGAGCCGTGATCTGAAGTAAATGATTGCCGACTATTCCACTTCACCCCCCGCCCCCCAACAACCTCCCATTAATAAAGAAATTAATCCATGAATGTACATTATGCACTGGTGAAAAAAACAGAATACTCTCTACCCACTGGATGTAAGAAAGACCACGGGTCCGTTCCCTCTATGTCCTTCATGAACGCTGCTAATACCTTCGCTCCTCCTGAGCGGGTCAACAAGCACGGCTTAGATTGATCCATCTTCGGATGCAACACTGTGTTTAAACCCCCACCTAAAATTAACTGATTTGTGTCCAGGCCCAGGGTGGCCGCAACATCCTCTCCATAAACCCTACATCATCCCAATTCGGGGTATACACTCTAACCAACACCACCAACTCCCCTCCAAAGCACCCGTTACTATAACGTATCTGTGCCTTGTCCTCCCCCCCCCCCCTCCGCGCGATCCGTCACCACCTTCTCCATCTGAAACTTTCTCTCTTACCCACCAGTATCGCTACCCCATCGGGCCCCGCTATCAACACCTGGCTCACCCAACCCTTCCGAAGCCTAACCTGGTCCTTCACCCTCAGATGGATCTCCTGCAACAGCACCACATCGGCTCTCAAGCTCTTTAAATGCGAAAAGACTCTCGCCCCCTTCACCAGTCCACCCAACCCCTGCACAGTCCATGTGACCATTGGGACTGGGGATCTCTCATCCCCCCATCCTCTTTCTATCGGCCATGGCCACCCTGTGGGGCATACCTACACCCCCACCAACGGCTTAGGCCCACCATCCACGCAACATGGCTCGTGGTCCCGCCCCATGAATGGGACCAAGCCCTACCCCTTGTCACCATACAACTAACTACTCCCCCTCCCCTTGCCAGAAACCACCAACCACTACCTCTAAACAGCTCCTCTCTGCATGTCCCATCCCCCCACCATTCACACCTCCTGGGCAAGTTGAAATCTGTCCACACAGGCTCGACCAGCCCGCAGCCCCTCTCCCCACCTCGTTCCCATTCACCAGCCAATAGGTTTGCTAGTGAGGCGGCTCCTACCAGAGCCCCCTCCTCTACACACCTACCACAAAAGCTTACAGAAACCTCCCCCCATCCAACCCTTCAGAACAACCAAACATATTATATTACGAACAGGGTCGAGAGCTTTGATAGGATTGTAGGGATATTGCGGGAGTTTGGCTGCTTCTCAAGGTATAAACTCAACGTGAAGAAAAGCGAGGTATTCCCGGTCAATGTGCAGATGAGGGGGAAAGGTTTGGAGAAGTTGTCATTTTGGCTGGTCAGCGTGAGTTTCCGATATCTGGGGATACGAGTGCCGCATAGTTGGGCCCAGTTGCACAAGCTGAATTTGGAGAATCTGCTGGAGGGAGTGAAAGAGGATTTTAAGAGGTGGGATGTTTTGCTGCTGTCGTTGGCTGGAAGGGTCCTGACAGTTTTTGTTTGTCTTCCAAAATCTCCCGCTTTTTGTGCCCAAATCTTTTTTCGGTAGGATCAACAGGATTATCTTGGACTTTATATAAGTGGGTAAGGTACCCCGGATCAGGAGGCGCTCTAGGAAAGCAGTGGATTGGCTTTGCCGAACCTGCTGAATTATTACTGGATGGCGAATGTTGAGACAGTCAGGAAGTGGGTGGTGGGGGCGAGGTTGGTGTGAGGATGGAGGACGCCTTGTGTACAGGAAAGAGTTTAAGGGCATTGTCATTGGCAACTCTTCCGTTTTTGTTGGCCAGGTACTCCCCCAGCCCAGTGGTGGTATCAGTGCTAAGGGTATGGAATCAATGGCAGCAGCATTTTAAGATGGAGGGGATGTCACTGTGGGCGCCGATTTCTGGTAATCAAAGGTTTGTTCCGGCAGGCCTAGATTCCACATTTTGGAATTGAGAGTTGGCGGGGATAGAGTGCTTTAGGGACTCGTTTTTGGCGGGGAGGTTTGCAGAGTTGATGTCATGATATTCAGGTAAACATCATGGTGCAAATATACATACATACTGATGGACAGATCAACACACACACAACACCACAGCCAATCACAGGCAAGAGCATAAACACTACAAAACAGGGAACACGACACTTCCCGTTCATTCCAGCAGGAGACAGTTCAGGGCACAGAGTTCACAGCAAGCCACTCAGACATCCACCATGTGCTGAGTGCCACTACAAGATAGTGTTAGGAATAGGTCCACAGATTCAAGGGTTATGATCGAACCTCAGTAACCAGTTTACCACTGTAGATATATGTTAGTAATAAAACTGAGTTGTACCATTCGCAGCCGTGTTGGTTCGTCTATGGAGCAGAGCACCCAATACATCAAGGCGGATGGAGGACGCCTTGTGTACAGGAAAGGGTTTAAGGGCATTGTCATTGGCAACTCTTCCGTTTTCGTCGGCCAGGTACTCCCCCAGCCCAGTGGTGGTATCAGTGCTAAGGGTATGGAATCAATGGCAGCAGCATTTTAAGATGGAGGGGATGTCACTGTGGGCGCCGATTTCTGGCAATCACAGGTTTGTTCCGGCAGGCCTAGATTCCACATTTCAGAATTGAGAGTTGGCGGGGATAGAGTGCTTTAGGGACTCGTTTGTGGCAGGGAACTTTGCAGAGTTGGGAGAGCTAGAACATAAGAACATAAGAACTAGGAGCAGGAGTAGGCCATCTGGCCCCTCGAGCCTGCTCCACCATTCAATGAGATCATGGCTGATGTTTTGTGGACTCAGCTCCACTTTCCGGCCTGAACACCATAACCCTTAATCCCTTTATTCTTCAAAAAACTATCTATCTTTATCTTAAAAACATTTAATGAAGGAGCCTCTACTGCTTCACTGGGCAAGGAATTCCATAGATTCACAACCCTTTGGGTGAAGAAGTTCCTCCTAAACTCAGTCCTAGGCTATGCCCCCTAGTTCTGCTTTCACCCGCCAGTGGAAACAACCTGCCCGCATCTATCCTATCTATTCCCTTCATAATCTTATATGTTTCTATAAGATCCCCCCTCATCCTTCTAAATTCCAACGAGTACAGTCCCAGTCTACTCAACCTCTCCTCGTAA
Source organism: Scyliorhinus torazame (assembly GCF_047496885.1). Classification (NCBI taxonomy): domain Eukaryota; kingdom Metazoa; phylum Chordata; class Chondrichthyes; order Carcharhiniformes; family Scyliorhinidae; genus Scyliorhinus; species Scyliorhinus torazame. The sequence continues at coordinate 144,192,965 of NC_092709.1, read as the reverse complement.
TCCAACCCCTTCAGCTCTGGGATTAACCTAGTGAATCTCCTCTGCACACCCTCCAGTGCCAGTACATCCTTTCTCAAGTAAGGAGACCAAAACTGAACACAATACTCCTGGTGTGGCCTCACTAACACCTTATACAATTGCAGCAGAACCTCCCTAGTCTTAAACTCCATCCCTCTAGCAATGAAGGACAAAATTCCATTTGCCTTCTTAATCACCTGTTGCACCTGAAAACCAACTTTTTGCGACTCATGCACTAGCATATCCAGGTCTCTCTGCACAGCAGCATGTTTTAATATTTTATCATTTAAATAATAATCCCTTTTGCTGTTATTCCTACCAAAATGGTAGAGACAGAGTTCAAGCTCCCGAGGGGGAATGGGCTTCGATATCTGCAGGTCAGGAAGGAATTGGTTACATTTCCGAAGCTACCGCCCCCAACACTGCAGGATAAAATGTTGTCCGAGGCCAGGATAGATCTCGGACATATATGGGGAGTTGATGGAGAGAGGCGGTCTTCAGTGGAGGAAATAAAACTGAATTGGGAAGAGGAGCTGGGGGTGATGGTAGAGGCAGGACAATGGAATGAGGCTTTACGGAAGGTAAACTCGTCCTCCTCATGTGCGAGTCTCATCCAGCTCAAAGTGGTGCATAGGGCACACATGACGATGCGAAGGATGAATCGGTTCTTTCCAGGAGTAGAGGATAGGTGTGGGCAGTGCACAAGGGGAACGGCGAATTATGTCCACATATTTTGGGCATGCCCAAAGTTGGGGGAGTTTTGGGAGGCCTTCACGGGAACTATGTCGAAGGTGCTAGAGTGAAGGTGGCTCCGAGCCTATGGGTGGCAATATTTGGTGTTTAGGAAGATCCGGGAGCGCAGGCGGGGAGAGAGGCTGACATGTTGGCCTTTGCCTCCCTGATAGCCCAGAGGTAGATATTGTTAGGGTGGCAGGACTCGGGGCCGCCTAAAGGGAAAGCGTGGCTGAGTGACTTGGCAGAGTTTCTGTAGCTGGAAAAGATAAAGTTTGCGATCTGAGGCGCAGATGAGGGGTTCTTCTCGAGGTGGAGGCTGTTCATCGACTTCTTTAAAGAACGGTGGAAAGTCACCGGGGGTATAAAACTGAAAATGCCTCGAATAAAAATATTTTTTTAAAAATAAGATAATACTACTAATTTTTAGGACTTTATGTTGGTCTGAAGTTACATCGATAGGTTCGTTTTAACCACTTTTTAAATAGTTCAGTTTGAATTTCCGTTAGTGGGACACTTCACAGTTAAGATTGGGAACGGGAAATCAGTTACTTGTGAGAAACTACCCTTCATGAATTTTATGACTTTGAACGTGTAATTAAGAGCTTTCATGTCAGCTTCAAAGAAGTAGCTGAAATGTAGCCTGAACTTAAGATGATACTTTGGGCTGGATAATTCATTCGGAGACTAAGTCCTCCCGCCAGTGGGGGCGTGCTCCTGGTCTCTGCTAGTGCTAGAAACGGTGCCCAGATGTGAGTCATTCTCTCTTACCATGCTCATCTATGCATGGATGAGAGCTCGTCAAATTCAATCGGCAGCCTCATATCAATGTCCGGTGATGGGCCCTTTGCCCCTCACAGCGCAAATCCTGTCCCCCTCCACTGACAAATAAAGACATCCCCAACCACAGGAATAATGCACATGTGAGGGTGATCTGGCCCCCGTCAGACCCCGAGCCCCGTATCAGACACCCTATCAGAGACCCCCCCAGCAGAGACACCCCATCAGTCAACCCCACAAGACTCCCTATCAGACCCCCCATAAGATCCCCATATCAGATCCCCAACAGAACCCCTATCAGTCGCTCCCATCAGAGATCCCAATCAGACTCTCCCATCAGAACCCCCAACAGAGACTCCCATCAGAGACCACATCAGTCACCCCAACAAAGACACCCAACAGAAACCCCCATCAGACCCCCCCCCCCCAGTAGGCCCACCTCCCATCAGACTGCCCCCCCCCAACAGAGACATCCATCAGAAACCTCTTCCTGAAAGCTGAAGAGCAGTCTAGGTAGTAGAGTGAAAAATCATTGCATTTTCACTTACCCTTCCCTTACCCTTACATCTGCTGCCTCAGACAAAAGTGTTTAAAGTAGCAGCTGCTACAAGTGCCAGAGGCTTCCTCGAAAGCCCAGTAGACTTCAAAGGGCTTCAAATCCCTTGACAGGCTTTGAAATGCAAATCTTCCATTCAATTTCACAGAGCAATACATTGCATTAGCCAATGATTGACAGTTTTATTACTCCAGAGACAGGTGCTTGATGGATTGTTGATCTATCTTTCCCTTCGTGCTTGAATGCATCTCCATTACCCAGCTTTGAAGCTAACCGCAATATTTATAAACGCTTTTCCTATAATTGACAATTCCTCACCACCTCAAAAATAGCTCAGTGCTTTCTGCTGTGAAAAAAGGGAGTGAAAGCACTTAGCTGCTTTTGATGTCTGAGGTAGCAGATGTAAGGGTTGTGTAAGTGAAAATGCAGTGATTTTTCTCTTTACTGCCTGAATTGCTCTTCTGCTTTCAGGCAGGGATCTCTGATGGGAGTCTATGATGAGGATCTCTGTTAGGGGTGACTGATGGGTTTCTGAGGATAGTTTCGGTTGGGGGTCCCTGTTGGAGTCTCTGATGGGGGTTGATGTGGGTCTGATAAGGGGTATGATGGGGAACCTCTTGAGGGTCTTTGTAAGACGTCTCTGTTGGGGTGGCTGATGGGAGTTTCTAATTATGGTCTCTGTTGGGGGTCCCTTTTGGGAGTCCATGGTGGGGAGTTGATGGCGTGTCTGATGGGAGTTTGGGGGGTTCAGTTAGGGCTATTGGGCCGGGGAGCAGGATTTGTGATCCGGGTTAGGGGGCCTTCCAATAGACTATGGGGGCACCTCAGTTATGCACTGACCAACATGACCCACTGCTTGGTCCACTGCATCAGGGCCACACGTAGGAAAACTTGCACCAATTCCCGCCAGGTGGATTTCCTGCTGTGGATGTCGGTGCATAATGAGAGGGTGGAGACTCGGGCTTCCAGCCCATTGATCGGATTCAAATGAGTGAAAATATCCCATTTCATCCTCCCGCTGGCACGGGACATGTAGCTCATTGCCGCTGCCAGAAGGTGACTGGAGCATTGAAATGGGCTCTGATCCCATTTTTTGTCCAATGCTCCATTCTCCGCTGGATTGGGAAACCCGATACCGGAGTCGGGCAATAGAGAATCCACCCCTTTATCTTTAAACAAAACCACAGAAGGGCAGCACAGTGACACAGTGGCTAGCACTGCGGCCTCATGGCGCCGAGGTCCCAGGTTCGATCCTGGCTCTGGGTCACTGTCCGTGTGGAGTTTGCACATTCTCCCTGTGTTTGCGTGGGTTTCGACTCCCACAACCCAAAAAGATGTGCAGGGTAGGTGGATTGGCCACGCTAAATTGCCCCTTAATTGAAACAAAATGAATTGGGTATTCTAAATTTATTTTAAAATTTTTAAAAAACAACACATATTTGTTTAATTGATTAACCATATCTGCAGAACAGAACATCTGTATTAAAGGAAAACCTTTATTTTCTGACATTGTGGTAGGAAGTTCATTAACATTTGTTTTTATTGGCTTTAATATCCATGGCACTCGGGCTAAAATATGTGGATGTGACTGTTTACAGATGTTTGGACTATATCCAAATAAGGGATGTGAAGTAATGTCATATATCGTATTATGATGCAGTAAGGATTAAAAGCCTGGGTTAGTTTGTGATGGCTGCAGTAGTACAAAGAACAAAGAAAATTACAGCACAGGAACAGGCCCTTCGGCCCTCCAAGCCTGCACCGACCATGCTGCCCATCTGAACTAAAACCCCCTACCCTTCCATGGTCCATATCCTTCTATTCCCATCCTAGTCATGTATTTGTCAAGCCGCCCCTTAAAAGTCACTATTTCATCTGCTTCCACTACCTCCCCCAACAGTGAGTACCAGGCATCCACTCTGTGTAAAAAATTTACCTTGTACATCTCCTCTAAACTTTGCCCTTCATACCTTAAACCTCTGCCCCCTAGTAATTGACTCTTCCACCTGGGAAAAGGCTTCTGACTATCCATTCCGTCCATGCTCCTCATAATCTTACAGACTTCTATTAGGTCATCCCTCAACCTCTGTCGTTCCAGTGAGAACAAACCAAGTTTCTCCAACCTCTCCTCATAGCTAATGCGCTCCATACCAGGCAACATCCTGGTAAATCTTTACTGCACCCTCTCCAAAACCTCCACATCCTTCTGGTAGTGTGGTGACCAGAATTGAACACTATACTCCAAGTGTGGCCTAACTAAGGTTCTATAAAGCTGCAACATGACTTTTTAAATTTAGAGCACCCAATTAATTTTTTCCAATTAAGGGGTAATTTAGCATGGCCAATCCACCTACCCTGCACATCTTTGGGTTCTGTGGGGAGAAACCCACGCGAACATGGGGAGAATGTGCAAACTCCACACCGACAGTGACCCAGAACTAGGATCGTGGGCAGCATGGTGGCGCAGTGGGTTAGCCCTGCTACCTCACGGCGCCGAGGTCCCAGGTTCGATCTCAGCTCTGGGTCACTGTCCGTGCGGAGTTTGCACATTCTCCCCGTGTTTGCGTGGGTTTCGCCCCCACAACCCAAAGATGTGCAGGCTAGGTGGATTGACCACACTAAATTGCCCCTTAATTGGAAAAAATGAATTGGGCACTCTAAATTTATTTTAAAAAGAACCAGGATCGAACCTGGGACGTTGGCGGCGTGAGGCAGCAGTGCTAACCGTTGCCCAGCTGCAACTTGACTTGCCAATTTTTAAACTCACAATATCCCGGCCGATCAAGGCAAGCATGCCGAATGTCTTCTTGACTACCTTCTCCACCTATGGTGCCATTTTTAGTGACCTGTGTACATGTACATCCAGATCCCTCTGCCTATCAATACTCTTAAAGGTTCTGCAATTTACTGTATAATTCTCATCTAGATTAGACCTTCCAAAATGCATTACCTCACATTTGTCTGGATTAAACTCCATCTGCCATCTCTCTGCCCAAGTCTCCAACCGATCCAAATACTCTGATGGTCCTCATAGAATCATAGAATTTACAGTGCAGAAGGAGGCCACTTGGCCCTTCGAGTCTGCACTGGTCCTTGGAAAGAGCACCCCACTTAAGCCCACACCTTCACCCCATCCCTGCAACCCAGCAACCCCGCCCAACCCTTTGGACCCTAAGGGCAATTTAGCATGGCCAATCCACCTAACTTGCACATCTTTGGACTGTGGGAGGAAACCGGAGCAGCCAGAGGAAACCCATGCAGACACCGGGAGAACGTGCAGACTCCACACAGACAGTGATCCAAGCCTGGAATTGAACCTGGGACCCTGCAGCTGTGAAGTGACAGTGCTAACCAATATGCTACCGCGCCGCTCTCTTCGCTATGCATAATTCCACCAACCTATGTGTTGTCCACAAACTTACTAATCAAACCAGTTACATATTCCTCCAAATCGTTTATATATATTACAAACAGCAAGGTTCCAGCACTGATCCCTGAGGAACGCCACTAGTCACAGCCCTCCATTCAGAAACGCACCCTTCCATTGCTACCCTCTATCTTCTATGACCGAGCCAGTTCTGTATCCATGTATCCATCTTGCCAGATCACCTCTGATCCCGTGCAACTTCACCTTCTGTACCAGTCTGCCACGAAGGACCTTGTCAAAGACCTCACTGAAGTCCATGTAGACAATGTCCACTGCTGTACCCTCATCAATCATCTTCGTTACTTCCTCAAAAAACACGATCAAGTTAGTCAAGTTAGTGTTGTTAAAAATCTTGGTTTGCGGGGAACTGATATCCATAAGGGCCCAGAAAGGGAAGCAAGAGAGCAAAGAAAGGGAGCGACTGTTGAGAGAACTTCTGAGGGTAGACAGGCAATATGCAGAGGCTCCGGAGGAGAGACTGTACAGGGAAAGACAAAGGCTACATATGGAATTTGACTGCTGACCACGGGCAAGGCAGAAGCACAGTGGAGGAGGGCACAGGGAGTACAGTATGAGTATGGAGAGAAGGCGAGCCGGTTACTGGCCCAACAACTGAGGAAGAGGGGAGCGGCAAGGGAGATAGGTGGAGTGAGGGATGAGGAAGGTGAGATGGAACGGGGAGCGGAGAGGGTGAACGGGGTGTTTAAGGCATTCTACGAGAGGCAGTATAAGGCTCAGCCCCCAGAAGGGAAGGAGGGAGTGATGCATTTCCTAGATCGGCTGGAATTCCCGAAGGTGGAGGAGCAGGAGAGGGCGGGACTGGGAGCACGGATTTAGGTGGAGGAGGTGGTAAAGGGGATTGGGAGCATGCAGGCGGGGAAGGCCCCGGGACCGGATGGGTTCCCGGTGGAATTTTATAGGAAATACATGGACCTACTGGCCCCGCTTTTGACGAGAACCTTTAATGAGGCCAGGGAAAGGGGTAAGTTGCCCCCGACTATGTCGGAGGCGATGATATCGTTACTCTTAAAGAATGAAAAAGACCCGCTGCAGTGCGGGTCTTACAGGCCTATTTCCCTCCTGAACGTGGATGCTAAGCTCCTGGCCAAGGTGATGGCGACAAGGATAGAGGATTGTGTCCCGGGGGTGGTCCACGAGGATCAAACTGGGTTTGTTAAGGGGAGACAGCTGAACACGAATATACGGAGGCTGCTAGGGGTGATAATGATGCCCCCGCCGGAGGGGGAGGCGGAGATCATGGTGGCGATGGACGCTGAGAAAGCATTTGACAGAGTGGAGTGGGACTACCTATGGGAAGTGTTGAAGAGATTTGGTTTTGGAGAGGGGTTTATTGGATGGGTACAGCTGCTATATAGGGCCCCAGTGGCAAGTGTGATCACGAACAGGCAGAGGTCCGACTACTTCCGTCTTTATAGAGGGACAAGACAGGGGTGTCCCCTGTCTCCGTTACTGTTTGCATTGGCAATTGAGCCGCTGGCCATAGCACCGAGGGGCTCTAGGAAGTGGAGGGAAGTACTCAGGGGAGGAGAAGAACACCGGGTATCATTGTATGCAGATGATCTATTGCTGTATGTTGCGGACCCAGTGGAGGGAATGCCTGAGATAATGTGGACACTCAGGGAGTTTGGGGAATTTTCGGGGTACAAATTGAATATGGGGAAGAGTGAGTTGTTTGTGGTGCATCCGGGGGAGCAGAGCAGGGGAATAGATGATTTACCGCTGAGGAGGGTAACAGAGATTTCCGGTACTTAGGGATCCAGATAGCCAGGGACTGGGAAACCCTACATAGGCTTAATTTAACATGATTGGTGGAACAGATGGAGAAGGATTTTAAGAGATGGGACATGGTGTCTCTGTCACTGGTGGGCATGTTGATCCCCAAATTTCTTTCTCTGTCAGTCTGGCCTCAATAAAAGTTGAGACGGATTCGCACGTAAAAAGAAGTTATTTATTTAGCTTGCAAGCTTAATCATCTTACAGAAATATAAAAGACATCCAGCCTCTTACACCCCAGAAAACGACTGAACTAAAAGACAAAGGGATCTCTGCAAAATCAATTCAAATGGTATCAAGTTTCACATACTCGACGGACATAGGTCAGCCTATGTCCCTCCTGACCTGTTTAATCTATTCTGATTGGCTCACTTCCAATCCCTTTCTCTGGCCCCTATCAATGCAGCATCACTCTCATAGACACACCTCTTCCTGCTTTTTCCATGCGGTCTCAAACCCCTTTGTCCCTAACTGCCAGAATCAAAGTGGCTTATTTCTACATTACATTAACTAGTATCTCTAAAGTAACTATTTTATATCACATTCGTCAGGCAGGGTGCAGGCGGTCAAAATGGTAGTCCTCCCGAGATTTCTTTTTGTGTTCCAGTGCCTCCCGGTGATGGTTACGAGGGCTTTTTTCAAAAACATTGAGAAGAGTGTTATGAGCTTTGTGTGGGCTGGGAAGCCCCCGAGAGTGAGGAGGGGTTTTTTGCAGCGTAGCAGGGATAGGGGGGGACTGGCACTGCTGAGCTTAAGTGATTATTATTGGGCCGCCAATATCTCAATGGTGTGTAAGTGGATGGGAGAAGGGGAGGGAGTGGCGTGGAAGAGACTGGAAATGGCGTCCTGTAAAGGAACCAGCCTACAAGCATTGGCGACGGTGCCGTTGCCGTTCTCCCCGAAGAAATACACCACAAGTCCAGTGGTGGTGGCAACGCTGAAAATTTGGGGGCAGTGGAGACGGCATAAGGGAATGACGGGTGCCTCGGTGCGGTCCCCGATAAGGAATAATCATAGGTTTGTCCCGGGGAGAATAGATGGGGGATTTAGAACATGGCAGAGAGCAGGGATTGTGCAACTGGAGGGCTCGGGTGGGTCCTCAGGGGTGTTTTTGTATGGATATTTTTACTTGGATATGTATATTGGCTTGTTTGACTTTACTATTTGGGAGAGTTAATATTTTGTTATGGCAGTTGCCATTTAGTTTATATATTATTTATTTATTTGTTAAAAACGGTCACTATTATTTATATTGTTTTATTGTTGTAAAAGGGAAACATTTTTGTACTGTTTTGTTTGGCTGAAAAATTTGAATAAAATATATATTTTAAAAAAATAAATCTTGGTTTACAAGACAGCTAGGCCTTTTGGAGCCAGAGGTGCAACTAAAGCACCATAAAAGTTTGGGTATTTGTTTATATTAAGAGGGTTCCTATGAAGTAGCTAATTAGAGACATTGCGTTCAGTTTATTTTAGTAAGATTAAATCGTTTTTTTTTTTGTTTGTTTGTTTTTTATAAATTTAGAGTACACAATTCATGTTTTCTAATTAAGGGGCAATTCAGCATGGCCAATCCACCAAGCCTGCAGACACGGGGAGAATCTGCAAACTCCACACGGACAGTGACCCAGAGCCGGGATCGAACCTGGGACCTCGGTGCTGTTAGGCAACAGAGCTAACTCACCGTGCCACTGTGCTGCTCCAGTAAAGATGATATAGTTAATGGGAGGAGCCAGGGGCTGTAGCAGTCAGATACTGAGGTTTTCAGTGTTAGTTTCTGGCTGGAAGGTGAGCTGAGAAGGTTTCTGAAGAAATACAGCCAAAGATTCTGCACTATTCTGACAGAGTGTCAGGTCTCTTTTTTTAAGCAGTCTTCAAAAGATCTCTCTAAAGTGGAGTATTCAAGGCACCTCTATACAACAAGTATTCCTGAGTGCAAACTGTATTTAAAAGTGGATTGCGATTTGAAATGGTTTTATTGTTTAAGTGGCAGTAAAGATAGCAGTTAAGGGGTACTGTATCACAGTATTGATTAACATTGCTTAAGGGGTAATTGTAAACTATTTTCTTGTGTGATGTTAAAGATATTTTAATACTGTGTTAGTAATACTTTTTTTTATAAAGTTAGAGTACCCAATTCATTTTTCCAATTAAGGGGCAGCACAGTGACGCTGTGGTTAGCACTGCTGCCTCACGGCGCCGAGGTCCCAGGTTCGATCCCGGCTCTGGGTCACTGTTCGTGTGGAGTTTGCACATTCTCCCCGTGTTTGTGTGGGTTTCGCCCCCACAACGCAAAGATGTGCAGGGTAGGTGGATTAGCCACGCTAAATTACCCCTTAATTGGAAAAAATGAATTGGGTACTCTAAATTTTTTTTTAAAATAAATAACATTTTCCAATTAAGAGACAATTTAGTGTGGCCAATCTGTCTACCCTGCACATCTTTGGGTTGTGGGGGCGAAACCCACGTAAATACGGGAGATTGTGCAAACTCCACCTGGACAGTGACCAAGGGCTGGGCGGTGTGAGGCAGCATTGCTAACCACTGTGCCACCATGCTGCTCTGTTATAAAGATTTCTTTAATATACCATATCCCTATTTCTTTGTGTAATCATTCCTGGAGTGAGGTATCTTTTCCTCACAGACTTACGAAATTAAAGCAAAATATAGGGGGTTACGTCCAGCATCCTAGTCACTGCCTGGTCCAGGATCGTAATAGTAAGGATAAAAATTGGAAAATCAAAGGGCGGGATTTTCCTGCTCTTCCCGTCGGCTAGGCCTTCTAGTTCTATCAAAGGTGACCCCCACTGCAGCAGGTTCCCAGGAAGTGGGACGGGAAAGCCACGCAAAATGCCATAGACATCAGTGGGACCAGACCATCCTGCCAGCACGCCACCCCCGCAGTCAGAAAACATGCTGTGGGGGGGGGGGGGGGGGGCAAAAAATCCTGCCAATGTCTTCACTGGCATAACTTTGCCAATGTTTCTGTGATATATTTCTTCTGAAAAACATTTGAAGAGGCCCTTTAAATCACGCCGGCAACATTGATGGCCTCTAGCCCTCATCCCAAGCCCGATTGTGAATGGCAGGCTTGTTCCTCCACCCCACCCATGGGAAGAGGGTGGAAAGTGTCCAGCTGTCTTTCTATTTTCACATCCAAGAAACAAGGTGCAGCTCTTCTTGTCACCATCTTCTTGCTGGAATTAGAGAGCGGTGTGAGTGGAGTGCTTAAAAACTGCTCAAGCTTGTCAGGCTCTCAGCACTAACCCGGCCCCAGTGAATCAGACACGAGCAGTGAAGAGAATCGCACGGGCTGCACGCAACCTACGTGCTGGCCCATTTGCATGAGCTGAACAGATTGTCACCAGTGCTCCCAGCGATTCTCCACTGGTGGGAGAACCAGTTTCCCAAATGCAGTATCCTTCCCCTGATGTTAGGCCATCTGGCCTCTAGTTCCCTGATTTCTCTCTGCCTTCTTTCTTGAAAAGCGGAGTAACATTTTGCCAACTTCCAATCTGCTGAGACTGTTTTCAAGTCCAATTAATTCTGGAAAATTACACCACGGTGTCCACCATTTCTGCAGCTAACCCTAGGCCCAGGATGTAGGCCCTGACATTTAAGATTAATTGCATTTTAGTCCCTTAAGTTTCTACAATACTTTTTCTCTGTTGATATTAAATTCTCTAATTTCCTCACTCTCTTTAGCCCCTCGTTAACATCTAGCTCCAGAATGAAAATTGTGCCTCTTGCGTTCTTGATTAAAACATATAAGATCCTGAGGAGTCTTGACAGGGTAAATTTGAAGGGGATGTTCCTCTTGTGAGAGAATCTCAAACTAAGGGTGCCTGTTTAAAAATAAGGGGTGGGATTCTCCGACCCCCCCGCCGGGGTGGAGAATCGCCGGGGGGGGCGGCGTGAATCCTGCCCTCACCGGCTGCTGAATTCTCCGGCACCGGGGATTTGGCGGTGTTGGGAATCGCGACGTACCGGTCGGCGGCTGCTGAAAGTGGCGCCCCCCGGCGATTCTCTGGCCCCCGATGGGTCGAGTGGCCGTCCGTTTTCGGCCAGTCCTGCCGGCGTAAATTACAACAAGTACTTACCAGCGGGACCTGGCTGTGCGGACTGCCTCCGGGGTCCTTGGGAGGGCGCGGGGGGTGCCCCCATGGTTGCCTGGCACGTGATCGGGGCCCACCGATCCGCGGGCGGGCCTGTGCCGTGGGGGCACTCTATTCCTCCGCGTCGGCTGGCCGATGCGGAGATGAACCCCTCCTGCGCATGCGCTGGGATGATGGCAGCACATGCTGGTGCTCCCGCGTATGCGCCAACCCACGCCGGTCGGCGGAGGCCCTTCGGCACCGGTTGGCATGGCGCCAAGCCGGCCGGCGCAAACCACTCCGGTGGCGGCCTAGTCCCTGAAGGGGCGGTGGATTCCGCATATTTGGGGCGGCCCGACACCGGAGTGGTTCACGCCACTCCTTCGCACCGGAGTGGCCCGCCCCGCCGATTCCCGCAGAATCCCACCCAGGGTGTAGTCCATTTAAAACAGATGTTGGGTGCGATTCAACAACCACATTGCGCCCAGCACAGATCTGGGCATGCCGGGGAAATAGCGGGAAAGACCAAAAGAGATTTGCACTGAGTGCAAACCAGTTTGCAATTCACCGGCCTGCTCCAGATGGCGAGTTCCGGATCTCGCCCAAAAGCGGTGAGCATAGCATTATGTCATTAGCGAGATTGAAGTCAAATGCAGCGGCCTTCAGGGAATTATCCGACTCGCCAGCGAGAAATCATGCGGGCTTCATTTAGTACTTCTTTTTAAAAATGTGAAGCTGGAGCAATGACTGCTGTGGGGAAGTGAGGTGGTAAGTGGCCATTTCCATTTTCGGGCTGCAGCTCAAGGATATTGGACCTCCTGCCCCAGTGCTCGGGGAGGTTGGGGGTCTCCCCTGAGCTTTGGGGGGGGGGGGGGGAGGGGGGGTGAGGGGCTTTACTTCTGTGAGGCCTTCTAGCCATCTTCCAATATTGTGGAGACCCATAACAGTGCAGACTGTCCCACCAAACACTTCAAGGACAGAGCCTTACTGTGCCTTCAATGCTGAAAGTCAATCTTACTTCCTTTGACTGTGAGCAGCCTCTAGTTGCATAGCTGAAGGCTATTGCAAATGACAAATTCATCTTATTGGTTGTGAGAACACTTCACACTCATCAACTCTCAAGTGTCTACTCCAGGGTACACGTGCCATGCCTCAGAGGATTAGTGCATAGCATGTCAAGGAAACTTTGAAGGCTGAACAGCGTGCCATAACTCTCGGAGCACCAGCATCATAGAGGCAGCTGCCAACAATCAAATACTAAAGAGCAGGCCTTCAGCACTGGGGACCGAAAGGATCCAGTGGTGGTCAAAGGGATCAGTGGAGGGCATTGGAGCACAGCCTCCTGCTTTGATTTGAGGGTCCCAGAAAGGAAGTCCTAACTGATTGTCGGTCTCCCTCCTTCTCCAATTCCTCCCAGACTGAAAAATGTTAGCTGATGTGGATCCCTCAGAGGCTATCCTCATGTTGCTGGTGGCAGCTGAGGCAGGTGGATGCCAGAGAAGGTGGCAGCAGCGATGAGGCAGGCTGGAGGCTGGAGGCGGCACCCCATGGGCAGGGGGAGGCCAGTGACAGCTCAAGGTGTACAGGCGTCGTTGGTCTTTCGATGAGATGACGGACAGCATGCGCCGCAGGAGAGATGGTACCTCGCAGACATGGTACCCCGTGGAGGAGGAGGACACCCGCTCCCGGTGCCCGTGAAGTTCCCCGCAGCCCTGAACTTTCAAGCAACCAGATCATTCCAGGGCTTGAGCGGGGGGACCTGTGTGGCATTTCACAAGATACAGCCCACAAGTGCATTTGTGAGATCCCGGGATGCTCTGTATGCCCAGGCATCAAACTATATCACCTTCAAACTGGATTAGCCCACAAGATGCCTGGGTTGCAAGATTCTTCACCATCGCTGGGATGCCCCAGGTCCAGGGGGTAATTGATGGCGTGCATGTCTCCTTGCGTGCAGGGCATCAGGGAGTGCCCTTTATTAACAAGAAGGGGTTCCACTCCCTGAATGTTCAGATTATGTGTGACCACTACCTCCATATCATGCTCATGTGTACACGCTACCCGGGGAACGTGCAACACACCTACATCCTGGTTCACCCGGAGATTCCCTGGGGGCTATTCTCCAATATGGAGCCCAAGTGTTCACGCCGTCGTGAACGCCATCGCGTTTCACGATGGCGTGAACCGGGCCCGGGTATGACCGATTCTGGCCCCCACAGGGCATTGACATGCAAGAGTTTCGTAGTGTTCCAAAATCGCTTTATTGTGTTTTCCTGGGGGAGGGCAGGGTGGTGGTGTTGACTAGAAGTCGTTTCAGGAATGTCGAAAACAGAAAGAAACAAGAGCAACATCACATGCCTGATTGACGCTGAAACATAAACTCAGGATAGAGAGTAAATGCAAAAGGAACCCAGAGGAACAGTGGGAAGACAACTGAAACAAATCAGTAGATAAACAGGGATCATTTGTTGCAGGAAAGTGCAGAGTAGATCCAGCTGCTCCAGAGCTACATTTTATCAACACACTGACTTTGCTTCAGTTCTGGTTGATGTGGGCTTGGGTTAGTGTAAATCTGAGGGCCCAGGATTGCCCAATAAAAATGTAATCAAAAAGCAGCCTTCGAACAATTGTTTTACTACAAAATCTCTTTTCCTATAGAATCATATTTTAATATATTTTTGTGTTTTCTTCTTAATTCTGTGAGTCACCGTGAGAGTATGTTTTAAAATGCTTTTAAAAATATAATTATAATATGGCTGTAATTGTTTAACCCTGATTCTCGTTGAAACCCTCATTCACTGCGCTCTCCCAGGGTCAAGTACAGTAAGCTTGTCATAAATGAACCCCCCCCCCCCCCCCCCCCCCCCCCATCCCCCGCTCCCCTAAAGTGTGCTACCATGGAAGCAGGGTCAGGGTGCGAAGAGGGGAGGCAGGAACATGTTGCTGTTGTTCTATTAGACAGTCCAAATTGTAAATAATAGTGCTGGTTGAGAGACTAGGCCTCCACTTTTAGCTTTTAGAAATGTAATTTCCTTCTTAATGTTTTGTGAACTGTGTAATGTAATTTACAATCTCCAGTGCCTTTGTGTTAATAAAATTTGCTTGCTATATGGGGTGGATGGTAAAACCAAATAGCTAAGTAGCCAACATAGTTTTTACAAAACAGGAAATCTCACTTAGAAGCTGCCTTTCCAAATTGTTACCAGTTGTATCCAGAATCACTGAGGTAACCTCAGTTCAGAATGCTGCTGAAACTGCTCAAGACCAGACATTGCCTGGAATCAGTGTAGCCTTTCGATAAGTAACTAATCATTGAACTGCCCAAACTAACCGGCATACTTAATGTGTGGCTGCATAATTTGGCTTTGTAGTGCCGGTGGTTTTGATGCTAAACCAGTCCAGGTGAAAAATGGCAGGGTTGCCAAACCCACCAACCTCCTCCATGGTGTGCGCCAATGGCCATGCTGTGAAGGGCGATAGCGCCAATGGGTGTTCCAGGAAAATGCAGAGGAAATGGATCGTTAGTTAGTGTCTTGGTGCCCGACCTGACATTTTGGACTCCGCTGCTCCTCTTAACATCCTTGCTTAACAATGGCAAGGTGAACATGCATTCAGCTGCACAGGCTGTCACCACACCACACCTCCCACATAATCCACCCTATCCCCTCCATCCTCCACCCACCCTCACTCCTTCCTCCATGAGGCATCACCACCAATTAGCAAGGGGAGACATTTTTGACTATCCACTTGCTGTTGCAGAGTTAGTGAAGGTTCCATGTTCTTGGAAGAGTTTTGAGAGGTTGTTGAGTCAGAAGGGAGCGTGCTGGACATTAAGAGGGAGTTATACATTTTTCAAAGGCCACTGAGTTCCCCACTTCTTTGCAGTCATGGAAGCTATAATTACAGTTCCCCCTGAGTTGTAGCATCAGAGGGAGATGGAGGCAGCAGAGATGACAAACTACGCGCAGAGGGAGGAGGAAGAGGGCCCTCAGCAGGAAACCATATCCACTGAGGGTTTTCAGGGGCCTCTTATTCCAGGAACACTGTGTTCAGCAGCTGCTTTTCACCAAAGAAAAGGTCACTTCTTGCCATCAGATTTGCTGCCATAGAGCAGGTTAAGGATGATACCTCCAGTGGCAATGATCATCCTGGTGACTATGGCCCTCAATTTTTACATCAGCGATGCCTACCCGGCTGGTGTATTTCATTACACGGACGTGGGCAGCAACGATCTTGTGGTTTACTTGAGTGTTGTCTCCCTCTCTCGGGGTTCTTCTGTCTCTCTTACTCTAGAGTCTTTTGTGTCCCGCTGTCTGTTTCTTTCCTGCCACCCTCTCTGCTTATGTTGCCTTTTCTCTGTTGGCATGTTCAAAGTTAGCAGCCCAAGGTTTAGACTTGCTCCAGTTGAGATGAATGGCTGTTGCATCCCATCTCTGATCTGGAACTCTTGGTATTAGTATTGTGCCATCATATAACCACAGCCTCACTTTTGAGGGTTTCATTTTTAGATCGGCAAGTTGCCACTTCCTGATCGATCATGATGTTCCATGATGCACTAGTGTCTATCAGCCATGATTGAATGGTGGAGTGGACTCGATGGGCCGAATGGCCTTACTTCCGCTCCTATGTCTTATGGTCTTATCTGACATTTCCTGTTCACTTGAGACTCTCCATCTGTGGTCATTTTAGTAGCAGTTACAAAGCAGCCATTGCCTATAGATTTGACTGAATCATCCTGTTGGAAAATTCTTCATCAGACTCTGATATCTCTCCAGTGACCATTTGGAAAGGTTCATTTCACTTTTTTCTCACCAAGTGTATGAAATGATTCTGCTTCTTGCAATTAAAATATTGCTTACCCCACATTGAGCTAGTAATCCAGTGACCTGTATTCGGATCATGGGTGAGATTCTCCGACCCCCCACCGGGTCGGAGAATCGCCGGGGGCTGGCGTGAATCCCGCCCCCGCTGGTTGCCGAATTCTCCGGCACCGGATATTCGGCAGGGGCGGGAATCGCGCCGCGCCGTTTTGCGAGCCCCCCCCCGCGCGATTCTCCGACCGATGTCCCGCTGCTAAAATGCCTGTCCCGCCGGCGTAGATTAAACCACCTCTCTTACCGGCGGGACAAGGAGGCGCGGATGGGCTCCGGGGTCCTGGGGGGGGCGCGGGACGATCTGGCCCCGGGGGGTGCCCCCACGGTGGCCTGGCCCGCGATCGGGGCCCACCGATCCGAGGGCGGGCCTGTGCCGTGGGGGCACACTTTTCCTTCCGCCTTCGCCACGGTCTCCACCATGGCGGAGGTGGAAGAGACTCCCTCCACAGCGCATGTGCGGGGATGCCGTGAGCGGCCGCTAACGCTCCCGCGCATGCGCCGCCCGGAGATGTCATTTCCGCGCCAGCTGGCGGGGCACCAAAGGCCTTTTCCGCCAGCTGGCGGGGCGGAAATTAGTCTGGCGCGGGCCTAGCCCCTTAAGGTTGGGGCTCGGCCCCCCAAGATGAGGAGGATTCCGCACCTTTGGGGCGGCACGATGCCCGACTGATTTGGATTGGATTGGATTTGTTTATTGTCACGTGTACCGAGGTACAGTGAAAAGTATTTTTCTGCGAGCAGCTCAACAGATCATTAAGTACATGAGAAGAAAAGGGAATAAAAGAAAATACATAATAGGGCAACACAACATATACAATGTAACTACAAAAGCACTGGCATCGGATGAAGCATACAGGGTGTAGTGTTAATGAAATCAGTCCATAAGAGGGTCATTTAGGAGTCTGGTGACAGTGGGGAAGAAGCTGTTTTTGAGTCTGTTCGTGCGTGTTCTCAGACTTCTGTATCTCCTGCCCGATGGAAGAAGTTGGAAGAGTGAGTAAGCCGGGTGGGAGGGATCTTTGATTATGCTGCCCGCTTTCCCCAGGTAGCGGGAGGTGTAGATGGAGTCAATGGATGGGAGGCAGGTTCGTGTGAGGGACTGGGCTGTGTTCACGACTCTCTGAAGTTTCTTGCGGTCCTGGGCGCCGTTTTGGGCGCCGGTCGGCGGACTTTGCGCCGATACCGGAGAATTTCGCCCCATATGTTCAAATCCCACAATAACAGCTGGTAGAATTTGAATTCAGTTGCTGAAATTTTTAACTAGCATCAGGAATGGAGTCCATGAAAGCGCATTGATTGTTATAAAAACCCAACTGGTTCACTAATGTCCTTCAGGGAGGGAATATTGACTTCCAGTTGCGGCAATGTGGAGCTAAGTCGTACATTCGGCAGCTGCCGCTAAATACGGACTTTTGGGCTCTTTTCAGGGCCCCCAACGGAGTTTTTTCGACGTTTCCCGGTGTGGGAAGGAGATTGCAATAGTTCCCCGACAGTGTATGGCTTGGACCAGGAGCGGGGCGACTAAAAAAGTGGTGGTGAACCCAAAGAAGGTGCGAGGGAAGAAGAGCAAAATGGCGGCGGGCGGGGACCAGGCAGCGTGGATGCAGTGGGCGCAGGAGCAACAGGTTATCCAGCGCTGCTTCAGGGAGATTAAAGCGGACCTGCTGGAGCCGATGAAGGCTTCTATCGACAAGCTGCTGGAGACCAAGACGGCCCAGGGGGTGGCGATCCGCGAGGTCTGACAAAAGGTCTCCGACAACGAGGACGAGATCTTAGGCCTGGCGGTAAAGGTGGAGGAGTACAAGGCGCTCCACAAGAAATGGCAGGAGCGGCTCGAGGAGATGGAGAATCGGTCGAGGCGGAGGAATTTGCGGATTCTGGGCCTTCCGGAGGGGCTAGAGGGGTCGGACATGGGGGCCTATGTGGTCACCATGGTAAACTCGCTGATGGGAGTGGGGCCCTTCCAGGGGCCCCTGGAGCTGGAAGGGGCCCATATAGTGCTGGCGAGGAGGCCCAAGGCTAACGAGCCGCCGCGGGCGGTGCTGGTGCGGTTTCATCAGTTTGCTGATCGGGAGTGCGTGCTCAGGTGGGCCAAGAAAGAGAGGAGCAGCAGGTGGGAGAACGCGGAGGTTCAAATATACGAGGACTGGAGTGCGGAGGTGGCAAAGAAGAGGGCCGGGTACAATCAGGCGAAGGCGGTGCTGCACAGAAAGGGGGTGAAGTTTGGCATGCTGCAGCCGGCCCGACTGTGGGTCACCTACAAGGACCAGCACCATTGTTTTGAGTCTCCAGAGGAGGCGTGGGCCTTTGATCAGGCCGAGAAACTGGACACAAACTGAGGGTCGGGATGGGTGGTTGGGGATTGTTGTTGCACTTTGAGGGGGGGTTCTTTGCTCTTAATTCTGTTTGGTTCGATGAGGGTGGTTAGGGTGGGTTGGGCACTGTTTCGGTTGGGTCTCTCGGGTGGGCTCTTGGAGGGGGGCACGTAAATGGAGTAGGGGTGGATGGCCGGTAGGTGGGATGGGGCCCCACGGGGGAGGGGGAGGTCCGAGTCGGGGATGAGGGGACTGGGCCTGTAAAAGGAGCGGCGGCAAGGGTGGTGGGGCCGGGCAGGTGGAAAGCGCGGGCTTTTTCCCACGCTGAAGGCTGGAGGGGGTGGGGAAGCGAGGGTTGTTTCCCGTGCTTGGGATGGAAGGGGGAAGCAGAGAGCCTGTGGATGGGTAATGGAGGAGGAGGATATGTCCCACAATGGGAGGAGTCGAAGGAGAGACGGGAGTAGCCAGGGTCAGCAGGAGTCAGCTGACTTGCGGGAGTGGAATGGGGGGAATAAAGCAGCTAGGAGGGATCCTAGCTGGGGGGGGAACCGGGTTGCTGCTGCTATGGTCAAGGGGGAGCTGGTGCGAGTAGAGTGGGTTGGGACAGGGGTCTGCCGCTGTGGGGAACGGGCCGGGCATGGGGTGCGGGCGCGTGGCTGGCAAAGGAGGGGTTATGGCTAGTCGGCGGGGGAGGGGGGGCGGGTAGCCCCCCGATCCGGCTGATAACCTGGAATGTAAGGGGACTGAATGGGCCGGTCAAACGGGCCCGGGTGTTCGCGCACCTGAAGGGGCTGAAGGCGGATGTGGTCATGCTCCAGGAGACACACCTGAAGGTGGCAGACCAGGTAAGATTGAGGAAGGGGTGGGTAGGTCAGGTGTTTCACTCAGGGTTGGATGCCAAAAGTCGGGGGGTGGCGATCTTGGTGGGAAAGAGGCTGTCGTTCGATGTGTTGAGCATTGTGACAGACAATGGCGGCAGGTACGTAATGGTAAGTGGTAAGCTGCAAGGGGAGAGGGTGGTGCTAGTCAAAGTGTATGCCCCGAACTGGGACGATGCGGGTTTTATGCGGTGCATGTTGGGTCGGATCCTGGACTTGGAAATGGGGGGCCTGATAATGGGGGGGGGGACTTTAACATGGTGTTGGGTCCGGCACTGGATCGCTCCAGGTCTAGGATGGGTAGGAAGCCGGCGGCGGCTAAGGTTCTGAGGGGGTTTATGGACCAGGTGGGAGGGGTGGACCCTTGGAGATTTGCAAGGCCGGGGGCTGGGGAATTTTCATTCTTCTCGCACGTCCATAAGGCTTATTCTCGGATCGACTTCTTTATTATGAGTAGGGCGCTGATAGCGAGAGTAGAGGATACCAAGTACTCGGCGATAGCCATTTCGGATCACGCCCCGCATTGGGTAGACCTAGAGCTGGGGGAGGAGAGGGACCAGCGCCCGTTGTGGCGCTTCGAGGTGGGGCTGTTGGCGGACGAGGAGGTGAGTGAGCGGGTCCGAGGAAGCATAGAGAGATACCTGAAGGCCAACGATAACGGGGAGGTCCGAATGGGGATGGTATGGGAGGCGCTGAAAGCGGTGGTTTGGAGAGAGCTGATCTCCATTAGGGCCCACAAGGAGAGGAGAGAGCAGAGGAAGAGGGAGAGGCTGGTGGGGGAGATGGTGAGGGTAGACAGGAGGTATGCGGAGGTGCCGGAGGAGGGACTGCTGAGGAAGAGGCGTAGCCTCCAGGCCGAATTCGACCTGTTGATCACCAGGAAGGCGGGGATGCAGTGGAGGAAGGCCCAGGGGGCGATTTATGAGTACGGGGAAAAGGCAAGTCGGATGCTGGCGCATCAGCTTCGTAAGCGGGACGCAGCTAGGGAGATCGGGGGAGTTAAGGATAGGGGAGGGAGTGTGGTACGGAGTGGGGTTGACATCAATGGGGTCTTCAGGGACTTTTATGAGAAATTGTATCGGTCCGAGCCCCCACGGGAGGAGGGAGAGATGGGCCGCTTTCTGGACCAAGTGAGGTTTCCGAAGGTGGAGGAGGGACTGGTCGCAGGATTGGGGGACCCGATTGGGCTGGAGGAGCTGGCCAAAGGAATAGGGAGCATGCAGGCGGGGAAGGCACCGGGGCCGGACGGTTTCCTGGTCGAATTCTACAAGAAATATGTGGACCTGCTGGGCCCGTTGCTGGTTAGGACCTTCAATGAGGCAAGGGAGGGGGGGGACTTTGCCCCCGACGATGTCCCACGCACTGATCTCCTTGATCCTGAAGCGGGACAAGGATCCCCTGCAGTGTGGGTCTTACAGACCGATTTTGTTGTTAAATGTAGATGCCAAGGTGCTAGTGAAGGTCTTAGCCACGAGAATTGAGGATTGTGTGCTGCAGGTGATCCGCAAAGACCAGACGGGATTCGTGAAGGGGAGGCAGTTGAACGCGAATGTGCGGAGGCTCCTGAACGTTATTATGATGCCGGCGAGGGAGGGGGAGGCGGAGATAGTGGTGGCCATGGACGCTGAGAAAGCCTTCGATAGGGTAGAGTGGGAGTACTTGTGGGAGGTGCTGAAGAGGTTCGGGTTTGGGGAGGGGTTTGTTAGGTGGTGTTATAACCTGCCTGCTTACCATTGGCTGGGCACTAATGACAATCCCACAATCCTGCGGGAGTATGAGCTTCCCCAATGAGGGGGCGGGGAAACCATTAGTAAACTCCATGTATAAATAAAGCTGGCCAGTTTGGAACCAGCAGGAAGCGGTGTGCAGCAAGGGAAGTTGCTGCTGCTGTTATATATATATATATATGTTATTGTAAATAAATGTTATTACTTTGTATCCTTAAACTCATGCTGGATTCTTCATGGCCCTTACAAAACTGGCGACGAGGATGGGATGCAGGCATTTTCCTCCAAGCTGTCAGAATTCAGCGTGGAAGACGGCATCCTCTTGTGGGGGACGCGTGTGATTGTCTCGGAAAAAGGCCAGGAGCTGATACTGAGAGACTTGCACAATGGGCATCCAGGTGTGACCAAAATGAAAAAGTTGGCCCGGAGTTATGTCTGGTGGCCAGGCCTCGACACCGACATTGAGAAGGTGGCCCAAAACTGCTCCATTTGCCAGGAGCATCAGACGCTTCCGCCGGCCTCGCCCCTACATCACTGGGAATGGCCGGGGCAGCCTTGGGCGCGCTTGCATGCAGATTTCGCAGGCCCTTTTCAAGGATCCATGTTCCTTCTATTAATCGACGCCCAGTCTAAATGGCTAGAGGTGCATAAGATGCAGGGGACAACGTCCTGCGCAACAATTGAAAAGATGCGTTTGTCTTTTAGTACGCATGGCTGGTCACGATTAACGGTACTCCATTCACGAGTGAGGAGTTTGCGAGGTTCATAAAGATGAACGGCATACGCCATATCCGCATCGCCCCTTACCACCCGGCTTCAAATGGGTTGGCAGAGCGCGCAGTGCAGACATTCAAAAGAGACCTAAAGAAGCAGTCTTCCGGATCAATGGACACGAGACTGGCTCGCTTTTTGTTTACGTATAGGACCACCCCCCGTGCGGTGACTGGGGTAGCTCCCGCAGAACTCCTAATGGGCCGGAGACTTCGCACCCGCCTTAGTATGGTTTTCCCGGACATTGGCACAAAAGTACGCCGCACACAAGAACGGCAGGGACAGGGATTGTCTCAGCATCGGCCGATTCGGCAGTTTGCGCCCGGTGACCCAGTGTTCGTTCGGAGTTTTGCTGGTGGTGCCCAGTGGCTTCCTGGCGTAATCTTTCGCCAAATGGGCCCTATGTCTTACCAGGTGCAAGCCCAGGGTCGTCTCCAGCGCAAACATGTAGACCACGTTCGGTCCAGAGGACTATCCCTTCCAAAGATTCCCCGCCCCCGGAGCTCATTTCTACAGCCGCAGAGACCAGAGACAATGGAAGGTAGTCCTCACAATCTTCCTCTGGTGCCTCACTCAAAGCCTGCGCAGGTCGTTACAGAACCGAATGGAGATAGAGACGCTGACATGACGGAGGCAGCAGACTCTGACTCCGAGATGGAGACACAGGACGCATCAGAGGGGGAATCCTCGGGTCCACGGGCCGTGGATGTACAACCATTATGCCGTTCATCACGGAAGCGCCGGTCTCCGTCTCGTTACACACCGCCTGATCCAGCGCCGCGTGCAAATAGTGTCCGGCCTGCGGCAAAACGAGTCCGACGCCCTCCTTCGCCAGGGTCTTCGGTGGATTCCTTGGACTTTGGGGGCAGGGATGTTATAACCTGCCTGCTTACCATTGGCTGGGGACTAATGACAATCCCACAATCCTGCAGGAGTATGAGCTCCCCAATGAGGGGGCGGAGAAACCATTAGTAAACTCCATGTATAAATAAAGCTGGCCAGTTTGGAACCAGCAGGAAGGAGTGTGCAGCAAGGGAAGTTGCTGCTGCTTATATACACGTTATTGTAGATAAATGTTATTACTTTGTATCCTTAAACTCGTGCTGGAATCTTCGTGGCCCTTACAAATGGTGGGTTAGGTTGTTGTACGAGGTCCCGATGGTGAGTGTGGCCACGAACAAGAGGAGGTCTTAGTACTTTTGGTTGCATCGAGGGATGAGGCAAGGGTCCCCCTGTCCCTCCTGCTCTTCGCACTGGCGATTGAACCCCTGGCTATGGCACTGAGGGAGTTGAGGAACTGGAGGGGGGTTGGTGCGGGGAGGGGAGGAGCATAGGGTGTCGCTCTATGCGGACGACTTGCTGCTATATGTGGTGGACACGGTGGGGGGAATGCCGGAGGTAATGAGGATCCTCAGGGAGTTCGGGGATTTCTTAGGGTACAAGCTCAACATGGGGAAGAGCGAGTTGTTCGTGGTTCACCCAAGGGAACAGGAGAGGGGGATTGGCGAGCTCCCACTAAAAAGGGCGGAGAGGAGCTTCAGGTACTTGGGGGTCCAGTTGGCCAGGAGCTGGGGGGTCCTTCATAGACTTAATTTCACGAGGCTGGTGGAGCAAATGGACGAGGGGTTCAAGAGGTGGGATGCGTTGCCGCTGTCCCTGGCGGGTAGGGTGCAGTCAGTTAAGATGACGGTGCTCCCAAGGTGTTTGTTCTTGTTCCAGTGCCACCCCATTTTTATCCCTAAGGCCTTCTTTGGGCGGGTCAACAGGAGCATAACGGGGTTTATGTGGGCGCGAGGGACTCCGAGGGTGAGAAGGGTGTTCCTGGAGCAGAGTAGGGATGGGGGGGGGCTGGCACTGCCTAACCTCTGTGGGTACTACTGGGCCGCCAATGCGGTGATGGTGCGCAAGTAGGTGATGGAAGGGGAGAGGGCTGCATGGAAGAGGCTGGAGACGGCGTCTTGTAAGGGTACAAGTCTGGAGGCGCTGGCAACGGCGCCGCTGCCACTCCCTCCAATCAGGTATACCATGAGCCTGGTGGTGGCGGCTACCCTCAAAATCCGGGGGCTGTGGAGGCAGCACAGGGGGGAAGTTGGGGCCTCGGTGTGGACCCCAATACAGGGGAACTACCGGTTTGACACAGGGAGAATAGATGGAGGGTTTTCGGGGGAGCACAGGGCAGGGATAAGAAGGTTGGGGGACCTGTTTGTGGACGGGAAGTTCGCGAGCCTGGGTGAATTGGAGAAGTGTGGGCTCCCCCTGGGGAACACTTTCAGATATTTACAGGTAAGGGCGTTTGTCAGGCGGCAAGTGGTGGAATTCCCGCAGCTGCTGCCACGCACGGTACAGGACAGGGTGCTCTCGGGGGGGTGGATGGGAGAGGGGACGATCTCGGAAACTTACCAGGTGATGCAGGAGGAGGAGGAGGCCTCGGTGGTGGAGTTGAAAGGTAAGTGGGAGGAGGAGTTGGGAGAGGAGATCGAAGAAGGGATGTGGGCAGATGCCCTAGGGAGGGTGAACTCATTCTCTTATGCGCGAGGCTCAGCCTCATACAGTTTAAGGTGCTGCACAGGGCACACATGACCGGGACAAGGATGAGACGGTTCTTTGGGGGTGAGGAAAGGTGTGTTAGGTGCTCAGGGAGCCCAGCAAATCACACCCATATGTTCTGGGCATGCCCAGCGCTGGAGGAATTTTGGAAGGGCGTAGCGAGGATGGTGCTGGGGTTGGTAGGATCCATGGTCAGGCCAGGCTGGGGGCTCGCAATATTTGGGGTTGCAGGGGAGCCAGGAGTGCAGGAGGCGAAAGAGGCCGGTATTCTGGCCTTTGCGTCCCTGGTAGCCTGGCGAAGGATTCTTCTTCAGTGGAGGGATGCGAGGCCCCCAAGCATGGAATCCTGGATCAACGATATGGCGGGGTTTATTAAATTGGAGAGGGTGAAATTTGCCTTAAAGGGATCGGTGGCAACCGTTCTTGGACTTCCTGGCAGAACGGTAGGTCTATTTTATTTTTGTTTATTTACCCGGAGGATCTGAGGGGGTGTATATATTTGCTATGTTTGCTTTGTGTTAACTCGGGGTGTTAATTTATTATTTATGTATAGGGGGAGGGGGGTACGAGGGTTGTTTTAACTTGTTCTGTATTACTTTTACTGGGTTACTTTTTCATTCTGTTGTTGATATTTTGTGAAAAGCCTAATAAAAAATTTTTTTTTTTTTTAAAAGGGAGGGAATCTTGCCGTCCTTACCTGGTCTGGCCTACATGTCAATCCAAACACCAAAACCATTCCTTCAGCACACTGCTGGTTTGCTCTACAATGTTCGTTATTGCTTCTTGCCTTTCATTATAGGAGTACGTGTCACGTGTGATGAGTGTTTGGGTTTTGAAATACAACAGGGCTACATTTCCATTTTGGCTTGCCATAGTCATGTGACTCTGCCATGAGGCAAGCTTACTGGAGGCTGCCATCTGAGATCAGTTCAATAAAATCTTTCACTCAGAAACACTGATGAAGCACTGCTGTCCTTAAACTTGAAGCATGGGTCAGAATTTTCAGAATGGCGCGGCTCAACCCCTGCTGTCCAAAGAGGCGGTGGGGAGCACATCCCTGCCAACTCCAGCAATCAAGGTTCTTCCTCAGAGGCCTGCTCTTACTCGGAAAATTCATTCCAAGGTACCAATGATTGGCTAGGTGGCAGTCCTTGGGTATCTGAAAGCATAAATGCAGAAGGGAACAGTTAGTGTTAGAGAAGAGAGGCTGGCGGGCAAACAAGAGATGAATAATAATGTCATTTGCAGCCTGTACTTCATGCCAGATCCCAGAATGAGGGTCAAGTGGGATTTGAGAAGCTGCATGAGGCAGGAACAATCTGTTATTCTGGATGGTTTCGGTGCTGCCTTTTGCCGTGACTCATTGATGGCTGTGCCAATAATGCCAAACACTATCTCCTCCAACGGGATGAGGATATGCTGCTGTGCCGGTGCCTCCATGGTTTGTTGCGGCTCCCTCCTATCCTGAGTCATCTTGGCCTGCAAGAGAGAGAGAGAGAAGTGTGTCAGTGGGTTGTAATGTTTGAGAGTGATGGAGCTTCATAGCTGAATAACTGGCAGTTTGTGGAATGTGAGATGTGTGTGTGAGGTTTGTGGCAGTGGTAATTGCGAGGGTGAGGTGGAGCAAATGAATGTTGGGCATGAGTCCTGATTGTTAGAAATTGTTGATGGATGAATGATGGTGTGATGCATCAAACACCACTTGGTAGTGCAATTGTGATAATATGACATTGCAGATGTAGTCACTGACCTTGACAATAGGTGAGGCCTTCAAACTTTTTCTGGTACTGTGTCTAGGTCCTTGGGACCAGACCCTTGGAATTGCAATGTAATGAAATTGTCTGCTCTGGTAAACACTACTCGATGCCTCGGTGTGCTGTATTATTATTATTACTGACTGCTGTTGCTGATGTCCTCTGTGGTTTTAGTTCTAACTCAAATACAGTGGAAGAGGCGGAGGTGTCAAAGTTCAGCTGAAGCCATTTTCATGTCCGCTATGGTTGTGATGTGCCAGCAAGGGAACTTAGCCTTAATCCGAGAATAGATGCCAGTATAAATCACAACTCTTTAATAGTCTATCTTGTGATGGTGCAGTTTACAACAACAGAGTTCTCTGACAACCGCAGGTAATTCTATCTTTACCTATATATCCAGATTTTGGGGTGCTCATGAGTACAGGCACTCCACACCTGTTTTTAACTCAAACACTTGGATGTCGTGAGCACAAATTGTACTATTTAACATTTAACAACTGTAGCCATCTGGGTTGGCCACTTACAAAAGATCCCGGGAAATATGCCCACCTGCAAAGGACCAGGGGAAGTATGGTCAACCCAGGACCCAGACGCTCAGAGCTTATGTATATTGGCAACTCAGATAACTAGACGCTATCGAAAACCCCAGCTACTTTGCATTCTAATGGCCCATTTCTCCAGAACAAAAGACCTGTACTCAGGTAACAGGTACAGAAACAGACTCATCGACACCACTCCCTTTGCTCAGTGAGCCAAAAAGCCAACGTCAATGACCGTTCAGGATACTGACCCGCCATCAAGGCACCCGCCCCTTTATTGGCCAAAATCGAAGGCAGTAATCGAAGCCTGCCAAATTATTAGGTCCAAAGCTAAGGACCGCCCAAAAGAGCGCAAAAGCCCAGAAGAATAAAGAGAGACACTGCCATGTGTTCAGTCTCGCTTGACCCCGACCTACGCCTAAAACCAAGTGTAGCATCACGGCCAGAAGACAAGTTCAAGACCAACGATCGCTACCAGACAGATGAGTCCAGCAGAAACGAAGTCACTTCTCCAGATCCAGCCACGCAAGATCCGAACAAAGGCCTTGTTCCTCTGCATAAAGCCGGGTGCCTGAAGTTAAGTACAGGTTGTTGTAGTCATAGAATCATAGAAGTTTACAGCATGGAAACAGGCCCTTCGGCCCAACCAGTCCATGCCGCCCAGTTTTTACCATTAAGCTAGTCCCAGTTGCCCGCACTTGGCCCATAACCCTCTATACCCATCTTACCCATGTAACTATCTAAATGCTTTTTAAAAGACACAATTGTACCCGCCTCTACTACTACCTCTGGCAGCACATTCCAGACACTCACTACCCTCTGAGTGAAGAAATTGCCCCTCTGGGCCCTTCTGAATCTCTCCCCTCTCACCTTAAACCTATGCCCTCTAGTTTTAGACTCCCCTACCTTTGGGAAAAGATGTTGACTGTCTACCTTATCTATGCCCCTCATTATTTTATAGACCTCTATAAGATCACCCCTAAGCCTCCTACGCACCAGGGAAAAAAGTCCCAGTCTATCCAGCCTCTCCTTATAACTCAAACCATCAAGTCCTGGTAACATCCTAGTAAACCTTTTCTGCACTCTTTCTAGTTTAATAATATCCTTTCTATAATAGGGTGACCAGAACTGCACACAGTATTCCAAGTGTGGCCATACCAATGTCTTGTACAACTTCAACAAGACGTCCCAACTCCTGTATTCAATGTTCTGACCAATGAAACCAAGCATGCCGAATGCCTTCTTCACCACCCTGTCCACCTGCGACTCCACCTTCAAGGAGCTATGAACCTGTACTCCTAGATCTCTTTGTTCTATAACTCTCCCCAACGCCATACCATTAACTGAGTAGGTCCTGGCCTGATTCGATCTGCCAAAATGCATCACCTCACATCTGTCTAGTGTTAGGTGTAATTTAGCTTGTAGTGTTTTATGTTGCATGTCGAAGTAATTCTTATGTGTAAATAAACTATCATTGAACTTGAACTAACTAACTGATTGTTTGGTCTTTGATCGATATCCGGTAAAACCTTGTGGTGGTATCATTTGATACCTGGCGACTATGAAAAGCAATATCATCATTAATAACTGTCATATCAGTATCCAGTTAAAAAGAGCAACACAACCAAATATAATAGCTGAATATGAGCGGAGGGAGATACTGACTTACTTTAGGAGGCAGAAAAAGTTTTGTTGCATATAGAAGAATTGTCCATTTTATTAACTAGATGAAAATCAGCTCTGGATTCAAGGATTTCTCAGAATACATAATCGGCAGGTCTGTATACTATCTTGATGTTTTTGTAACTAAGTATATCCAGAAGGTGAAACCATGGACTTAATGTCCTGGAACATTTTATTCTTTGATAATAAAGTCTTTCTTGTGGAGGTCAAAAGCTTTTCACTAACCACAACAATCGTCTGATGCAGACATAATGCATTATGATAACAAGTACTTACTTGAAAACAGGAATACATTAGCTAACTTCACAATAAATTACACTTATTGTTTCATAAAGGCATACATCAAAGCATTTTATAAGAGGGCGCAGTGATTAACCAGCAGTGAACTCCAAGGCATGATTGATGAGATATATTAGCAGAGGTCCAGAAGGCAGGGTTATAATAGCTCAACAGACCAATTTTGAATGAATAATGTAATCCGCATTCACCATATGTAAAAACGCAATGGGCTGAATTTTCCAGCCCTTCCACCAGTAGGATCTTCCAGTCCCACCCAGGGCGACACCCTGTGGCGGGCTCCCTGGTACCACAGCCAGCGAACAATGTAAACCACCATCGACTTCCGGGTGCGGCTATGCGGAGCTGAGCCGCACGATTTGGCAGCTCCCGCTACCACGGACTTTCGGGCTCGCTAGAAGAGCCCCAACTGAACATTTTTCAACACTAACCCGTGGGGAAGGTAAGAGGGAGGGCCCCCTCCAACTTTTATGAAACGGACTCCAATCCGGCTGATAACGTGGAACGTAAGGGGGCTGAATGGGCCGGTGAAGAGGGCACAAGTGTTCGCGCACTTAAAGGGACTGAAGGCGGACGTGGTCATGCTCCAAGAGACTCACCTGAAGGTGGCGGACCAGGTCAGGTTAAGAAAGGGATGGGTAGGACAGGTATTCCACTCGGGACTGGACGCGAAGAATAGAGGGGTGGCAATATTAGTGGGAAAGCGGGTGTCATTTGAGGCCAAGACTATTGTAGCGGACAATGGAGGGCGATATGTAATGGCGAGCGGTAGGCTGCAAGGGATGTAGGTGGTGTTGGTAAACGTATATGCCCCGAACTGAGATGATGCAGGATTCATGAAGCGCATGTTGGGGCGCATTCCGGACCTGGAGAAAGGAGGCCTGATAATGGGAGGGGACTTCAATACAGTGTTGGATCCAGCACTGGACTACACCAAATCAAGGACTGGAAAGTGGCCGGCAGCGGCCAAGGTACGTGGGGGGTTTATGGATCAGATGGGGGGAATGGACCCATGGCGGTTTGCAAGGCCGCAGGCCAGGGAATTTTCTTTCTTTTCCCATGTACACAAAGCCTACTCCCGGATAGATTTTTTTGTTCTGGGCAGGGCGCTCATCCCGAGGGTGGAGGGGACGGAGTATTCGGCCACAGCCGTTTCGGACCATGCCCCGCACTGGGTGGAACTGGAACTGGGAGAGGAGCGGGACCAACGCCCGCTGTGGCGGCTGGATGTGGGACTGCTGGCGGACGAGGTGGTGTGTGGGAAGGTGAGGGGGTGTATCGAAAGGTACTTGGAGGCCAACGACAATGGGGAGGTGCGGGTGGGGGTGGAATGGGAGGCGTTGAAGGCGGTGGTCAGGGGAGAGCTAATCTCCATTAGGGCTCATAGGGAGAAGATAGAGGGCATGGAAAGGGAGAGGTTAGTGGGGGAGATTTTGAGAGTGGACAGGAGCTACGCAGAGACCCCGGAGGAAAGATTACTTGGGGAAAGACAACGGCTCCAGACGGAGTTTGACCTGTTGACCACAGGGAAGACGGAGACACAGTGGAGGAAAGCGCAGGGTGCGACCTATGAGTATGGGGAAAAGGCTAGTCGGATGCTGGCACACCAGCTCCATAAAAGGATGGCAGCGAGGGAAATAGGGGGAGTCAAAGATGGAAGGGGAGCCACGGTTCGGAGTGCGATGAAAATAAACGAGGTATTTAAGGCCTTCTATGAAGAGTTGTACAGATCTCAGCCCCCAGCGGGGGAAGAGGGTATGAGACGATTCCTAGACCAACTGAGATTCCCGAGGGTGGAGGAGCAAGAGGTGGCTGGTCTGGGGGCACCAATTGGGTTGGAGGAGCTGAGCAAGGGTTTGGGGAGCATGCAGGCGGGGAAGGCCCCGGGACCGGACGGGTTCCCGGTGGAGTTCTACAGGAGGTACGTAGACCTGCTTGCCCCGCTACGAGTGAGGACATTTAATGAGGCAAGAGAGGAGGGGACCCTACCTCCGACAATGTCGGAAGCGACAATTTCTTTGATCCTAAAGCGGGACAAGGACCCACTGCAATGTGGATCGTACAGGCCGATCTCGCTCCTTAATGTGGATGCAAAGTTGCTGGCAAAAGTGCTGGCCACGAGGATCGAGGACTGTGTCCCGGGGGTGATTCACGAGGACCAGACAGGATTTGTAAAGGGCAGGCAACTAAACACCAATGTGCGGCGGCACTTAAATGTGATAATGATGCCATCGGTGGAGGGAGAAGCGGAGATAGTGGCAGCTATGGACGCGGAGAAGGCCTTTGACCGAGTAGAGTGGGAGTACCTCTGGGAGGTGCTGCGTAGGTTTGGGTTTGGGGGAGGGTTTATCAGTTGGGTTAAGCTCCTTTACAGAGCCCCGGTGGCGAGTGTAGTGACGAACCGGCGGAGGTCGGAGTACTTTCGACTGTACCGAGGGACGAGGCAGCGGTGCCCCCTGTCCTCCCTGTTGTTCGCATTGGTGATCGAACCATTGGCCATGCCATTGAGGGAGTCTAATAAATGGAGGGGGGTGGTCCGAGGGGGAGAAAAGCAACGGGTGTCGCTATATGCGGATGACCTGTTGCTGTACGTGGCGGATCCAATGGAGGGGATGGTGGAGGTCATGCAGACTTTAAGGGAGTTTGGGGAGTTTTCGGGCTATAAGCTCAATGTAGAGAAGAGTGAGCTCTTTGTATTACAGGCGGGGGACCAAGAAAGAGGATAGGGGACCTACCGCTGAGGAGGGCGGAGGGGAGCTTTCAATATCTGGGGATCCAGATAGCCAGGAGTTGGGGGGCCCTACATAAACTGAATCTGACGAGGTTGGTGGAGCAAATGGAGGAGGATTTTCAAAGATGGGACATGCTACCACTCTCGCTGGCGGGTAGAGTGCAATCGGTCAAAATGGTGGTCCTTCCAAGGTTTTTGTTTGTGTTTCAGTGCCTTCCCATCGTGATCACTAAGGCCTTTTTTAAGAGAGTAGGCAGGAGTATTATGGGGTTTGTGTGGGCGAATAAGACCCCGAGGGTAAGGAGAGGGTTCCTGGAACGCAGTAGGGACCGAGGAGGGTTGGCGCTGCCAAACCTGGGGAGCTACTACTGGGCAGCAAATGTGTCGATGATCTGCAAGTGGGTTATGGAGGGAGAGGGGGCGGCATGGAAGATGATGGAGATGGCGTCCTGCAAAGGAACGAGCCTGGGGGCGTTGGTGACGGCACCGCTGTCGCTCTCGCCGACAAAGTATACCACGAGCCCGGTGGTGGCAGCAACACTAAGGATCTGGGGCCAGTGGAGATGGCACAGGGGTGCAATGGGAGCATCGGTGTGGTCCCCGATCAGGGGTAACCATCGGTTTGTCCCGGGGAAGATGGACGGGGGGTTCCAGAGCTGGCATCGGGCGGGGATCAGAAGAATGGGGGACCTGTTCATTGACGGAACGTTTGCGAGCCTAGTGGCACTGGAGGAGAAGTTTGAGTTACCCCCGGGAAATGCATTTAGATATATGCAGGTGAGGGCTTTTGTGAGGCGACAGGTGAGGGAATTCCCGTTGCTCACGGCACAAGAAATTCAAGACAGGGTGATCTCGGGTGCATGGGTCGGGGAGGGCAAGGTGTCGGCAATACACCAGGAGATGAAAGAAGAGGGGGAAGCGCTGGTAGAAGAGTTGAAGGGTAAATGGGAGGAGGAGCTGGGGGAGGAGATCGAGGAAGGTCTGTGGGCTGATGCCCTGGGTAGGGTTAATTCCTCCTCCTCGTGTGCCAGGCTCAGCCTGATACAATTTAAAGTGGTTCACAGAGCTCACTTGACGGGGGCGAGGTTGAGCAGGTTCTTTGGGGTAGAGGACAGATGTGGAAGGTGCTCAGGGAGCCCGGCGAACCATGTCCATATGTTTTGGTCATGCCCGGCACTGGAGGGGTTCTGGAGAGGAGTGGCGGGAGCAATATCTCAGGTGGTGAAAGTCCGGGTCAAGCCAAGCTGGGGGCTAGCAATATTCGGAGTAGTGGACGAACCGGGTGTGCAGGAGGCGAAAGAGGCCGGCATTCTGGCCTTTGCGTCCCTAGTAGCCCGGCGAAGGACCTTGTTAATGTGGAAGGAGGCAAAGCCCCCCCAGCCTGGAGGCCTGGATAAACGATATGGCTGGGTTCATAAAGTTGGAGAGGATCAAGTTCGCCTTGAGAGAGTCTGCGCAGGGGTTCTACAGGTGGTGGCAACCGTTCCTAGACTATCTCGCGGAGCGCTAGAGGAAGGTCGGTCAGCAGCAGCAGCAACCAGGGGGTGTGTGTGGAGGGGGGGGGTTGTGGAGCTGCCTGGGGGGGTGGATGAGCAAGAGATAACATGAAGAGTCGGGGAAACTGGCATGTACGGGAGGGAGCCAGTGTACAAAGCTCTGTAAATATACTATTTTGCCATGTATATATCTTGCTCCGCGCGATTTCTCGTTTCTTTTTTCTTTGTTACAGCGGGGGGGGGGGGGGGGGTTATTGTTTGTAAGGGAGAAAAATTGTGTTAAAAACTTTTTAAAAATATATATCTTTTTAAAAAAATGTAAACCACCATCAACATCGGCGGGACTGGAAGATCCTGCTGCCAGTCAACGGCGAGCCATCTCTGCGGCTGGAAAACGTGTGTGTGGTGTGTGGGGTGGGGGGGGGGGGGGCTGCGGCGGCATCCCTCCCGACGCCTCAATGAAAATAATGACACCGTCAAGTGGATGTGTGCACAGCTAGGGATCATAGTTCAAAGGGGTATTGTCACTACGCTAGGAATCCCGAGGCCCAGGGTAATGCTCTGGAGACCTGGGTTTGAATCCCACCACAGCAGTTGGTGAAAATTTACTTCATTAAAATCTGGAATTAACAGTCTAATGATGACCATAAAAACATTCTTCATTGTCGTAAAACCCATCTAGTTCACTAATGTCCCTTTAGGGAAGGAAGGAAATCTGCCACCAAGTCCACTCAGCTCCTGACCTCATCACAGCTTTAATTCAAACATGGACAAAAGAACTGAACTCCAGAGGTGAGATGGCAGTGACTGCCCTTGACAGCAAGGCAGCATTTGACCACTTATGGCATCAAGGAGGCCTGGGGTCAATGGGAATCGGAGAAAATCCTCTGCTGGTTGCAATCACACCGAGCTCAAGAGAAAATAGTGGTGGTGGTTGGAGGTCAGTCATTTCAGCTCTAGGACATCACTGCAGGATTTCCTCAGGGTAGTGTCCTCGGCCTAAACACCTTTACCTGCCTCATCAATGACTTTCATGACATCAATGACCTGCCTCATCAATTGAGGAATGCTCACAGGTGATTGCACAATGTTCAGCAACATTTGTGACTCCTCAGATAATGTAGCAGTCCATGTCCATTTGCAGCAAGAGCTGAACAATATTCAGGCTTGGGCTGATGAGTAGCAAGCAAGTACACAAGTGGTAGGTAATGACCATCTCCAACAAGAGCGAATCCAACCATCTTACCTAGGCATTCAATGGCTTTACCGTCACTGAATTCCCCACTATTAACATCCTGGAGGTTACTGGACCAGCCATATAAATACATGGTCACAAGGACAGGTCAGACTCTGGGAAATCTGTGGAGAGCAACTCACATCCCAATTCCCAAAGCATGTCCATCATCTACAAGGTACAAGTTAGGAATATGATGGCGTACTCTCAATTTGCCTGTATGAGTCACGTTCCGACGACACTCAAGAAGCTCAACACCATCGTAGACAAAACGGCCCGCCTTGATCAGCACTCCATTCAACACTTTAAACATTTGCTCCCTGTGCCAGTCACACACAGTGACAACGTTTGCCATCTACAAGGTGCACTGCAGCAACTCACCAAGCCTGCTTTAACAGCACCTTCCAACTCCGTGACATAGAAGGACAAGGGTAGTAGATGCATGGCAAAACCAGGACCTGGAAGTTCCCTTCCAATCCACACACCAGCCTGACTTGGAAATATATTGTCGTTCTTTCACAGGAATTGCTAATAGCACTGTGGGTGTACCTACACTGCCGGGACTGCAGTGGTTCAAGAAGGTGGTGGACCAGCTCCTCCAGTGAAATCAGGGATGGACAATAAATTGAGGCCGAACC
The DNA here is from genome assembly GCF_047496885.1 of Scyliorhinus torazame. NCBI lineage: Eukaryota > Metazoa > Chordata > Chondrichthyes > Carcharhiniformes > Scyliorhinidae > Scyliorhinus > Scyliorhinus torazame. The sequence continues at coordinate 144,158,083 of NC_092709.1, read as the reverse complement.
ATCCTGTGAGCAAATAAATTTTTAAAAAAGCCAGCTCACCCTTTGTGTGTGTGTGTGTGTGTGTGTGTAAACACCTTCTCTGCAGACCAGCACATGCAAATGAGATGCTGAAGAAGCAAGAGCCTTGTGTCCATCTCTCTTTCCAATTAACTTTTAAGTTTCAAATCCTATCTGCTGTTTCTGGATGTTCATGTGTCACAGACAGATTTAAAAAAAGAACTCAACCCCGCACAGCTATCTATAGAATAACAGATAAATTGTCTGTCTATATCTTTAAGCCATGTTGAGATCAACCCGACAGAACAACTGAGCCCATTCTGAAGGCAGTCAAGCCACCTTTAAGACCATGTATGTGGGTTGGCATTGTGGTAATGTCACTTACGTAATAATCTAGAGGTTCTGCGGGGCTCCGGTTCAAATCCCACCAATTTAAATTCAATTAGTAAATAATTCCACTAATAAATCTGGACTATAAACCTCAGCAATGGTGACTACATCCTGTAGCAGAATAAAAGATGCAATCTATCGGCCTCGCCGTGCCCAACTCGGGACGCAATGAGGCTGGTAAATCTCGCGAGACGCTTCTCGCGAGATTTACCAGACTCGTCATCCTTGTGAGATCGAACGAGATCTCGTGAGGCATCCCGATCTGTATCCCGCCTATTGAGGCTGGGACCCAGATTTGCATATTCAAGTGAGTACTTAGCCACAAGATCTACCCAGCGCCCAGGATTGACTGGTCTCACCTCAGAGACCCCGAGTGGGCGCCATTTAGCTCTGTTATCCACAAATGTGGACCAGGTGCACTTGGGAGTGGGGGTCTCCAGGTGATCAGGGCCCCCTGGGTGGTTGGGCCATGGGCAGGGTGGTACCCTGGCATCCCCAATGCCATTTGGGCACCTTGGCACTGTCAGTCTGGCACCCTGACTGTGCGACCCAGGCTGGGGTAGTTTTCTCATGGCCAATCCACCTGCACATCTTTGGACTATGGGAGGAAACTGGAGCACTTGGAGGAAACTCACGCAGACACTGAGAGAACATGCAAACTCCATACAGATAGTCACCCATCCTTTATATATCGTTTATCTGTAGTTTGTATATCTCAAAAAGGTGTTGCAGTCAAACAAGGAGAAGGAAAATAATGCAACCATTTGACCCCTCGTCACCAGATTGCAAAAGGATTATGTAAAATATTTGCAAAGCCAAAACCAGCAATAGTTTCATTCTACTGGGTAATATATATGTCTTTCCAGATATTGCAAGGAAAAACAGATAAATTTCCCTTCCCTACAGATCCACACTGCCAAGGATATGGTAGAAAAACAACTCGACAGCCACGGACTAATTAACCATCTCACAAACCAAAACACATCCTCCATAGAATCCTAGATCAAACCTCTTCCTTCCCCATTGTGGAAAGTCAAATTCCAGGAAGTATTGGTATCAACTAGAAAAATGGACAACTGCTCCACGAATAAATTAAGAGAGAATTAGCAGTCCTTTCTGTCTCTCTGCCAAGAAAATTAGACTGAGAGGAATTAAGAACTCTGTCATAAAGTTGCATGGCACTGTTACGGGCGCAATCTAACGGCCGCATTGCGCCAGGCGCGAATCCAGGCGAGCCAGTTAGATTGCAGGAGAGTCCGAAATCAGGAACCAGGCCAGGCGCCGATCAGTTTCCGATCGATCTGACCCATTCCTCCGCGGCATGGCAAGAAACCAATAATCACCAATTAACGCTAATTTCCATTCCATTAATGCGAAGGCCCCCCTATCTTTTTTAAATAAATTTAAAGTACCCAATTCTTTTTTTTTCCAATTATGGGCAATTTAACGTGGCCAATCCACCTACTCTGCACATCTTTTGGATTGTGGGGGTGAGACCCACACAGACACAGGGAGAATGTGCAAACTCCACACGGATAGTGACCCGGGGCCGGGATCAAACCCGGGTCCTCGGCGCCGTGAGGCAGCAGTGCTAACTACTGGGCCACCATGCTGCCCGAGGACCCCTTATGTAATGGTCTCCTGTGATCTATCCGGCTCCCCAGCGAGTGGTCATGCGGGCACCATTCAGCACACCTGTTTAAAAACGTGAAGCTAGCGAAATGGCTGCTGTGGGGATCAGAAGAGGCAAGTAGCCATCTTGGAAAACAGACTGGCAACCCATGGACACCGGGGCTGCTGTCCCAATGCTCGGGGGGAGAGGGTTGTGGGAGCCCATGGGGGGCCGGTTTCGTCAGGGGGGTCAGCCGCCATTGGTGTGGGGGGTCGCCCATGGCCTGGCGGGGCGACGGACTCAGCGCCAGCGGTTCCCACATGCCACCTCCCGGATTGTGTATACCCATAACAGGGGCAACTTCAACTTCTACCTGTGCATCCCAGCGAACACCTCCAGGAGAGAACCCCATCTGTGCTAATATGGTGCAGGTCATATCTTAACCTCCACTGACCATGCCAGCCTTTGACCATACAGCTAAAGGCTATCGCTAATTTGGAATTGGCAATGTTAGTAATGTGAGCACTCCAGAGCTCTCAAGTGGATTCCTGTGGGTAGATGTGCCACGTCAGAGGCCTAGCATCCCAATCAAACTGTGAGGCCTGAACACTAGAGGCTGCGCAACTGCAGGGGCAGCAGCCAATGAAATGAAATGAAATGAAAATCACTTATTGTCACAAGTAGGCTTCAATGAAGTTACTGTGAAAAGCCCCTAGTCGTCACATTCCGGCGCCTGTTCGGGGAGGCTGTTACGGGAATTGAACCGTGCTGCTGGCCTGCCTGGTCTGCTTTCAAAGCCAGCGATTTAGCCCTGTGCTAAACAGCCCCTGATTGAACAGCCAGGAGCTAGGCCGCAGCACTGGGGATACCCCCTACACCAGAGGGTGGATGTGTGGATTGGGTGGGGGGGAGTGGGGGGGGGGGGGGGGGGGGGGGGGTGTGTACCAGACCCAGGGCCCAGTGCTGTTCCCAGCGGGGGGTCTGGGGACTGGTGCCCAGGAGCTGCTGCTGTGACTGGGGTTGCATCTGCAGGGTGGAGTCCCCCAGCACAACCAGCTCATTGGATGGTACCCTGAGAGATGGCAGGGAATGTATGGGTGGAAAGGTTTGGGAGACTTGAGGGTTCTGGGGTAGAAGCCATAACTGATTGTCAGTTTCACACCCTCTCCATTTCCTTACAGATATCACGGTATAGATGTAATATTTTGATAGTTAGGAAGTGGGTAGTGGGGGAGGGATCGGTGTGGGAGCGGGTAGAGGCGGCATCGTGTAAGGGCACGAGTCGGGAGGCTCTGCTAACAGCACCTCTGCCATTCTTGCCGGCTCAGTACTCCACAAGCTCAGTGGTAGTGCCAGCCCTGAGAGTGTGGGGTAAATGGAGGCAGCATATGAGACTGGAGGGGGCGTCGGTGTGGTCACCGATCTGTGACAATCACTGGTTCGCTCCGGGGGGGCTGGATGGGGGCTTTAGGAGGCGGCAGGGGCAGGGATTCAGGGATTTGGGGACCTATTCATTGAGGAGGGTTTCCCGAGCCTGGAGGAGCTGGAAGAGGAGTTTGAGTTACTGGGTGGGAATGGGTTTCGGTACCTGCAGGTACGGGACTTTGTCCGGAGGCAGGTTCCAGGCTTCCCTCGCCTCCCTCTAAGGGGACTGCAGGATAAGGTGATGTCAAAAACAGGGGTTGTGGAGGGGAGGGTCTCGAAATATGTAAGGAATTGATGGAGTGGGAAGGAGTCCCAATCGGGGAGGTGACGAGGAAGTGGGAAGACGATTTGGGGGAAGGGTTGGAAGTTGGGCTATGGGAGAAGGCCCTGAAAAGAATCAATGCATCCTCATCGTGTGCCAGGCTTAGCCTGACCCGGTTCAAGGTGGTCCACAGGGCTCATACTGTGGCCCAGATGAGTAGATTTTTTGAGGAGGTGGAGGACAGGTGTGGGAGAAGTCCGGCGAATCATGTATATATATTTTGGGATGTCCGAAGCTGAGGGGATTTTGGCAGGGATTCTCTAATGTCATGTCAGAGGTCCTGGAAGAGAGGGTGACTCCGAGTCCAGAGGTGGCAATATTTGACGTGTCAGAAGATCCGGGAGCCCAGGGGGGGAGAAAGGCTGACGTCTTGGCCTTTGCCTCCCTGGTGACCCGGAGACGGACTTTGTTGGGATGGAGAGACTCGGAGACTCCAAATTCGGGTGTGTGGGTCAGTGACATGGCAGAGTTTCTCAGGCTGGAGAAGATTAAGTTCGCCTTCAGGGTTTCAATACAGGGGTTCACTCAGAGGTGGCAGCCATTCATCGACTTCTTTAAGGAAAACTGACCGTCAGCAGAATAGGGGGGAGGGGGAATGGGGGAGTGGGGTAAGGGGAGGCATGGAAGTGGAGAATAAGGGCAGGGAATCTAATATATGGGTAGCCAGGAGTTAGGGCGGGGAAAGTTAGGCATGTTACTGTGGGGCTTTTGCGTGTGTTGGACCGTTCTGTTATTTAGAATATCAATATGTTAAATGTTAAAATTATAAATGCCTCAGGCAGCACGGTGGCGCAGTGGGTTAGCACTGCTGCCTCACGGCGTCGAGTTCCCAGGTTCAATCCCGGCTCTGGGTCACTGGCCGTGTGGATTTGCACATTCTCCCCGTGTTTGCGTGGGTTTCGCCCCCACTACCCAAAGTTGAGCAGGCTATGTGGATTGGCCACGCTAAATTGCCCCTTAATTGGAAATAAATGAATTGGGTACTCTAAATTTATTTTAAAACAAAAAAAAATTATAAATGTCTCAATAAAATGTTTCCTAATAAAAAAAATATTTCATGTGGAGGGAATACCCTCAGCAATGGGGAGTTACTTATATTGAAACTGAACAGGGGGAACACAGGACAGCCAGCTAGTTGAGTGCATGTCTGGGGTTTTCTTTGCTAGTTCTTCTGTGGTGGGTAAACTGACACCAAGCCAAAAATAAAACCCTGTTGTTTTCCCAGTCTAAAACACAAATCCTTTTCACCTAGCCCTCTAATTCATTGCAGCCAGGAAATAACATCTAGCACTCCACCAAGACTTATCACTTCAGGCCTGCCAATATCGCATGAATGGGACTTGCATTACTCCAGCTATCCTGCTTTGTTTTAGTAACCGTACAACACCAAGTTAAGGGGCAGCACGGTGGTGCCGAGGTGCCAGGTTCGATCCCGGCTCTGAGTCACTGTCCGTGTGGAGTTTGCACATTCTCCCCGTGTTTGTGTGAGTTTTGCCCCCACAACCCAAAGATGTGCAGGTTAGGTGGATTGGCCACAATAAATTGCCCCTAACTTGGGGAAAATTAATTAGGTGCTCTAAATTTTAAGAAAAAGCAACACCAGGTTAAAGTCCAACAGGTTTATTTGGAATCACTAGCTTTCGGAGCACTGCTCCTTCGAGGAGCTACGCTCCAAAAGCTAGTAATTCCAAATAAACCTGTTAGAATTTAGCCTGGTGTTGTAAGACTTCTTACTGTGCCCACCCCAGTCCAATGTCGACATCTCCACATCTTGTTTTAGCAAATCATTTCTAATTGTATGTCCTGGTTGCAATGAGTTGGAGCACTCAGGGGAAGAACTTGTGTTTTATACCGAGAAATCAGCAGGCCTTTAATGTTAGCTCGGTGTCAGTTTACATGCCATAGCAGGACTACCGCTTCAAATGTCTCTTGCGTTTGATAGGCATCATTGTCAATCTTCTGTTGTCACCCAGAGGCTGATTCCTGCCCTGTTCTGGATGTCAATGAGAAGGATTTCTATCCATATGGGAACGCCACAGCGCAGTCATTTAATGGTCAGCAAGTGGACAGCATTCCAATTCCCAGGGTACAAGCCAATATAGAGTGAGAAGTTTTTTTGGTGTTTGCTGACAGTAAATGGGCAGCACAATAGCACAGTGGTTAGCACAGTTGCTTCACTGCGCCAGGGACCCGAGTTCGAATCCCGGCTTGGGTGACTGTCTGTGCGGAGTCTGCGCGTTCTCCCCATGTCTGCGTGGGTTTCCTCCGGGTGCTCAGGTTCCTCCCACAGTCCAAAGTTGTGCAGGTGAGGTGGATTGGCCATGATAAATTGCCCTTAGTGTTCAAAAAGGTGGGGTGGGATTGCGGGGATAGGGTGGAGGTGTGGGCTTGGGTAGGGTGCTCTTTCCAAGGGCCAGTGTGGACTTGATCGGCCAAATGGCCTCCTTCTGCACTGTAAATTTTATGTTGATGATTCTGTGAAACACAAGGGTAAATGGGAGGGGACTCAGGAGAGAAAGTGAAGAGATGCTGATGCCATGCTAAAGGAAGGATGGAAATCGCTGATGTGGTTTATAGCATGGAAAAGCTGAAAGCAAAGGTATTTGAACAAAATGGAGAAAACTGTCTGAACACTCAGGCATTTAATGAAACCAGTATAGTCCCGGCAAAACCAGAAGTCTGGGCATCCAATCTATGGATCACGTTGCATGTGAAAAATAATTTCAGCGAAGGCATTGTTACAATCTTTGTAGAGATTGATAACTTTTTTAAAAGTAATTCTAACTTCCAGTTAATAGCAGAAAAGGTAACATAACAAGATTTCATGTTTTACCACTTCTGCTGTAACAAAAGAATAAAAGCAACTGTGACTAAACGTTAACTTTGGAGGCAACGTATACTTTAAACCACAAAATAGAACATTCCCCCTTTTCCTTTAACACAATTAAAACACACTTCACACATACACGTTATACTGTTCTTTAAGTGGCACTCAATTTCCCTGGAACCAATCCAAGGTGATTCTTACCTCCCGAGGGTTTACTTCTGTCCTTTTCTTTTCTCTGCCTGGGAACCTCTAATCTCAGAACTGTCTTTCACAGTGAGACATTAATTGAGCGTTCAAAGGGTCTCAATTAGCGGGAGTACAAGAAGGCTGTCCATGAGCCTACTCACCCACTCACTTCATTGGATAAAAAGGCAGGAAAGTGGCACAGTCCTCTCTATCCAATTAAATGTCCCCTCTCCTCCAAACTAAACTTGGGGTGGGGCATTACATTTTCCCCAGGGTGTGCAATTTCCCCCACACAGTGCATATACTCCATCTCCTTGTTTCCCGTTCATCCAACCCAATGATAATTGTGATATCTTTACAAAACAAAAGAGATTGCATGTCATATGGAAGTCAAATACCCAAATGAAACTAGTTTAAAAGTGGAGATGATGAAAATCTGAAATAAAAACAGAAAATGCTGGATAAACTCAGCAGGTCTGGCAGCATATGTGGAGAGAGAAACAGAGTTTACATTTAGAGTCCATATGACTCTTCTTTCACCCCCCAAGCTGCTCCAACTCAACATGTTGCTGCTGCTGCTTCTGGCTCTGCAGGAAAGGCTAGGCTCCATGCCATTCTCCCGAACTCTCATTCCCAACAAACCCCATCAGCCTGACACTGGGTCCCCAGTTTGTCTCTATGAGTTCCATCTTGGATCACCCTCTCCTGGGCCTCTGTCACCTCTCTCTGACCCCAGCAGTTCTTTAATACTCTCTTCTTTCCACAGTCCTGATCTCCTGACTGTATTTTGATGGTCAATGAGTTTCTGTGTAAAGTCGGGAAGCTTTTAAGGTTTTCCTCTAAAGTTCCTGCTTGGTGGCACTGCTGACTCAGGACAGTCGGAGAAATGAACAGCGTTAAACATTCACTGACAGGATCTCATTTAATCATCTCTTCTAAAGTATGCTAATGGCTCTTCCTTATTATTGTGCTGAATTGGGACACATTGAATTAATGAATTCAGTACTTTTTATTTATTTTTTATTTTTTGGAGTACCCAATTCTTTTTTTCCAATTAAGGGGCAACTTAGCGTGGCCAATCCACCTAACCTGCACATCTTTGGGCTGTGGGGGTGAAACCCAAGCAGACATGGGGAGAATGTGCAAACTCCACACGGACAGTGACCCAGAGTGGGAATCGAATCTGGGACCTTGGCGCCTTGAGGCAGCAGTGCTAGCCACTGCATCACCGTGCTGCCCTATAAATTCAATACTTTAAACAGAAAACAATAGTCCCTCAAATGTCTGACAAAGGTCTAATTACTTTGTTTATTGTTTCATTCCCTCTCCAACTGATTTCTGAACTCCCAATAGTGATTATACAGAGTGGGGACGGCAAGGTGGCGCAGTGGTTAGCACTGCTGCCTCAGGGTGCCGAGGTCCCAGGTTCGATCCCAGCCTGGGTCACTGTCCGTGTGGAGTTTGCACATTCTCCCTGTGCCTGCATGGGTCACAACCCAAAGCTCTGCAGGGTAGGTGAATTGGCCATGCTAAATTGCTCCCTAATTAGAAAAAAAAATAATTGGGTACTTTCAGTTTTTTAAAAAAGTGACTATAGAGTGGTGCTGCAGCGCAAAATGTTAAGGTCCTGTTCGCCTGGGTTGTTGAAAGCAGCATCCTCACTATTTGAAGGGGCTGTTCTTAACTTCAATCCCATGCTTCTGATTTTTGACTACCTGGTACAGGGTGGGGCCTCCTCAGGGTCTGCTACTGAGCCTAATCAGGTAGTCATCCAGAAGTCAAGATTTGGAGGAGTTTGGTCTGACTGCCTGCCTTCCTGTGATGGATATCCCTACGACAAGGTAATTCTGGGAAGGAGCAGGCAGTGCCTGCCAGTCCACTTGAGGCCTGCTGCAAGCTTCAGCCCTCCAGAGAGGCTGGTTAGTTTGACTGACACAGATAAAGAATTCTTATTTAATTTGTCAAGTTTCCTTTAACTTTTTAAAATAAATTTAGAGTATCCAATTCTTTTTTTTCCAATTAAGGGGCAATTTAGTTTGGCCAATTCACCTACCCTGCACATCTTTGGGTTATGGGGGAGAAACCCACGCAGACACGGGGAGAATGTGCAAACAGCACACAGACAGTGACCTGGGGCCGGGTTCGAACCCGGATCCTCAGCTCCGTGAGGCAGCAGTGCTAACCACTGAGCCACCGTGCTGCCCAAGTTTTCTTTAGGTTTTAATCATTCTTTTTTCTATCTGATGTACTTCTTTAAAAGGGGGAACATTTGAAAGAAGTTTTCAGACACTGGGGCAGACCAATGCCATCCCAACGTGTAATCAAAGGAATCATAGAATTTACAGTGCAGAAGGAGGCCATTCGGCCCATTGAATCTGCATCGGCCCTTGAAAAGAGCACCCTACTTAAGCCCGCACCTCCACCCTATCCCCGTAACCCCACCTAACCTTTTTGGACACTAAGGGGCAATTTAATCCACCTAATCCGCACATCTTTGGGCAGTGGGAGGAAACCGGAGCACCCGGAGGAAACGGGGACACGGGGAGAACGTGCAGACTCTGCACAGGCAATGACCCAAGCTGGGAATCGAACCCTTAGACCCTGGAGCTGTGAGGCAACAGTGCTAACCACTGTACTATCGTGCCGCCGTGGAATCAATTCCAGGAGATTTGACATAGAACACCTCAGCCAGATCAAACTGTTCTCTGGGCCATACGTTTGTCATCCCTGGGCTAAAACATGAAGGGTTCATTTTTCATCTTTAATATTCCCTGTGCAACATTTTCCACATTGGGGCACATAACAGGAGCCCAGGAATATGCTGAAATGTGTGATACACACACTCAGTGCACAAATCGTTGTGGCCAAAAATTTACAACAAGACTGACTCTGTGTCCTGTGCACCCATCTAGTGAGATTCCATGGCCAGTCTATCACCTTGCAAAATTATCCTTATGTGTTCTTGTTATTGTGAAGGGTTTGGATTCTATGATTTCACTGATAACGTTTAATAGAAATTCTTAAAATACCATTGAAACAGCCCTAGTGGAACAGGTCTTCCTCTGTTCTCCAGTCACCTTATTTTTCTTTTAAAGGCTTCTGTGGTTCAAATATTTGTGTTCCACCCAAACTTACTACAGATTACAAACATGATGAGATAACTCCCAGGTATTTTGACAGCCTAATGGTTGACGTCTTCAGATGCGTCACAAGTAATATTTTGCACACTAATTGAGGTGGTGTTATGATCTTCACTGAGTAATGATGTGTCAGCCATTCACAGTAGAAGTGCCTACAGTCAGAGCTGTAACAATGAGTAACTCTGTCAGACTCAGCCCACTCCTAAACTAGGGCCTTACAAAGCTGTCAGGCTTTGACTTCTAATTTAAATTGGCCAAATTAAGAGCTCAACAAACGTTTTGCATCTTTTGGAATTGCAATAGCAAAGGATTCATTTATAGGAGTTTTAATACGGAATTGTAATTTTTTGTACGAGGAGTGAGTTGCTGAGAGGGGCGGGCACAGGTATGGGAGAGAGAGTCAAAGTGCGATTGAATCCAGGACAGGTCTTGTCGTTGGTTTCAGAGTAGCCTTAGCACAAACTAGTGTAGAGGTCTGTCCTTCTCTGCCCTCGCTGTTTCAGGGATGTGGGGTAGGGAGAGCCAAATGAGGCAGAGAAAACACATATATTTAAAGAGTGGCATTAAATAATGGATATGTGTCATTTGAATTCTAACAGTAAAGTTTGTAGAAACAAAATTGTGTTTCACCTGCCAATTGGTGGATGCTGTGTGTACCAGACTCAGTGGGATGAGAATCAGGCAGGTTGCACAATTGTGGGGGTGGTGCCAAATTACCAGCCTGGCAGTGAAGGTAAAGACGTGAGCACAGGAGGGGTGGGTGGGGGAAAGCCAGTAGAGAGAAAATCATGAGAAAACTAAAACAGTAATCCAAAATTATGATTTAGAAAATACTCATGATGCTTGACAGGCTTATTTTGGACATTACCCAGAAAATCCAGGAATCAGAAGTGAAAGCAAAGCTGCAGAAGTGTTTCATGAGTTTAACCGGGTTAGTGGCTTTACTAAAATAGAAAAACATTTATGAAATGCAAAATCTAACCCTAATCATCATACATAGAATTCTTTTTAAAAGCACGCCTTCCTGAAGGCTTTATGTTGCTTCAAAGCAAATACCTCAGATTATAGTGTGAGTCCATGTTTTAGAGATGGTGTATTACCCATGTTACAACATAACATGTCACACTGGAAATTTTATATTGCTGTTGCAAATGTTGCTTTTCCATTATCACTGAGCCATACAGTACTCGTAACTAGTTTCAGAAATTCCTCAATCAGTTGAAATATAATTTGAACCTGGCATCAGAAAGTAGTTCTGTTTTCTGTGATTTTCATGATATTTAGTAACTTAAAACTTGGGAGTTGCATCTAAAGCAGGAATTTTCCACACCTGAATGAGTCTCATTGATGCAAGAAGAATTTTTGGCCCTGCCCCTGTCTGATTGTGATCAGCTGTCATTATTGCAAATAGCTTCGTGACTATAGCAGACTTCCCTAAGGGGAATTCCACTTTCTCGAAGTTGGTGTTAGTTGTAATAATAGTTCCTCACCAAGACTAAGGCCTAGAATTTTCCCAAAATTACTTCTTAAAAATTTCAGTCACTGAAGATGGTTACGTCTTTCCCCGTCTGCTTGTTTGCACCCACACTTGTATAAAATGGACATGATGCTGGCCTATCTGGAAACTTGTATGAAGCCTGACCTTTTCACTCATAAAATACTTCACTGCAAATTTATCAGAATTTTTATTACACTTGTACAGAATTATGATCAGGCAAACATTAGCTAGATCCAGATGACATTAGGTGCATGGCACTGTGTCAGAGAGGAAGGAGAACTCATTCAAACCTCCAAATCTTCCTGGAGGGTATGTGGGGTGCAGTGGCTGGGGTATTGAAGGAACAACAGACACCTCAATGTGAGTACCAAACAGTCATTCATGCTGCCTGCACTGAGGTGTCACCGGCAGTAACTGCCAGTTCACTCAATCCTCGGGATGAAGCACTGTGCCGCAAAACGTTCCATATCCTCAGCAAGGCAGACAAGTTAACACACTTTATACCTTCCCTTGTCCACCAGGGACACCAGTACACTCATCGTTTTCTTAAACTAACACACACACAATTAACCTATTACAGTGTTACCTCATTAAGGGAGTTACCAACTTGACATACTGCACCCTCCCCAACTCTCCACATGGCAACTGCTTACATGTACAGCCCTAAAACCCCTCCTCCACTGTTAATATATCCTGTTGGTCCAGAAGATTGTGAGCCTGGGGAGTTAATAATAGAAAATAAGGAGATGGCCAATGAATTGTACAGTTATTTTGTATTGGTCTTCACTATCGAGGATACAAGTGACATCCCAGAAATTGCTATAAATCAGGGATCGGAAGAGAGGGAGGAACTCAAAAAAATGACAATCACCAGGGAAGTGATACTTAGCAAATGTTTGGAACAGCGGGTTGGCTAATCCCCGGATTCTGATAGACGTCCCCCTAAGGTCTTAAAAGAAGTGGCTTGTGAGATATTTAATGAGTTGATATTAATTTTCCAAAATTCAATAAATTTGGGGACGGTTCCATTAGATTGGAAAATAGCAAATATTCAAAAAGAAAGGGAGACAGAAAACAGGAAACTACAGGCCAGTTAGAGTAACATCTGTCAGAGGGAAAATGTTTGAAGCTCTTATTAAAGAAGTTATAACAGGACACTTAGATACTTTCAAGGTAATCAGGCAGAGTCAGCATGGTTTAGCGAAAGGGAAATCATGGGCGGAATTCTCCCCCCCTCCCCCACGCCGGATGGGAGAATCGCCGGGGCGCCGCGCGAGTCCCACCCCGCCGCCCCGGCATCCGCACGTGATTCTCTCCCCCCCCCCCCCCCCCCCAAAACCGGCGCGGCGAGAATCACGACTGGCCGCTGGGAGAATCGCCGCTCGTCGTTTGTAACGGGCGAGCGGCGATTCCCCAGCCCAGATGGGCTGAGCGGCCTGCCCAACACGACGGCTTCCCACCGGCGGCGTCCACACCTGGTCGCTGCCAGCGGGAACGCTGGGGGGGGGGAAGGTCTGTGGGGGGGGGTGAGGGGGGTTCCTGCACCGGGGGCGGCCTCAAAAGGGGTCTAAGCCGCGACCGGTGCCCACCGATCGGCGGGCCGGCCTCTCTGAAGGAGGACCTCCTTTCCTCCGCCACCCCGCAAGATCCATCCGACATCTTCTTGCGGGGCGGTCTCGGGGAGGATGGCAACCACGCATGCGCGGGTTGGTGCTGGCCAACCCACGCATGCGTGGGTGACGTCATTTACGCGGTGCCGCTTTTACATGGTGGCAAGGCCCGGCGCGCGTAAATGACGCAACGCCGCTCCTAGCCCCCCAGGGGCGGGAGAATAGGGGGCTGGGAGCAGCCTCCGACGCTGGAGTGAAACACTCTGGTTTTCACTCCGGCGTCGGGACTTAGTCTCCCGATGGGAGAATTGCGCCCCATGTTTAAGCAATTTCTTGGAGTTCTTTGAAGAAGTAACAGGTGCTGTGGATCAAGGGGAACCAGTGGATGTACTGTACTTAGGTTTTCAGAAGGCAATTGAGAACGTGTCTCATCAAGGTTATTGCAGAAAGTAAAAGATCATGGTGTAATGGGTAACATATCAGCACTGATAGAAGATTGGCTAGCTAACAGGAAACAGAGTAGGCATAAATAGCTAATTTTCTGGTTGGCAGGATGTGACGAGTAGTGTGCCTCAGGGATCAGTGCTGTGGCCTCAACTCTTTACAATTTATGTAAATGATTTGGGGGAAGGGTTGATGGTAAATTTGCTGATGACACAAAGATAGGTAGGAAAATAAGTTCTGAAGAGGACATAAGGAGGCTACAAAAGGATATAGATAGGTTAGGTGAGTAGGCAAAGATCTGGGAAATGGAGAAAATAGGTGGCAAAATGTGAGGTTGTCCATTTTGGCGGACAATTAAAAAGGAGACATATTGGGCGAAATTCTCCCGAAACGGCGCGATGTCCGCCGACTGGCGCCCAAAACGGTGCCAATCAGACGGGCATCGCGCCGCCCCAAATGTGCGGGATGCTCCGCATCTTTGGGGGCCGAGCCCCAACATTGAGGGGCTAGGCCGGCCCCGGAGGAATTTCCGCCCCGCCAGCTGGCGGAAACGGCCTTTGTTGCCCCGCCAGCTGGCGCGGAAATGACATCTCCGGGCGGCGCATGCGCGGGATCGTCAGCGGCCGCTGACAGTTTCCCATGCATGCGCAGTGGAGGGAGTCTCTTCCGCCACCGCCATGGTGGAGACCGTGGCAGAGGCGGAAGGGAAAGAGTGCCCCCACGGCACAGGCCCGCCCGCGGATCGGTGGGCCCCAATCGCGGGCCAGGCCACCGTGGGGGCACCCCCCAGGGCCAGATCACCCCGCGCCCCCCCCAGGACCCCGGAGCCCGCCCGCGCCGCCTTGTCCCGCCGTTCAAAAGGTGGTTTAATCCACGCCGGCGGGTCAGGCAATTTAGCGGCGGGACTTGGGGCCCATCCGGGCCGGAGAATCGAGCGGGGGGCCGCCAACCGACGCGGCCCAATTCCCGCCCCCGCCGAATATCCGGTGCCGGAGACTTCGGCAACCAGCGGGGGCGGGATTCATGCCAGCCCCCGGCGATTCTCCAACCCTGCGGGGGGTCGGAGAATGACGCCCATTATCTAAATGATAAAAGATAGCAAATCTTTGAAATGCAGAGGGATCTGGGTGTCCTAGTGTATGAATCACAAAAGGTTAGTATGCAGGTGCAGCAAGCAATTAGGAAAACTAATAGAATGGTGTCACATATTGCAAGGAGAATTAATTACAAAGGTAGGGAGGTTATGCTTCAGTTATACAGGGCATTGGTGAGACCAAATCTGGAGAACTGTGCACAATATTGGTCTCCTTATTTAAGGGAAGATGTAAATGCATTAGTCACAGTTCAGAGAAGGCTTACTGTATTAATACCTGGAATGGATGGGTTGTCTTATGATAAAAGGCTGGACAGGCTAGATTTGTATCTGCTGGAGTTTAGAAGAGAATGAGGCGACCTGATCAAAACATATACGATCCTGAAGGACTTCCGGTGGCGTTCGTGAACGATGCTGCCGCAGCAAAGAGGATCCTGCAGGTCCACAAAATCACTGGGTATTTTCGGGAGTTTCAGCGGGCTTTTAAAAAAATTAAAGTTCCGCGAAGTCGGCCCTGCCTCCTTCGCCCTGCCTCCCTCGCCTTGCCTCCCTCACCCTGCCCAGACACCAAAGCTCTGTTCCACGGAGCCAAAGAGAAAAAAACGGCGAGAGAGGAGAGACTGGTCCCGGTGGGCTGCATGCGGAGGAGGAGGGGGATCGCGACCAAGAAACAGCCCGAAAGTCGGAGGACTCAGAGAGCACGGATAGGATAAGCCAAAAAAATGTATTTAATTTTTTTTTCTCACCTGAAAATTTTTTTTTTTTTAATTTAAAACTTTAAAAAAAAACTATTTATTTTTTTAAAACATTTATTTTTAAAAAACCTTTGGGGGTTTTTTCTTTGTTAAAAAAGAGAATTTCTTTTTCTCACCAAAACCCATCAAAAAGAGAAAGGCACATAACAGAAATATGCCTGCAAATAATAATAAATCAGGGGGACAGTGAGATGTAAGAAGGAGCAGCAGCGAAGGCGAAAGAAAAAGGCAGGAACTGCGGCTGCGCAGGCAGACGGCCCCACGAGGCGAGGCGGAGGTTCAGGCGACCCAGGAAGCAGAAAAGCTGGCGGGCCGAGCAGCAGAGCAGGAACAGGGCGCGGCGACCATCCCTCCCTCCCCGCACAGGGGGAGGAATGGACAAACGTGCTGAAAACGGAGATAAACGAAGGAGGCGCTCAGGACAGAGCTCCGCACAATGAAGGAGATGCTGGCGGAGACAACGGACAAAATGCAGCGAACCATCGAAGGCCTGGGAAGGAAGGTGGAGGCACAGGAGAAAACGATTCTGGAATTGGAGAGGGCCGCCTCGGACCAGAGCAACAAGATGGTAGCTCTGGAAGCCGAGGTGAAAAGGTTGGTGACGTCACAGGAGAGCCTAAGAGGGAAAGTGGAGGACCAGGAAAACAGGTTCAGACGGCAGAATGTTCAAATAGGGGGTTTGCCAGAGGGGATGGAGGGCAAAGACCCAGCAGGCGACATTGCCCAAATGCTGGACAAGCTAGTGGGAAGGGAGAAGTTTCCAAACCCCCAGAAATCGACAGGGCGCACAGGTCGCTCCGACCCAGGCCCAAAGCCGGAGAGCAGCCCAGAGCGATTATCGCAAAGCTGCACCGGTTCCAAACCGGGAAAAAATCCTAAAGTGGGCCCGACAGACAAGATCGAGCACATGGGAAGGGAAGAACATAAGGGTGTATCAGGATATTGAGGCAGTCCTGGCCAAAAGAAGGGCTGAGTTCAATAGGGCCAAATCAGCACTCTACAAAAGTAATGTGAAATTTGGGATGTTATTCCCGGCTAAACTCTGGGTAACATTTGAGGGGAAGGAGCTGTATTTTAACACCCCAGCGAAGGCTCAGGAGTTGGTTAGATCGAACAAACTGGGGGAGGAACAGCCGCAATGGCCATCATGGAAGCGCTAGGAATGGAAAAGAAAGGAAGAATCGGAACAAAGAGCGGAGGACAGACCGCAAACAGAGACAATAAGATCATGAACTGTACACGCGTGTTTGGTGTTTTGCGCGACTGTGCTGACGTGTTTCCGGGCTCGTTTCTTCTCTCAATACAATGGGGGGGAGCAGAGCAAGGGAAACGAGGGTGAGAAAAGCGGACAGGAGGGCGAGACAAGGGCTAGCAAGAGGAAGGTAAAACAGTGCTAGAGCAGGGCAAGTACTGAGAGGAGGGCTACCGTGCTAGCAAGGAGGGCCAACACGGGAGGGCAGGAAGACATGAGGGCCGCGGCACGTCTCTCAGGGGAGAGGGTGCGCCTAGCAAAAAGAAGGGGGGAGCGGGGCAGAAGGGGGGTAAGAACACAGGGAGGGCACAGAGGGACAGGGACTATGAGAGGGGGAAAGGAGTCGGGGGGAGAGCGCAGAACAAAAGAGAAGGGTGAGGTAGATAAGCAGCACAAACACAGGCCTCGGCAGGCATGGAGCAGGGCGAGGAACCAAGATGGCGCCACAAATAGCCACTCGAGAGGGCTTCAGGGCAAAGGGAGAACCTGGAGTGCAGGGGCACAGTCACGTGGTATACACATAGCTGGCGGCCATGTTGGGTGCCCCCTGGACAAAGGGAACCCCGGAGCCCTGGGGTCCGACCTCATGATGAGAATGGCGACCGTGGCCATTTTGGACGGCCCCCTAACAAAGGCAAACCCCGGCGTGTGGGGGCGCGTCCACCAGGTAAGTATGGGTGTTCCCGCAGGACCGGGGGGGTCAAAAAAAAACCACCAGGCTTGTTACCTGGAATGTAAGAGGACTCAACGGCCCAGTGAAAAGATCCAGTGTCTTTGCCCACCTAAGAAGCCTAAAAGCAGACATAATCTACCTACAAGAGACGCACCTGAAGGAGAAGGACCGACGGCTGGTAAGGAAGGGCTGGGTGGGACAGATGTACCATTCATGCTACGGGACGAGGGCTAGGGGGGTAGCAATATTAATTAGCTAGAGGACGAGGTTTACGGAAACCAAGACAGTTACGGACCCAGGGGGATGGTATGTCATGGTCAGCGGTGTCCTGGAAGGGGCACCGGTCATACTAGTAAATGCGTACGCTCCCAACTGGGACGAGACAGAATTCATAAAGAAGACCATGGCAGAAATCCCCACCTTGACACACACCAACTGATTATGGGGGGGCGACTTCAACTGTGTACAGGACCCACTGACCGACCCATCAAACCCCAGAGCAGGGAAAAAGACTGGCATGGTTAGGGAACTAGGAGCATTTATGGAGCAGATGGGGGCTGTGGACCCATGGAGGTTCCTGCACCCGGGAGAGAAGGAATTCTCATACTTTTCACAAGTATCAACTTCTTTGCAGTCGGAAAATCGGTGCTTCCAGGAATCACGGGAACGGAGTAGTCCTTTCCACAAGGCCTTCTGTCAAAAACATCGCGGGCCATAGGCGACTATGTTAGTAACAACCAAAACGGGGAGGTCTCACACTCCATATTCTGGGAGGCACTGAAGGCCATGAATAGAGGAGAGATCATAGCCTACAAGGCAAGCAGAGATAGGGAAAAGAGGGTGGCCAGGCAACAACTGGTGGACTCCATCCTGGAAGTCGACAGAAAATACTCCGAGGCCCCGACCGTAGGGCTGCTGGCGGAGAGGAAAAAGCTGCAAATGGACTTCAACCTGCTATCCACTAGGAAAGCAGTGTACCAACTCCGTCAGACACGGGGGACCTTCTACGAACACGGAGCCAAGGCTGGCCGCCTATTGGCTCACCAGCTGAGAAAGCAGGCAGCCACAAGGGAAATAGCGCAGGTAAAGGATAGCAGAGGCAGACTGGTAACAGAACCAAAGGAGGTCAATCGGGCATTTGAGACCTTCTACCGGGGACTATACGAGGGGGGCGCGGGGATGAAACAGTTCCTAGACGGACTGGAACTACCAGTTGTGGGGGAAGACAGAAGGGGGGAGCTGGAAGCAGCAATAGATCTGGGAGAAATCATGGAGAGCATCAGCTCCATGCAGGCGGGGAAGGCACCGGAACCCGACGGGTTCCTGGCCGCCTTCTACAAACAATTTGCACCAGCCCTGGCCCCACATCTAAGGGGCATGTTCGCGGATTCACTGGCAAGGGGCACACTGCCCCCCACGCTAGCGCAACCCACAATTTCACTGATACCCAGAAAAGATAAAGACCTGACGGAATGCGGATCATACAGACTCATTTCACTGCTGAACGTGGATGCGAAAATCATCGCAAAGGACCTGGCCAAAAGGCTGGAGGGTGCGTACCAGAGGTGGTCGCAGAGGACCAACCCGGCTTTGTCAAGGGTAGGCAGCTCACAGCGAACATCAGACGGCTGCTGAAAGTAATAATGACCCCCCCCACCCCGGGAGAGAACACCAGAGGTGATCGTCTCCCCGGGGGGGGGGGGGGGGGGGGGGGGGGGGGGGTCATTATTACTTTTCATCCCTTAATAAAGACAGATGCAAAGTATTAATTTGGCCAGGCGCCTGCTGCCAAATGTAAATCCTCTCTTTGGTTCCTAATTGGCCCCACTCCTTTTACTATTGATATACCTATAGAACTCTGTTGTATGCTCTTTTATGTTAGCTGCCAGTCTCGTCTCATACTCTCTCTTTGCTTTTCTTATTTGCTTTTTTAATTCCTCTGGGAACCTTCTATATTCAGCCTGGGTTTGGTTTGTAAATCCACCTGTCATCTGTCATAAGCACTCTTTTGCTGCTTCATCTTAATCGCTAATTCTTTCATCATCCAGGGAGCTCAGGATTTGTTTGCCCTACCTTTCCCCTTCGTGGGACTATACCTTGACTGTACCCAAATGACCACTTCTTTAAAAGCAGCCATTGGTCAATTGCAGTTTTGTTTGCCAACCCATGATTCCAATTTATCTCAGCCAGATCCATTCTTGCCCATTTGAAGTTGGCTTTACCTCAGATAATTATTTTTACTCTATTTGTCCCTTGCCCTTTTCCATAGGGAACCTAAACCTTATGATATAATGATCACTGTTCCCTAAATGTTCTCCACACGACACTTGATCCACTTGGCCTACCTCATTCCTAGAACACGGTCCGGCTTTCGTTCTTATTGAACTGGAAACATAATGCTGTAGAAATTTCTCCTGAAAAATACTCTGGGAACTCAGTGCCCCTCTGCCCTTTAACACTATTGTCCCAATTTATCTTCTGTAATTAAAGTCCAGCATTATAAGTATTCTATAATCCTTATACTTCTGTGAAATTACCTTGAAATTTATTCCTATACATCTTTTCCACAAGTTGCACTACAACTAGTTCAGCTGTATATGGGGGCACCAACAAGACTGGAAGAAGAGCAATAGTAATAGATGAATAATTAGATGGAGGAACAGACAGCCATTTCTGCATTCGCAGGCATGAATCCAGGGTGGTGTGTTGCCTCCCTGGTACCAGGATTAAAGATGTCATTGAGTGAATACAGAGCACTCTGAGGGAAGAGGTTGACCATCCACATCAGTACCAACAGCATACATGGAAAGAAGGATGTTGTCCTGCAGTCAGAATTTAGGGAGCTGGATAGTAAATTAGCAAGCAGGACCTCAAAGGTAGTAATCCCAGGATTTCTCCATCCAGATATAGGAACAGCTTCTTCCCCACAGCTACTAGATTCCTCAATGACTCTCATTCGGACTGATCTGTTCCCTTTAGGAACACTATTCACAATGCCCTATGCGGCTCTTGCTCATGTATTTGCTTTGTTTGGCCCCTTGTTCCGCACTGTAACCAATCACTGTTTGTCGATGTACCATTTGTCAATGTACTCTGTCAATATTTTTTAAATTTTCCTACTATGTACGTACTGTGTACATTCCCTTGGCTGCAGAAAAATACTTTTCTTTGTACTTCGGTATATGTGACAATAAAAATATCATCAATCTAGGAGGACAATGCAGATGAATGCATGACTGAAAAGATGGTAAATTCTTGGGACATTGGGATATGTTCTGTGAGAGAGGGGACCGCTACAGGTTGGGATCACTAAGGAGCTGATTGGGATCACTGTGAACAGACTGGGATCACTGTGAAGCAGACTGGTACGACTATGAAGCAGATCAGTTCTGAATACTGAAACAGTCGCCCGGTTGCGGCGATTCTCTGGCTTGGCGCGGGGCTCGGAGAATCGCCCCCTTAGTCTCAGAAATGGAGAATCCAACTGGCAGTTTTAATGGTGTTTCTTTTAGAAGTTCCTCTTATATCGTTAAAGCTTCACAGACTTCTTTATCTTTGTTCCAAAGATTCTGTTTGTACATCATTTTTAACCTTTGCTCCTTTCCGTAATTATCACATGTAAACGATATATTTTATTGTTTTACAGCATAAAATGTGGGCACCACGGTAGCACAGTGGTTAGCACAGTTGCTTCACAGCTCCAGGGTCCCAGGTTCGATTCCCAGCTGGGTCACTGACTGTGGAATCTGCATGTTCTCCCCGTGTCTGCGTGGGTTTCTACCGGGTGCTCCGGTTTCCTCCCACAGTCCAAAGATGTGCCGGTTAGGTGGATTAGCCATCTAAATTGCCCTTAGTGTCCAAAAAATGTTAAGTGGGGATTGCTGGGTAACGGGGATAGGGTAGATATGTGGGCTTCAGTAGGGTGCTCTTTGTAAGGGCCGGTACAGACTCGATGGGCCAAATGGCCTCCTTCTGCACTGTAAATTCTATGATTCTATAATTGCCTAGATTTCATCTCTATAGATTTATGTGAAGATTTCTCTACGTCTCCTGAAATACATGCCCAACTTGAGCATACATATTGATACCTGATTTCAGAATGCTACATTACGGGGGCGATTCTCCAAAATGGGGAAGAAGTGTTTGCGCCATCGTGAACACTGTTACGTTTCACGACGGCGCGAAACGGGCATGGGGACGACGATTCTGTCCCCCACAGGGTGCCAGAATGGCGCTGGAGCGGTTCACCACCTCCAGCCTTCCTTGCCGGCACCAATTGGGTGTCGCGCCAACCCTCGCATGCGCAGTTGGGCCGCACCAACCTGCGCATGTGTGGGGGACTTCTTCAGCGCGCCGGCCCCGACTCAACATGGCGTCGGTGTTCAGGGGCCGGCCGCGCAGGAAGGTAGGCCTGGGGGCGGAGAGGCCGGCCTGCCGATCGGTGGGCCCCGATCGCGGGCCGGACACCATTGGAGGGGCACCCCCCGGGGATGGATCGCCCCTCCCCCCCCCACAGGCCGCCCCCCGACCCTTCGCGCAGAGTTCCCGCTGGCAGTGACCAAGGGTGAATGGCGCCGGCGGGACTCTGTCGTATCCGCGCAGCCGCTCGGCCCATGCGGGCCGGAGAATCGGCAGCTCCACCGATTCCAGCGGCCCGCGGCGCGTCAAACGCGCCGGCGCAAATGGCATCGATTCTCCGCACCTCGCGCGCCGGCGTCGGGGCGTCGTGGCGCGGTTGCGGCGATTCTCCGGCCCGGTGCGGGGCTCGGAGAATCGCCCCCTACATTTCACTTGCAAACAAGATGCATAAACTATTGCCAGTAAAATTTGGGAAAATGTGTATATGGAAGATAGCTCCTATAAATCAGCCTGTAGTGTTTTCTTTAAAACACATGCCCCATTCGACCATTCCACGTGCTAATATTAGACTTTCTTACATGTGAAATCAGGAGATGGTGACTAAATTGAGATTTTGTTTTCGGTGGGGGAGGATGAAGTAAGTCAACCACAGATGCAAAAATGTAGAGAGCAAACCAGCTGCGCATCATTTGCCCTCAGCAAAGGTTGAAAACTCCTCAATTGAGATTGAAAAGTTAACTGTTGATAGTATCACCAGGCCCACTTTGCATATAATTAAGTAGCCTGCATGCTTTGCAAATCCATATGAGTAAACTAATACTTTCGTAACTTTGTCTTGCGAAAAAAAAATTCTACACATGTGCTTCTGGTGATGTACCAGACAGACTGATGAAAATTTGAGTTTTTCTATTTACTGATAACAAAAAGTGTCTTGCCTCTTCTCTGAAACATTCAAGAAAATAACCTGGACTTAAAAAAAGTTATCTAACTTAAATTTCGACAAGTGGATTTTAATATTGTTAAATGTGTATTAACCGTCTGTGATATTCTCATGAGGACATTACTGATTTAATCAAGGTGCAGTGATGATTATGACAGGTATCTATCTCAGCACAATTCAAACAAGGTACACAACAAGAGGATCCAATATAGTTGGTGCACCATAGGATAATTCCAGCTGAAAGCTGGGAAATAAATTTATACCATATATTACTAGGGATATGTAAAGTCACAAATATTTGGAGTGTTATATAATTCTTTGACAGAAGCTGAACATTATTAATTGCAAAAAGGTGTATAGATATCTTCTTGATTTTTAATGATAAAACATAACTTGCATTTAATAACGACAGAAAAGGGCAAAGATTTGTTTTCAAAACGCAGGACTTTGGAGACGAACAAAGTTATGTAAATCCATCAGGAAGGTGCATTCATAATGTGGCCAGACAGGTCGATTATGAGCTTGTAAATCCTTCCAAGACACCTGATGGCAGACAGGAAAGAGGGGGAGAGTTTTCTGGTCAACCATACCGCATAAGGAGATGGCAAACCACTGCAATAATTTTCCAAGCATATTTATGGACAATCCAATGGAAGTCCATGTTTGCCAATGCTATCTTAGGGCATGGCACCTGAAAGAAGAGGAAATCCTCCCAATATGCTTCTGGCAGTTGGTCAGCCGGAACTGTGTGGTAGCTGCGGTGCAACAGCCTCTCTACGTTAAAAGACTCCACACATAGTGGGTTGTACTCAGTGGCAAACATCCTTTTCGCTTTGAGGGGCTACGAAAGAAGAAAACTTCAGAAACATCAGAGCAACTTGAAGTGTTTAGATGAGCAAACTGTTGATCTGTATACACTAATAACCGTGTCAGAAGAAGCACACAACTACTTTTCACCTGTGGTTTATTGGCCCCTATCACTTTTTCCGAGACTCCAAAGTTGATGCCAAAATAATTAGACATGGTTCATGTAATAACTCAGCTGGTGTTATGACCAACAGTGTATTCAAAGGGTAACTAATGAAATTGCTGTATTATACCAACTGAAAGGACTAAAGGTTGTGACAACACAATTTCTTTTGAGCTAATGACGATTTCCATCGAATCCATTGAATCCCTACAGTGCAGAAGGAGGCCATTTGGTCCTTTGAGTCAACACCAACCCTCAAAAAAGCACTTTACCTAGGCACACTCTCCGCCCTAGTCCCATAACCCTGTACATTGATCATGGCAAAGCTACCTAACCTGCTCATCTGTGGGAGGAAACCGGAGCATTCAGAGGAAACCCATGGGGAGAAAGTGCAAACTCCACACAGACAGTTGTCAAAGGCTGGAATTGAACCTGGGGCCCTGGCGCTGTGAGATGTGTTAACCTGATAGCTGGATTTCATTATTGAAAGGAATGCTTTTTACTCTATAATTAATTTTAAATGAAAGTAGTTAACAAATCTTCAAAGATTTATTGATATAATAACATAGCCAGAGGAAAAACTACATTGCAATGACACCGCAAATAAATAATGTGCAACATTAATGTTATTTAGCATCATTCAGTCATAACAATTGTTTGCAATTACTCACTCTGGTATATGGGCTCAAGCCCATGAGGGTGAAAGAAATAACTTGCTTTTAAGCAGCATCTTTCATAACCTCAGCTTGTCCCGAAAAGCTTTCAAGTCAATGAAGCACTTTCCTGAAGTATAGTCACTGTTGTAATTTAGGAAAATAAAAACATTATGATTCATGTTTTCTAACCAAAAATGAAGGATATCCTTTTTATACAAAGGATTATGAGATTCATACGATTATTATATTTTGGGACTGTGTCTTTACTTTAAGATAAAATGAGGGTGACCTGCTGTGAGGTCAGTCTGACGGCACACCTGAGTGGTTTCAGTGTTAGAGATTAAAGGCGACCAAGATGATTTTATTGGGTCAAAGGTGCATGGTAGTCACACATGAATGCAATGGTGAAGACAGTTATCATGCCAGAGTATAGATTATGAATCACCAAGTTTCAGGGAAGTGTTAAGAATGTTGGTTTGTAAACGGGTAGAATTTGAACTATCCATTTGAGTGGGCCTCGGGTGCTCTTTCGGAGGACTGGTGCAGACATGATGGACTGACTGGTCTCATTCTGTTCTGTAGGGATTCCATGATTCTTCGTTGTCATGGAGAGTACCACAGAGGAAGCCATCATAAAGCTTGGGTTACAAGCTTTCCTAAAGTATTACTGGATATCACAGACAGGCGGCTAAGTTTACTAGGAACCAGAAGGGCAGGAGCAGCTGGAGACAGCAAGATCCCATAGTTCACCAGGCAGGAATGTGGGTGGGAACTAGCGCTCAGATTGGAAAGAAAGGAAATTGCCAAAGAAATTACGTTTGCTAGGTGGTGTATGTAAATGAAGGTGGAACAGGACTTCACTTACCTTAGGAAGATGATATTGGTGGAGGATTTCAAAAATAGTGCCCCTTTGCAGTTAAAGTCTCACTTGGGGGGGTGGCTTGGTGGCCCAGTGGTTAGAACTGTTGCCTACGGCATTGAGGACCCGGGTTCGATCCTGGCCCCGGGTCACTGTCTGTGTGGAGTTTGCACATTTTCCCCATGTCTGCATGGGTTTCAACCCCACAACCCAAAGATGTGCAGGTTAGGTGGATTGGCCACGCTAAATTGCCCCTTAATTGGAAAAAAAAAATTGGGTATTCTAAATTTATTACAAAAAAAAAGTCTCACTTGGAAGACCACAAAGTTTGGGAAATAAGGGAAGCCTCGATTATGACAAAGAATTATGAGTTAACTCAGAAGGTGATTTATTAGCAGGACTCAATTAGAAAAATTCCAGAAAAACTGGAATGAGAGGGAGGTCAATGATGAGAAAAGGGCCAGCCCCTGCTGAGAAATCAGCTCCTATGTTGGTGAGGCCTAAAGGTAAGAGGAAGGTGGACCAGGATGTTCACTAGTAACTCATGGGACTTCCGGTGGCGGCCATGACCAGCTAGGTCGCGTTCACGGCAGCTCCCGCCGAGATCGGTATTTCGGGCCGCTAAACGGGATGGCGGCGGCACTTGGAGGCTGAGACCGGTGTGGGAACGGATGCTGGAGAGGTTCCCCCACGGTGCTGCACGAAGAGAACCAGGAGTGGGGCCGGCAGACGCGCAAACGCGGGGAAAAAGGCAGAGAAGGTCCGGGAAGACAAAATGGCGGCTGGAGAAGATCGGGAGGTGTGGGCCCAGAGGGCCAAAGAACAACAAGAATTCCTGAAAAACTGCTTTATGGAGCTTAAAACGGAAATGTTAGCCTCCATGGAGAAGATTGTGCAGGTCCAGAAGGCACAGGAGAAGGAGATCAAGGAGGCGAGGAGGAAGGTGGCGGAGAATGAGGACGAGATCCTGGGCCTGGCAGATGAAGGTGGAGGCGTACGAGGTGCTACATAAGAGATGGCAAGAGAGGCTAGATGACCTTGAGTACAGGTCTCGGAGCCATAATCTGCGGATCCTGGGCCTTCCCGAAGGAGCGGAGGGGGTGGACGCGAACACGTATGTGACCACAATGTTGGGGACGCTGATGGGCGCGGGGGCCTTCCCATGGCCCTTAGAGCTGGTTGGGGTGCATAGGGTCCTCGCCAGAAAGCCGAGGGTGAACGAGCCACCAAGGATGATGGTGATACGGTTTCATCGTTTGGCAGACCGGGAGCGAGTCCTGCGGTCGGCGAAGAAAGAGCGGAGCAGTAATTGGGAGAACGGCGAGATCCGCATTTACCAGGACTTGGGAGCTGAGTTGGCGAGGAGGCGTGCGGGGTTCAACCGGGCTAAGGTGGTCCTCCACAGCAAAGGGGTGAAGTTTGGGCTCCTTCATCCGGCGAGACTCTGGGTAGCATACCAGGACAGGCACCATTACTTTGATACGCCGGATGAGGCGTGGTCGTTCATCAGGCACGAGAAGCTGGACCTGAACTAAGGGACAGTTGTATGGGGGTGAAATGTGGGGGTGGGGGTGGACCGGGGGTAAGATGGCGGGTAAAGCATAAGATTATTTGCTTGTCTGCTCCAGCTTGGTTGGTGGTTTTGTTGTTTGTTTTCTTCTCCAAGGGTTTGGTTTTAGGGGGCGGGAAATGCCAGGGACGGGTTGTCCGGCGCACGGGAAGGTCCCGGTTGGCACTTGCCCCTCTACCCTGCGGGGAAGGGGGGGGTTGGATGGCCCGAAGGAGGCAACAAGTTTAGGGTCGGCATATAGAGGCGGGAGCGGCCGGGGTCAGCATGGGTGAGCTGACTCACGGAAGCTCAGTGGGGGGAAATCAGAGCTAAGCGGATGCTTGGCGGGGGGGAGGGGGGGGGGCGGGGGGGGGCGGGGGGGGGAGAGGGGTGCTGCTTTGCTGACTGAAGGGGAGCCAGGTGAGGGGAGTGGATGGAGAGTCGGGCTGGGGGGCCACCGAGGGGAGGGCTGGAAACAGGAGGCGGGGGCACATGGCTGGCCAAAAAAGGGAGATGGCTAGTCGGCAGGATGGGGGGGTGACCAACCCCCTGGCCAGGCTGATCTCGTGGAACGTGAGGGGCCTGAATGGGCCGGTCAGGAGTCCCGCGTGTTCTCGCATCTAAAGGAGTTGAAGGCGGACGTGGCCATGTTGCAAGAGAGGCACTTAAAGCTTGCGGACCAGACGAGGCTGAGGAAAGGATGGGTGGGACAGGTGTTTCACTCGGGGTTAGACTCAAAGACCAGAGGGGTGTCAATTTTGGTTAGTAAACGAGTGGCATTTGAGGCGGAGAGCATCGTGGCGGACAAGGGGGGGGCAGGTACATAATGGTGAGTGGCAAGCTGCAGGGGGCCCGGGTGGTGCTAGTGAATGTGTATGCCCCGAATTGGGACGATGCGGACTTCATGAGGTGCGTGTTGGGTGTCATGATATTCAAGTGAACATCACAGCACACACACACATACATAATGTTAGACAGAGCAACGGACCAATTAGCACACATAACACGACAGCCAATCACAGACAAGAGCATACACAGTACAAAACAAGAAACACAACACTTCCTGGGCAGTCCATCAGGAGACGGCACAGGGCAAGGACCTCAAAGCCAGACACTCACACAGTCACCACATGCTGAGTACCAAGTTTGTTATATAAATAGTTTAAAGGAATAAAACTGCGTTGTACCAATCGCAACCGTGTTGGTTCACCTGTATCTCAGAGCACCTAACGCATCATGGTACCAGAAGTGAATCAAAACCTACCCACAAATCTGCCATCCTGCGCCATGGACACCGTCAACACACCGCAGCCATTGCAAGTCGCTGGGAACCTTGGCATAAATTGGACGCTGTTCAAGCAGCGCTTCGAACTCTTTATGGAAGCCAACAAAAAACAGGGCGCCTCGGACAAAAGGAAGATTGCCATCCTCCTCACCACCGCAGGTCAGCACGCCATCCATGTATACAACTCCCTGGTGTTCGCGGAAGGCGAGGACAAATCTAAATATGACACGGTCCTCCTCAAGCTCGACCAACAATTCAACGTTGAGGTCAACAAGAGCTTTGAAAGGTATGTCTTCCATCAGCGCCTGCAAGGTAAGGATGAGCTCTTTCAGTCCTTCCTGAAGCAGCTCCGTATACTCGCGCAGTCCTACGGTTACGACACCACCTCAGAGTCCATGATCCGGGACCAGATCGTTTTTGGGGTTGCCTCCGGCAGCCTACGCCAGCAGCTTCTAAAAATAAAAGGCCTGACCTTAGTATCTGCAGTTGAAGCCTGTGTCCTGCACGAGAACGCGACTAGCCGCTATGCCCAATTTCAAGCGACCAAATCGGCGGGGAGAGGGTCCTACGCGACCGGATCGGCGAGCCAGGTGCCCCACGAGGCCGAACGGGTCTAGGCGATCAGGTTTCTCCCAGCCCGCGGCCCGGTCGAGGGCAGCCGTTTCGCGCGCTTAACGAGGCCTCCCGCGCTTGTGCGCGCCAAAACCTACGGCAACACTGAGGGACATGATGTGCAGGCACGCTCGACGCAAGACCGAACTGCGCATGCGCAGTGGCGTAACGAACGCCATGACGTCACAACGTGCAGCAACTGTGGAGCTGCACATTTAAAAGGGCAATGTCCCGCAAAAACCCGACAATGCCTACGCTGCTTACTGTCGAGCGGCTCAACCTGTTGATCTTCTGCATCTCTGACAACCTCGCAGGAACGTACGGACCATTCAGCCTCCACATTACGACATCCAAACCGATGACACAGATGACCAAGCCGCCTTCCGGGTTGCGGTCATTGATGGGAACCGGGTCAACACAATCAATCCAGGTGATGAATGGTGTGCCCCCCTGACGGTCAACCCGAAATCGTCGCCCACCTACTAGACTGGACTTATGAGACTGTTTACACGTTGAACTCATGCAACCACTGTTTTAACATGTCTATGTTCTTCTCGTTACAGGCATTCGTTTTATCGTTCCACATTTCCACGTTTTGTTTTGTTCTGGTACAACCTCGTTAGTATGTCACACCAAACATCGCCCCTTGTATATAGTTAAGCCCCATGTACATGCTGTAAATATTACACACACACACATTTAGCTGCACTCAGTACACATTTCTATTTATAACCACGTAGGCACATAATCTTGTAAAAAAAGGGGGGATGTCATGATATTCAAGTGAACATCACAGCACATACACACATACATAATGATAGACAGAGCAACGGACCAATTAGCACACATAACACGACAGATAATCACAGACAAGAGCATACACAGTACAAAACAAGAAACACGACACTTCCTGGGCAGTCCATCAGGAGACGGCACAGTGCAAGGACCTCAAAGCCAGACACTCACACAGTCACCACGTGCTGAGTACCAAGTTTGTTATATAAATAGCTTAAAGGAATAAAGGTGCGTTGTACCAATCGCAACTGTGTTGGTTCGTCTGTATCTCAGAGCACCCAACACATCATTGGGTAGGATCCCGGACTTGGAGTCAAGTAACCTGATTATGGGAGGGGACTTTAATACGGTCTTGGATCCGATCTTGGACTGTTCCAAGTCCAGGTCGTGAAAGAGACCGGTGGCGGCCAGGGTCCTGTGGGAGTTCATGGGCCAGATGGGGGGGGGGTGGCCCCGTGGAGGTTTGCGTGGCCAAGGGCGAAGGAGTTCTCCTTTTTCTCCCATGTCCATAAAGTCTATTCGTGGATAGACTTCTTTATGTTGAGTCAAACTCCACCTGATCCCGAGGGTGGAGGGGGTCGAATACTCGGCCATTGTGGTCTCGGACCATGCCCCGCACTGGGTGGACCTGCGACTGGGGGCGGAGCGGGGTCAGCGCCCTCTCTGGAGACTGGATGTGGGGCTGCTGGCAGATAAAGAGGTGTGTGGGCGGATAAGGAGGAGCATTGAGAACTATGTGGGAGTGAATGACACAGGGGAGGTAACGGTGGTGTGGGAGGCTTTGAAGACGGTTGTTATGGGAGAGTTAATCTCCATCAGGTCCCACAGAGAGAAGAAGGAGAGGGCGGAGAGGAAGAGGCTGGTTGGAGAGATGCTCAGGGTAGACAGGAGATACGTGGAGTCCCCAGAGGAGGGGCTGCTGAACGAACGCCGGAAACTGCAGGTGGAGTTTGACTTGCTGACCACGGGGAAGGCGGAGGCGCAGTTAAGGAAAGTGAAAGGAGCAGTCTACGAGTATGGGGAGAAGGCAAGTAGGATGCTGGCGCACCAGCTGCGCAAGAGGGAGGCGGCTAAATTGGGGGATTGCGAGTTAAGGAAGGCAACGTGGTGTTGAGCCCAGAGAGGGTCAATGAAGCCTTCAGGGAGTTCTACGTGAAGTTATACGAGTCGGAACTCCCTGGGGAGGGGGAAGGGATGAGGCAGTTTATGGACCGGTTGAGGTTCCCGAGGGTGGAAGTGGAGCGGATGAAAGGATTGGGGGCCCCAATTGAGTTGGAGGAGGTAATCAGGGGCTGGCAGGCATGCAGTCGGGCAAGGGCCCGGGTCCGGATGGCATCCCTGTGAAATTTTATAAGAAGTTCTCAGAGCTACTGAGCCCGCTCTTGTTAAGAACCTTCAATGAGACAAAGGAGAGAGGGACCCGCCCTCCGACGATGTCGCAGGCATTGATTTCACTTATCTTGAAGAAGGAGAAGGATCCGCTTCAGTGTGGGTCCTAAAGACCGATATCGCTCCTGAATGTAGACACCAAGTTGTTGGCAAAAATTCTGGTCACCAGAATAGAGGACTGTGTCCCGGGAGTGATTGGGGAGGACCAGACGGGTTTCGTTAAGGGCAGGCAGCTGAACACGAATGTGAGGAGGCTCCTGAATATTATCATGATGCCCTCGGAGGAGGGGGATGCGAAAGTGGTGGCTGCAATGGACGCGGAGAAGGCCTTTGACAGGGTGGAGTGGGAGTATCTGTGGGAGGCGTTAGGCAGGTTTGGATTCAGTGAGGGATTCATAGGGTCGGTCAAGCTGCTGTATCAGGCCCCTGTAGCGAGCGTGTCAGGCTGCACCGGGGGACGAGGCAGGAGTGTCCCCTGTCCCCGTTGCTGTTTGCCCTGGCAATTGAGCCGCTGGCCATTGCGCTCAGGGCTTCAAGGGATTGGAGGGGGCTGGTGCGCGGGGGTAGGAACACCGGGTCTCCCTCTACGCGGATGACCTCTTGTACATTTTGGACCCGCTAGAGGGGATGGGGGAGGTCATGCGGATCCTGAGGGACTTTGGGAGTTTCTCGGGGTATAAATTGAACGTGGGGAAGAGTGAGCTGTTCATGGTCCACGCTAGGGGCCAGGAGGAGAGACTGAGGGAGCTCCCACTCAGGATAGTGGAGAGGAGCTTTCGGTACTTGGAGATACAAGTGACCAGGAACTGGGATGCCCTGCACAGGCTCAACTTAACCCGGCTAGTGGAGCAGATGGAGGGAGAGTTTAAAAGGTGGCATATGCTCCCGCTTTCCCTGGTGGGACGGGTGCAGACTGTGAAGATGACGGTTCTCCCCAGGTTCCTCTTCGTCTTTCAGTGCCTCCCCATTTTCATCCCCAAGTCCTTTTTTAAGCGGGTGAATAGGATTGTTATGGGATTTGTGTGGGCGAATAAAACCCCGTGAGTTAAAAGAGCATTCTTGGAGCGTAGCCGGGGCGGGGGGGAGGACTGGCTCTGCCGAACTTCTGCAGCTATAATTGGGCGGCCAATGTGGCCATGATTAGGAAGTGGATGATGGAGGAGGGGGCAGTGTGGGGGCGGTTGGAGGCGGCGACATGTACAGGCATCAGTCTAGGGGCACTAGTCACGGCTCCGCTGCCGTTCTCACTCGCGCAATACACCACAGGTCCGGTGGTGACGGCGGCACTGAGGGTTTGGGGGCAGTGGAGGAGACACAGGCAGGAGGAGGGGGCCTCTGTGTGGACCCCGATATGGAATAACCATAGATTTGCTCCAGGTAGGATGGATGGGGCGTTCCAAGGCTGGTATAGGGCAGGTATTAGGAGGATGGGGGACCTGTTTATAGACGGGACTTTCCCCAGCATGCAGGCGCTGGAGGAGAAGTTCGGCCTGCCCCCGGGGAATGCGTTCAGGTACCTCCAGGTTCGAGACTTTCTTAGAAAACAGGTGGGGACATTTCCGCTGCTGCCCCCGACTAGGATCCAGGACAGGGTGGTGTCTGGCATCTGGGTAGGGGAGGGAAAGGTATCGGACATATATCAGTGGGCAGCACGGTAGCATTGTGGATAGCACAATTGTTTCACAGCTCCAGGGTCCCAGGTTTGATTCCCGGCTGGGTCACTGTCTGTGCGGAGTCTGCACATCCTCCCCGTGTGTGCGTGGGTTTCCTCCGGATGCTCCGGTTTCCTCCCACAGTCCAAAGATGTGCAGGTTAGGTGGATTGGCCATGATAAATTGCCCTTCGTGTCCAAAATTGTCCTTAGTGTAGGGTGGGGTTACTGGGTTATGGGGATAGGGTGGAGGTGCTGACCTTGGGTAGAGTGCTCTTTCCAAGAGCCGGTGCAGACTCAATGGGCCGAATGGCCTCCTTCTACACTGTAAATTCTATGATAATCAGGAGCTGCAGGAGGTGGAGGAAGCCTCAGTGGAGGAGTTGAAGGGCAAGTGGGAGGAGGAGCTGGGCGAGGGGCTGGATGAGGGCCTGTGGGCCGACGCCCTGGGCAGGGTGAACTCCTCCTCATCATGTGCCAGGCTCAGTTTAATTCAGTTTAAGGTGGTGCATCGGGCGCATATAACGGCGGCAAGAATGAGTACGTTTTTTGGGGTGGAGGACAGGTGCCCGAGATGTTCAAGGTGTCCGGCGAACCATGTCCATATGTTTTGGGCATGCATGGTTCTGGCAGGGGTTTGCGAGGGTGATGTCTCGGATTTTGGACACGCGGGTGAAGGCGAGTCCAACAGTAGCGATATTTGGGGTGTCGGAGGATCCGGGAGTGCAGGAAGCGAAAGAGGTCTTTGCCTCCCTGGTAGCCCGGAGGCGGATCTTGTTAATGTGGAGGGACTCGAAACCCCCGAGTGTGGAGACCTGGGTTAGCGACATGGCGGGGTTCCTCAGCCTGGAGCGAATAAAGTTCACCTTGAGAGGGTCCTTGATGGGGTTCTCCTGGCGGTGGCAACCTTTCCTTGACTTTCCAGGGGAGCAGTAAGTGTCAACAGCAGCATCCTGGGAGGGGGGGGGGGGGGGGGGGGGGGGAGCTGGGCAGGAGGGGGAGTATGAAGACAACACCCATCTTGTTCTGTTTAAAAATTCTTGTTTATTGTTATTTTTGTTTTTATTATTATCTGTACTTCTATCTTTGTTATGTAAAAATGTTGGTTGGAAAAGCTTTAATAAAACATTTATTTTTTTAAAAATAGTAACTCATGGCTTCACCACACAGAGATTGCACATATAAGCAAAGTTACATTTTCGAAACAAATCAGATTACTGCTAATTTGTCAGATTCCACTTCAAAACCTTCATTCCCACTATCTTTATCCTTCGGTCATACCCTTGCAAAAAGTGGCAATAAATAAAGCTTGTGTTAGTGTTCATATTTTGATTTTCTCTATTATCTGTCCTTCCCATTCTCCGGTCCATAAACAACAACATTCCAAAGCACAATTTTGGAATGATTCAAACAATTTACTGTGCACTCAAAATTCCATAAAGTAAAGGAGAGATGGGGATTGGGACATCAGAATCAGTGAACTTTCTCCGTAAATTGCTGAAAGTTTAGTTTCTTGTTTTGCAAGTTTCTTGTACGTCAAGAAACATGTTATTATGAGACTGGAATTCATCACTAATCAGTGTAATATGAAAACAATGTCGCTTAGCAACAATGTCGACATACAACATGTAAATAGTACACACCTTTGTATTGATATCACCAGGTATTTCCAAGCATACCTCCAAAAACATAATGCATGAATAAAACATTTCTGATCTTTACCCAGTATAGTGTAACAGCATAATTAAATTTTAAGTGCCTTACTTTCATGTAAGAGAGTAATGTAGACAGGATTACACAGCATTCTTCGTTTGAAAACACTCAAGTAATAAACCAGGACTTTGGGGTTCAGGCAGACAGAGCTCCGAGGTCCCGCCATGTGGGACCATACGTAACCCACGCCGGCGGGATTCAGTCGAGGCCCGAAGAATCGCCAGGGTGCCACTTTCAACGGTCCCCGACTGGCACAGTGGCGATCCCATGGGCGCCTGAAAATTGCCGCCGGAGAATTGGCGAGCCGGCGTCGGGGAGGCGTGGCGCGATTCTTGCCCCCCCCCGGGGGGATTCTCCAACCCGACGCGGGGTCGAAGATCCCAGCCATTATCTTTTTTGAGGATAGTAATCCAGAAACAACGGGCAATGAATGAGGGCAGAATGTAATACTTCCTCTCTCAAGTGTCTGGGTTTTCATCCTTACCACTTGTAGCGCACAATGACTTACGAGAGACGAGTAGTGATGAAGTCGATGAGGCTTTATTAAGCGAGACTTGTCCCCAGCAG
The DNA here is from genome assembly GCF_047496885.1 of Scyliorhinus torazame. Classification (NCBI taxonomy): domain Eukaryota; kingdom Metazoa; phylum Chordata; class Chondrichthyes; order Carcharhiniformes; family Scyliorhinidae; genus Scyliorhinus; species Scyliorhinus torazame. Next base: position 144,123,514 of record NC_092709.1, on the reverse strand, counting down.
TTCAGCAACAGAATGAAGCGGCGGGGAGAAGCTCGGGTTCTTATACTCCGCCTTCAGGGCGGAGCCAGGAGTCAACAGCCAACCAGGACCCGGGATCTGTCAGCCAATAGCATCACGGCTTCACAGTCCCACATGACCCCTAATACATACCACCACACCACTCCCCTCTTTTCAGTCCCTTTTTAAAAATAAATTAGTGTGGTCAATCCACCTAACCAGCGCACCTTTGGGTTGTGGAGATGAAACCCACGCAGACATGGGGAGAATGTGCAAACTCCACACGGACAGTGACCCAGGGCCGGGATTCGAACCGGGTCCTCAGCGCCTTAGTCCCAGTGCTAACCACTGCGCCACGTGCCGCCCTCCATCCCTTTTTAAAGGTTGTTCCTGATCAGCAGTCATGTGGTATTATATGTTCACTGTAAAAGAGCCATGATTGTGTATCAAACAGCTTGTCATCTTTATCATTGAAAGGCCTCTCATTGCTCTATCTATAGCAGGAGTTGTCAACGTTCTATGGTTTGAGGTTCTCCTTCAGTGTTATAAAAATTCTTTGGACTCATGGAACACAATGTAAATATTTTTCCTGCACAAAAATTAGTTATAATAATTACACGTGTTTTTATTTTTACCTTTCTTTACAATTCTGCCAAGACATGGAGCCATCTTCAACAAGCAAATGCACCTGACATGGTTAATCGTTCTGACTTAATATTTTGTTTTCATTGATTGTCATGTTGGGTGTTCCGATGCACAAATGATCCAACGTGGCTGTAGATGGTACAACTCTGTTTTATTGTCTTAAACAAGAACAACTACTAACTGCTGGCTGAGGTTCGTGCTTCACCAGCTAACCTGTGGACCCAGCCCTATCACTATCTTGCTGAGGCACTCAGCACATGGTCTATGTCTGAGTGGCACGCTGTGAGCTCTGTGCTCTGAACTATCTCCTGGTAGAATGAGCAGGAACTGTGGTGTTCCCTGTTTTATAGTGGGTGTGCTCTCACTGGTGATTGGCTGCGATGCTAGTGTGTGTTGGTTGGTCCAACTACCTGTCCATCAGTGTGTATGTGATTGCCCCATGATATGCTGATGTGGATATCATGACATTGATGACATTCTGGGAAATCTAATTCTGTATAAGCAGAATGTATGAAATGGGATCAGCACTTTCAGTGCTACAGAGGCAAGGGCGCTGAATTCATTGGAGCGTCCACACCAAAATGTCTTCAGTGACCTTTCACTGAACCTGTTCCCGAGGGAACTGGCTGATGACTTGTCAATGAGCTCTTCTAATATCTTTGATGGGACACAAGATGGCAGTTTAGCTTCAGTATTGTCACTAAATGTGGTTGTGACACTCAGGTGTGTAGTAGGTTGTTCTATTATGAGTTCTTGAAAATAAATATTACATTTGATGTAAAGACCAGAAAGAGGCACTTTGACTGACAACGCCAAAGTCAACATCTTTTCCTTGAATGGGTTTAAGTCAAGGCGGCACCGTGCACAGTGGTTAGCACTGCTGCCTACGCCGCTGAGGACCCGGGTTCAGCCACGGCTCACTGTCTGTGTGGAGTTTGTATGTTCTCCCTGTGTCTGCGTGGGTCTCACCCCACAACCCAAAGGTGTGCAGGGTAGGTGGATTGGCCACTCTAAATTGCCCCTTAATTGGAAAAGAATAATCGGGTACCCTAAATTTTATTTTAAAAATTGAATGACTTTAAGTGCTGCAACACATCTAAAATCCCCCCATAGGCAATCATTTTCCAGACTTGTTGTTTCCCTTTGAAGAGAATTCATCTCCCCGCCCCCAAAACCATCCCCCAAACACCACTCTCCCCACCAACAATACGTCCAAATTGTATGAAGTTCACTGGCTTTAATTTTTGGCGCAACAGAAGAATGCTTCCAGTAATTGCTACAGCTCCATCATTCCAGATCCAAATGCAATTTGTCCAGTTGATTTCTGCTGAAACCATGCAATCACCAAACTATTCAAAAACATGGGCCCAGATTTTCTCCACGGCACTCAATCACGGGGAAAAGCCTGAGAATAGTCAAAAATTCTAAGCCCTGCCCCAGACACCTGTACAGTTTATTTTTGTAGAGGCAGGAGTGGAGTCGGGCTGGGTTGACATGTGTGCAGTTTACAGAGACAGCTGGCTATTGAAATCACCAGTTGCCTCCACCCAAGTGGAATTTGGGAAGAAGAGGAATGTGAAACCCAGAGTATGCAAATAGATAGATAAGAAGAGGTCTGAACTTGGTTGGTTATCTTGATAGCCAGGCTACTGTTTGGAGAGGTAAGGTACCCTTTTGAGAGAGACACCATTTAGCATTGTTAAATGTGAACAAGATTATGCTTTTACTCACCAACAATTTGAACTGTCAGGCTGTCAAATAACTGTCAGAATGTCAAAGAGCTTTCAAAGAACTGCTCAGCTGTCAAAGCTGTCAAGGAACTGTCAAAGCCATTAAGGAACCATCAAAGGATACCAGGTGATGAGGGGATAAGGGCAAATGATCATGGATGAGGGCATGGGTTGGCATGAGTTGGCACAATGTGGGCATGGGGCAATAAAGGGCCATGGGGATGTTGAGGTATTGGGCTTTAGAGAGGTTTGGATTGGTATGGGGGTAAGAGGGGCTGTTGAGGTTGCATACGTTGGCATGGATGAGGCAATGTGGAGTGTTTGGACGGGGAGGTGAGGGCTAAAGGTTTTTTAAAAATTTATTTCACCGAAGTGCTGGAGCACAGATGCAGCCCTTCTAGAAACATTAAACATAGAAAACATAGAAGGAGGAGGAGGCCATTCAGCCCTTTGAGCTTGCTCCGCCATTCATTGTGACCATGGTTGATCATCAAGTTCAATATCCTGATCCTGGCTTCCCCCCATACTCCTTTAGCCCCAAAAGCTATATCTAATTATTTCTTGAAATTACACAATGTTTTAACCTCAACTAGTTTCTGTGGTAGTGAATTCCACAGATTCACCACTCTCTGGGTGAAGACATTTATCCTACCCCAGTCCTGAAAGGTTCACCCCTTATCCTCCAACTCTGACCCCTAGTTCTGGACTCCCCCACTATCAGGAACATGCTTTCTGAATCCACCCTGTTTAATCATCTTAGAATTTTGTAAGTTTCTTTGAGATCCCCTCTCACTCCTCTAAAGTCCAATGAATATAATCCTAACCTATTTAGTCTCTACTCATATGTCAGTCCCGCCATCCCCGGATTCAGCCTGATAAACCTTTGCTGCACTCTCTCCATAGCAAGAACATCCTTCCTCAGATAAGGACACCAAAACTGCACACAATACTCCAGGCGTGGCCTCACCAATGCCCTATACAATTGCAATAAAACATCCCTATTCCTATACCCAAATCCTCTCACTATGAAGGCCAATATACCATTTGCCCTCTTTACTGTCTCTTGTACCTGCACACTTAATTTCAGCGACTGATGCACGAGGACACCAAGGTCTCGCTGAGTATCCACCTCTCTCAATTTACATCCATTCAAATAATAACCTGTCTTCCTATTTTTGTTACCGAAGCAGAACTTCACATTTATCCACAGGATACTGCATGGGGCAGCACGATAGCACAGTGGTTAGCACAGTTGTTTCACAGCTCCAGGGTCCAAGGTTCGATTCCCGGCTTGGGTCATTGTCTGTGCGGAGTCTGCACGTTCTCCCTGTGTCTGCGTGGGTTTCCTCCGGGTGCTCCGGTTTCCTCCCACAGTCCAAAGATGTGCAGGTTTGGTGGGTTGGCCATGCTAAATTGCCCTTAGTGTTCAAAAAAAAAGTTTGATGGGGTTACGGGTAGGGTGGTGGTGTGGGCTTGGGTCAAGTGCTCTTTCCAAGGGCCGGTGCAAACCCGAATGGCCTCCTTCTGCACTGTAAATTCTATGATTCTATGATCTGCCATACATATGCCCACTCACTCAGCCTTTCCAAATCCCACAGAAGCATCTCTACATCCTCCTCACAGCTCACCCTTCCATCTAACTTTGTATCATCTGCAAATTTGGAGATAATAGGCGGGATTCTCCGCCCCCCCGCCGGGTCGGAGAATCGCCGGGGGCTGGCGCGAATCCCGCCCCCGCCGGTTGCCGAATTCTCCAGCACCGGATATTCGGCGTGGGCGGGAATCGCGCCGCAGTGGTTGGCGGGCCCCCCCCCGGCGATTCTCCGGCCTGGATGGGCCGAAGTCCCGCAACTGGAATGCCTGTCCCGCCAGCGTGGATTAAACCACCTCTCTTACCGGCGGGACAAGGCGGCGCGGGCGGGCTCCGGGGTCCTGGGGGAGGGGGCGCGGGACGATCTGGCCCCGGGGGGTGCCTCCACGGTGGCCTGGCCCGCGATCGGGGCCCACCGATCCGTGGGCGGGCCTGTGCCGTGGGGGCACTCTTTTCCTTCCGCCTTCGCCACGGTCTCCACCGACCCCCTCCACTGCGCATGCGCGGGGATGCCGTGAGCGGCCGCTGACGCTCCCACGCATGCGCCGCCGGCAAAGTCATTTCCGCGCCAGCTGTCGGGGCACTAAAGGCCTTTCACGCCAGCTGGCGGGGTGGAAATCAGTCCGGCGCGGGCCTAGCCCCTCAAGGTTAGGTCTCGGCCGTTCGAGATGCGGAGGATTCCGCACCTTTGGGGCGGCGCGATGCCGGACTGATTCGTGCCATTTTTGGCGCCGGTCGGCGGACATCGCGGCGATTGCGGAGAATTCCGCCCAATGTATTTAGTTCCCTCATCGAAATCATTAATACGTAATATGTACAGTTGGGGACCTAGCACAGATCCCTGGGGTACCCCACTAGTCACTGCCTGCCAATCAGAAAAAGACCCATTTATTCCAACATTTTGCTTCCGGTTTGCTAACCAGGGGCGTCATTCTCCGACCCCCCCGCCGGGTCGGAGAATGGCCGTTGGCCGCCGTGAATCCCGCCCCCGCCCCCGCCGAAGTCTCCGAAGGGAGAAAAGTCGGCGGGGCGTTAATGGCGCCGCTGCCGCGGAGAATGTCACGGGTCTGCGCAAGGCAGCCGATTTTCGGCCTGCCAATATTCTCCCTTCCGGATGGGCCGAAGTCCCGTCGACGTGATGACCGTTCACGTCGACGTGAATCAAACCTCCTTTTCATCGGCGTGACCCGGGTGGAGGTTGGGGGTTGGGGAGGGGGTCCGTGCCGGGGTGGAGGTTGGGGAGGGGGTCCGTGCCGGGGTGGAGGTTGGGGAGGGGGTCCGTGCCGGGGTGGAGGTTGGGGGGGGTCCGTGCTGGGGTGGAGGTTGGGGGTTGGGGAGGGGGTCCGTGCCGGGGTGGAGGTTGGGGAGGGGGTCCGTGCCGGGGTGGAGGTTGGGGAGGGGGTCCGTGCCGGGGTGGAGGTTGGGGAGGGGGTCCGTGCCGGGGTGGAGGTTGTGGAGGGGGTCCGTGCCGGGGTGAAGGTTGGGGAGGGGGTCCGTGCCGGGGTGGAGGTTGGGGGGGGGGGGGGGGGTCCGTGCCGGGGTGGGTGATGGGAGGGCAAATGAGTTGGTCCACCTGGCCAGGTGCCAGCCTCCAACAGTTGGACCCATGCGGTCCATGCCACCTGGCTGGGGGGAGGAGGGGATATGGGCAATGATGACATGTCGTCGTTCCCCTCCCCCCCACCAGGCCGTCATGTTTTCAGACCATCCAGCGATGTTGGCCGCTGTGGTGGCAGCCGCTCATGTCTATGTTGCCCTGGATGAGGAGGAGGAGGAGGAGGAGCGTGCCAGAGAGGCGGCGCAGGCTGCCGCAGAGGGGCAGGCGGCAGCCGCCCAGGCTGGAGGGACACCTGACCGACAGGACGAGGAGGGGGAGGAGGACGTCGCGGCCCCACGGCAACGGAGGCACCCGAGGGCGCCCCGTGTGTACCGGCCCCGGCAGTCATACCAGGACCTCACGGACCGGGAATGCAGGAGGAGACTCCGGATGAGCCGGGAAACCGTGGCACACATCTGCCACCTGCTGGCACACCTGTCACCGCGTGGCACTGGCGGGGGACACCCTCTCCCCGTGTCCGTCAAGGTTACGGTGGCCCTGAACTTTTATGCAACGGGGTCATTCCAGGCACCGAGTGGGGACCTGTCCGGCATATCGCAGACATCGGTGCATCGGTGCATCCGGGCAGTGACAGATGCCCTTTATGCCATGGCGCACCGCTACATCCGCTTCCCCGTGGACCGGGCCAGCCAAGATGCCCGGGCCGTGGGCTTCTCTGCCATTGCCGGGTTCCCCATGGTCCAGGGCGCGATCGATGGGATGCACGTCGCCGTGCGGCCACCTGCAGATAACAGGGCCGTGTTCACTAATAGGAAGGGGACCTATTCGATGAACGTACAGGTGGTCTGCGACCACCGCATGATGATCCTGCACGTCTGCGCCCGTCACCCAGGCAGTGTACACGACTCATTCGTGTTGTCGCGGTCATCCATCCCCGGCATGTACGAGGGACGCCATCCCCGGCTGAGGGGCTGGTTGCTGGGCGACAGGGGCTACCCATTGCGATCGTGGCTGATGACGCCTATACGGAGGCCACGCAATGAGGCGGAGAACCGCTACAATGATGCCCATGTAGCGACAAGGGGAGTGATCGAGAGATGCTTTGGCGTGCTGAAGATGCGTTTCAGGTGCCTGGACCTCTCTGGGGGCGCCCTCCAGTATCGGTCAGATAGGGTCGGCCGCATCATTGTGGTGTGCTGCGTCCTGCACAACATAGCCCAGCAGAGGGGCGATGTGCCGCAGGCAGAGGAGGGCGGAGTGGAGGAGCAGCAGGAAGAGGCCCAGTCCTCCCCAGATGAGGGGGATGGGGGCAATGGTCAGGGCAGACGGGGTAGACACAGACGGGTGGCTGTCCACCGTTATCGGCTGGCCCAGCGGGCACGGGACAGACTGATAGACGCCCGCTTCACTGACTAGATGGGCGTGGGAATCGGGTAGTATGGCCACAGACCGCACACCATGACAACAGCCGACCACCCACCCACCCCCCCACCCATCCACCCACCCAGCACCCTCACCCCCCTCCCCAACCCCACACACCCCACCCGCATGCACACCACCCCCCCACTCCCAATTGCCGATCCACCGGCGGCACAACGGGCCGGGCTCACCCAGTTGCGGGTGGACGCGTGTCTATCGCAGGCCATGGAGAATGATGACAACCCGCCTCCGATGAGCTCCTGGCTCTACATCGTTGGACTATGTCTGACCCATGGCCACAGTACCACCATCCACCCGGACCATCCCTGCATGCGGCTGTGACACTGCAGCGCACGGTCCCGTCCTCTGCCCGGGGGATGTTGATGGCGGCCCAGGGGGAAGGGGGCAGACTCACCTGGGGCTGAGGTAAGACCACCCCTCACACACACACTTGCGCTCAACGTACATGACACCCCCGCACACTTTGGACAGAGCACAAAGGCAGCTTCGGTAGGTGTAACATTGACTTTAATAACCAAAGGAGTTCATGCACGTGCCCTAGCGCCTAAAACTCATCTGTGCCCTGCACCCGTGCCAACTTACTCAGTGTCTAATTGTTTGGCCTTACGGGCCCTTTGACTACGTCTACGTGGTTCCCCAGACGGTACAGCAGAACTGGAGGTGGACTCCTGTGATTCCTGCCCTCTGACACTGGATCCCTTTGGCGGCCGTTTCCTGGGGCGTCCTGGCCTAGATGGGCCAGGCTGCGGCCCGGGCGACTGGGATGGCGAGCTGCCAGCCTGTCCTGCCCGTTGCCCACCCGATGCACCTGGGACGGAAGGGGGGGAGTCCGAGGTGTCGCGGTGTACCGGGACCTCCCCTACAGAGGGAGCCGGGACGGACCACACCACCTCCTCCTCCCTCGGGGTGCCCGATGGCCCCCAGGCCTCTACATGGGTGGGGGATGCGAACGGACTGGCCATCCGACGCGCCCCCGACATCTGGCGCTGCCAGTCCTGGAGGCCCGTGCTGGTATCGACAGGGGTCTGCAGGTTTGCAGCCATGGAGCCCAGGGGGTTGTCGAACCCTGTCTGCGACAGTGCGACGCCAGCTCACACATGGCCACTGGCGCCGATGCCCTCAGCGATGGCCTGCTGAGACTGGGCCATGGCCTGCAGAGACTGGGCCATGGCCTGCAGAGACTGGGCTATGGCCTGCTGAGACTGGGCCATGGCCTGCTGAGACTGGGCTATGGCGTTGAGCGCCTCTGCCATCTGGCGCTGGCACTGGCTCATGGCCTCCTGTGAGAGGGCAGCCATTTCCTGGGCCACAGACGCCGCCTGCACGGAAGGCCCCAGGCCTCGCAAACCGTTCCCCATGTCTGACACCGTCGCACCCATTGCCTCCACCGCGGACGCCACCCGTGCGGTGTCAGCCTGGGTGGCACGCATGACCGGGACCACTCCCAGCTCCTGGACGCGGGTGGACTCCTCCACCTGCGACCGCAGCCGCCGCAAGCCACCCGTCACCCTATTCGCTCGTCTCCGTGTCGGTGGTTGCATCGGATCTATGTGTGGGTGTGGTAACTGCAGGAACCCGGGATCCATCTGGGCGGCAGATGTTCGCTTGGCCTGGGCTGCCCTCCGACCGCCCGGTCCCTCTGCTGCTCCTACCTCCACCTGCTGTACCGGGACGGCTGTGTTGTGCGCACCAGTGAGTGTACCAGACGCCTCATCACTAAAGTGCCCAAACGTGGTGAGTGTTTCTGCGATGGTGGAGGGTGTTGGTGACAGCAGTGGCGTTGTGTCGTGCTCTTCGTCCCACTCTGAGTCCATGGCACTTTGGGGTGGGGGTTCGTCTCCACCCATCCACTCTGAGTCACTGTCCGGTATTTCGTCTTCCCGGGTAGGGGTGTCCTGGGTAGTGCTGTCCCGGGTAGTGCTGTCCCGGGTAGTGCTGTCCCGGGTAGTGCTGTCCCGGGTAGTGGTGTCCTGGGTAGGGGTGTCCTGGGTAGTGGTGTCCCGGGTAGTGCTGTCCCGGGTAGTGCTGTCCCGGGTAGTGCTGTCCCGGGTAGTGGTGTCCCGGGTAGGGGTGTCCTGGGTAGTGGTGTCCCGGGTAGGGGTGTCCTGGATAGTGGTGTCCTGGGTAGTGGTGTCCTGGCTCGGATGTGACGGGGGCCTGTGGCTGCCCCCCTCATCGCTGGGTGGTCGCTCCCGCACGTGACGGGGGTGTCGTCTCCCTGTTGCTCCAGGTCTCTCCGTCTCCCGTGGTCTCCGAGGGGCATCCTGCGGGCGTCGCATGCTGGAGGGTTCGGGTCTCTCCGTCTCCCGTGGTCTCCGAGGGGCATCCGGCGGGCGTCGCATGCTGGAGGGTTCGGGTCTCTCCGTCTCCCGTGGTCTCCGAGGGGCATCCTGCGGGCGTCGCATGCTGGAGGGTTCGGGTCTCTCCGTCTCCCGTGGTCTCCGAGGGGCATCCTGCGGGCGTCGCATGCTGGAGGGTTCGGGTCTCTCCGTCTCCCGTGGTCTCCGAGGGGCATCCTGCGGGCGTCGCATGCTGGAGGGTGCGGGTCTCTCCGTCTCCCGTGGTCTCCGAGGGGCATCCTGCGGGCGGTCTGCATCTGCGGGGATGGGTGCCTGGACGTTTGGTCCTGCGATACACAATGAAGCATGCATGGTTAGACATCAGGCAGTGATCAGGTGATACGGGAGAGGGGGATATAGGGGAGGGGGGATATGGGGACGGGCTGTTGGTGGCTCACTTGCTCGTGGGGCCCCGACCTCTGCATCAGCAACCTCCCGGTCCTCAGGTCCGCCAGCCAGTTCCAGGTCCCTTTCCTCGTGTTCGGTCAGTGGCCTCTCATCAGCGGGCCCTCCTCCAGTCCTCACATGCTCCCTATTGTTGTGTGCGCGCTTCTCCTGGGGGGGGGGGGGGGGGGGGGGGGTGGTGGGGGTGGTGGCAGGGGTAAAAGGCAACAGTGTTAGGCAGGTATATGAATGCACGCCATCGGTTGCGCGTGCATTGCAGAGGTTAAGGTTAGGGCTGGATTCACTTGGGGATATGGGGGATATGGGGGAGGGGGGGATATGGGGGAGGGGGGATATGGGGGATATGGGGGAGGGGGGATATGTGGGAGGGGGGATATGGGGAGGGGGGGATATGGGGAATATGGGGGAGGGGGGATATGGGGGAGGGGGGAATATGGGGGATATGGGGGAGGGGGATATGGGGGAGGGGGGATATGGGGGAGGGGGGAATATGGGGGATATGGGGGAGGGGGGATATGGGGGATATGGGGGAGGGGGAATATGGGGGATATGGGGAGGGGGATATGTGGGAGGGGGGATATGGGGGAGGGGGGATATGGGGAATATGGGGGAGGGGGGATATGGGGGATATGGGGGAGGGGGGATATGGGGAGGGGGAATATGGGGGATGTGGGGGAGGGGGGATATGGGGGATATGGGGGAGGGGGGATATGGGGAGGGGGGATATGGGGGAGGGGGGATATGGGGGAGGGGGGAATATGGGGGATATGGGGGAGGGGGGATATGGGGGAGGGGGGATATGTGGGAGGGGGGATATGGGGGAGGGGGGGATATGGGGAATATGGGGGAGGGGGGATATGGGGGAGGGGGGATATGGGGGAGGGGGGAATATGGGGGATATGGGGGAGGGGGGATATGGGGGATATGGGGGAGGGGGGATATGGGGGAGGGGGGATATGGGGGATATGGGGGAGGGGGGATATGGGGGAGGGGGGAATATGGGGGATATGGGGGAGGGGGGATATGGGGGAGGGGGGGATATGGGGGAGGGGGGATATGGGGGAGGGGGGATATGGGGGAGGGGGATATGGGGGAGGGGGGATATGGGGGAGGGGGGATATGGGGGATATGGGGGATATGGGGGAGGGGGAGATATGGGGGAGGGGGGGATATGGGGGAGGGGTGGATTTGGGGGAGAGGGGATATGGGGGATATGGGAGGCTCACCCTGCCTGCTCTGACGAGGTCGTTCACCTTCTTGTGGCACTGGGTGCCTGTCCGTGGTGTTAGGGCCACAGCGGTGACGGCCTCTGCCACCTCCCTCCACAGACGCCGGCTGTGGCGTGGGGCAACTCTGCGGCCGTGCCCGGGATACAGGGCGTCCCTCCTCTGCTCCACCGCATCCAGGAGCGCCTCCACATCGCGTGACTCGAACCTCGGGGCTGAGCGACGGCCAGCCATCAAGTCGGGTGTTGCGGTCGGCTGTTCCGGTCGGGTGGGGGGAGCTGCGCGGCCTTATGAGCCGTCACGCCGTGCAGCGCGTATGACGCTGCACGGCGTGAACCACTGCGCAAGCGCGGATCCCGTTACGTCGCTGCTAGCCCATTTCGGGCCGCAGACTATCGGCCCATTTTTATGACGTGACGCAAGTGGGATTTGCGCCGTTTTTGCGCCGATCGGCGGA